>NC_072852.1:92775459-93398728 GCF_028858705.1 Grus americana | reverse complement strand
GGTAGATGTCATGTCCACCTTAAAATACATGTTCTAGCGCAAATTTGGTGAATTTCAAGCTTATAAGTGTGAAGTCCAGGCTGGGTAAATGAATAAAAAGTGTAAGACAACTAGGATCAGTAAGCACATAGATATACGCGCACACACACATACATAGTTAGCTTGGCAACGGGACTCTTACAAAGTGGCATCCTGCCTTACAAACTTGTTGAGGTTCTCTGAAGGAGGTCATCAAGCAGGTGGCTAAGAGTGGTCTGGCTGATACAGGCTATGTGGATTTTCAGAAGGCTTCAAAAGGAACTTTGATAGCTTGGTTGAAGGGCAGAAACAAGGTGGGAGTGAATAATCAGTTCTTAGAGTGGAGGGAGGTCACCAGTGAAGTTCAGTGGTTGTTTGTGCTGGGACTGGTGCTGTTGAACATATTTATAAATACGGCGCACATAAGGTATGAGAATGGAGGTGAGGAAGTGTAGTGAAGGTGTGGAGATACTCACAATAGTAAGGGCAGGGGATGATTGTGAAGCATTGCAGAAAACCCTTGTAAGGCTGTGTGAGTGGTTAATAAAATGATGGAAGAAATTTGATTCAGATTGCAGTAAAATGATGTGCATTGGGAAAATTTTGCTAACTTGACATAAGAAATGGTGAAGTCTGACCATTACTGCTTGGCAATGAGATCTTAGGGCTATGAAAGAGAGTTTCATGAAAGGCTACTTCAGTGCTCACTAATGGTGAAAAGCCAAAACAGATGTCATAAACCACGAGGAAAATAAAAAACAAAATAGAGTATTATTATTCCACTATGGAAACCTATTGTTTGTGTGCATCTTGAACACTGTGTGCAATTCTGGTTCTCTCACCTCAAAAATTATGGTAGAACTGGAGGAAAAAAGTCAGAAAGGCAACAAGGCTGATCATAGGTTTGGAATAAACTCTGTATGAGAAAAGACCAAGTAAGTAAAGACTACAGTCTGCAAAATAAACAAGTTGGGGGAGGTCTGCAGGATTGTGAATGTCATTGCAGGGATGGATAGGGATTAAATGTTTACCTTTTTTCCCTCCACACAAGAGATAAGGGGTATCAAACAAAGCTATAGGGGCCATGTTCAGGACAAATAAAAGGGACCTTGCAGATCTGTGGAGGTTCTCACAAGAGGACACATGCTGGAAGTTAACGTGAGTTCAAAGGCAGATTAGACAAGTAAATTGAAAAGAGATCTGTTGATCTTGACAAATAGGAACTGTAACCTAGGTCATGAAGTCCTTCAATGAAAAGTAAGTGGAGGCTGCAAGAGTGTTGATGGAAGAAGTATGACATCTTCCTCTGTTCATATTGTTTCGTAGGCATTGATTTATGTCTATCTGCGGTAGAAGGACTAAGATGCTTTCATGTACACAGCTGTCAGGACAGCAATGGGATAAATAAGCTCCTTCCTGTCTTTGTCCCTCCACTGATGGAAGCAGTTGTTGGGATCAGGTAGCAGAGGAACCTGTAAGCATTTGAAATGTACCCTGACAGGGAGATCTCATGAGAATAGCTACCTGAAGTAGCCTGCTAGGATGCAAGTGGAATACTTAAAGGAGGCTTATAAGAAAGATGGAGAAATACTTTTTATGAGGGCCCATAGAGACAGGGCAAAGGGTAATGGTTTTAAACTGGAAGAGGGTAGATTTAGATTAGATATTAGGAAGAGGTTTTTTTAGGATGAGGGTGGTGAGACACTGGAACAGGTTGCCCAGAGAAGTTGTGGATGCCCCCTCCCTGGAAGTGTTCAAGACCAGGTTGGATGGGGCTTTGGGCAACGTGGTCTAGTGGAGGGTGTCCCTTCCCATAGCAAGGGAGTTGGAACTAGATGATCTTTAAGGACCTCTCCAGCCCAAACCATTCTATGAAGATAAATGAGGGACCCATATAAGAGAAGCTGCTGGGTCCATGTTCTATTAGCCCTGCAAACTCTTGAACATGTAAAAGGCACAGACATCCCTTCGTGTTTGACACTAAGGCAGGCAGAGGAGTGTACTTGAGACTGTTTAGGTGGGAGATAAAGATGTGAGATGACTTCCAGATGATCTTTGGGTTTTTCTGTCCTGAAGAAGCTATATAATGTTTAGCACAGGAACACCAAGAAAACTTAATGGTTTGCTTTTGTGTTGTCTCATTTCTTAAAAGAAGCTATCCCTCTAAAGAAATTTCAGCAAAGAAACACTCAGCGCTATG
Organism: Grus americana; assembly: GCF_028858705.1. NCBI lineage: Eukaryota > Metazoa > Chordata > Aves > Gruiformes > Gruidae > Grus > Grus americana. The sequence continues at coordinate 93,396,510 of NC_072852.1, read as the reverse complement.
TAATGCCCTACATGGGTAGTACTGAAGAAACTGGAAACAGTCACTTACCATTAATTGGATACAACTCTAAAACACCACCAATATCTTCTCCAACTCCTAGCAATTTGAGGATAGTTATATGGCGCAGACCTGTGGAGGAAATCAAGCAGGTTTTGGATCAGACCAGTTCTTTCTGCTCATTCTCAGGGAGATTTCGGTTTAATCAGCCAGGTCTGTGCATGCTAAATTAGGGGCCAGTCTCAGCAGCCCTCTAGGAAGAAGAGTTAACTGATTTTTCTGGAGTCTCTGCCAGTCACATCGCCTGTCCCAAACATGGGGATAAACTAGAGTGTCGAATAAATGTATCAGTTGCATAAAAGCTGTTGCTAGTGTCTCAAGGACAACAGCATTTGGTGTGGTTCTGTAGCATAGGGATACAAGCATCAAGCACACAATTCAGAATGTCCCTGTGCTGTTTTGTTCACTAGTAAAGCTCTTACTTGTCATACACCAACAAAGTATTTAAAGGCAATGTAATGTATCCCAGTTAAACTCCAAATGACTGTGGGGAATGGCTTAGGACAGGCATTCACTCCTTTCATTAGTTCTGGGCAGAGGCTTGGGCTGTTGTCTCTACTTTGAAGAAAGACCTTAGGGGCGGTAGAAACTGTTCATGTAACATAAATCTGTACGATCTACAAAATCTTTGATGGAACTGTTTTTACAAGTTGGAGGTAAGATACTTGGAAACACATCCCTTAGTTAAAACACCCATTGAGGACAAATGCTTTAGGAACTCACTGGATCTCCTTCAAGCTGTCCCTAACAAAAGGTGGGGAGAATTAACTGTTTTGGTCATGTCTCATCCTTCAGAAAGTATTTTACGGTGATCCATGTCACAATTTACTTTGGTAGTTAGGAAATGAAATGATGCTGATGCTCTGAATGAAACCCAGGTGATTATGAATAAACAGACAGTGTAGCAGATCTCCAGGCATAATTGAAATGCATTGAAATAATGGCTTTTGAATAGAATCTGTTTCATTCTGTTGTAGGAGTCGAGTCTGGGCCCTGTACGGTACTTGCATTGCTAGGAACCTAAGTTAAAGAGTAAGTCTCTCAGGGCTTCATAATGGGAAGACAGAAGAGTATTTCTGGGTCTTGCTCTTAATTGCCTCCTGAAGGAGCCTATCTCTCTCCACTGACTGTATTTGGATCCTTAGTACTTAATTAGGGGGCTGGGAGGATCCTTATTGGGTTAAAGCAGCTCCCATTAATATTTTTACTGGTTTTGGCAAGGAAGCAGGAAGCAAAAGAAAAAAAAAACCTCTGATGTCCATGTATCTCCCTGATACCTGTCCCAGTTCTGAGCTGGGTATAGGAGGATCTGCCCTTCCCAAAGCACTGTACTTATGTTGTTAATTTGTGCAGTAAGAAAAAGAAAATACTATTGATCTCCTGAAGTACAAGCCCGAAGAGAAGCTTCAGAGTGCTAACCTGTTCTGCCTCACACAAGTGATTCCAGGGAACACTTTGTTGAGCTGTCTTAGCTGTCAGGGTGTGCTGTACTACCTGCTTAGCTTAATATTTTCCATTTGTATTTGGAGTAGCTACAGCAAACTTTTCACTTGTCAGATTCCTCAGACTGTCTAGGTTAAGCCTTGAGCAAAGGAATCCATCACATCACCAGGAAGGATGTGGTTTTGGGGAGCAGGACTATAATTTCTTTTGACTCACCAAAATTGCAGGCTTGTCCACTAAGAGCAGCAAGCTGCTGGGAATAAGCCCAGTCCTCATCACTGGGAGCAGAGATCACCACCAGCCGCCTTCTCCATCGGAACCTGGAAAGAGAAGACAGGGCACGGTCATGACACATGACTTGGGTCCTCTCAGCATTTTCATTCTCTCTAGGCTGAGATATGTCATACATCTCACAACTTCTAAGTAACAGCTGCATGGGAGATCTTCCCAGTTCTATCCATCACTGGGAGAAGATAAAGCTTGTTTTGAATTTCACAGCTCCAAACTCTCAAAGAATCTTCTGCAGTTTCACTGCTTCGCCAAACAAATACTGCAAAGCTTAAGATCTTTGCTTAAAGCCCCCTTCAGTAGTTACAACAATGCTGAGAAATGTATATTCAAGGGAAAGAAAGATTCCTGTAGAATTCCTCACTAGACATTTAGCTTTTACGTCATTCACCACTGCTGGAACTGCACACTTATTTTGCCGTCCAAAGGCTGTCTGAGAATTAGGGTGTATCTTCATTTCAGACATAACTCGTACTTCTGTGTAAATACTCACTGACCTCTTTTTCTTCTCTACCGCACTTGCTCAAAATACCTTTAACATGGCTTTAAATCTGAGCTTGTTTGTATGTGTGTGGCTGTGTGAGCCTGTGGCTATATAAGGCATGCATGGAGCAATAAGATAAATCTTTGATTTTTCTTTAATATGGGATGCCCCATCTAACCAAACTTTTGCACAAGGAGCGCCTTCCATTGTCCTCTCAAAGAAAGGCAGTGCTATAAAGACACTTGAAACCTTTAAAAATTCTGACTATAGGGGGTTTTAATACCTTCCAAACAACCCCTTTTTTGAATAAAGGTACTTCTCCATTAAACCTAAATAAATCAGATTTAAAGGAATTTGCAAAGCTGCAGGGATATTTTTATAGCAGGAAATGATCTTTTAAATGGATGCAGATGTTACTCTGTTATAATAATAGCCTGTCCTTCTGCAGCACCATGTGAAGATCTCCAAATAAAAGCTAATGTAATGGGTCAGTTCTGTTCCATTTGAAAAAAGCAGAAAATATGGTGGGACTTGCTCAAAGTCACAGAACAAGTTGCTGAAAGAACAGACGATGATGTCTTTGTCATGTTGACAGACTGATACTGCGTGTATTTTTAGAATTAAAAAAGTAAATACTTGAAAAGCAAAGCTTCCTAATTTCAATCTTTCCCAGGAGGAACAGTAAAGAGACGTGGGTGTGTGTATACAGGTATGTGAATAGGAATGAGAAGCATTAAGAATCACATACGCGATGTGAAGCAAAGGGGGGAAACTTTGTGTTTTTATTCTGAAAACAGGGAAAAAATAATCTTTGTGATATTTGTATAGCAAAAGCACCTGACTACCTATAAACAATGACCGAGAATGTAAACATTGGATCATATTTTGTCTAGGGCACAAATCAGGATGGAATCTTATCTGTGAGCTGCTTTAAGATACTCTTAATTCCTTTCTGGTTTTTTGAGTATCTCCTTTGGAGATGCACAGAGCTGAAAAGGGTTGAAAGCCACTCAAGTTGTTTATCCCCCTGCCCCAGGCAATCCCTATACCTGGTGTGCTTGTCTGTGGCTACATCTTACCTGGAAATTAATTCAGTTGGTCCTTCACAGCTGTTAGTTCACCATCAGTAATGTACAGATTTATGCTGTATTTCTGACACCGGAAGCCACAGGCCAACACTCCTGTCCTGGTAAATCTGCAAGACCCTTCCCTGTGTGCATCCTTTCTTTCTCTTCTACCTATTTTGCATCCCATTCTTGTTTGTGAGCCCAGAGAGCAGTACAACCAGTGTCTTGGTGTTACAGGGGGACTCCCCACCCCCAAACTCAAGGATCTTCTCCTGATACATGTGGCTTTTAAACATTACTCTAGCCAGCTCTGGCTCTCTCCTTTCACACCAGCCAAGCTTGTTAAGAACAATATTTGCATTATTATAACTGACCTCCCCAATGAGCAACAACAGGGAGATGATGCCAGGACTCTTGTTTAGCTGGGAAGATAGTCTTGTACAAAGCTGGAATGAATCTTGCTGGGAATCTGACCAGTTATCGTGTCTAGTGAAGTCCACCCAGTATTTAAAGCCTGATGCTTGTTTCACAGACAATAAATGCACTATGTGTAGCTGCAGTTCTGTTTATAGATGCAACATTCTGCATTTTTCCTGCCTGTTTTTCTAATGTGTATTTATTACTAGGACCGTTTGCAAGCAAAGAAGGATTTGGGGCCTGTCACTTTCCAGCATACAAGCTCTTTCTTGTGTTAGTCAGCTGTTTCCAAACTGTGGTTCTTCTTGGTGGTCTTGAGGATGAATCACTGAGACCTAAACAGGAGGTGGTGAGTTGGGTGGGGTGGATCTTGTTAAAGGTTCTCTTTCTGTTGAAGTAGCCATCGAATTTTAAAATATTTATGAACCAACAACCTACTCATTTACCTGTTGCTCCTTTCCCCCCTCAAGTCATAATCCATCACACTGCCTCAGTTATTTTTATAGCCATCTGGCATTAACAGTGTATTCCCATGGATTCTGATAGTAGGTGAGGAGGATGCAGTAGTAACAGGTAAAGCCTAGAGTGATGGGGTAGCCCTAATTTCATGTAAATTATCCTGTAACAGAGAGGGCTATGGTTGCACAGCTCTTCTGTGGATCTGAATTCCCACAGTCCAGACATGTTTATTGCCTGGAATTTAGGTCTCACAGGTAGAGCAGTAACACAGCATATAGAGATTGCATAAACAAAACTGTTTTTCTGCAGAAGGTCTCAAACATTTTGCAAGAGACATCTGCAAGACCTTTAATAATATTCATGACTAATACTGGCAAAGACCAACTGTTATCTCAAGCAGGATAAGAAGGAAGTTAGAGAGAATTAATTACTGATTCGAGCTACATGGAAGGGATTAGAATGGGATTAATGAGGTTGTGATGGTTGATAATTGAAAAACATAAACACTGTGCTTCATACATTCAAAACACTGAGCTAACATCTGTGAATTAATCCTTATTTACTCTTCTAATGCAAATCAGTGTTATTATCTCCATGTCATGATGGGGGTACTGAGGTACAGAAAGTTAGTGTCCAAAGAATGTGCAGTCAGTCAGGAAACACATCCTGACTTCCAGTGCTCTGTACAAGACTACATGTGGCTATGGCTACATCTCTGTATTTGCTTAACACTGTAAATACTGAGAAATCTATATTAAAAAATCACTGAAATAGTTGGGTGAGTATTTTGCCAATAAGACAATAATTATTAGAACTAGCAGTAGATAAGAACAGAAGGTAATACCTGGATAAGAAGCTCTCAAGGGATTGCTTCTTATCTTCTTTGCAGACAATGCCCTCTTTTTTCTGTCTTTCCATGTCTTTAATTCGTGACTGGAAGGTGTCGATTAAATCAAACACGGACTTCATTGCTATGGGTACTTCATAGTATTGCTGTTAAGAAAAAAGAACAGATGGATAAAAGGATGCACATAGTAGTCATCTTTCTGCATGTATCATAGCACTGTAGGATATAAAGGGATTCTAGTATTCCTGTATACACATGGGTAACAAGGCCTAAACCAGATTAGAAACCATACTGGTTTTGCAGTCAGACTGCTCTTTGGAAGTGGCATATTTTCAGTATTTGCCCAATATGATAAGGCCAGGCAATTGCAGGCAACAAATTGTCATTGTATTCTTTTGTAAGGCCATTCATATAAAGCATTGTCCATATGCAATGTGTGGTCATGCCACTGAGCGGCCAAACTGTGTGTTTTGGAATGCCAGGTACTACATTAAAAACCCTGCCAGTGGGGGGTCCTGTTCCTATGGTGTCAGCTCACCATCCCAGCAGAAACCCACAATTCCTGAAATCCCCTAACTGCAGAAAATCAAGATAGCTACCTAATTCCTGAAAGTTCCCCTTACTCTGCTTTTTCTTGTCCTCCAGTGTAGTGGGTTGACCCTGGCTGGGGGCCAGGTGCCCACCAGAGCCGCTCTCTCACTCCCCTCATTCACTAGACAGGGGAGAAAAGGTATAATGAAACGCTTCTGGGTCGAGATAAGGACAGGGAGAGATCACTCACTAATTATCGTCATGAGCAGAACAGACTGAACTTAGAGAGGAAATTCATCTAATTTATTACTAAGCAAAACAGAGTAGAGGAATGAGAAAATCAACTCTTAAAACACCTCCCCCCACCCCTCCCATCTTCCCGGGCTCAACTTCACTCCTTGCTCCAACCTCCTCTCCCCTCAGCGGCACAGGGGGACGGGGAATGGGGGTTACGGTCAGTTCAGCACACGGTGTTTCTGCCGCTTCTTCATCCTCAGGGGGAGGACTCCTCTCATCGTTCCCCTGCTCCAGCATGGAGTCTCTCCCACGGGGTGCAGACCTTCAGGAGCAAACTGCTCCAGCATGGGGTCCCCCACGGGGTCACAAGTCCTGCCAGCAAACCTGCCCTGGTGTGGGCTCCTCTCTCCACGGGGCCACAGGTCCTGCCAGGAGCTTGCTCCAGCGTGGGCTTCCCACGGGCCGCAGCCTTCTTCAGGTGCCTCCACCTGCTCCGGCGTGGGGTCCTCCACGGGCTGCAGGTGGAATCTCTACACCCCCTCATCCTTCCTCCATGGGCTGCAGGGGGACAACCTGCCTCACCCTGGTCTTCACCACAAGCTGCAGGGGGATCTCTGCTCCGGCGCCTGGAGCTCCTCCTCCCCCTCCTTCTTCACTGACCTTGGCATCTGCAAAGTTTCTTACATCTTCTCACTCCTCTCTCTGGCTGCAAAAGCTCTCTCCGACTGTTTTTTCCCTTCTTAAATATGTTATCACAGAGGTGCTGATTGGCTTGGCCTTGGCCAGCGGCGGGTCCGCCTTGGAGCCGGCTGGCATTGGCTCTATCAGACACAGGGGGAGCTTCTAGCAGCTTCTCACAGAAGCCACCCCTGTAGCCCCCCTGCTACCAAAACCTTGCCATGCAAACCCAACACATCCAGCAATGACCAAATCCTGCAGCAGTCTCTTATGTGCCTCACACGTAAGCCTGTAGTGTAATTTCCTATAATTTTTCAATTTTTTCATATTTTTCCAATGCATTTTCTTTCAAAGAGCCAAAATCCTCACCTTGACCTTCATGTCAGTGTCTGTCAGCACCATGAAGAAGTCATTGTAGGTCATCCCATACTCTTTCCTCAACTCATTGATGAGCTGCTGGTCCACAAGGTCTTCATCTTCTATCACTTTCATGGGCTTTTCATTATCTTAATGTGAGACAAAGGAGAAATAAAAATAGTTATGGAATCACACAGCACTCTGCCTTTAATTTCACCTTGAAAGAAAGGGGGAAATTAATTTCCCAGAAGCCCTGTTCCTGCTGCATAGGCAAGATATTAAAAAACATCGTAATGGCACTATAGCTTTTAACTGTCCAGTTTTCAATCCCAGTATTTTTTTTAAATCAGTCTATCCTAGGGCACATGCACTTCAGTATTCAACATTTCTACTTGCTTTTGAACAATCTTGGTTGCCTGCTCTTTCCTGGAAAGACCTTTTAGATTTTTTTCAACATGCTTATACATGTATGTTCACATACTAATCATTTCACAAGCTCATGAAATACAGCCACTTCTGGAATAGAAAATAGAAACTAACAATTTAGGAGCGGGAGCTGGAAAGCACCATATCCAAATGAAACAGCATAGAGAATTTGGGTCAGTAAAATATAGCTAGAACAGCTTCAAGTTGGCCAGGACACTAGAGTTAACCTTTCCAGTCTTAAAAAATTACATGGGAGGTTTAGTGACTACAAGAAACCAGAAACTGTTTAATGTGCCGTGAATACTGCAGTCCTAGCTCTTCAGCTGTCTCTATATACCCTGCTGTGGCACTCCTCCTCCATCTGCTTGCTGATGTTCATTTCCCATTCTAGTACTGTGACAGGAAAAAACTTAATTTTGAGAATGATTTGTACCTACTCACTGCTATACCCTAAGAAAACATTCAAAAATGCTTGAGGAGAAAAAGACCTCTGAAGACAGAGATTTGAAGCATGTATAAGACAAGCCTGTGGAGGTCCTGAGGCTCCTTACTTCCCCTTCAACCAGGGTGTATTAGGGACAAGTCCTGAAAGCCACCATGTCATCAGCTCAGCCTCAGCTGTAGCATCCAGCGCAGCGCTATACAACTGCGACAATGCTGGAACGGGCCTCTGTGTGCAACCGTGGGCCTGGAAGGCTAAAGACAGGCTAAATCACAAAGTGAAATGTCACCTGAGCACAAATGAGCTCTCTGCAAACATTACTTGCTTATGCCCTGTGCCACCACTATGAATATAAATACTCATATTCTCACTTAGAAATCCCAGTCATGGCTTACATGACCTGCCTATAGTCAAAGAGATGTGACAGCTGATCAAGAGCTAGAATCCAGAGGTACATCTTGCCAGTCCCCTGCTCCACAGGGGAAATTGAGCACACAGCAACAGAAAAGATTTGGTTCCTTATACAATGAGGCATTTTAAATAGTTTTCTAAACGTCCATAGCCTTTAAGGAGCATACTGATCCGATTGAAATTTTGCAGTAGGTCCAAGCTGTATAATAGACTGAACAAAACTTCTGAATTAAAACTTTGGGAAAATGTCTGAACCAGAACCTGATCTTTAGGTTTCACACCCTGGACCCACTTCTTACAGAAAAAAACAAACCGACCAGCAAATACTAATCAAACTATAGATGTAATATATATGGGTTTACATGGTTATATATACCTCAGTTGAAAGTTTTGTGAAGAATTATAGACAATGTTATAAACTCCCCATTGGAAGGGTTGCTGGATGTGCTAATTGGTTATTCGCTTTGTAAAACATATGTAAATCATGCATCAGTGCTTCATAAGTGAGATTTACATGTTACTAATGGCAAGCAGGACCATTAAAACATAGACCAAAATTCATACTTATGCCTGCAAACAATTCCCTACAATGGCAAAGACTATCTCATTGGTCTACACAGAGGCAGAATAATGCAAAAGACGTTAGTGTGAAATGTGATGGCAAACAGCTGTATGGTGCGGTACTTTAGACCAACTGACCCATGGCACTCTTCTGCTTTAAAGACTGTAGATATCAACATGAAGATAGCACTTTAGAGTTTCATTGTTAGGAAATTTTCTTTCAAACCTTACAATGTAAAGAAGAAAATTAAATAACAAGAGTGGTACAGAAAAATGTTTCAGGGGAAAAAAATAAATAATGCCACAAAGGCTGGCCTGCCTTTCAAACTTGGAAGTGATTTCTGGGAGAAAAAAAAGAAGTTAATCTAATCGCCTTTTTCCAATTCACTACTTGTCCCTGACTTCCACCTCATAAAGGACATCTGGGATCAGCATGAAGAGTAACAGGAGTTGAGACTGTCTGCTGCTACCTGCAAAGTCCTCCCTCTTTGCTCTTTCTAGAAAGGTCACTGAAAGAGTGTGGAAACTTTTCTCCATACATCTTTGGCAGCTGGACAGCCTGGGAAGATGAGTTACTCTTTACAAATAATTCAAATGAGGTTGCAAAGAAGTTCAGCAGCTTGTTGTAGTAGGAAGCAGGAAGGGTAGAGGAGAAGGGGAGGTAGAATAGAAAGACATTTGTATTATTTAAACTTTTTAAAAAGCTCAGGATTTGGTGTTTTGGGCAAAAATGTAAGGTGAACTTTATGTAAGGTTTAACTTACACTCTTCTAAGTCTCCTGCTTTTCTTCAACAAGTTAATTCCTCCTGTGAGAATTCAGCTGTTATATACACTTGTGTGGTTTGGGGAAAGTTTGGGTGTAGGTTAAGTTTGGAACAGGCTGAAAGAGTGTGGTCTGTGTCAGAGTGAATGTCTGTTTATTAGCCAGACTGGAGCTAAATATAATCCTAAACAGTCCACTGACAGGCAGATGGGTCTAAATACACAAAAAGTGACCTTGAGTAACCTTGGCCTGATGTGGAAAATCCTGTACCACTCCAGATTTGTCAAGGAGATGCACAAATGGACAGTCTGGCAGGATTTGTGACTTGCTGTCATGCAGGGACACAAGGCTCTTGATCCCCCACTATGTCCTCTCCCTCTGAGAGTAGTAGAGGCACAGCTGGAAGCCAGATATAAATCTGTGATCTTCTGGCCTGTTTTATGCCAGACCTGAAATACCCTGGTATTTCAGGTGATCCTGAGCTTTCTGTTCCATCACACACCTCTTCCTAAGGTCTGGTAAAACCAGATGAACCTCCAGAAGAAAGATATGGTGGACTTATAAGCAAAACTAGCAGCTTTTTTTACTGTAGATGCAGACAGCAATGTGATTGTTTACATGATTCAAGAGACACCTAAGCTTAAGTGCTTTGCTGGACTGGGACCTGAAGTCTTTGTCCAAATCCTACTGTTATGAAAGGAAAGGTTCTCACTGGCTTTGGTGGGTGCTTCCTCAGGACCTGAACACTGACACCAGTTGTTTCAAAGCTGCCTAAGAGAGATGGATGCCCAGTGTCACCTGTCTATATGGGAACTCCCTACATAAAGAAGGTGGTACTAAATATGCCCGAATGAGCTACTTTTTGAGTCCTTCATAATCTGATTTATAGTGCCTCCAAAACCTCTGACTGCAGTGACATGAACCTCTTTACAATAACCCTCTCGCACTGATGGGTATCTTTCTTGCTTTAGGGATAAAGAGAGGTCATAGGACTTCAAATGGTAAACCTTTTAATATCAAGTATCCTGGTGCAAATTTGTAATGTTGTTCATACCTAGAGGCTATGGTTGAAATCTTCTAAATTAATATCTGTCTACCAGTACAGAGGGGAAAATGCATCTGGACCTCTCCTTACTGTTGAGGAGAATACTCACTTTGTGAACATATCAAAACCAGCTCTTAAGACTAGGAAAGCTGATCCTGGGAAAGAAAGGAACTTGCAGCAAGTTGTCTAACTAGCACGCTTCTCTCTTTCCTGGGCTTAGCCAGTGTGTGCCCCTGAAAAATGAAGCTTTTTCCAGGACCTTGTGAGGAGTGCAAAGGTATGAGAAAATGCTGTATGGCAGAGCGGGAAGATAATGAAGTTGAACTTCAAAATAGGATTAACTTGGGCCAAGTTTTGAATATAATCTCAAACAGTTCCCTTCAGCATTTCCTGCCCCAATCTCCTGTCCTTCATGACAACAGCCATGCTGAACTTTCTTTAAGCAGTGTTTAAATCATGCTAGCTAGTATCTGACCACCCGTGGCTCATGTCCTGCAAAAACCAAGGGCAAGGGGGCATTGTATTAGGGCATTCAGTTAGACAGTGAGGTTGGTATTCAAGATATTGGTAGAGCTGAGCCTAATTTCCTCTTTCTGTCCCATGCTGTCATCCCATTTTTCTGCCTTTTCACTGTTTCACTGGCATTAAGAATTCCCACAAAGCAACCTGAAGGTGCTCAAGTTACAGCACTGGAAGCCTAAACATGGAAAATACCAGAGACACTTATGTAAATACAAAAGGGGTGTAGCTGGCATGGAAGGAGAAGGAATGGGTTCGAACGTGCAACTGGACCACAGCAAATGATCTTGCTTAGATCTTGACCCAAGCTGGGGAGATTTCTCCCTTTGCTGTCTGTATTGTGCCCATGAGATGGAAAGAAATTATTAAAAAAAAAGAACCTAGCTGGAAGTGGTCAATTTTCATGCTGCTGTTGTTCATGGTGCCAAAAATGGTAATGACTGAGATCTTCCTTGTTGCCATCTTGCAGAAGCTTTCCAGATACTCGTCTCGCTGCTGTACATACATGGTGTTGTCCGCCTTGGGGGTCGTGATCAGCTGGTTGGTGGCAGAGACAAAAGAGCTTGTTTAGTATAAGGAATGAAGCAGATGAGTATTTTACTGTAAGGAGAACTACTCACTGTCTGCAAACTAGGCTTTCTTTTCCATACAGCTGTTGACAGCTCTGTAGCCTTATTTTATTTATTTGTGGCTGGAGTGTACCATTAGGCCCAGGGCTGACCCAAAGTTGTTCAACCAGCCACAGGCAAACCTTGGGAGGCATGGCTGGCTGGTAGCAGCAGCTCCCCCGCACAGTGCTGATAGAAGAAGTGGCACTGGATTTTACAGAAAACAGTGTACTCTCCTATTATCCCTTGCCCTGCCAGTCCTGCCAGGTCTCCCGCACAGCCTTCAGTGGTGCCACAAATCTAGGATTCCTTCTGCTCGCTCACAGTGGGAGCACTGGGAACACGGCAGCCGCCCTGGCCTCATCCCATGGTCCAGGCGAGGGCTCCTGGTGGCCGTTTTGACTGTCAAGGGTTGAGTACATGACTACTTATGTAACTGATGGCCATGTAAGAAGACCTCGAAGACTTGCTAAAGCCACTGTGACCTCATCTGAAAATTGCTGATTTAGCTTTTGTTCTAAGCCACTTTGATATCTACGGGACTTACATTTGCTGAGAAGACATGGCTATGGGGAAAAGCAGGAGGAAGAACAATTACAACAACAAAAGTATAAAAATCTCTACCATTTATAGTACTTATTTCAAAGCCTCCTAACAATTGCAAAGATTTAACTTTTAAAAAGTTTAAAGCACACAACTTAGATTCTTCATCAGTGACTGAGATGCAAATATTCCGGGGAAGGTGTGTGTGTAACAACATTCAGTGGTCCTATGCAGCAGTTTCCAGCAGAAGGTGGAGAGGAATGCCGCAGCTCCAGCAATGTAAGTATTCTAATGGCAGCAGTGAACTGCACCTGCCACCAATCCCTTGAACACAAAGGGAGTTGGAGTCTGGATACAAAGGTTATGTTTTAAAGTCATAAATAATCAACAGAATCCTTCAATTGCAAATTTATGCTTTAGTCTGTAACAGGTGCAATCATCTTCTATCTGCCTTCTTAAGTTTGTAGGGCCTGGAGGTTAATTTTTATGATATACACCTTATAAATCCAGTTCATCAATGTACTGAAATGTGAGTGGCATTTCTGGGCTTATAAGATCTGACTCTTATTTATGCAAAGGCCCCCTAGCATGACTACAGCATTGGGACATGAAGGTGAATGAGAGTCAGACACAAAGAGGATTTAGTTTCTGGGCCATAACATGTAACATGCTTTTAAATTGCATAGAAATGCTTCAAATGAAAAAAGGATCATGAAAAGGACTGGAGGACTGAGATCAAAACCAGACCATTGGTTTGTATTGTTGTTCTAGTTTCGGAGGCCGTAAGCAGGAACGCACAGTCAAGTCTAAATTTGATCTACTTCATCAAACCTTGTAAAACAAAGCAGGGAACATTTAAGAGGCAAAGCAAATGTTAAATCAAAGCTTTGTGCTAGGACTGTTTTAACCCAGGCAGTATATACTCTGTATCTATCCACACTTGCATGCACATGTGTGTATGTGCATGTGCATATATGTGCATGTGGGTATAAATGGAGTGTTATATATAAACTGTAAATCTACATTTCATCACCGCAGAGAGATAAACACAAAATCCAAACTCACTGAGCCAAGACTTCTCAACATTAGGAAGACTGCAATAACAGCCCCACGATAGAGAGGTGGGGCTGCGGGACTCAAAACCCATACATTTTTTTCCAGTTTCTGCAGCTGGGTCCTATATTTGTCATTAATTGAACTTAACCCAGAATAGCACTCAAAATTCTGGATGGTTGAAATTCATGCTGAAATCTGCAATCTGAAATGATGTGTAAGACTTAAAACCCCATGTGTCTCTCAAAATACTTTTGGGAGAGGACTGAAACGATGTCCTTGGGAGCCAGTCTATTAAAGCAGCTGAAGGACAAAGCAATGGGGAATAACTCAGGTAAAGCCACTTCTGCAGCAGTGTGGGCAAATTCTCTAAAGAGAGGGTTCAAAGACTCATGAATGGCAGAGTTCATCTAGCTGGAAGGACTGACCCTGAGGGAGCTGAAGAGTTTGATAGGAAGGGATGCAAATAGGCATGTGTGTAGATTCAAAGAAGCTCGAGAAGTTCTTTGTTTTCCACATGTAAAAGCCACTGCTTTTACTAATGACCAAATCAAACCTATTCTCCAAGAAACTTCAGAGCAAGCAGGCTGAGGATGGTATTACATACTGGAAAAGTGAAGTGCAGCGTGGCATAATAATTTGTCTTCGGTGAGTTTTGGCCTGACAGCCTAAGATTGTGCAACTCCTTTCTTGGAGATCCAGCTGAGAGGTGGCTTAGTATCACAAGGTTCAAATTTCAGACCAGCCTTTAAGTTGCCTGTTGACTGTGTTGGTGTAATAAATTAGCAGCCTGACATCTGTGAGTTCTGCTTTCGGCTTTTTTTCAAATTTGTTTTTATTTTTCCTGATGCTGCACTTATTTTGCAAGCCACAACATTGAGATATATGACCAAGTTTCAAAGATCCCAAATTTCTGTGCAGTTTCTCTCTTTGAGCTTTTGATTTGGGTAACTATTAGTTAACAAGTGACTAATAGGCATTATTTGCAAAATTCAATCAAGGTCAAAATTTTCAACTATATGCCTCTTCTCCATTTCCATCTTGTTGGGGAATGCAAGTCTGCTAGCTCTGCATAGCCCCTACAGCTGGAAGAACGGGAAGGGTAGAAGTTGGCTTCAGCTCAGGTCTGTGAATCATCAGCAGAATGATTAATTCAATTCCAGTGGTTGAAATCTTAGTTTGGCATCTTAGCTATTTGTATTGGAATATGGGCCATGAAAGTCAAAGCTATGTTTGTGACGCTGACTATTGTACAGTAACTGTGAAACAGGCCAGCTTGCAGTGGAATAATTGCAAGAAACTGGCTCCCACGATAATATTTTTAAAGAACTGTTTTTCAAAGTGTACCTTTCAGGGTATGTGCCATCTGCCAGAAAAAACATTTGTACTACAGCTAAAACTGTTTCCTGTCCCAGGTGAAGTGTTTTTTTAGATAAGTAGTTGGAAAAACATACAACACTATTAAACCCTGGGACAAGTAACTCCAGACCATGCTGAGTTTCTCAGACTTGAAAACTTACCCTAGTGTTACAGTTTAATAAAAACAGCAGGGGAAAAAACCAAAACAAAACAAAGCTTGCACGGGATCTCTGAAGATGTCTAGGAGACTTGAATGCCAAATTCCCATCAGAAAGAATAGCAAATGTAACAATCCTACCTCAGGGCATCTGATCATACGCCTTTGTGCATATCCTCAGTCAGACATGTGCTAGTACTGCCCAGCCACCTGGCTTGCTTCCAGTTTTGGGACACCAGCACCAATATAAAACAGGTGTGCCAGCTGGCAGGACAGGCTGAGCATCAAAATGTGGTAACATTGGCAAGTACCCCAAAGCGATGAAGGGATGTAATCCACACTGGAACTTCATTTTATCGATCATAACTATACAGGTCCTGACACCTATGTATCCACTGGAAACAAAATAATCCGATGGCTATATGGTGGCTCACGGAAGCGACTGGGAAGAGGTTTTAGCCGTACAATGTTAATTCCTGGCTCACTGATGTTCATACTGCATGTGAGATTTCTAACCTGAGGCTGTGAAACCTTCCCTGTTGGAAATTAACATTTGGATCTAGAAATTTTACCTCTTAAAGAAAAGCACCAAAAAGGAATCATACAAAACCACCATAAACTTTCTGTTCCACATGTTCCTACTAGGAGGGAGAGATGACTTCACTTATGTAATAAGATTCAGATGAATGAGTTACTTACAATGAGACGCCTTTTGCCTTCAAAATATTCCAGGAGGTCGCTCACTGATTTCCTGGGAGGCTGTAGGAAAGGCTTCTTGTTGGGCTTGGGGAAATCCTCATTCTCAGTCCTGCTCCCTTTCTTGTTCTTCTTGCTACGGTCTTTGTCCTGCTTGCTCTTTTTCTCAGCTTTGTCCTTCTTGGATTGCTTCTCACTCTTCTGCAACTTGTCAGGTCTGTCCTTCTTCTTCTTCTTCTCGGGTTTATCCATTCGCTCGTGCTTCTTTGATTCTTTTCCTTTCTTTGGGGGAATATTTCCTGCTGCAATCTCTTCCTCTAAATGGGAACTAGCTGGCTTGCTCGGATCATATTTATCTTCATATTCATTGCTCAGTATCTTTTCTTGGGCCTTCTTTTTTGATGGTTTAGTCTTAGTTGGTTTGTGTTGCCCTGGTGTGACATTCAGGTCCCTATGGCTATAGTCCTTCCTGTCTGTTCGATTATCTTTAAATCTACCCACATTGGCCTTTGTGTAGTATACTGAGGGGGCTGTTGGGACTTCTGTGGAACTGTCATAGCGGGCAGCTTTGCTTGGTTTCCGTGTGGCCGCTGGGTGTTTCTCTGGGTGGCCACGCTGCCGGTCCCTGCGGTTTGCCTTCCACACAGGAGAGTAGAAATCCTCAGAGGCTGTGACTCGTGGCGTGGTCGCATCGGGAGCTACTGGCAGCCTGTGGTACTCTGTGGTGGAATGTGACTTTGTGGTCCAGGTCCTCTGCGTGGTGGGGAGGGGTGTAGTTGTTGTCATAGACCGGCTTGCTGTTGTCACTGCACGTGTGGTGGCACGGGTAGTTGTGGTGGTGGGAGGGAGGGTAGTGGTCCTTACTGTAGGCAGAGAAGTGGCCACCATGGTTGTCATTGGTTTCCTCACTGTTTTGGTCCTTGTTGGCTGATTATTGCTCCTCCTTGGCTCCTCCTTCCTTGCTGACACCTGGACATGTCCACCACCAGGGGTAGGCTGGGTGCTGTCCCCATTATTGGCTTCCTCAACCACTTGTCCCTCCACCCCAGCTGCTTTGCAAGTCTGGATGAAGCCTTTCTGCCTCATCTTTTCAATTTTTCTGATGGGGCTCTGATCAATAACTTCGTACATGGCCTCTAGCCTGACTGGATAAGGGTACCTTTCCTCCACCTGCAGCGTTTTCTTCAACAGCACCATGCCAAATTTCCCCTTCTCCAGTTTCAGAAAGCTCATGAGCTTAGGTATGAGGGCAGGATCCAGTGGCTGCTCCAGGATTTTTCCTTCGTTGGTTATCCTTCTGACTTTCCCCCCTTCTTCCCCTTCATCATGGAACAACACAATCTGCTGGATGTGCCTCTCAGCCAGTTCGCAGTAAACATCATTTTTCAGCAGGCTCATCATGAGCCGGTAGTAGCCCTCAGAGGCATGGGGGGCAGAAATGACCCACACCCGATTTTTCCCAGCAAAGCTGGCCAGGACATTGGGAGAACTTGACCCCGAAGGGAAACGTACCACTCGTGTCTGTGAGGCAGAGGATATCCCCTCATCCTTAATCATCTCAGACTTGGAGTATTTGGCTGCAGCTGTGAGTCTCTGTACCCTTCTCGTTCTGGTCCCCGTGCCCCTGGCCTGGGAACGTGCTTCCCCTTGCAGGAGATTGGCAGGTGCCTTTGGAGGTGCTAAAGAATCCCTCTTGGTGACAGGGTGTTGGGGATTTGGGCTCAAATTCCTCAGGGATGCTCCAGACCTTCTCAGGAGGCTGCTTTGAGCCCTGTAAGCCAGGGGCACTTTCCTAACTCCATGGCTCCCTCTCTCTGCTAGCCTCACAGTCTTCTCAGAGCCACATACTAGCCACGCTGCCCACAGCAAGGCTAAGCTGAGAGCTGGCCTCCAGTTCATTGTGCAATCCGCTTGCAGGGAGGGGGAGAAAGAGAAAAAGTTAGATGTTAACAGTATGATGATATCTTGCGCAAGTGATAAAAAAAGCAGAGCACAGGGTGGCTAGTTTTTGTGATTTAAAAGTGCTGATTACACCTCAGTCCTGCCCTGGTGGCTTTGTACAGTTTACAGTTATTTCTGGAAAAGCACAAAATGGATCATTTAATGAAAAATGAGATCATCCGTCTGTAACATGACTCTGTCTACCCAAAAGGACACTGTGATCTGCATCCTTCTCTCTCTGTCTCTCACGCTCTCACATACACACATGCAAACACACACAGGGAACGGGTTCAGTACGTAGAGGAGAAAGCCAAGAATTTGATTTGAGACTTACACTCTCAGGGAAGTTTCCCTTCCAGTGACGAGGTTTCACGTCTTTTTCCTTTAAAAGGAGACCAATGCCATACAGCTTTGCTGCTGCCCAGTGATTTATCTTCACACACCCAACAGGTCCCAGAGCCTATCCGTCTCCCTGTCTATCTTTTAACTTTCTTTCTTCTTCACCTTCTTGACAAGCGGGATGAGGTTAGCGGAAATCTCCTCTGGGATCTCTGCTTCTCCATTTACCTGCAGGTCTGGCTTTTTGCTCTATCGGTTACCCGCACAGGCAGGGATTTCATTTAAGAAAAGGGAAATCCCGGCTGCTCCAAGTCTCTCTCTTTTAAACTTCCCAAGCCTCCTTCCCACTTCTTGCTTCCTCAGTCCTGTTTAGCTCCTTTGTTTCCAGAGAGGAAAGCACCAGCATTAATATATTTTCCAGGCTGAAGAAAAACACAGGAATGTGATGCTGAAAAAAAAAAAGGACGCTTCCCTTTCCCCTTTCTCCACACTTCAACAAAAGCAAATTGTAAAAGACTTGTCTTTTCTTCTCTTTCCCTTCTTGGCTGGCCGCGGTCCCAGAAATGTCAGGGTAACCCCAGCCCTGCTCCGAAGCAGCCTCAGACAACGGTGGCCACTGGAAATGGGGGAAACTTCACTCAGGATTTAACAGCTCAGCAGAACCCGCCTCCTCCCCACTCCGACACAGGGAGGGAGGAGGAAGGCTCTGGGGGCTGAAACACTGCACAGCATCACAGAGCACTTCAGAGAGGGTGACTCCAACCTTAACTCTTTCCTTCACGTGTCTCAGCTCCCTGGCGCTCCCCAAGCTTGGCTTTCTCTTTCAGACACTGTCTGGATAAAAAATAGTCCTGTGAGAAGTGCGTTTCCCCATCAGTGTCAATAACAGCTCTGGTGTTTAAGAGTTACTGGGTTTTAACCCCATTATTTCTGCCTCCTGTTCCCCTTTGCCTTGTTTGTTTGCTTTCTGGGAGTTCGCCAGTGAAATCCAATTTCTCTTCACTTTCCAACCAATTTCTTTTTCAAGTCCTCATGTACATTGGTGTAGTCTTTTCTGCAAACATCACATGGGCATGGCTGTTTGTTAATGTGTAATTTTTAAAGAGATCAGGATGTTTATTATTGTATTAAAATTAGAGCTGCATGTATTTCCCATGAATGTGCACTAGCAGTAAAAAAGAAAGAAAGAAAGAAAGAAAGAAAGAAAGAAAGAAAGAAAGAAAGAAAGAAAGAAAGAAAGAAAAAGATAGAAGGTGCAAAAATACCTAAGGAGACATGGGTAAAGACAGGGTCACGTTCTTTGCTCTCCCTTCATGGTGTTAATGACACCATTCTATTGTGCTGACGTAAACTGCCACAGGAACGCTGCCAGCACCTGGTCTTTAGCCGATTCACACTGGCTTCAGTGTGTCATGCACCTTCAGTGTAAAACACCACTTAATTGTAGTTGATGGCTAACATCTAAAAACATGCAAGACCTTAATACTACTTTTACTGTTTTCCAAGATTTCACTTATTTACAGAAATGCTGTTACACTTCCGTGGTAACATACTGGATTTGACCTCAGTTATCTTGAGTGGGAGGGGAACGTGTACCTTCTACTTTGCTTAAAATTAATGTTTCAAGGATAAAAATTTTTCTTTCTCTCTTTCCTTATTTGCTTCATTTTTACTTTTAAGTTGTCCAGTGCACTGATACACACTAATAGTGTTTTTGCTAATACGTGTTCACAGTTTGCATTCCGTGGCCAGTGGTTTGCCCTGGAGGTAGGGGAGGATGCTGAATGCCTGTGCTCACGTTAACATGAGTGAAAAAATGCACGGCCCCTCCCAGAATATCATATCCTACATCAGCTGGGAAGTAAGAGGGTTGTACCTCTTACGAGGACCACAAAACTGGAGCTCTGCAGAGCAAGGGTAGGTAACATTTTCCACTTAAATTAGTGGCAGGTCTGCTGGTTTATTAATCTTGACAAGAAAAAAAAGTCTCTAAATGTTACACTTTTTAATGTGGCCTTTTAAAGAAAATATAATTCAAAATTACGTTTTCATTTAAATGTTTCCTCCAGTTTTATTACAAAGACTAAAAAAAAGAGGTGGCCCTACAAAACTAAAGCCAAATATTTAATTTTTTTTAAAAAATGAGTTACTTCAGTTTTCTTATTGTTGATGATAGCTTGAAACCACACAGAAGCAAAACATCATTTATCTGCATAGGTCTAATGAAGCCAAGAAAAACACACTCCATACATGACAACAAAGGAAACAGATTTCCTTATTATCTCTGCTGTCTATTCTATCCAATTATAGATACACTAAAGAATTTCTGTAAGGACTTTGCTTTGCTCTCCCAACCTGATTAAAGAAGTAACATGCGACAGAATCTGTCTTAAATGTATCAAAGGGTGGCAGATCAGTGAAGATGATAGATTGTAAGGCAGCTGTAGGGAGAGACTAGCACACAAGAAGACATGGACCCCCAGGGATTATTTCCAAGGCTGAAGCTTCTTAGTATCTTTAGCTGAGGTGAGGAATAAACTTGAAATGACTGCTGGTAATATTTGGCATCAGAATTTCTTAGAAAGTAATTTATACAGGCCAACATGAGACTTCTGGTAAAGTGAACATATAGTTTAAAGGGCCAATGCAAGGTCATAGGGCAAGGAGCAGAAAAATGCACGAAACACGCGTAAGATAAAGAACAATATCCTAGAAGGGAGCTATTCTGTAAGGAACTTAAAAGTCACAGTATAGAAGCCACTGGAAATAAGCTTTTGGTATGATACTGCAGCAAGGAGAAAGTTTGCCAGCACGTCAACGAGAAGTTAGGAAGTCATATGTAGCAGCAATAAGGTGGTTACCGCCGTGCACATCAAGCTTTTCAAAAGGATTGCAAAGGGTTCAAAAAGTGACCTGATGTTTGGATACAATCCCATTGAAATGGTGTGGCATAGCCACACCTTGGTCATGATCTTCTCATGCACACACAGGAAAGAGACTTCTGATAGTAAATTGCTTTTTATCCAGCAGAGGAAGGCAGAAGGATATCCAATGATTAGGAATTAAATTCTGACAAATGCAGACTTGCAAATTGCAATTACTTGCAATGTTTAAATAATGATCTCAGTTAACCCTTGGGATAATTTCTGCAAGAATGTGGTGGTTTTCTGCTGCTTAGTCTTCAAATCAAGCCTCTAAGAGACCTTCTCGGCTGGACTGGAAGTCATGGCAAAAGGATGGAATGAGATCCCTATGGACACATCTATATGGGAAATTTGAGATCAAAACTGCACCCACCCCTGAAGAGTGCAGCTCACTGGAGGCTTAGGGGAATGAATTCTCTAGCCCACTGAACCGACTTGAGCAATTTGAGAAAGCAAAATGCAGTGTACAAACCCTTTAGCCCTCAGAGTGGTTTTAATAAGGAACTGAAAGTTAATGCTATGCCCACAAAGGGAAAATACATATCTGTTTAAGGATGACAGTACTGTAAGTCTTTCTATATTCTGCTTTAGGCAGTAGACTGAAATATATATATCTCAAGTCTGTCAAGGGGTGTGTGCACAACCACGTCATTTCAGCTGCTAAGGAATTAAACAGAAAGTCAGCTACCTCCCGAACCAGGCTTCTTTCTCAGTCCTACAAAACCTGGAGAAATAAGGTAGCAGCAAGAAGGAGACAGCCAGAGGTGCAAGTGGGAAGAGCTTTCTTTTTCAATAGGCTTTCAGGCAATCCTCCAGAGAATGGGGGGACACTGATTACAGGGAAGGCAAGGGGCTGGCAAAACTGGCGTCAGCTGCTTTGGACAGTGCTGGGGAGCCGAGAGCCAGATAAGCAGGTGTAGTAGGTTCCCCTGCTGATGCCAGTGGGGGGTTATTAGAGTAGAGAGCACCAGAGCCTGAATCCTGTGAAGCCAGACATTGTTGATGCTCTAAGAAGAGACAGGTTTCTTGAACCCCGCTGGCTCTTCGCTTTCCTGAGAGGGGAGGCGGCTATTATTAGTGATCTGACTGGGGTCATAACCCAGTCAGCAGCTGGGGAAATAACAACTAATAGTGTAAACAGGGGAACTGCGCTGCAGCCCCCTGTATGTAAGCAGGAAAAGGAGTCAGTACAAGGAGGCTTGCAAAAGCAGTGACCCATAATAAAAAGAGCAGTGCCTGGTTAGTCAGATCAAGCTCCTAAAATAGAAAGGCGCTTTTGATAAATGGGTTGGCCTCATTTGAGTCTTCACTTTTTAAATATACATTTTTCTGTGGAGTCCCCAGGAATGTTGCTTAGAAACCTGTGATGCAATGCGACACTTAAGCTTTAAAAAGAAATATTACAAACTTTAAAATTAAATGTTTTAAACTGAGGCTAAGCCTCCTAGGTAATGACAGGGTTGCAGCCCCAAAGGTCCAGGCTATATATGAGATACAGTGAAATTCTGATGTCTAGGTGTTATTACTGGCCTGTGCTTGAGCTGACCTTGAGTTTAGCACCTCTCCTTGTCCAGTTTACAGAGCTTCCTGGTGAGAGGAAGGCTCTCACATAGACCTATTTTTTGTTCTACATCTGGTCGACATCTGGGATGGAAACATCAGCCAGGGAGAACAAAATATCTTCTGGCCAGGACTGACACAAGTTCTACCCCAAACTGACTGATGCAACTGGTGTTATGTACACTAAGATGGAAGTGTTAGACCCGAGAGCAAATGAATAGAAAGATTGCCATCTGCCGGCCTTGCAAACAGCGTTACCTAGTCACAAGCTGGTGGGAGTGATAAAGCCATTGCAGTGTGCTGCAAATGGTTTCTCGATGATACAGCTGCTGAGGTATAGCATTCAGAAAACCACAAAAATAGTCTTGGGATAGTTACAGACCGTCAGTCACAGAAATAGTTCTTGAAATTATTAAGAAAAGAAAACTTCATTAGCTCCAATCATCAATGAGTGGGGCCAACATCCCTCTCTTACACCAGTTTAACCCCACAGGGAAGCTGTATTACTGGCATCTCATGATGCTGATGTTCAAGATTGTCCCATGAAGTGCTGTTGGTTACCTCTCCCAAATCACATGCCTACACAGCTAAATGAATTTGGCCACAGAAATGAACTCACCAGCTGCAAGAGCCTGAATTTTCATCTCACTTTTGCACCTCTGCGCAAGAGGACTTTATGCTAGCATAGGTCTGAACTCTGATCCAAGCCACCTCCTTTCTCTGGTGTGCTTTCTTTGTCCTTCTCCTTTCCTTTGTCTGGGGAACTGCCAGTTGATGTCAAGCCCTTATGAACAGAGGGTGAATTCTCTCCTGGATCTCACGGCCCCACTTTGTAGTACAAAGCAGGTTTAAGCAGGATGGAAGCTGGTGCTTATGCAACTTCTCTCTTTGCATAAATACTAGGACTTGGATTCTTAATGCAGAGCTCCCAGGTCTGATCTCTTTGACAACTGTTTTGTCCAAATGCAATCACTTATGGCTTTGCACACTTGGAAGAAGATCAAGTAGAAATTGTCCTGCAATACAATCAGCTCATTCACCTACCAGGGAAGACTCAGCTGTCCTCTGCACTGGTAGAGGAACTTCAACGAGATTCTGCCAGAAAACAGAGCCCACTTATTCCGAGGGGGTTGTTCCTTACATGTTTGTGGGCCTTATTATCTGTCCTAAAATACTCTGGCTTACAAATTTTTTTCTTGCAACCTGTAATTCAAATTTTAAAAAGTTTTTTTTTTTTTTTTTTAAGACTTGTTTTGATTATAAAATTGAAGGGATAGGAGTAGAGGAGGATCATGTTTAAAAACAAGACTGTGCTACAGTTCAGCAATAAAAGAGCCTTCCAAAACAGGGCTGTGCTCAGTGATTACTCTCAGTGATTACGTGTCACAATGCTTTGGGGATGAATATAAAAAATTACTAGTTACACAGCTGCACACATTCTTGTCCTAACATTCATTACTAGTCAATGGAGAAGATTAAAATCCTCTGATGATTCTAAGTTAGAAAAACACTTAAGCATATACCGAAGTTTCACTTCACTTTGGTGCTCACGTGGCTCTATGGAGGGAAGGCAAGGCAAGGCAAGGCAAGGCAAGGCAAGGCAAGGCAAGGCAGGGCAAGGCAAAAGACTGAAGTAGAATAAGAATTTAATGTTTATGTCCCTTTGCTTCAGGTCAAGCCTGAAAGTGACAGCTGGAAATATTATCATGTGCAGATAATGTACCGCTCTTCTTGTCAGGCTGTTTATGCTCACTTGCAGACATTCAGGGCCCTTATCTTTATTTATATGCTATATCAGGCACATTACAGTATTTAATCTTCAGTGGAGTCACTCTTTTCTCTTTCCTTCATGTGAATAGGCACTCTTGTGTCTCACTCAGTGGTAGCCTGTGGCTCTCCCTCATCTCCTTTGGGCTGAACTAGGTCTTCTCTGCCAGACGCTTTTGGAATCTTTCCTTAGTGGGTGGCAGAGGGTGCTCTGACTGTCAAGTGCTCTACAGGCCAGGGGCCTGTAGGTGGGTCATAAAAATGGGGAAAAGGAGTACAAGTAGTTGGTAGCCCAGCACTCTTAACTTCTTTCCTTGAACTAGTTTTCAGCACCAGTGTCTACTGCCCAAACCTTGGAGAAGAATGCTGGGGAGACAGAGAAGAAATGGGCAAGTATCTGCATAAACTGGAGTATTTAGAAAATCAAGTCAAAAGCTGTGGAATCATTTAGAGTGGGATGAACATCCCACAGCCTCCTTTAAGGGATTTCATTTGCTTTGGGAAGGCCCATGCCAGCCTCCTGAATACGCAGTTTGGCTGGCGAATACAGTTCTTCCTGTTTCCCTGCAGAATTTTGTTTCCCTTCTGTAGGCAGAACCTACTCACTTGGGAGGGGGGGTGAATGGCCTCATCATTCCATCAGGCTACAGGGACACGAATCCAGTGACCTTCCTGTCTACTTCTGGAAGCAGAAATAGGCACAGAATGATGTAGGCAGCTAGTTCTCAAGCCATAATTCATGAAATGATGGTGAGTGGTCAGCAGCTGGCAATAGAATGATGCTGACTGCTCTGGTGCTTTCAACTAAAAACATATGAAGAGGGTGCAAAATGGTGTGAGAAGCCTTGAGCCATGACATTGGACCAAAGGGTTTGGGAACTAGGGGTTTTGTTGGTTTTTTTTTTTTTAAGGTCTGTGACCCAATCTCAGCTGAGGTCGGAACCAAACCCAAACTGATGCCATGTGGATAGGTTTCCAGCAGGCCAAAAACTAGTAATGCAGTTGAATTCTAATGGTTTCCCCTGAAGACAAAGCAACGAATAAACAAGGAACCTGGTCCCTGATATAGTGTCTCACACTGAGGAGATGTATATATGCATCTCTTTCCTGTTTTGTAATACTGGTATTAATTTTTAATCAAACAATAATAGAAAAGCTGGGGTTTTGAGGTTGCTGAGATAGTCTACTTCACAGGCAATAAATTCACATAAACAAAATTGGTGCAGAAGGGATTAGGATATACAGCAGAGGTAGGGAGTGGTCTCTGCCATGCACAATCAGTGTCAGTATTTTCATTCAGGACAAAAACTACTTTTTAAGGGTGGAAGAACTTATGCACATAAATTCCACAGCTCAATTTTGCACTGCAGAGTGAGAGACATTTTTAACAGTTATTGACAAAGGACATTCCAGCAACTAGTGAGATGTGGATTTCATTATATATTTTGGGCTACAGTGCAAAAGTACTATCTGCCAGAAAAAATGTGGTCGAAGCATGTTTTATTAATATATTGCTGCTGTTCTTGGATTATACCCCTGTAGAGGCTCACATCTGAAATGACACATCTGATAAACTATATGTTAGATAGCATTTCAAGGTTTACTTTTTGGATCTGATTCCATTACAATATACAGAGACCATGTATATTGCTATTTTTGAGCATTGAGAGACAAACTGTCACTGCCCTTCTCTGACAGATCATTGTTGGGGGCTGTTTATGGAGCACTTTAGTGCCCATGTACTAGAAGCACTAGTATTACTATAGGACAGTAAGTTCGTACCATTGAGTTTGGTACCTCTGTACGTACTGTATGATTACAGAATGACGTCCCAGTCCAGACAGTTTCTGTGTAAATACATAGGATAAAAGAGTCCAATGGTGTCAACATTTCTTTCCAAAGAATAGGCTGAGTCACAGGAGAAACAGTGGCAGGAGGCCTGTGCTGAGCAGACCTGTAAGACCAAAAGAAGTATGTTTATTTCCCTGTGACCTCACCTTAGAGAGTTTTATTAATAATAAAATATCCCTGACAGTTCATGATCTCCAAAAAGGACAAAACAAAAGAGAGGGAAATCTGTATAACAAATTTCTTCAGAGAAAGACTACAGGCCAGTCAGTCTCACCTCTGTGCCTGGCAAGATCATGGAGCAGATCCTCCTGGAAACTATGCTAAAGAGCATGGAAAATAAGGAGGTCATTAGTGACAGCCAGCATGGCTTCACTGAGGACAAAGCGTGCCTAACAAATTTGGTAACCTTCTATGACGAGGTCACAGTGTTGGTGGATAAGAGAAGTGCAACTGATGTCATCTACCTGAACTGGTGCAAAGCATTTGACACTGTCCTGCACAACATCCTTGTGTCTAAATTGAAGAGACATAGACTTCACAGAACGACTGCTCGATGGATAAGGAATTGAAAGAGTTGCAGTCAACGGCTCAATGTCCAAGTGGAGATCAGTGACAAGTGGTGTTCCTCAGGGGTTGGTATTAGGACTGGTGCTGTCTAACATCTTTATTGGTAACATGGACAGTGGGACTGAATGCACCCTCAGCAAGTTTGTCAATGACACCAAGCTGTGTGGTGCAGTCAACACACTGGAGGGAAGGGATGCCATCTAGAGGGACCGTGACAGACTTGAGAGGTGGGCCTGTGCAAATCACATAAAGTTCAACAAGGCCAAGGGCAAGGTCCTGCACAGGGGCCGGGGCAATCCCAAGCACAATTACAGGCTGGGTGGAGAATGGATTGAAAGCAGCCCTGAGGAGAAGGACTTGGGGATGTTGGTTGATAAGAAGCTCATCGTGAGCCAGCAATGTGCGCTTGCAGCCCAGATAGACAACCATATACTGGGCTGCATCAAAAGAGGTGTGACCAGCAGGTCGAGGGAGGTGATCCTGCCCCTCTACTCTTGTGAGACCCCACCTGGAGTACTGTGTCCATCTCTGGGGTCCCCAGTACAAGAAAGACATGGAACTGTTGGAGCGAGTCCAGAGGAGGGCCACGAAGGTGATCAGAGGGCTGGAGCACCTCTCCTATGAGGACAGGCTGAGAGAGTTGGGATTGTTCAGCCTGGAGAAGAGAAGGCTCCGGGGAGATCTAATTGCAGCCTTCCAGTACCTGAAGGGGCCTACAGGAAAGCTGGAGAGGGACTGTTTACAAGGGCGTGTAGTGACAGGACAAGGGGTAATGGCTTTAAGCTGAAGAAGAGTAGATTTAGATTAGATGTTAGGAAGAAATTCTTTACTGTGAGGGTGGTGAGGCACTGGAACAGGTTGCCCAGAGAGGTTGGGGATGCCTCATACCTGGAAGTGTTCAAGGCCAGGTTGGATGGGGCTTTGGGCAACGTGGTCTAGTGGAGGGTGTCCCTGCCCATGGCAGGGGGGTTGGAACTAGATGATCTTTAAGGTCCTTTCCAGCCCAAACCATTCTATGATTCTATGATTTTATGAAACACACAGTAAGGACTCATATTTCCATCACTGGTTTTGCTTTCTTCCCTTCATGGTAAAGGCAGCCTTGTATGTAAACCCACATGTGTTCCTAATATATGAACCCAGCTGCCTTGAAATCAATGGCAAAGTTCCTGTCTTCAGTGAAGATGCCTGGATTTTGCTCATATTTATAGGATACAATTAAGCTGAAAACTTAAGGGAGATCATAGTCTTCCAAAAATTAAAGAGGAGAGAGAAAGAAACGAGAAAGCAAATATGTTGTGAAAGAGATCCCAGGTGAAATAATTGGTCCAAGTTTTCATGTCTGGATGTTGTTATTTTTTCCATAATTACTACAGCAAGCTCCTGCTTCCACTGAGGGGAGGTGACCTGGGATTTTTCCAGTAGCAATGGAAACTTAACACACAAATGACCAGAACAGTTAAAGCTGCTGACACACACACGTGTGTCAGCACTGGGAGGATCAAGATATAGCAAACATCGCTTAGTCAAACACAAAATTTTGTGAGTGTATGTGGGTGTCCATGCACTCAAAATGGATAGTAAGGAACAAAAACCTGTGATCTACCAAGAAGTCTTAACTATCAAGTAATGTACAGTGATGTCAGCATGGGTAAAACATGATTTAGATTATTTATAGAAAGTCACATTGTTGGAGTAAGGAAGTCTAATTTACACTGATACGCATCTACTGCTGTTGGAAATGCCACTATTTGGACCTCTAGTTCTCGGTGTCCTATCTACAGAGGTAGATAATATTAATAAGCAGATGCTTATAAAGTAGCCAACTCGCTTTACCTTGCATAGTGAAAATCTGGAGATTTTCTAATTTCCAGAAGCATGAGGCTACATATTTGTGCTCTCCAAAACCATTTGGGATCTATCACATCTCTGCAGGATACAAAGCAGATGACCAGATGCCAAATCCATTTTGTTCCTTGTCTACACACTCTATTCTTTGATTTTCATTTGCACTACTAGTATTATAGTTGTACCCCTCCCAGAGGAAAAAAACCCAAAAAAACAACAGAGAAAGCAACCCAATCCTGTTATGGACTAACACGATTGCAATTTATCGAAAACTACTGACTGAAATGTACTGTTTTCACACCTCCACTAATGCCCCCCCCCCCCCCCTTGAAAACTATCTGAAAATATCTATTGCTACTAGTTGTCTGATGCTAAAACTGTGACCAACACTCTGAGACTATTTGCCCTTAATCTCACCCTTGGAGATGTACTGTTACATCTGATAGAACCTTATTCTTGTTAACTGCTAAGTAGTCATTAAAGGAGTAGGGGTTTATGATTTCATCCATGGGGGCTATTAGTAGTCTGGGTATGGCCAGGATGCTATTGTACCTGCAATCAAAAATCTGGAACATCAAGAAAATCTCTTCTTCAGGGAGATGATAATCTCTGTTGAGGACAATAGGTGGATAGATGGATGTGAGAGCTCAAGGGACAATGAGAGAATGGAGGCAGGAATGCCAGGCCATTGTGGTAGCCCACCAATGGCCAAATTTATGTCAATTAACTCACTGACAGTGGTGTGGGGTTATCTTAGCAAAGGGAAGGTTTTAGGACTTTTTAAGGAACAATACGAAGAGAAGAATGAGCGTTTTTTTTCCCACATGTAAGTGGCAAATGAGATTTTATTCATCAACAGAAAGAAGCAAAGGGAACTCAGTACGGAACTTGCCTTTCATTATTTAGTTCATTTAAGGCAAGTTCTCAAGTTTTTGTGTTAGAGAAATATTTCTTTATTGCTGTTCTGGTAGCCAAAAAATGTCTGACATCTGTATGACTAACATCTGCATGCCATCATGCACAGCAGATGGTGGGCTATAAAATGTCAAGAAGTTTTGGTAATGGAAAGATCAGCAACAGACTGGAACCCCAACCAGAACTATTTATAGAGGGAGAGATTTAATTCTCTTTAAGAAGAACACCACAAGTGATTGAGAGACTGAGAGACTGACTTATGAAGAGATAGTGAAAGAAATAGATACGTTAAGCTTGGGCAAACAACAAGCCACCAGACTCTGATAGGAAGAATAAGAGAGCAGGAGATTTTTTTACTGGGAAGGTTAGGGCAATGGGATCACTGAACAAAGGCAAGTCTAGGGTGTGACTTTTGAGGCTAAGGAGGAGATGTATTAAAACTTCGCAAGTAACTTCCCAAGGGAGATGGCAAGAGCTTATGGTGCCTGAGTCACTTAAATCTGGACTGGGCAGAGCACTAGAGGACATCTTGTTGGTGGGGGAATAAGTCCTAGATGACTGTATTGGTCTTTTGCATCTGCTCCATCTCATTCTGGCACTCCATTTCTGGAGCATATTGGATACACACGTGTCCCATGCAGAAAGAAGGGAAATAGGAAGTGCCCACCCGAGCTTCAGGTGTGACTTGACCCTATGCAAACATGAGCCTGCTGGCCCTGCAGAACAGGTGCAGCTCTTGGCGAGGGAGCTAGGCTCTGCTAGGCTCACGCATCATCAGCAAACTTGTTGTTAGCTAAACTGGCATGAATTGTGTCCCTCCCCTCTCATATCCGCCAATTCTAACACCGCCAGTGCAGCTACACTGCTGTAACTGAAAGCGGACCTGGAAGGCAAGGGGCAGTGCAGTTGTAATTTGGAGCTAAACTCAGCTGACAGCCCTGGCCCAAGTAAAGCGGGAGGCAGGATACCAACTTGATTCCCAGAGCTCCCAGCAGCGTGGCAAGCTAACTTCTAGCTTTTACTTTTTAAACTGTTAAGGTTTGATGAGCTGATCTTTAATAACACTAGACATAGCACCTCCCTGTATCATTTTTAGAAAATCAGCTACACCGCAGGCTTTAAGGGGAGGCGATAAATGAGTCATCTTCTTGACGTTAGAAATGTGGTTGACAGATTTTCCAAGTCAGGGCCATGTTCAGTATGGAAACAGCCCTAACTTTGCCACTGACCCTGGTTTCAGTGGATTAGCTTGGTATGAATGTGTTGCTACACCGACAGGAGCAGTGTGTAGGGGCTGTTGTAGAGAAAGAAAACCAATGATTTCTATGTATGGATTCTTTCAGTCTATTCACATGTTAGTTGAACAAGCTTAAAAGAGATGGAACTGGTACCCAAGCCTGTTTTAGTGATCATGCATACACAAACAGGTTCTCCAGGGCGTTACATGCTAACACAGCAGCCTATTACACAACCTTGTGATTTGCCTCTAAACTACACCATAACTGTTTTGCAACGCCATCTAGTGACACGTATGGATGCCTCAAACCCATACAAACTTGCTTTTGTCTCATTTTATTGCACTGAATTGAACAGCCAATGGTTTTGCAAGGAAAAGAAATGTTTACATTTAACAGCAGTGACAATTAGGCTACCAGATATGAGAGGAGTATTTGATTCATAGGATTTCAGGTGTTAGTTTATTCTAAATGAAAAATAAAATTGTCCACTGAAGCAATAACCTGTTCCCAGGCAGCATTGAAGTTGGGTTGTCACTCACAGTCCTACCCCAGCTTCAGGTCTCAGTGTGAGACCTCATGGTGTTCTAATTTCCCTCTACTTTTAAAATAAATTAAAAAACACTTCCATTTGTGTTTCACGGAAAAATAACCCCCAAATAAACACTGTATGTAAATTACACTGATGCTCTTCTTTTAGAGTCAGTTAAAATATCCTTCCCTTAATCAGAGGCCTGTGAAATGGAAGCCTTGATGAGAAGTTACTGATGAGTTCCCCATTTGATGAGCCTGCTACATAGTAAGCTTCCAAGTTTTATAAAACTGTGAGGAATGAGCGGGGAAAAAGGGTGATACAGAATCTCAGAAAAGGCAATAACCTCCTTCTATAATCTTTAGCTGTCTGGAAAGCCACAATTCATTTTTTCCCATACTTTTCCAAACTTTAATATTTTGGAAAGTGTTGAATTATTGCTGGATTTTTTCACTTTGGAACTGATATTTTTTTCTCTGCTTAAAAAAAAATAAATTAATGAAAACCTTATGTTTGAAAAATGTAATAATTCTGAGGAATGGTGAAGCCCTTATTATCCTGCGGCAAGTTTGTAACTTAATTCCCTCCCTTTCTAATGACCATTCTTACTCTGGTTCTCCATTTGCCATCCTTGGACAGGTCATAACAGGAACTTACTTTGCATCTACTGTATTCTTCCCATCCCATCCCTTTTGAAGGGTTCTGGCCATTTCACAGTGCAAGCATTTGGTGTTGTGTTTTTTGCATTGAACAGAAAGTTTTGGAACAATCCCTTAATCTGAAACAGACGTCTCTTCCCTCATCCCCCTCTCTAGCTGACACTACAGCCGGAGGACTGTGCAATTAAGGGATACGCTCTTCTTTCAGCAGCACCCAGCACAGGCCAAACTCACTCATAGGGGGAAAAATGGTAATTAAAAATTTTTCACCCCATGTGTATGTGGGGAAAAAAAGAACACATTCGTACCAGGGGAATTCTCCATCACCCCTGCTAAATACAGGGTGCCCTGTAGAAGGCAGCCTGCAGTTTAAACAGAAGCTATGACGGCACGATGCAGCGATAAGTAGAAGCCCTATTTGTGTGATAAGCCTATTTTAGTCATAAAATCTCTAACCACAGATCTACTTCTGTAGAAGGTAAGTTCCCTTTCTGTTATTCCAGGAAGCAAATGTAATAACACACTATCTAGCAGGTCAGAAATACATGTGGCTAGGCATTGCTAAGTGTTTTTATTAGAATCAAGTGGGACAATGCACAACAATGGCATGGTGCCTTCATTTAGTACATTCACTGACCCATCTCAGGCCAGTGTTTATATGTGGATCTGTACAGACTCATATAAATACAAGCCTCAGTCCCTGTCGCGCCATTCACAAAGGAGCTGTTATGGTAATGCTGGTTTTTTTCCTGTTTCACACATTGTGGCCTATCTTAGAGGATAATGTTGTCTATATCTATTATTTCCTATTTGAGATCCTAGAACTGAAGGCTGGCCTTTAGCAATATTCAAGCCTCTGCAAGGCACTTTTGAAATACAGCCTATGCCTCGTGACAGCCTTTATGTTAACCACAGTTTGCAAATACGGAAACAAAGGCGTAGGAAATTTCAGTGGCTTGATCTGTCTCACTCCTTCTGTTGGGAATAGACTTCAACAATGTCAGCTTCCCTTCCCTTTCTGTCTGCACAGGACAGGCACTGAGACCTGCTGATTTTGAAAGTGGGTTTATCTCTTATCAGCTCTACTAGTCAATGAAACAATGGAGCATGCAGAAGGGAGGAAAAGTACATAAACAAACATTTGGATGATCCTGCATTCTTGTGTATTACCTTGGAAAGTTTCCTGAGGATATGACACAAGTTCTATCATTTTAATTCTAAAATGCATGGCCTGTAAATGCTTATAATGTCTTGTTTAAAGCAGCCACTCTTAGGACGCTGCATATTTTGAACCCTGGAATGTATGATTCATTTTTAAAAATGTGTTTTTACTGTTGCTGCTACTAGTGGGCCTCTCATCACCTCATCTGTGTATTTCTGCCTTTCCTGTCCTTAGCCACAAAAGACAGGATTCCCATTCATGAAGTTTTTCCATCCCATAGAATGCTACAGCGTTAGCTGTGGGTTTGTCTGTTGAAAACCCCAAAAGTGACCTCTCCCATTTACTGAGCATGTTGCATGGATAGCAATGACTCTGCAGCCCTGACGTCAGGGAAGGTTTTTAGAGTTTAGCAAGCCTGGCAGGCAGCTGTGCATAGAAAAGGAAAACCCAAAAGAATGAAGAACCATGATCACACTAGGAAAGAGAGCAGGGAGAGCAGAGGGCAGGCGTCAAAGCTAGGTGGCAACTTCTAGGCTCACCCAGGCAAAGTGGACTGAGAGAGAGTAGGCCTCGCCTACCACAGCATAAACACACTGGCTGATGGACTGGCAGTTGATGGCAGGATGGAGGATACAAATTGCAACTCACCACTAAACCTTCCCTTCTCAGCATCTTCCCTTCTACCTTGGCCATGGCTGGGAAAGTTTTCTTCTTCCTATGGTTTTAAGAGTAGCTCTATATGTACTACTGTTCTAACTCTCCACATGTGCCACTGTTTCTGAATGTGTCAGCAGCTCTCACTTTCTTCCATGGCATACGACCCCCTTCTCTCTCCTTCTCTCCCTTCCCCTGGCTGGGAGATTGGAGTTTAAACTTGCTTATGAATGACCGCATTGGTGCTTCTACCTTTGTGATATTTAAAAATAAAATGTCCACTATCTTGATTTTAAATCAGTAAAGTAAGCAGCTTCTTTATTTGAGAAGATGTGGATGTAAACAGCCTTATTTGGGTGTGTTTGTACTTGACCAGTCAGTAAATTACTTTTCTTGCCCATTTCAGTTCCACTTCTGCAACGGCCACATCTTAAATCACCACCTGCAGCACCTACTGTCAGCATGACATGGCTGAGATGGCAATGACAGTCCCAGATGTGAGGAGCCTGACCCTCCAAGTCCAGAGTTTGAGTCCCAGCTGTTAGCAAATAAGAAGTTCTGATGAAGAAGAGGAGAAGGAGCATGCTGGAGAGCTGGCCTAAGCAATTGACTTCAGAAAGAGCTCACATTTGTTTGGACTGGGTCTGCAAACTGCAGATATGCCTTGGGTATGTTTGCCTCATTCATTTACTGTACAGGAAACATATTATCAAACATGTTTGACAGGTAAAACTGGGAATCTAGTACCTTTTGGAAATCCAGGCCCCTTGTAATGGCATTTCTAATCAGGTATCCAAAGTTGCTAGGAATTCATTATATTCTTACTTATGTAAAACTCTGTCCTGCTTTTTCAGTCAAATGCTGACTCTCAAAAATCATACTGGGGACATAGGATCTTATTAAGGGTAAAAGCGCCCTACTGAGTCACACCTTGGAGTTTGCATTGATGCTTATGGAGATTATACAGGTCAAGAGAAGGATCAGAGTCAGGGGTGAGGACAAGGGCTGTGTACTACACTATGTGAATTCCAGATATAAGCAGAGACCCTGTGCCCACAGCCTTCCTCTGGAGCTCAAACATCCCAGGTGTCATCCTACGGAGCAGGCATGGCATGCTGCATTGCTGGTGTCCTCTGTACAGCAACAGCTTGTTATGTTTTCCTTGGATTCTGAACATTGCACAGACAGCTATGTGAGGGAACACTTTCCCCCGGGAATGCTGTGATATATGTAAGATACTGGGATGAGTGCTGGCAATGTCTATGGAGCTCTGTAATCTCAGATGATTTGAGAGAGGAGAGAATTTTGTTTTGTCCCCAAAACCAGAACAGGAAGAAGGAATTTGGAAGTACATTATGTTACAATATGCAGCCTTGGTGGCCACAGATAGCTCTTCAGACATAGGGATTCTCTAATTAAAGGCAAGGTGGTTTGAGGAACATGTGATTCCAGCTTATTTGAAAGACTGTGAGAGAACAAAGCTAGCCAGAAAAAAATGCCCCAAAATATCAGCATGAGCAGAACTGTTCAAGGGAGCGAGCAAAAATGTAGTAGCTACTTGTGAGTGGCTGCTGCACAGGTACAAGCTAAAGGAAGCAGGTATTGAAGAAGGAAATGTAAAGCCTGCAAGAAATAGCCCTACATGTCTTGAAACTGGTAGGGTTCAATAGCGGCCTGCAAGCAGTGAGGTAAACTGAGAACCTTCGTTGAGTCAACACTGAATCAGTGGCATAATCCATCACTGATGATGGAAGATACATCTGCTTGATTTACCAGCAGCAAAAAAGTGAAACCCCTCTGTGGTGTTTTCACTGGGTTCAGACTGCCTTCATCAGACTGCTTGCAGATGCCAGTGAGGACAAATGCCTACAGACATCATTCACCTCCAGTGCTCTTCCTGTGTCAGTCGAACGAGGTGCTACAGGAATTCCCAAGCATTCATAAGTCTTAGTGTTTATAAAGAGCTTGCAAGAGGCAAATGGGAAGGCTACAGAATGCCAATAACTAATAATCCATGAACGGTCTGTGGCTGCTCTTTGGAGGAACATTTTGAGAGCTTCTCCTCTTTGGAGGAGCCACTGAAGATAAGTATTCACAGCCCAAGTCTTCTAGTTTGGGACAGTATCAATTAACATGTTGAGTGATGCAAGTGAGAATGAGCAAGAAGAGAGTAGCTTCTCATTTGCTTTGTGCACCGTTCAATTGAGCTGGCTAGCTGAAATAACTCAGACATATCTGAGAACCTCTTTCATTTTACTTGTTCTTTTTCAGGGCAAGGGTGAGTTGTGGAGGAAATGGAACCATCTGTTAAATCATGACATCTGACAGAAAATCCAGCCTTTCTCTTGGTTTACTACCTGGGTAAAAAGTTTATTTATATGAGATGCTGGATTGCTTTGTGAACTACTTCAGCAGGCCAAGCCAAGCTGGTCTTCCAGCACCATGAATTTATGTCCTTACTGTGGCTTCCCGCCAGCATCCTCTCCATTGAACTGTATTTACATTAGCAGTGTAAAACATGACTTCATTCAAGTGTCTGAAGTGAAGCACTCACTCACTCCATGCACTTAGCTCTTGATTGTTGCCAGCTGGTGAGAAGTTAGCTGATTGCCTTTCCCGGCTGGGCCCCACCGTTCTGAACATAATGAGAATTAAAGCCACTGATTCATGAGGGCTGCTCAGGTTCCAGTGTTGGTTTTAGTTGTCTGTAACTGGTATAAATGCAAAATATTAGACAACTAATTTCTTCAACTAAGATTGAAAGATAAATCCTTCATTTGAAAGATAAATGCCTTCAGCAGACATTGCCTTGGGTGACAGATCTTGGTATCCTTGAGTCTATGTACTGGTAAGCGATCTGGTTGATGGCTCACTGCATTTCAGTCTGTTTTTTCTTCTGTAACTTTCAAAGCTCTTTACAAAGTGGAAGTATTTTCATTTTATGGATGGCAGAAATGGAGGGAGAAAGAGGCAGATCCTATTGCCTAACCTGGTGTAGATCTTTATGCAAAGCTTCTCTAGTCTGCTGAATCAATGGGATGGTCCCAAGGTCTCTCACTGACAGAACTGTGACAAACTTCTTTAGGAATGAAAGATAAAGGAGGTTTGATTCTCCTTAGTGTGCTCTGATGCTCAGGCTGTATTACTTCTGAAGAAGAACTTCAGAATGGAGTCAAAGTCATATGTTCTTCTATATGTTCTAAAAGGGCTTCCTGAAGGGCAAGCTTTTCTCTGTTTGTTTCAAGAGAAGGTTTGAATAAGGATTTTTCATTCTTGAATTTCACTGAATTCATTTAAATTACTGTTATTGCCCTGTGTCACACCATATTCCCAAAAGATACAGGAACTTCACTAGTTCACAAGAACCAGAAAGCGAAACTATCTGGTCTTATGAACAAAAATGGATGAATGATAACAGCTGACAAATGGAATATGCGTTTTAACTCATATTTAAGAATACTGCACATCACCCTACCTGGAAGTTAAAAACCCCCCAACTTTATGCTTTTAACACTAAGAAATATGTGAAAGCTAATTTAAGGAGAATAATTGTTAAATAGTTTGGAAATGAGATTTCTCATAGAAGTGTCCCTGGTTTGGACCACTTCATTATCTCAGCGTTAACATGCAGACTGGGGTATGGGAAAAATTTACCCACAGTAATCAATTTCTGGTTTAAAACATAGATCTGGGTGTCAGGAGAGACTGCATTTCACTTTCTGGCATAGTGGCCCTTGCTTTGAAAAGGGCAATAGCACTTACCACAAAACACCAGGGCATCAGGGCTATGTGAAGTGTCTTAAGATGCTTGGATGCAAGGTTTGAAGGAGGCTATAAGTA
Organism: Grus americana; assembly: GCF_028858705.1. Lineage (NCBI taxonomy): Eukaryota > Metazoa > Chordata > Aves > Gruiformes > Gruidae > Grus > Grus americana. The sequence goes on along the minus strand of NC_072852.1, from coordinate 93,359,267 downwards.
CTGCTATCTCTCTTAGTATTACTGTTGCAATTTTATTCTTTCCTCATTCTTGATTTGCTCAGGTTTTTATCTTCAGTCTGTGGAAACCACAAGGAGAGAATAAAGAAATGTCTCCGTGGCTTTGTGGAAGGCAAGCAAAGGAGATGTGTTGGAGGGCTTGCAAGGAGGGTCAGCAATGACAATGACTGGCACGCCCTTCTTCCCTAGTGGCAAAAAAACCCCCAAACCAACCAAACAAAAAGAAGTTTCTCCATTACTGCTCTGGTACCTACCAGTGGAGCAGTGATATTTGTCAGGGTCTCTGTACAATACCTCCAGGGTTTGAAGAAAAAAAAAAACCCTAAGAGAAATTAATGGAAACTTGTAGTTTTAAATTTGCTGTATGAGTGTTTGCATCTTCATGGGAAGAAACCATTTCCACAAACCAAACCCACTGGAGAGCTGCAATCTGTCCTGGAGGTACCTCACTGGAGGTGAAGCCAGCCTCTCCCTCCTGGGCATACTGGCAGCTGCTGCTCACTCTCCTATTCAGTTTCCAAGTTCCGTGAGCCTGATTGAGGGTGACTCTACCTCACTGAAGCAGGTGTCTCTTTCTGAATCTTGAGCATATCAGCTCTGACTCTCCTACACCCTGGCAGAAAGTATATCCTGCCTTCCACATTACCTGATACTGGCCTGGGGGACCGTGCTGGCACTGGAGGGGTTCTCTTGCAGAAAGTGGAGATGTAATTAAATTTGCCTGGGAACTTGGCCTTATTTCTAATGAAGAATATATTGACTTCTTTTGTCTACAGGGTCATGGCTGGTCAGCAATGAGGGAACATTAAAGACTCTGGAAGTCCATTTTGGATCTGTCAAAGAATGTGAGTGCTTCTATTTATTTATTCTCCCCTCCCTTCTCTTTGGTGTAGATTAGAGGTAAAAGTCTCCAGACAGTGGATTCCTCATTAAGATTCCCAATACCTCCCGGTATGCAGAGGCTGGGATTACCACATGAAGGGCATCCTGCTATTTTTGCCTCTGGTCCAGTCCCTTTGAAGGGACCCTGGAACACTTAGAGTCATGCAGATTTATGAGCACTGTGCAGCCTGCCAGAGCCTTTCTGACATACTCCTGTAAACTAATTACGGGAAACTGCCCGAGGCCTCTGTCATTAAAAATACATTCTTAGCATTTCATGAACAAAGCTTAGTTTCCTCCTTCTGTTCCTATAGGATATGATCTCTTTCCTGACAGATGTTTATCCTAAACCATCAAGTGATTGTTTCTGAGGAAAGTAAGTGAAGAAAAGCATAGCGTGTCACTTAGGATGAGTCACAATGTGAATCCTGAACTCCCAGCATGGTCTGAACTTCTCTGGTGCCCAAGGAAACTGCTTTTTAAAATTTTTAGTTTGTTCAAATTCATCATAATTAGAGGCTGGGCACTTTAAGTTCTGTAGTTTGTCATTGAGCCTTCCTTTTCAACACTGTCTTAGCATGGCTTTTGACCAAAAGCCATTACCCACCCACTGGCTATTTGGGCACCTGAATGAAACGAGTTGATCCATCCAACTGCTTGTGCCTTGCTGGCTCTTAGATGCTACAACACGGGGTGCCAGGAAAGGCAGACAGATATAGAATAAACAAGAATGGCTGTTGGCAGGAGTGGAGTGCTGGCTCATGTAGGCAGATAAACACAACGTGTTTTGGCTGGCTGAACCACATGTGTGATCCCAGGCCCCTGGAGAGCAGGGCTGTCAGCATGCACATGGGCCATGTGTGCCTGAAGCTGAATCGGAGGTCATGAATGCAGATGTAGATGTTCTTGATATGCACATCATAAACAGTGCCCTTGGAAACACTTGTTTCCTGGCTAGGCAAGGAGCAAGGGGACCTGGTGGAATAGGGAAGCCAAATTCAATTCATAGTCTTACAATCCATCCCTATGGAGTGAGACCGAGGCACCTTCTGGCTCAGACAGATGGTGAGGTTATCCATTTACCTGTCTATCTCAGGCCATCTGAGCTGCCAGAACTATGTATGCTTCAGCCTGCCTAACCTGTTAATGACTGTATTACAGCTCCAACCTCAATGAAAGGCTTGGCATATGTCAAGTCATTAACCTGGGCTGTAACTTAGACTTGTATTTGGTCAGTGAGCAGGGTGCATGTAGGAACTTCAGCTTGTCACTGCTGTTGCATGTGGATGGTATCAACTGGGGTCCTAAATCCTGTTAGGACCTGACCTCCTGTGTGAGTTTTAGGTGTAATATGTATGTACACAGTGCTTACACATATTTTGATCTTAAAGGATCTTAAAATCCTAGGGTGGTGTTCTTCCCAAGACTTTCAGTTTGTGTGTAGGTCAAACACCAGATGACCTGCTACAGCACAAGGCTTTGAACTGATCTCTGAAATTCTACAGCGATCTTCCTGCTATAAGGTTTTGAGCTGCCAAATAAAATGCACTGGGAAAAATAATATGCAGAAGGATGTCCATATTTTCCATCTGTAAATGCTTAAGACCAAAGATTCCAGAAGAATAGACTTATCTATTTTGTGATAGTATTATGACTTAAGTTGTGATTAAGTTCTGATTTAAATTCCCCACACACACACACTTTTTTTTTTAATATCTTACAAGAGATCTAGGTTGAGGCTGGGCCACAATAGGATGTTTGCCATGCAGTCTTCTACTGCACAGATTATTTTATTCCCCCTCCCGCCCTCAAATGATAGGTCTGAAATTCTCCCACAGAGTGGTATCAAAGCAGGAAGAGAACCTGAAGAACACCCTCCTCCCCCTGCCACACATGCACAGAAGAGGTAATGTTGAGAAGGAGTCTTCTGTGGGATGAAGATTTGAGGGGGCAGAAAGCCCCTTACAAATGCTGCTGGAGATGGCAGGAGCTGCAGAGACGAGTCAGTGAGGAAAAGGGGAATCAGAGATAAGGTGAAGGGACATTCGGGAAAGTGCTGGTACGTGTCTAGACAAACTGAGTGGGTTTAGAGAAGAACTGCAGGGCTCTCTTCCCTGTATCTCATCCCACTAAGTGGTGCGCAGTAGGGGAGATACCCTCGCTAATACAGATGGTGGTTACCTGATTTCCATTAGCTGAAGCTCTGACTCTTGACCTGATAGTTTCCTACCCACTCTTGGAATTAGTATAAATGATTAAAGAAACAGGGGAGCAGAGAATCAGGCTGTGAGCCCATGGGAATACTGGAGAAGCAGCACAGCATAATCCCTAGTTTGAAATGGGTGAGGCAGTAATTGAGGTGTACAGGGTGGGGAGTGATGTGGTCAAGTAAAGAATTGGCGGAATTAGCTGTCTGTTTGTGCATGTGGCTATTCTGGCTATTTTTCCTTTTCTCAGCAGCATAGTTTGGATCTGAGCCTATTCCAGACAATCCTAGTTTTCCCCTTCCTTATTTCCCATAGTAAAGGTTGAATAAAATCAAATGATAAACAAACTGTGGACTCAAACTTCCCTTTAGGACTTAGAGGAAAAACACTGTCTCCTCCCCCTGCCCACCCCCTCCAATTTCTGACACTTTTCCAGCTTGTTCTGTGAAAGATTCTCAGGCTTTGCTCCTGAAAGCTGATGCTGATAGATGGCCCCAGCAAGGGACCCAGTGAACTCCCACAGCAGAATGGGGCAGAGCTGGGTGCATCCATGTGATTCTTCTGGAAGGGGAAAATGAGGGAGGGGAGTAGGCTACTTCTGCAGCTGGGGTCCATCACTGCCTGAGACAGTGCCAAACAAAAAACTCAGCTCAGGGCCCAGAAAAAAATAAGGGATTTCCGTGGGCTTTGCATTGGCTGATAAACGTGCCACAGGGGCTCCATTCTGCAAGAAGCCTTTCTGATTCACCCTACCCTCCAAACCTGTCACCTGCAAATAAACATGAGCCAAACCAGGCTTACACTAGATGAGGCTGAAAAGCTGCACAAGGAGCATCCTCTGTGGACCTAAAAGATGGTGTGACAGAAGAAGTTTGTTCGTTTGATGCAAAGTTGTGTGGTAGAACAGTACTGCCTCCTGTTCCAGAGCCAGCACAGCAGATACAAGATTGAAGGGCTTTTCCATGTTCCTCTGCACAGGATGGACACGTTTTTTTGCTATTCTCTTGCTTCACAGGGTGTGTGTGTGTGTCTGCGATCTGATATCATCATGCTGCTTCTTCATCAGCATCAGACAAAAGCATTTTAGTGCCACTAAAACTTACGAGCCACAGGCTCCTTCACTCTACCTTTCCTGCTGATGGGGCACTGACTGCTTTGCAGAGGCAGGGGAAGAGCTGTCTTATTAATGACTTCTTTGTGAAAGCATGAGTCAATGAAACAGTCAATGCTGCAGCCTCTTCCATCTACTTCCACTCCAGAAGAAACCAAAGGTAGAAACAATATATTTCACCTCACTTAATCAGTATGGAATAACTCCTGCTGATATTTAATTTGTTGTATTTCTTACAAGTGCTCTCCCTTCTTTGTAAGCCTACTCCACACCGGAACAGATGCCTCTATTGGATGTACTGCACTGTCAGTAAGATGTAGATGATCATGAAAGAGTCACTATTGGAGCAACAAGAGTGATAAGAGGCTTAGAAAACATGAACTGTGGGTAAAGGCTGAGAGAATCAGGTTTGTTTAGTCTAGAAAAGAGAACATGGCAGGACTGGAGGTGGGAAATATGATAGTTCTCAGATATTTCTAAGGGTGTTACAGACAGGATAATGACCAATTCTACAGGTCAAGATGGGTAAGGCAAGAAGAAATTGGACTAAGTTCAGCAAAGAAGACTTGTGTTAGATCTTTAAGAAAGGAAGAAAAAACCCCAAAACTTTCTATCTGTAAGGGTAGTTGAGCAATGACTGTCTAGGGACTTGTAGAATTATTGCTCTTAGGAGGTTCATGAGAAGGCTGGATACGTGAAAACTGGAGAAACGGGATCCCAAAATTTCGCTGCATTTCCACAGTCACTTTTGTGTATCGCCATCAATACAAATTCTGTGTTTAGTCTTGACTAGTTTCAGCTTCTGGCAATCAGCTGTCTTTTCATCTTCTCCCATTTCCCCCACCCCCACCCCTCACTGCATTTAGGTGTTTTCCTGTATCATCCTCTTGAGCCATTTCATATTGCCAGGTCAAAACACTGGGTGGCTGTAGACCCAAATGGTCATATTTCTATAACTGCTACATCAAATTTGAACATGTTTTTTTGTAGAGGAGCAAAGCTCAGCATTTAGCTCTGGTGTTGTACGGCATCTAGCATAGCAAGGTTATTTTCTGTCACTGGAACCCCAAAGGATACTGCAGGAGAAATAGTACATATAATAATAATCATTCTCACTTCCACAGATAACTCAGTTCTATCTGTGGCTGCAGTTAAGTGTTAAAGCAAGACTGGTGTATTGAGCTGGATGATATATTACCTCTATTCTATGGCAGGATGACTGCAACATGGAATGTAGAATGTGTTTCAGCTGAAGGGGCCATGGCTGATTATCTAATGCTGCATGAGGAACACATTTGTTGCTTTATAAGTATTCACTAGAGAGCAGCAGGTCAGCAGTAGGATCTCATACTTTGGAAGAATACACTGTGCTACATACTAATTTTTGCATCTTTGAACTACAGTAACTAGTCTGCTTTGAAAGGAATTCGCTGAAGACACATGATGCAACCAGACCTCATGTCAGCTAACCTACATTAGCTGCCCGATGAGGCAGCACCAGCACTCTGTAAGACTGTGTGAGATCAGCCCCCGACCCTGAATGAAACCAGACTGGAGGCAAAAGGAGCAGAAGTGAGGGTTATATCATGTGTCCGGCTTAACTACTCAGTGTCTTTGAGCAAGCCACAATCATCCTGTGCTTGACTTTCCAGAGGCATCACTGTCCCTAATGAGGAAGAAAAGGCTGAGCTCCTCCTCTGGCTGTGTAGGAGCATATGCTGCTCCTGCATTAATATCCAGATTTACAGCCCACACATGATCATATAGCACAGCAGAAAAAGCAGCCAAGGTTTCCTGTGGGGAAGCTGCCAGGTCTCGGGAACCTGCCTGCAGCCAGCCCGCAGCCCCCCTGGCAGCCCACCGCTCCTTAGCCTGTGGCTGTGACCCTCCCAGTGCCCCAGGCACTGACCGTCCTGGGGCTGCAGCTCTTGTGGGAGCACTGTAGCCTGGCAGGCACTGGGACTACTGCCTTCAGGGGAGCGATGTGTGGCTGAGGGGTGTGTGCTGAGCTCTTGAAACACCTCCATGTCTAAAAGCCAATATCCTCAAGCTGAGGCAATTCAGAAGTTAAGGGTTGTTTCTGAAGGCTGAATTGTGACATTTTAAAGGGCACTGAGACTCAGCCAGCATGTGGTCCAGTGGTGCGTCCAGTCTGTTACAATCATGTTGTGCCATCTCTGGGATGCTCAGCTCTGCTCCTGGCTCTGCCAGCCACCACACAGACCTCCCTGCCATAAGGGGTAGGGGGAAAGGACCTCCAGGCATGACCTGGACTTCATCCCCAGGATAGGATAAAGTTAGTATAAGCCTTCATCTCACTCAACTTCTGTCAGAGCTAGTGGCAGAAGATGCAAAGAAGATGAGGGAAACATCAGGCCCCCTACCTCAATGTATGTAAGCATTGTTTGGAGGTAATGGAGAGTTGGGACCAGTGACCTGGACAGAGATTCCATGGAGGAGTATCTGGCACCTAGTGATGGCTGCTCCACTTGGCTTGAACTGCCTCTGCCCAAGTTGTGGTGTTTTGTAAGAACAATGGTCAATATTTGGTGGAGTGTTTGGTTTTGAGACTGATGTGTAGAAAATGTGGGGACTATGTCTTCTGGTAATGAAACCCTTTTTAAAACATTTCAACCTGAGTGTATGGCCTCTTTGCTCTTTCTGTTTTCTAGAGTCCTGTAGAAGTATAAGGTCTTCTATGGTGCTTCCTCCTCCACTTGCAGTTTTCCCCCACCATTGAGATACAGCTACCATGCAAGTATGTGGTTTTTCAGGCTTTTCAGTTGGTGAGGCAGTAAGAAGAAATTGGGATTTAAATTACACCATAGGATATTGATGACATTTTCCCCTACCGTGTTTTAGACCATGCTGCTCAACCCATCTTGCATCTATCCAAAGTTATTCCAGACAACGCAAGCTTTGATCAACTTCAGAAGTGTATGTCTGCCGTAATGTGATGTCTCTCCTATTATTGCTGAGCCTGGAACACAATAACATCTTATAGAGGGCTTTGGAGTTTAGACTACAGCCCTTTTATTTATTTTGCTGGAGCACTGTCCCATAAGGAAAATCCTAGGCTGGGTTTAAAGAGCCAGACAATGGAGCAGCCGTCACATTTAGATGTTGCTTTTGAAACAATACCGTAATGCTACATCACTTTGCTCTGCTGGGTTCTGCTTCTACTTGTCAATGGCAGAAATCACAAGATCAGAATTAGTGAAAGGGCTTTAGTGATGTTTAGTGCAAAGCATGTTGAAAATGAAAACACCAACTCAACTTTGCTGAAAAAGCAGCTCTCTGGTTCCTAGGTTTCTTCTTGACTAGTGAATAGAGGCATTACCTCACACTCAGTATGGAGTTGAGCAATGAATTGTGTGTCTCAGACTTTTGCAAGAAAGAAGTAATGTTACGCTTAGAGTAAATATTAATGGTGCCAATGTATGTCAAAAATTTAGACCATCCATTACCACTGAATGAGGCTTGAGACTCCCAGCATTTATAAAAAGAAAAAGAGAAGTGTCTAGTCTTACTGTCTGTGAAAATAACCTTAAAACATTTTCAGAGTCTGCAGATAGCCCAAAATAACAGCTTAAAAATATATGACTTGCTATATTTATACTTGATGGATTTTCAATGATAAAATGAAAAAAACCACTAGTTTTTTTTACAAATATATTTTGTTGAAAAAGTTGTTTCTGAAAAACTATTTTTAGTGGAAAAATTTTGATAGTTTCACTTGCTCTATTTGCCAAGCTCCTTCCTCCTCCTCCTGCTCCTGTTTTTTAAAAATACAAAAATGGTAAATATAAACAGGTAAAAGCAGCTGTGTATTGCAAAGGGGTTTCAGATGAATAGCCTTTTCATTTATTAAAAAAATATGGAAACCATGATTGAAATTGGCAAACCAAAAAACCTGAAAAAACATTGAAAAGCAAACACTTGAATTTTATTCTCTAAAGTGAACTTTCAATTCTCGTTAGCTTGATTAGACCAATTTAGATAACAGTTTCTTTGATGTTTTCCCTGTGATATCATGCACCTCTTATGGATTGATTAAGATCTTAGACATCTTAAAGGTCTTACATGGCACTTAAGCATTTCTGTTAAACTCTCCGAATCTCACTTGCTTTCTTAAAATCAGTGACTTTCACAATGCAATTATGTGCAAGGATTATGTGCAAGGAGTTGTGCGTGCATATATATCTGTATATACCTATCCAAGATAAATATTAGAGCAAAGGGGATTCTGCATTATTTATTAATTTCCTGATGAATCCATTGACAACATCAGTACTTTTTGATATTTGTGAACTACTTGAGATCTCTCTGTCACATCAGATCGCTGCAAAGCCTGGGAATCTTGCCATGAAAATTAGGGCTAGTTTGACATGGATTACATGCATTTTTGCTAGTAATTACAGGAACAGCACATTTGGTGAGCTGGCATTTGATGTGCATACAAGTATGGCAGGTCAAGCAGGGTAACGGGAAGTACTGGGAGCAGCTCTTTCAGCCACGTTTGCTTTTTAAAGGACCCGGTCAGCAATAACAGACCAAACTAAAAGTCTAAGTCTAAACCAGAACAGCCAAGACTGCATGTGATACCACACCTAATTGCTTAAATCTTTCCTACTGATTACCACTTTTGGTTTAAGCCCTGTGTTTGTTATGAGTGTATATGAAGTTTCCGAGTCCTTGCTCTGAATATGGACCCACAGCCCTGCTTATGTGCAGGTGCTAAGATCCATTTAAAACTTACTTTGTGCACAGGGATATTCTATTGGATAAACTGAGATGTATCAGGTGATGACAGAACTAAAAACATAACACACATGCTCAGGGGTAAAGGCTGTGGATCCAACTGGAGGGCTGAAATGACTAACTTCTGAATGACTAACTGTGTGGCCTTTGAAGAGCCCATGCTGCAGGAGACTCATATCTTCAAGATTTTTGTGAGATACCAAGAGCGTAGGTCTATGTGGTCTTTTTATAGAATCATTCAAAGCCTGGAAAACTTACCTTGGGGGTAGAGATATAAGAGGCTTAATCTATTCATTTTAGCAAAGAGAAGGTGAAGAGGTGGCTTGGTCAGAGCCCGCAAGACTTTAGTGTGGTAGAAGGTTTCTGGGAACAAAGAACTCTTTTATGCAGCAGAGAGAGGCATAACAAACCCTGTGTTTGGAAGCTGCAACTCAGTTTATACAGATGGGAACTGAGGTGCAAAATCATGGGCTTGAGGCAGGAATCACTGGCAGAAATTCTATGCCTTGTGTTACACTGCGGATCAGACTAGGTCATCACAACCAGCACTCTTGGCTTTGAAATCTGCGTGCCTACGATTACCGTGATTCCCACATTATATGCACACATCAGCATTACATTTAGTCACTGAAGAAGAGAGAGAATGCATCCAATTAGCTCTGGGCTTTCTGCCTAAAAAGGGAAAATGAAGTGAGATTTTGTTTAAGGACAACCCCGATAAGTCTGAAAAACACCATGGGATTATTAGCATTTGGGCAGAGTGGACAGGATTTCAAGGTCCAGCACAAAGACCCTGCAGAAGAACTCTGTTCAAAGAGCTGCACAGAAGGAAGGCTTCTGCCTACCTTACTGGTCTTTAGTTATGGTCCTAGAAAGCATAGGACATGCTTAAGTAACCAAATCAGAGGTAGGCGGGGCTGTACTGCTTTAGAAAGAGCTGGTACTAGAATTCTTTATTTTTAGTAGGATCTTGCATAAATAGAATGGAGAATATGCTCTTCTCCGAGGTTGGTCTTGAGGGGTGGTATGGATGACAGTGATGAGAGGGAACTGCATCCTCTTCAGAGCAGGCCAGGTTTAAATGTTTCAGTTCGCTGGAAAGTACTTGTAAGAACTTGGAAAGAGTCACTTGCAAGTGTTCCTGACTCATGTTACAGGAAAAATTGCATCAAAATGCAATTTTCAAAGCTAAAAAAATATGATTTTTCAAATGCAAAATGACTTGTTTTTGAAAAGGTAAGCAAGATAACATTTTTTAAAACTGCATTCTCAAGATCTCATTAGAGTTCTTAAAGGGTATCAAAATGAAATGTTTTGGTGTTTCAGATAGAAAATGTTTTAATAATAATTATGATGCGTGAATGGTGTCTGGTCCTTTGACAGTTTATTCTGATTGGAAATACTTTGAAGTTGTTCATAGGATGAGAAAACCACTTCCTACACAGTCTTAATTCCTGCTGCCATGGGGTGCTAAGGCATCTGTAGTTTTCACCCATCTCTACAGGTGAGTCCTTTCAATACCGCTGCTTTGTTTTGCTTTTCTATTCTTTTCAGCAGCATGGCCAGTTATCCCAACCCAATGCTTGTATTCATTGAACATTTCCTGTCATCTGCTTCCAAGGCCCTCAAGTTTAAGCAGAGTGCTAAACCGTGGATAATTGCACTCGCTTATTTAGGAGTTCAGGTAGCTGTTGACTACTCTTTCTCTTCTCTGTTGCATCTAAACAGATTGACAAAACAGGCTGTTTCTGGCCGTCATTTTAAAAGATTGCAGTTGTCTTTGTCAAGTTGTGTAACTTAGTCTCGGGTTTTCTCATTCAGTTCTCCAGCCACCTTCAGGAGGAAGTATTATGTGGAGTCATGCTTTTGATCTCACCTAGGATGGTAGGTCTGCACTATGCAAATCTGAAATAACTGTTTTAAAGAGCCCTTTTGTTTCCATCTTGTTGCTATTGGCAGGAAAAAAAGTGCTCAAAAGCAAGAGAATTTGTTCCCGACTGATTTGAAAACTGAATGGCTCCCTGTTTTGTTTTTTGTTGGGTTTGGGCTTTTTTTCTTTTCTAAAAGTCCTTTACATGGGATTGGTTTTGAGGGCTTGTGATCATGCGAGTAGTTTGCTTTCTGTCCAGCCACAGCAGTTTACCTCATTTACAAAAGAGTCTTTCAGCACCTGACCCTACATTCAGGGCAAGTTCTGCAACCTTTAATTGTTTAATTAGCTAGTGCTAGCTTAAAAATATTTAACAGTGCTCTTTTAGGTAAATAGGTTATTTCAGGAAGCATCTCCACCAAATATTTTCATTCCAGCAGAAGGAAGCAGCAGCCATGATCTTTGAGGGTGATCAGCCCACCTTCAAATACTTGCAAGTAGCCCTCATCTTCACATCTAGTGACATAAAAACCTGAACCCTCTCATACTGAGGCTATTTTTGCCTGATATGCTTTCTGCTGGGGAGGGGTGTGTGTGGTGCTGGTGGTAAAACTAAAAAGGCCTTGTATCTTTTCATTCCTTCTTAGTTTGTTTAGTGGTGACTGGGCAATCCTTTCATCTGAAGCCTTGCGTGTTCTCTTTTTCTCCACAAAACTGTGGGGTCAAATAAAACCCTAACGTGGGTATGAAGGTACTTTACCTGCACTAAGAAACATCACACAGAATGAAGGCTGCTTGTCCTGACTTCCTCTGTCAAAAAGGAAAGGATGATGAGTAAAAGTGAAAGGCAGTGCTTCTAAACCTGATTAAAAGGTATCTTTTTAAACATCAGTTAACTGGGGAAGGTGGCACTGACAGAATTTGAGGGTTTGTTTTGTGTGTTGGCAGATTTTGGTATGATGAGGACAAAATTGAGCTACTGAGAAGTTTTTCTTCTTTTAGTGACATCCAGCCACTCCTGCTACAGGAAGATGAGTTAGCACTTGTTTGCTGCCTTCATCAGGCTGCCAGCTGATCTCTCCTAAATAATTTCTGGTGGAATTTCCGATATTTTTAATACTAGAACACTGGCAGCTAAAAAAATTAAGAATAAACTGCCTCTACCCTTGTCTTTTCTGCGAGGGATAAACAAGAGTGAACATAAAGTACCCCGATATCACTTTGACAGAGTCACTTTTTAGACCGTAGCCTGCTTTTAAAGTCAGCATTGCACTTGGCTCAGATTATGAGATACTGACGTTAAATGCTACTCAGGCAGAGCCAGTGTTAATATTTTCAATGCCTTAGAAAAAAGGAAAGAATGTAAACTAATTCTACTTCTGTTATTATGAAGTTCCTTCATAACATCTGAGCAAAATCAAAACTGTTTGAGGACTTAGGCAAAGTATAATTTTTCTGCTGTTTATTTGTGGCAGGTGGGGGAAGGTAATGATTTTTAAAATGCTTACTGAGAGTCAGCTTCCTTTCCTCATCCCTGTTTGAATGTTTCCAAAAAAGGGAGGATAAAGAAATCAGGTTGACTCCCGTGGTCAACAGCAGACAATGCCAATGAATACATGTACTGTTGGTTAGTGAAATTCAGTATCCCCATGTGCCAAAACTGAGACAATGAAGACAAAAGCCACAGCCTTTCAACTCCAAATATATCACTGGGCTAAATTCGCCTGACATGGTTAAGAAAATTATTGATCTAAAGAAATAACTATGAAGGAAAAAAACCCTCCTTGTCTAGTACCAATCTCTTGGCCCCTCCAGCATCTGGCACTGGCTAGCTAGTCAGTGTGCAGGGCACTTAACTATGTGCTATTATTTAACAACAGAAAAGACATAACTTCTGCAGCAGCTGAGCACTTATGAACATTAATGCACTAATTCTTGTAACCCCACAGTAAAGTACTGACATGTTAGTCCTATCCATTTTACAGATGAAAAGAGGCACTTGGTAGTGTGGCACCTTCACTTCAGCGTTAATTTGGTCTGCCTTGAGTCCTACCTGTGTCTGTATAGTAGACTGACATATTTTAATCCTAGCACACGCTTATCTGCCACATGCCTGCTCCGTAGCCTGAGCTGACCTAACTCCTCCATTCTGTGCTGCTAAAGCAATACCCTGCGCAGCTCACGCATTAGTTCACAGCGTGGTCACCCTCTGTTCTAACTTCTAACCATAGCAAGCTAGTGGCTCTTAAACATTAGGGACACTGTACTTCATCTGAAGAAGGCTCCTTTTGTGAAAATCTGGAAATGAAGACTGCTGACTGGGAAGTGAGCACCAGACTGTCTGAGAACTAGACTATCCAATGAACTTTGTTTTATCAGCCTATTGGGATAAAACAGGATAAACCAGTATCATTCCATCACCACAGCTTATCATCTAGAGTCCCTCTGTAGCTTACAGTGGCTATTCTTATGAATGACAACTGCTTACCAAATACTCCATGAAAAAATATTAGTCCCAGCTGGTGATAAATAACATCAGTGAGCTAAAGCAATGTTAAGCAGTTCAATGCTTTGCATTCTATAGGAGTTAATAAATATTTCTTGCAGATCTCTTTTTACTCTTTGGATGACGGTGAATTCCTGGAAGGTGGATAAGAATATCAAGTCTGGGAAGATTAAAGTGGTAATTCTTGCTGTCCCTGGTAGGTGAGAAAGAAAGTGAAAAATATTGTGAACTAGAACCAATGGCATACATAGAGATTGCATGCTTCTTGTCAAAGTATGCCAGCTGAACATTTCTGTGTCATGACCCAAGGTTTTGTCTGGTACCAGCTTAGCTGTAGTTCAGCCGGGTCAATCACTGAAGCAAGGTGGACTTAAAGATAAGGAATTTATCCTACTCAGTTTCCCAGTGCTGGAAAAAAAACCTGGTGCTGCTGCAGCTGAGGAAACAGTATAATAAACAGATATGTTAAACAGAGATGGAAACCAAAGGAGAGCTACCTACCTGTGGTGAATAAGTGAGGCATTAAGAAGGTATTTCTATTGGAAGAGACATACAGGTAGTTTTCACTCTTCCTCTCCCCAGTTAAACAGGAACTCTGTAAGTAAAGAAGTTACATTAAAAATGCCTTTATCTATGTTCCTAACTCCTTCAAAAGGAATTTAACTAGGTTCAAAGATTCACCAAACTTGGCTCTGCCGAGAGACAAAAGCAGTAAAGGTGTGAGGAAATAATTTAAATTTTGTTTTTAAGCTGTTGCCTTTCACATTCACTGTAGTCTACTCAATTTCTGTTACAGCAGGAAAGAGAGATCTCTTTTCCCCACCCTGGACATCACAGTCCAATCTGTTCTTTTTATTTTACTTCCCTCTTAGCTCAACAGCCAATTGCATATTCCCCAAATTTTCATTTAAAAGTCTTTCTTAGACTCTGGGCATTTTTGCTGCCAATCTCAAGAATCCATCTACTTGGTTTTGCTACAGACTTGTGTCAGCTTAGGCAAAGCTGCACTTGGCCAGACTGCAGTGCCCTTGCCCGTGACAAACAGTGCCTTGCTACACAAACAGCCCTGCTGTCATAAGCGCTACCACTCAGCAGAGGAGGTATGAGCTAGCTGCAGTAAAAACTGTTGACTTGATATAAAAATCTTTTCTGTGATAAGAATCTTCACCATCTGGATGATGAAAATCTGCTCCTTCCTTCCTTTGCTGAGCGTGTTGAGCCCTACAGACGAAAACCTGTCTATACTCGCTAAATGTATCTGAGTATTTACAGGCATTTCTGTGGTCCCCTGAGTCAACAGTGTTGTGAAAGAACCTGTCAGGAGGTAGAGAAATTATCTCTGAGAAGCTGGAGATATTTTTTAATAGCCAGAGGGAATGACAAAATCAAAATTTTGCCAGGGAATGATTTTTTAAAACATTTGGTCTGATGATTTGCTAGTTCCTAGACATATTTGTTGAAATTGGTCTTCTGTGTATTAGAAATAACTGCACTGTACTTAGGCGAATATTTATAGAAAAGCCAAGCCCTGCTCCTAGAGCTTGTCTCTGCTTTTCTTTTTTTAAAGCTTGGTATTTTTATCATCTAACCATAGGATAGTGTTGGTTGCAAAACTGTGGCTGACCAAAGTCCTGAGGGGCTGCCACAAGAAAGATGACTTCTCCACTGGTAAAAAACCATCAAAAACCACTTTTCCACTGGTTGTGCTGGGAAGCATCTTACTGAATAAAGCAACTTTTCTAAGGAGGGGACAACTTTGTGGCATAATTCTGCTCACTACACTGAACTTCTGCCTCGGAAGGATTCTGACCCTTGCCTCTTCCCTTTGCTATTATAAAATCTTATGCTTTTTAATGGATAATTGAATCTTCATGAGTTTCTTCTGAGTGATCTTACTCAGAGATAAGACTGCAACAAGATTTTCTACATGGCAGCAAATTGCAAAGAATACATTACTAAAGTATTTTTGATACGAGCAAAGAAGAGAAACCAATCATTATATACTCTCTGCTGTCTGAAAAGCCTGTTAAGGTTAATGTAAAAAGCAGAGACTATAGCTCCTATTTCAGAACATCAGAAGTGTGAGATCCTCAAGCTCTTTTTGACAAGCTCTTCAGTAGCCAACATTATCATCATTTAAGGTAAAAGGCCATTGCCAGTTTCATATGTGTTTTATAAACAGATATTATCTAAAACTCGAATTTTACCATCTTACCCATCCAACCACTGAGGTTTAGTTATAAAGGAGCACTGGTATGAGCCATCCCATGTATGAACTCATGGAACAAAACCAAAGCCGGTGAAGTTTTGTGACACAAAACTAAACCTACTTCTCATAGCAGAGATAAGAATAAACCGAAACTTTTTACCTCAGTCCCAAACTGTGGTGGTTTGGATGAACAGGGACCAGAGGCCAGGCTACCTACAGAAGGTGGAATGCAACCATCCAGGTCCGAGTCTGGTCCCAACAGCAGAGGCGATTTCTTGTAGTGTCTGAAAAGAGAACTGGAGTATCTCTCATGACCAGAAGGCTGGATTTCTGCTCAGAGGAACCCTAAGTGTTGACATCATGATACCAAGCTGCAACCATTACATCTGCAGAACAAGCTCTTTCCTTTGCCAGTCACAGCAGGGCACTGTAGCTAGCTGTTTTTGGAAGCAATAGCCTCATCCATAATTAGTGGCTGAGTGGCTACACAAACAAAATACTCTTGTAATATTCTCTCCTTGCATGAATTCTCTTCCTGCAGAAACAAGGATAAGTGACCTTCAGGTTTCATTTGGATTTATTCATCACATGACCACCTGTGGCCTCAGAATGACGCTTGGCACATCTCACCTGGCCACTTGATGACATCACTGTTTACTCAAGTTGTCCTATGTTTTTCATCACTGTGTTCCAGATTAGTTTGCTTGGCCTCCGTTAATCTTCCATTAAAAATGATGTTTCTCTTGAGGGTTTAGATAACCTTTCCTAGACCACCATGCTTCAGCTCTCTCTCTCCTAATCCTTCAGCTACCTGGAACATTCTTTCTTCCCCTCCCCCAATAAATATACAGTTATTTTAAAGCTTAAATGTGAAAATGGATATGTGAAGATGGTATATATGAGAAAAACAAGGTTGGTTGGGTCACCCAAGTTGTCATTTAGTTTAGGGTCTCCTAGCCAACTGATCCATCTACCATACTTGAAGATGTGAACAGATAGATGACTAAAAGCACAGGTGTTCTTGCAGAAATGAAAATGTCACGAGATAGTCTTAGAAAAAAGTGGTGAGAGAAGACAACTCTTATTTTCATATTTGGTCAGATAGCTTGCCAGTAGATATTCATAAGATTAAAGGACTCTGATGAGATCTTGTTAGTAGCTTATTTTTAAGGCTGGGACAAACAATATGGTATCTATATCATAGGATTTAATTAAAGAAAATGCTCAGTCTGGCTCCATAAAAATGATGAAACTTGGATTTATGGTGTTTATGCAAGATAGAGTTTTTGATTGTCCTTTGTCCAAGGCACCTTGAAATGCTTTATGTCAGCTGCCTCTCTCTAGCAGTAATGCTCTGTCATTTTCTAATTAAATCTGTGCAACTGTTCACACTGGAATTAAAACTCAGCAAAAGAGATGTAGAAGGTTGCAGGGGGCTATGTCTTAATTATCTATTTTTCTCATCTCATGGCTCATGCTGATTTGCATTCTGCTTAAATGAAGCAACATGATTCTTACTACTGAGAGCACAGGACTGCAAATAGCATGCTAGTCCATAGTTCTGCTGTTGTTTTGTGCAGTACCAGCTGTTTTTTATTGAGGAAACTCCACTATGTAGTTGAATAATTTTGGTCTCTACAGGCCTTATTGTTCTGTTTTGGATGGGGTGAATAAGAGAGTACTAAATCCTTTGAAGAGTTAGAAAAGGACAGTAACTGGTAGAGTATGTACTCCACAGCTGATGAAGAACCAGATGATTTTTTTTTTTTTTTTTTTTGGTTACTGAAAGCACAAATTGACCCATGATGGGTCTACTGAGAGGAAAAAAAAAAAGGAAAGGAACATTCTTCTGTTTTCCTTCTTCTGGTTTCAAAACAATTAGAACATAATACTGGTGTTCCAGAGATTTGTCAGCTGCTCAGAACTGTGCCACTATATTGCTGCCTAAACTGCTCATCTTTTTAGCATTATCTCAGCGTGCATCAGTTTCCTCCTCTGTAAAATATCTTGATCTCTGAAAAAGACTTTCCCTTCTCTTTATAAGTTGCTTTGAGATCTGAGGGTGAAAAAATGAAACTCACACTGTAAGTACTCAACAGACTGGTCACTGGGCTACAGTGATGCTTCAGTTATGACACTAATGCTGATAGGTGTCAAATAAGGCATACATTTTCTTTCTCTTGCATACACATTTCTCTGTGTGAGGGGGCACCTCAATCTTTGCTCTGTAGATGAATTTGACACTGAAAAAAGCTCTTTTGCACATGCTAGTGGAGAGTTTGTTTGGTATACTCAGTGAAATTTGTTGCTATATTGCTATCTACCCTTAGGTAGAACATGCAGGTTGCAAGTGGTGTGAAGCGTATTTCATGGACATCTTTTGACAGCAGCCGTGGGTTAAATGGACTTTGGGCTGCACCTCCCTACATGGAGAGTCCTTCTGTGAGTCAGGTCAGCGGGAGAGAATCAGTCTGGGAGATGGCAGAGGTACGAAATGTCTCCTTCTTCTCTGCCAAGTCAGTTTTTTGGGAGCATAGGACAGCTGTCTTGAATATCTCAAAACAACAAATTGTATGAGATCAGAGTGCAGCTCTAGGCTTCATCGCCCAGTTTTCTAGTATGAATGTGCCAAAGCAGAAGGTTTGGCTTGCTTGAAAGGAACATCCCCGTGGAATGGGGACACTTCTTTGAAATGTATGTGGCTGGATGAGGAAGAGTGGGGAGAGGACAGTGCAGAATTTATCCTGTTGCGCATTTCACATGCTGAAACTTCCCTTACTAAAGTAAACCAAGCCAAAAGAGAAAAGGAACAGAGAGAACTGAGTTTTTTGTGGTAGATATGTGCTCCACGTGCTGTTCTGCATTATGAAATCAATCCAACCGTATCCAGCAGACTTTAATTAGTGTTTTATTAGGAGGAAAAGAATTAGCTCCGCAATATAGAAGACTATTTAAGAAATGAAGTATCTTGGCTATTTTCAATCCCAAATGCACTAAAGGACCAGACTACAATACATTCCAGTGGCTTGAAATATTTCAATTGGAATAAAAAAGTGAAGCTAGGTTTGAGCCATGCAGGAAGACATTGTTACATCCTTAGGTTTCATTGCCTTTATTTGCACTGAAGTAAATAGAAATAATTTTGTTTTGAAATCATGAAGAAATTACAGCACCAAGGATGAGACCTTCACTGTGAATTTCAGCCTTGGGTGAAATATTTACAGCTAAATTGCAAACCTCTTTAAAAAGTCCTTAGCTGAATGAGACAATTCTGTGAAGGAGAATGCTGATTTTGGGCTTAATATCAGCAGTACATCTATCCATGTCAGAAATTATAGAAATACAGCTGGGACTGTGGACTTGGAGGCCCTCATCATCTTGTTCCCTGTGCTTAGAAAATGGCTAAATTATTTGTGTGCTGTGGTTAATCTTCTAACCTACCCTTGGTCACTTTAATTTCCTCAGACAAATTCTCTCTGGTATAATTTTTTCTTAATATGAAGTAAAAGGAGGTTGGTTGGGGTTTTTTTTCAGCTGAGTTAGTAGGCTGTCTTTCCTAACCCCGTTTTTCAGTTTCACCTAGTAAACTTTTGAACCCAATGGAAATCTCAAAGATAATTATTTTCCTACTAGTTTTGTGCAGCTGAGAAGAGAAAAAAGGCCCAAAGTAATGTCTTCATGAAAGAGAGACAGAAAGCAAGCAGTCTCTATTGGTTTCATCAGCAATGCTATCTCTTATGCAGGGGAGTGCACCGAAGACCTTTCATAGAGTGGAAATTAGCTTTCCTGAAGTGGGGGGAAGCAGAGGAAAAGAGTCTTGCAAAGTCATTATACCAAGTAATTATTTTTTTACAGTTTTTGGGCAAAGTGAATCAAACCATTTTGGAAAAATACTAACACCTTCCTCTGCCTCCAAGAAAAGGTAGCGTATAGCATTTACCTAGTCCTTGTCTTGAGAGTTATGTGCTTCTGTCTCAGAACTGACAGACTAAATTTTGTTCAAATTTGGCTTTTTTCTAGATGTATGGAAAAAGACAAGGAATAAATCAGATGAAAAACATTCGAAGGGATCTTTAAAGGTATAAGTTGGACCCAACGTCCTTCAGCTTTCAAGGAGACAAGGCAAATAACTTGACATCCAGGATCCAGAGAACAAAAATATATACACCAGTGCAAGCATGTCTTCTCTCAATCAATTATTCCTGAAGCTGAAATATATTATATGATAGCAAATCTCTCTTTCTGAAGTCTGCTATTTCTGTGTATTGATTATTAAGAAATAACAGATTCTGAGAGCCATCTTAACTTTTTTTTCATGAAGCCTAGAGGAAGACTGGGAAAAATTACTTAAGAAGCTAAGCATTTGGCCCAATATTCATTATTTGTCACCCTGTCATAATTTTTAAGGATTGTTGTCCAGAATGAATCACAAATTTATGAAGTGCAGAACTGAATCCAAAAGCATTTCTATTCTATGGAACAACCATATTGCCAAGGGGTATATTTTAAATCCCTCTCCATTAACAAGTTCAGTGTTTCTAAAACACAGAATTCGGTCCCTCTTCCCCACCAAAAAAGTAAATAAAGATTTTGGGTCAGTGTTAGAACATCCATTGCATAAATAAATCACTCCTACATATTTTCTCTTCATCCTCCATGATCTAGTGTAGATATAAGCATCTAATATTTTTACAGCAAAATGGTACATCAGAATGTAGGGGGAGATTTTAGGCCATAAACAGAAAAAAGTCTGCAAATAAAGGTCTATAGCTGAGGTATTAAAAACCCCTCATCTCCTTTTCAGTCTCAAAGGTTAATACTTTAAATTCTGACACTCATCCTTGTTGGGGAGTACAGTAATGTTTCGTACAGGACAGGAGAGCACGCTACAGGGGAGTGCAGTAATGTTTAGTGGCTGCACACTTTGGAAGGCCAATTGCATTGTGGGGCATGTACCCAAAGCAAGACACACAGCCTGAGACAAGGATCCCCAGGGCCTCTGGCATGGCTGGCTGACAAAGAGACCCGTGTACGATTTGCCTGCAGCTCGTAACTTCCTCAGTATCATTGCCCGTGTGTCAACAAAGGCTGGGGGCCGTCGGTATAAGCAGACAAACTGAACTGGGGGAAAGGGAAACTGCAAACTCCTGGCTCCCAGCCCAGGCTTCAAACCACACAGCCATCCTATATATTTCTCTGCGTATCTGAGCTGCGGTTCTGTTTGGGGTCATCTTTAAGATCTGTGTATTCACCCAAGGACCAGTTCTATATATAGCGTGCTTACTTATGCTGCCCTGCTGTGCCAGAAGCCGCCTCTCCAGGAGATCTGTGTTGTTGACTTATTTCATCATTGTTATTTCCCATCTTTTGCTGGTAAAGGGCTTAGCTGTTTCCAGCTGGTGGTCTACTGAATTTGCAATGCATTATATATTAAATAACTTTTAAAACAAATCTCATAGTTTGATCTTTCCAGTTGCACATAGTCTCCAGCTTTGTGCTCCTGTTTCATTCTCATTGTAAAATAAAGCTGACCTAAAGAGGAGGAGATTTCTTAAAAGAAAACCTGTGTGTGTAGGGAAAAAGGAAGGAAATATCCCAGAAGTAGTTAACTGGGAGATATGTCTGGGACTGAGCCATTCAGATTTAACATGTTGCTTCATTTCCAGAACTTTCAGCTCTTACAACACCTATGATCTATTGGTCATGTCATTGTAGAACTCTAGGGTTTCTGGTGATCTCACAGTGGTGGCGCATTGGTCGCTGCAGCATCTAGTGCCATACAGAAGGCACAGGTCTGGGCACATAAGGAGTATAAGGATAATTCTGGTTTGGGGCAGCTAGAGGGATTCGATCCTGTGGCTCACTGTGGTCCTCTAGTTTTCAGACTGTCCTCTTCATCCTCGGAAGGCAAGCCCAGAAGGGTGTGTGGCCACACTGGGGCAGCTCTGGGCCTCAGGATGAGAATGATGCCATACATGGCAAAATAGTATGATGTTCACAGAGGTGTTGTCCAGCACTGATGTTATCAGGAGCTTTCAGTGAGCAGTTGCAGTGAGGATGGCTTTACATGCTGAGCCTCAAGATACTGAAGAATTTGTTGATCTGCTTATCTGCTAGGGCTGCAGTACTACTTACATTTCGGGCACTACTGTATGACTGTTTCTCTCTACCTCCCTAAATCTCCCTTGTTGAGCAGAAAAATTGGAGTGGAGCTGCAGCACAATAGTGGGTTGTTAACAGTATTTTGGCAGGGAAGGGAAAATCAGGCTCACCAGTGGCGAAGGACTAGTGGCTTCGTTGCCTTCCCTGATTAACCTGGGCCTGTACGTTGTGTGAACATACACATGTGCAGCCGGGATCTAAGCTGCACTCAAGGGTCTATCCCAGGTGCTTGGGCTGGAAGGAGCAGACTCAGAGGGGCCTCAGCAGTCTCACAGGACATTTCACACAGAGGAATAAAAAAA
The DNA here is from genome assembly GCF_028858705.1 of Grus americana. Taxonomy (NCBI): domain Eukaryota; kingdom Metazoa; phylum Chordata; class Aves; order Gruiformes; family Gruidae; genus Grus; species Grus americana. The sequence goes on along the minus strand of NC_072852.1, from coordinate 93,337,239 downwards.
ATCTGCACATTTCTCTGGCGAGGAACATCAATTTAGGCAGGTGAAAAAGTTGCTGTGGTGAATAGCCTGCTGGAAAGGTTTGCAGAGCAAAGCAGCGTCACAGTGCACATTTGGGAAAGTTGTATGTCCTGGGACAGATGGGAAAGCTGACGAATGGCTAAAGTTGTGAGGTTCAGACCCTGCTAGAAACAAGTTGTACCTATGCAAGGAGGTCCCTTGTGAAGATGTCGAATCCTGATCTGTTATTCTGAACCAGAATAAACATTGTCTGCTCATCCTAGCCCAGCTTCAGCAAAATCATTGTAATAACTATTCCTGTGTGGTCTGAGATGAAAAAATATCAGCTCAAAATGGTTTTCTGTTTGGATTCAGTTCAGCACCCTCTCCAAAATGGCCTTAATCTCTGGAGGAACTGCCCATTCTCAAAGTGTACCAGTGTGCCTGGATGGTAAGAGCAAAGGTTTTAATTACTCAGTTGATTTTGACCTCAATTTTGCCCGTGTTTGGTTGCACCTGCCGTTGTGTAAATCACTGTGTTGCTGCTCCCTAGTCACTCAGCATTATCACTGGGATGAGCAGGTGGGCCACAGCTTGATTTCTAGTAGGTAAAAACCCCTTTTTACAAAATCACTCTGCTTGCACCTTCACAGAAGTAAAGAGGCCAGTGGCTGACTTAGCCATGGAAACGGGTTTCTTGGCCTTAAAAAGAAGCTTGGAGATTGAAGGTTGCGACACATCAGCATGTGCTGTGTTGGCAGTAGCCACTGCTATAGCTAATCTTTGAATACGTGGGAGATTATCAGGCTCCATGATCATCAATCATACACTCATTTATTTTAATGAAAGGAAGGAATGAAGGCTCCAGTTTCCCTGGAAAAGGATGAAGAAAAGCTTGACCTAATGCCAGACTCTAGTATGATTAAAGGGAGACTGTCCCTTTCCCCATCTCTATAGATACATGTGCTGCCAGCTCCTGGGCCCCAGTCTCTCCAGTCACTGGAGCAAAAAAGCTGTCTTCTGCACTCTTCTCTGTGCAACCAAATGTAATATTTAGACTGAGGTCAGACTGGAATTAGTGTTTTTCCCCCTGAGGGACAACATCACTGTATTGTGCCAGAACCAGCCTGCACTGGGTGAAGTTCCTTTACCGGACTATCCCTTCCCATCCTGTCTGCCTCCTCGTCCTGTGACCGCCCTCCCCAGCCTGTCCTCAGCAGTGTCCTTCAGGGCGCCTGCAGCGCTGGGATCCAGCTGGCAGCATAACCCAGAGTTGCTCTGGTAAAGGTTTCAGTAGGCTATTCTGCTCTCCCTCACTCCCACCCTAAGCCATACGCTTTCTTACTTTATGTATACACAGGCACAGGCACATATGTACTTGCACAACAATCTGCTTTATCAGCCAGGACCTTTTCATACAGTGGAGATTTACACTCACAGCTGCCTGACTTCACTGGCGAGGAATTAGACTACTGTATGGTCTCCTAAGCTGTGTAGGCATTTGAAAGGCAGCTGCTTTGCAGTGAGCAAATCTGTTTTGTGCAGAAGGAGGCAAAATGCTCAAGTCATCAGTTTTATCTTATTTTGGGCCAAATCTCCTCAACTTAAAGCCCTAAAAATCATTGTACACATGTAACAAATGAAATAGTTTGGACCACAATATTCAGGGCTGTTGCTATAGATAGGTTTACACAGACTGCCTGGTAATGATGCAATGTACTATATAGCAGTTCCTTTCAGCTGTGTTTGGGTGGTAGAACGCCGTTTTATTTTATAATCATAGAATCATAGAATCACAGAATGGCCTGGGTTGGAAGGGACCTTAAAGATCACCTAGTTCCAAGCCCCCTGCCATGGGCAGGGACACCCTCCACGAGACCAGGTTGCCCAAAGCCCCGTCCAACCTGGCCTTGAACACTTCCAGGGAGGAAGTATTCAAGTTGCCCACAGCTTCTCTGGGCAACCTGTTCCATTGCATCACCACCCTCATCCTTCCTAATATCTAATCTAAATCTACCTACCTTCAGCTTAAAACCATTATTCCTTGTCCTATCACTACATGCCTTTGTAACAGTTCCTCTCCAGCTTTGAAAGGAGAATTCCCATTTGAACTACAATAAGGATTCCCATTTGAACTACAGCTGAATTGGTTCCATTGCTGTCAGTGAACTGTTCCAAAAGAGACTATTTTCCCTTGTAAAATGCATCCTGCAGTGACTCTTCCTTTTCCTTTTGCTGGTAAAGTTTGTAAAACATTTACTGAGAAGTGTGACAAGATGCAAGTTTCACTGGATGGGTTTATATTCCATTCAGTCATACCTGTACCACAGGAGAAAGCAACAAGAAGAGAACAATAAAATAGTAACTGGTGTAACTGAGCACTGAATTTGACTTATCTGATTTCAGCAATTATCATAATGTCTTAAATTTTAGCTTATTTTAATTCTTACAGAATAACCTGTGAAATCATAGACAGTCCACTTGACAAATGTATTTCTCATCACTTGTTGTACTTCATTTGGTCTTCTGTAAGCTACTTTTTATTTCAAAAAAATATAAGAATTACCACATGGGATTAGTTAAACCTATTGTGGTATTTTGTATCCAAATATAACCACTATTAATTGCTTCAGGAAAGCTGCTACAGTCCCAGTAGTCAATACTAAATAACTGGCTATTGATTGAAATTATGTCCTTCCCCCTTTCCCTCCATTGGTGAGAAATTGGTTATGCCCAGCACAATATACTTCATAGCATTTTCTGTCAATCAGACTCTCTGCCCCTCTGTGTTTTTTTCCCCTTAGGAAATTACCAATTCCTCCCTGTGTGCCACCAAATTCCTGGCCTCAGTAACAGCCTCAGTGACTGCCTGGGTTCTTCTTTTCTTCTCTCTGAGATGTGAACTGGACTTGACCTCGTCAGAGTACTACTTAGTTTTCCAGTTTGATATTAATCGGGGCCAAATTCCGCCCCCACTTTAACAGTCCTCAAAATCATTGCACATATGTGACAGTAGTAGAATTAGGTCTATAGTACACAAAGCCGATGCTACAGATTTACACAGCCTCTGTGGCAGTCATCCAGTATTCAGTAATGGTGCAATGTTTTTGGATCATTTCCTGATTTTCTTAAGCATCTTCATTCTGACCTCAATAGCCTCAGTCTCCCTCTGTACAGAAACCTTCTGCTCCTAGTCACATTTGTTACTTAACTCTGGAATGCCCTCTGTGGCTCTTTTGGAGGTGAACAGAGTATTACAGGCAAGTGTGTGCCATTGTTTCGTGTAATGCTCCTATAATGTTCAATGCATTATTTCTCATTCTGATGTAATAAGCACTCTTTTTTTAAGTCTTAGGAAATGAGCAGGTAATGCAACACTTATTATCTTCTAGTCATCCATCACAGAAATTGCCATGCATAAGAGAAGGCCATAGTTTCATTTGCAGTTCATCCAATCTGTTCTTTGGTCCCCTCAGGACTTTTAATGTGTCTGTTATCCAGCCTCAGCAGCTCGCTTCTCTTTTATTTGTTCATTCAGAGCTTCTAGTTTCTGACAGCGTATTATCTTTATTGTCTGAAGAGACTAACTCCAGAGTGGACTTCTCAGCACTCTTCGCTTTGCCAAAGGCAAACTATGCTGCATTTGATACACATGGGGCCCTTCCAGCTGATTTCAGAAACACTACCAAAAAATAGATTACTGGAGCATTTTGTCAAAGGGAAGGAGCAATGAAGAGGGATTAGTACTAACATATGGAGCCTTTCACCTATATGTCAGTAGTTCAAATCTGTGATAAACAAAACTCGGTTTGTCTTTAGTCTCTTTGGTTGTTTTGTGCTCCCTCCAGTTCCAGCAGCCAGTTGTATTCTAACAAGCACTAACAGCTCCGACTGCAGCATATGCTGCAGCGAGGTAGACTGTGTGACCTATGGACAACTGACTAAAAACTAAAACTAGTTTTAAAAGTAGTGTTGAGATAGATATACACTGCCTCTGTACAGCTTTCATAATGGGGAAGAAGCATATGGAAAACTGTCAAACTAGTGCTAAACAAAACTTTAAAGGAATGCATTTACTGATCACTTAGTTATTCAGGTGTGAATTCTTGTCCTCATGTAAACGCTGGAAAAGCTCCCCCTGAATTCTTCTGGATTTAGCCACAGGCCTCTGGAAGATTCATGTCAATAAACATGGGATCTGTTACAGAAGGCCCCCGGCCAAGGTGATATGGGCCCCTGCCTTACAAAGTGGCTGTTAGGTTTTTCAGCTGAAGTTTTGACTTTTGGTATTTATCTAATATTTTTAAATTGCTTGGGAGGGGGAAGTCAGAAAGAAGTAGATGGGGTTGCACCTTATCAGAATTGCTGTTCCACAGCTCTGATCAACACCACCAATTTACCATGACTAACAAGGAGACACTGCTGTGGAGTCTGTAACACTGCCCTGACCTCAGCCACAACCTCTCCCTGGGTATGAGCTCACGTATGGCTCTGTGGTGCCTGGTCTGACTATTTGCAGGCTGCAACAGCAGTCTGAACCGCTCTCAAGCTGGAAGGGAGAGCCAAGGTGCATTACATCATACGTTAGTAATTCGACCAAGAGGCAGTTCTATCAGCACTCACTGAATTTCTCTTTTTCTCCCTCTTCTCCTGGGAAGAAAGCTAATTTCTATTGTAACAGGTGCTAATCACATCTTATGGCTTTCCTGGAGTGCCCAAATGACCTGTTGGCCTAAGTGAGACAGGGAATAAAATATCATTAAATGAATAAAAATTAATCACAGCACTGTAGTCAGAAGGATGATGTTTGATCAAATTTTTCTACAATCCCCTGCACACAAATGCTCCATGAATAGCTGTCTCACTGTTATATACAGTACTTTTGTGTGAATATCTGCATTTGTGTAGACCTTTATAGACAGAATCTCTTAAGATTCTGTACAACCAGTGAGTTGCTCTATAGGTAAATTGATGTTGTGCTGAGAAAAAGCTATGATCACTACTTGTCTTCTAGTCTATGTGGCCTAAGATTTCACAATAATCTCTTCTTCAAATCCTTAACTCTCTCAGCTAGCACCTACCTTCAGGAAAGACTTCCTGACTGTCTTCAAGCAAAGGAGAGTCTATTATACATCCAGTCACTATTCAAAAGGTTGACATCCCTCATATTAATTTTTTCCATATTCTGTTTAACATGAATTTGCTTCAACATTGATTTCTAGTAATGAGATCTCATGAAGCTGCTGGGCTAGGATTATGCACGTGCTTTTTTGGGCAGAAGCACATTGTTATGTGCAAACCATAAATCTTGAATCTTCCTGAGATCTACCTACAAATTCTTCATGGCGCAGTGCTTAGCTGCTGGACACGCTGCAAGGAATTCTGAAGACAAGGGATGTGCCCCACAGTTCTTGGGAGCATGGTGTCAGTGACTACATTGGGAAGACTGAATAAACTAAGAATTTGGTTTGCCACAGCAATGCCATTAGGGAAGGCTTCATGGAGAGTTAGAGGCAGCACGTGTTAATAGAGAAGGTGGACACTTGCTCAAATATCTGGCTGGTATCTGGTCATTTGTTTTGAGTAATGTAAGGTCTGGTCTTTTTCCCTTTTTTAATCAGCGGATATTATAAGTTAATCCTGCTTTAGTGCTTGAGCTGTAGTGTATTGTGGAATTAGCACATCACTCCCTAGGAGACTAACTCTACTTCTGACTCAGCATGTCTTATTTCCATTTGCGCAGGAATGTCTTTGAGGACAAGACATTTTAACATTCAGAGATGGGGAACAAAAGGAGGTAAAGCCAGTATCTGAACACCCCACAGCTTGGAGAGGAAGTGGGAGTCTTTGTAATTAGATCCTGTCTGACTGTTACATCTATTGTATTGCATTTACACTTTGTGATTGATCAAAGCACTACTACATTTGTATGAGGAAGAGGAGGTTCAAAATCTGAATCTGGATCCAAACTGTAAGTCACACTCAGTATCAGCAGAGATTTGCTTTTATCAAAGCTGATGGTTCACCTAGGTTTGGGTGAGGTAGCTTCTCTCTCAATTCATGTCCCTACAATGCCTCAAAATGAGTTTTAACATGCAGTCTTAATTGATTTAATGAAAATAAAATACTTGGTTTTCCTCTGCTTTTTCAGTCTTCAACGTGGTGATGTCAATACACCTACATTGCCAAATGCACCTTTCACAGTCCAAGTGGTGTAGTGTGGCTTATAGCTGTACTCCTCAAGGCTGACCCGCTCTAGAAAAGGCTGGCATTGTGCACACTGACTACCGTTTCACCTGCCCTAGACCTCACACGTTTAGCCCTAGATATCATAAAAAACATTTTTTGTTTCCATTCAAAATGCCTGCAACAATAAGGACTGTATTGCAGCTCACAGGGAGGATTTTTTCATCAGATGAATTCAGTGGTATAAATTACACGCCGAAGGTTTGTAAAGCATGAAGGTTTGTCAGAATGCTTGAGAGTGCAAAGCATGCTGAGAGCGTGCTGTAATGGTGGACCTGGGTTCGCTGTCATTTGTACCTACAGTTTATATCTATACCAGCTGTCTGGAGTGGACCATAGAATGAACTGTCCTGTAAATAGTACCTGGGTTTCCTCTTGCAGAGACCCATTTTGAAAGAACTTGAGGTATAATCTAATCTATGCACAGCATGGGTGGACAGGTGTTCCCACATTGGCTGGAAAGGAAGTTACCTGACAGTGAAGGCACACTCTTGGGAAACCTGTGTGTCAGTTCCAGCTCAGCCACAGGCTTTGTGTATGACCTGCAAGAAATCACTTAACCCACCTCACACCTTGGTTTTCCCGTCTATAAAACTTCTGACATTTGTCTTACCAATGTAATGTTAGAACCACTAACAAGGGCTGTCCCTTTCCTTGTCTGTATAGAGAATTTAGCACAGTAAGACAGTGCAGTTGCAGGTTACAGGCTGTGCTATAATAGAGCTGATATAACTGTAATAAGAAAAGAAGGCATTTCACATTTTACTTTTCTACATTATCACAATTTTAAAAGGCTTACTTATTTGGAGAGTATCTGGGGGTTTTTGTTGTGGTTTTGGTTTGGTTTTTTGTTGGTTTGTTTGGTGTTGGTTTTTTTTAATGTTCTGGCCTTTTAGGAATATTTTAAGCTGGTACAGAGGACAATCTCTTAATTATCTTCTTTCCCACATAAGCACACACATAAACCATATGGAAAAAAGGAAGCAACTTTTTCACACCCAGACCTCCCATCCTGTGCATTCCATGCATGACAGATGAAGGAGTCAGACCCACTGAAGCTGTCTGTAGAGGCAGAGGCTTGCTTTGCTTGGTTGCCCAAATAAAATGATTCCCATCTTTTCTGAGAGCTTTTGAAATCTCCAGCAGAGCATCAGCTCTGGCAGCCGATCTGGAATTGCTGGAAGATGGCAGTAACACCTGAACTGCTGATATGGAACTGAGTCACTGATGTGTAAACCAAATGAGTGCAGAGGAAAAGAAGACCACAGGGCTGGGTAAGATTTGCAGACTCTCTAGATCTAGTCTTTTGCTGTTATTATCCGCTAGTTTTCCTAACACTGTTCATGAACTCATCAAATCCATCTTATAACAGTTGTTTAGGGATTTTTGCCATCACAAAAAGTGATGCACTACCACCTACTTTATCGACTTCTGTATATCATGCAACAGTTAGGAGAACTTGGAATCAATCCCTTACTCCATGTTTGGGGTACTGTAACTCACCTGGGCCCTGTTGAAAGACATACCTAAATTGAAGTGAGTGCATTAATCAGTGAGTCCAGCAGTGTTCTTCAAGATTTGAAGGTACTCAGCACCTTGCTGAATTTATGTCCTTACTTAGACATGCAGGCTCCCTTGTAACTAGTTCTGTAGGGTTTTTCAGAACATGATTAACACTCCTAAGAGGTGTGGAGAAGTTCTTTTGAGGTGACAGAAAAGGAGGGGAAATCCTTTGCAGCGTATGAGATGGTTTTACATGTTGAACAGCAGGCTGAATTGCCCATGCTGTGTGATTATGTAATGAAAGACCCTATTGTGACAACATGATACACCAGGGGGGAAAGAGGTTAGAGCTGCTCTGGGAACCTTCAGTCTGAACTTCCTGGCCTTTCTGCAATTAAAATTTCAGACAGCCTTGCATGTGTGCGTTCTTTTGATGCTGCATACCCTGAGAGGGCAGCTGTTTTGATTTTGGGCAAGAGACTTGAAAACACTATTGGATAAATAAATGTAAATCAGCTGCAGATGCCATTGTGTGACTATCACTCCTCCCTAAAACTGCTGCAAATACTAAACGTCTGTGTAATGCACTGAGTGGTTTATGTTAATAAGGTAATTTGAAAGGTGTTAGGGTGAGGTAAGGGAAAACAAAGCGAAGGGTCAGTGAAGTGCTTATGAACTTGGGTCTGTTTTTCCTTTCACTGGCAGTGCAGCCAAGTGCTGCACAAAACATACAATTGTTGCCCTCCTCTTTAACTCATTTTCCTCTACAAATTCCAAGCAGGCCTAACACTTCTGAGTGTTAAGCACAGACCTGTTCTTCAGGCTGTTCAGCAACTGCCTTTCCAGTTACAGCTCTCAGTCTCCTGTAACTTGTTAATTACATGCTGCATATCTGAATACACTGGGTGACTGAGTGAACTTTCTATGACTTAATATTTACAGCTATTAGCTCCCTCATGCGCCATCTGAGTTCAGACTGGATAATGCAATATAATTTCTGCCATGCAATGTACAAGCATGCCTTAAGAGTAATATGTTGGAGAGAGACGTGAGCCAGCTGTAAGTAACCTCAGTCCTGCGTATGAAGGAGTCTCATCTTCTCAGCGAGGTCAATTAGCCCAAGTGAATTTCCATGCTAAATTGTTTCTGAACTAGTTTTGGTATCTTGACAGTGCAAACATAATGCTTTAGAGACAAGGCCTGAACCTGGGCTGCAGAGTTCTCTGCCATCCTTCATACACACGCTTGTAAAAACCGCAAGCCTCATCTTTTTTAATGCTAAGGCACTTTCAAGCTCTTGACAATGTAAGAGTGCAGGAATATGAAAGCAAGAGACAGTATAATTTTCTGCCTGACCAGTGCTAAAGGCTTTAGTGTAAATGATGATTAAGCTCTTTGATTCTGGATAATACAACATGATCAGTGATGCTTAAGTTCTTGGAATTCATGGTGGTGTTCTTTTCTTTCTCCCAAAACGAGAACAACCACCCTCCCAGGTCACTGGCTTCTGAAAGGCGAGTACTTCCAGATGGAAAATGGACTAAGCTCTGCTCAGAGGGAGGCCTCTCTGGTATGGAAAGAATTAATAAACTATGATACATGTCCTCCAGTATACTGTAACTTTAGTAAATTCCAAGCGAGCCAAGAGCTTTATTCTCTGCAGCACAGGGCACTGTATTCATTCACTGGGTTCACCTTCACGTGTTCTTCTCCCCAACCTCTGTATAAGGATAAGAAGATTTTTAGAAAATATTCTGGTTATGAGTCATCCAAGTGTCATAATCAAGGCCTAGTAATACTACACAATAATCCTGCAAGCTATAACACCGAGATGCTGAGCCATGCAGTGTTTCAGTCATACACTTTCCTGTCTAAATACGTTTTTGCAGCCCAGCTCAAGTCCAGACTACTGTAAGTCACAATCCAGAAAATCTACTTCATATTCCTAATTTTTTTTTTTGGGGGGGGAGGGGGAGAAAGAATTGAACCTTACTTGGACATGGTCATTAGCAAAAAATACAGCTGTTGCCTGCCTGAGGAAGATGTGGTCATGGAGACAGTGCTCTTGAGGGCTGAATTACTCAGAACCTGCCTGTTGTGCTCTTTATAGAGCAAAGCAGGTCTTTTGCAAGTACCTAGAGCACCACCACCTTACTGAACTGCACAGGTAGAGTAGGACAGGGAGAGCATCTTAGTTTTCTTATAGAAGAAGAAACTAATAAACCAATATCTCCCTGGACTCAGGAAGTTTAATTAGTATTTTGGGATCCTGTGCGAGAAAGGCAAGTAGTGAAGACACAGATAATCTGCTGACAGTAACAGAAAGGTAATGTGGTGAATAAAACACAGTTTTCTAAAGAAAGATTACTTCACATCAGATTTCCCCTCAGGTAAATCCATGTGATCGGGTAATTGCAGTATCAGCAAGGATGTGTCACATCAGGGGGTCAAGCAAGCTTTTTAGCTCCGTTCCAGTCCAGGTTTATTTGAACTGAAATTGTTCTTGTTCCTGTTCAGTTTCAGTTCAGGCCACTAACTGTGTTAACCGTGTTGGTAACTTGGAACTGACTCACAACAGTCAGTTGCTGGAAAAGATACAGCGGAACAGAGCTTCAGGCACTGAAAATATTACCTCCCCTTGCTAATTAACTAAAGTAAATTTTGAGAGGGTCTAGTTCCAGTTGAGGTTCCAAAAGGCTCCAAAAAACCACTCCAGTTCTGGCTCAAAAGATAAATGACATTTCTAAGTGAGTTTTGGTTGGATTCATTTCTCTGGTTGCATTGCCAGCAAGCGTGCCCTTCTCTCAGGTGTTGTAGTCACCTGCTGTAAGACATGATGGATGCTCCAAACAGAAAAGCCTTACTGACTCATTCACTCAGTGTCCTTGATGAGATGGGTCTATTTGATTCCCTGCATTTGCAGTTCCTTAGTCCAGTTTAATTATATTTGAAACAGTCCACAAAGCTTCTTTTACTTAAGAAACTACTGTTCCGATTAACAGATTTTCCCGTCAGGAAGGTCTCTTAATTTTCTTACTATTTCTTCTAGCATCACTGTAGATAATTCTTCCTCCAAGGAGGCCGGACCAATTAAAAGTCGTGGTAGCTTTTTCTTCCTCTGTGTGCTTCCATACAGAGGGCCAGACTTGCTCCCCTTGTCCCCATTGATAACTTACTCACACGAGTAGTCCCACAGAAAGGAACACACTTGTATGACTAATCTGCTCAGCAGCATACAAAGTCCACCGTCTGGAGTAGAATTAAATGACTTTTCTATCGAGTGCTACAGAGGTTGCAGAGGGGGTGGATTAAAACTCAGGAGTCCCTAGTGGCAAATGCCATACTTTGAGAACTAGACCGTTCTTCCTGTCTAGCTAAACTGAGTCTGGACACTAAATTTTTTTCTCAGATTTTTTTTCCCCTGAAAAATAAATAAAATGCAAAGTTTTTAGTATTTTACTAAACTGTGTATAAATTGGGACTTCTGTAAGGGTCCCCTCAGTTGTGCAACTCCGTCTTACTTGGATTAAATGCCTGGAAATGTTGATGGTCATGTTTCTCCCAGACATTTGCTTACCAGATTTGTTGAGCTAGCAAACATGTTGCTGTATGTTGGCACATACATTACCTCAGCTTAAACTAATTTATGGGATGTGGCACCTCTGACACAGTTCCCCTGTTCCAAACAAGAGTCTTAATCAGTCCCACTCAGAAACATGTTTAATGCTGAGGAGCTGTAACGACTAGTAGTTTTTTTCTTGATTAGGACTTTGGCACTGGTCCATTATTCAGCCCTCCATGAACAAACACGTAAAGCAGCTCACTGAAGCAGAGATGGCACTGACAGACAGGTCAGTGTTTTTTTTCTGTCAGGAAGAACAAAAATGTGGTGAGACAACTGGGGGACAGGGAAAGTCATGCAAGAGAACCCATCCTATTTCCTTCTTAAACAAAGATGACTGGAGTGAGCCCGCACCAGCCCCTCATAGCATTTATTGTTGTTTCTTGGGACGCTAGGGAGGATAGAGCTTACTGAGGTAGTGGAATATCACTACAGCCACTCTGGAAGATAGGGATGCTGGAGCTGGCTCTCTGCTGTGCCTGCTAGAAACTGCAAAGAAGGAACAGCCCTATGGAGGGGAATAAAAACTGGATTTGTGCCACTATCGTTCTTCTATCATAAACTCAAGTATCTCAAAGTTTACGCAGCCCTCAATGTAAGGATACCCAAGGGGCTGCCCCAGATTGTAGCAAGGTTACATATCTGTTCATGGACTACTCTGGAGTTTGGGAGGACTAGCATCTGTACTGTATCTCCTCTCCAGCCGTAATGTGCTCCGTCTTGCCCTGCCTCTCTTACTTATGCTAAGAACTGCATAAAAGAGCTCCTGGTTATGCACCATACTGTTCCTGCACAGGCTGTGGTCACTTTCTCAGCAGAGCCCTGAGATCCCCTTCAGCACTGTTTTAACTGAGGAAAAGGAAGGAGAAGCAGGAGCAGACGGTTAATAATTTATAGAGAGATGCTAGATACAGTCAAGTATAATCCTCGGTCCATCTGTTTCTGCAGTTTGTCTCATAACTCAGGAAAAGAATTAAGGAAATTAGCTAAAGGAATTCACTTTAAAGAGTGGTCAACATTTGGAAGTGTTTTCCTTAAAATTTGCCAAAAATATTTTTTCCATTTAACTCAAAATTTCTCACTGCCTTTTCCTTTATTCTCCAAATAAGTGAGCTGTTGTTTTAAAAAATACTTGCCTGTCCTTTAAAGGAATAAGGAGGAAAAAAGGGAGGAAGCTAAAAAAGTGGACAACAAACCCAAACGAAACCTTGCTAGTTTTTGCTTTTTCACTAAATAACTTGAAACCACGAAACCCAAATTTCTGTAAAGTTTGGTTCAGTCTTTTTTTCATCCTAAAAGGTGTTGACACACAGTAAGACAGATGCCTACTGAGGCAGTGAGTTGTATGTGCTGGAGGAGGAGGCACCGAGCAAGGGCAGGAGTACAGCCCCATGGCCCACCCCAAGAAACTGGCTCATGTTGAAGGGCCCGCTGGTAAATGTGAAACAAGCTTCTCGCTAAGCCACCATAACTCGCTTTCATGCTTAGCAATTTTACCCTACTCTGCCCTACCAAGGACACCCCGAAATACCTGGTGTTTCACCCTGATTTTATTTGAGACAAAAAGCAGTTTAAACAAAAAAAAAAAGAAAAACATTACAGAGTCCTTGGTTATTTTTGTCAGTCTGGGTAGGGCGGTGTTGCTAGCAGTATACCAGACACCAGAGCTGGCAGTGCACTGCGCTGAGCTGGGCAGTGAAGAAAAGAGCTGTTTTCAAGTGCTCTCGAGTTTCTGTTGCAAAACTGCCACTTCACATTGCACTAAACCCTGCCTTGCCCCTCCTGCCCCATGGAAGAGGCCATTCTGCCCTATCCCAGGGTAATGATGCCGCTGCACAAGGTTTCAGCCCATTGCTTAGGATGTGTGGGTTACTCCTGGGATGGCTGCAGAAGGTGCCCGAGTGTCGCAAGCCTGCTGCCGGCAGGCTGCCGCTTGGCCTGCCGGGGCTGGGGCCTGCCCTGGGGAAGAGGTAGGGGAAGGCTGGAAAAGCCATGGTGGAGACGTGCTGCGGTGGGGAGGTGAGGGGCTGGCGGTTGGCTGTTGGCAGTTGGTCCTTGGCAGCTGGACACAAACGTTCCAGCACCTCGGATGTGAGGGGAGGGGTGGGGTGCCCCCTGGGTGGGGCAGGGGGAGCAGCTGAGTGAGGGGAGGCACCAGCAAGGGCTTAGGGGGGCCGCTCCTGGGGAGCAGCGGGGAGTTCTGGACTCTGTGCAGCCCTTGCTGAGGTAAGAGCTGGGGGCCATAGTTCCCTCGAGCTCTCCTGAAGGTGGGAGAGAGTTTGTGCTGTTTGTCTGGTCTTCTGTTTCAGCTGCTGCCGCACAGCTCCCGTGCACTCATTTCAATATTCCCTGCTGTGGGCTTATTCCTCCTCTCTGCCTCCACCCCACCACTCCCCCTTGCTTTTCCTCACAAATTCTTCTAGTGACTCCCTCCTGCGTCCCCAAGCAAACCAGCAGAGTGGGACCCAAGGGCTGCTATATACCCAGGGTCCCATTTGCTTTTCACGTCTTACACAGTCATGGCAGGTCCACACTAATGCATGGTGGCCAAGCTGCCCTGCAGCCAGGCTGTATGAGCACTTCATGTGGGATTTAGGTAAGGCTCAGGATATTTGGGTGAGGAAGGAAGTCCTGGTTCATCCTTTTGCTTCTTCCAAGCCCCGTGTGCCTTAGCAGTGATTTTATGTGTCTAACGAATATCCTAGTCTCATGTCACCTCCACCACAGGCTAATGGGATGTGTAAGTATCTGGAGCACCTCTTGCTCATTTATATCTCTTGTCTGCCTGAAATAAGGAGGTTTTTTCACCCATCTAGAATGAGGTAGGAGGAACAGTGTGCACAACATGTGATTTTTTAAAATACAAATAGGCATAAATGAATCCATTTTTCTCAGCAAATAGTGTCCTGTCATCTGAGAAATAAAAAATAAGAAAAAAGTTCAAGAAAAATGATGCCTGGAGGAGAAATCGGAAGTACCTCTGGTGTTCTGGTTGTACCCTTGTAGAATTACATTCCCTTAAAAATCTGCAACCACCCTTCCCATCCCTCTGATTTAATGGGTTTAAGGCAAATGCATTTGATTGTGTACTAAGGACTGAAGGAAACAGAAGACAAAAAGATTGTCAAAAGCCAAAAAGTTTGTCAAAAACCAAAACTGAAAAGTTTGTAAGTCAAACTTTCCCCCAGGTTTTCCTTCATACGCCAAACTTCTGTGTGTTAAACTATGTGGGAGTGTCTTCTCACTGGTAACTCTAAGGAGGACTATGAGACTCAGAACTTGCACCTCTAGGTTTTTTTCTTTCAGTACACCGTGCTCTCTGACTGCCAGTGTCCCATGAGAAGCAAATTGCCATGACTAATAAGTTCCATCTCACACTTCACATCAAGAGGGTTGGTGGCTTTTTCCAGAGCCTTAAATTGAATCAGGGATAAGCCAACAAAGAGATTACAGACATATCAAGAGTTTACTTTGCGTGATTGCCACATATTTGCTGCCAGATACAGTATCCTGTTTTCCCTCTACACTTCACTTGGAGATCACATCAAATAAATCTCAACTTCTCAGTTATGTAGAAATAAAGCAAGCTGCCCTCCAGTTTTGAAATTCTTGTTATTTAGCAAGAAATAAAATAACCCAGGCATTATGCTGAGGGAATTCACTGTGATTTGAGATCACCGTGAAAGTTTTTTTCAAGGCTTTTTTTGGGAGATGACCTGTGAGCACAAATCACAACAAACAGGATTGGAGGAACGGGAGAGAAAAATAACTCACTGTGGGCTTTTTCACTTAAAAATACTTTGATTATTTACTGAGAGCTTTTCCTCTGAGCCCTGACCTATTTCCACCTGCTGCATGGCATTTGATGAAGCAAATTATTATAAATGAATCCATTGTTACAGTTGGAAATAAATTTCCTCACTGGCAGAGGTTAGATTTTAGGATGCTTTTTACAGCCTTAGACCTTACAGTCAGCACATGTTTGGGTGGATGCTCAGGTTTCTGCAGTAGCTCCTAGGGCTGCCTCTCCTCTTAGGCCTTTTAATGTGACTAAGCACAAGTGACCTTTCCCCTTTGATCTACAGAGACCACTGCTAGTCTCTGTAGCAAAGTCACTGCTTGTTAACCCAGCATTGGTGAGTCCATAAAAAACGCTTCGCTTTTTACCTGTCACAATGAAGCCCATTGTGTTGAATTGCCAGTATAAAACCAGATTCAGGCTAATTATACTGCAAGCATTGATAGATTTGGAAAGTTTAGCTGTCCTTAGTTGCAGTTAGCAAATAGGAGGACTAAAGCGATCCTAGTGCTGAATGCTCTTGCAATAGAGTGGTGCTGGTGAATGCAGTCAGCTCTGGCAAATAAGCACGTCTGAGTCTGTGGGAAAGACAACAGAGTATCTCTGGTGCCTACGTGAACCTGACTTGGAGAAAAATTCCTTCCCATCTCCCAGTCAGTTTATCTGTGAGCACGTGAGTCACAACTGCACAACTGACATGCCCACCAGACTTACCTGTTCTGTTTTGTACTATATATGCTCTGCTCTGCTTACAACTTGGGCTAGGTCAGAATCTGGCTTCACTGGAAGTCAGCTAAATCTATCAGAAACCTGTCATTCAAACAGCCAGTTGTTAGTGAGGTAAATCCTTTCTAGGTGCTGGTGGAAAAAATCAGCTGATCCTATGAAATGCAAATTTAGGCACTCCAAATGGTCTTACTAGATAAGCAGACATTGTGAACGCTGTGATGTGGAGGATGAAGGGAGGTGCTGAGGAAATTCAGTTTATTGTCTTCGATGGATGTGAAATGTTTGTATACATTTTGCCATGGATGTTTAGTGCAGGAACTCTGCAGACACTATAACATCATTCATCCATCTTCTGTGAAAATCAGAGTCTTTAACAGCAGATTCTGAAGGGTTTACTGTCATAGTAAGTAAAATACATCTGTGTAGATGTATAAATATGCTCTGTACGTTACAGAATAAAAATAAGGCAGATTCTTGCCCCAGGAGTTCATCAATTAGGTCCCAAATGCCAATGTTCTATTCCAGCTTTTAGAACTGCAAGTGCCAGGCAGGCGTTCCACATGCCTTTGCTGGGGCCTCAACTCTTGCTACAGAGCTCCAACCATTTCTTTTAATGGTTGGGCTGGCTTAAGAGGCTGTTGCACAGTGAGCTGAGAGAGAAACAAATGATTCCCCAACCTAGTAATTCCAAGATTTTTAGGGTTCTGAAATAGGTACAGAACTGGGAAGTGAAAAGTTTATCCCCTGGCACTTTCTCTGTAACCAGTTGAGCCTAATGGGTGTGAGCTGGGCTCTCCTATTGAAATACAGCACCCAAGTGCCATCTCTAGAAGAACCAGCAGTGGGTTAGGGCCACCACACACTCAGGCAGAGGGAATGAGACTGAGGCAGCTGCCCTCACTGCCTTTGGTAGCTGCACTGTAGAAATCTCTTCTCTGTCAGAACACTTGGTGCTTTCCTGATGATCCTCAAGGCCTGGCTTTGTTGTTACTGATTAGAAACATATGTGACCTGTGTCTTCACATCCCGGAGTTTAGAGGCAAAGCTTGAAATTCAGTGATAATCTGAATTGTTTGACTCTAACCCAACTGTAATAGGAATAAAAGCCTTAATGGATATAAGTGAATATCAAACCTGTAGGAGAGGGGCTTGACAGGGCGGGGTGGAGATCACTGTGGCACACTAAGTAAGGTTTCACTTGCTCTGAACTTTCATTTTTGAGATGTGCTGCTTTTTCACTGTCTGTATAACCAGAGATTTTGACCATTTTCTTCAGCAAGTTATTTTCATGTTACTGAAGCTGATTCTATTCTACATATCCCGATATCACTGGGAGAGGGAATCTTGTTACATAACCTTAAACCCCATTCAGCTTTGCTTATTCTTGCCAACATGGTGCATGGATTGTTACCAGGGATCTGTTGATGGCAAGTAGTGATCTCAATGAACTACCTAGAGAACAGTTGTTGTCATACTAAAGCAATCACCTCAGCAACAGACTCTGGTTACTGTTAGCCAGTGGACTGTGGACATTGCTGTCTCTTAAAATCTTACCCCTTGCCAAGATTTCTCTGCATCAGGCAGGAGGTGATGAAGAGGACATAATGAGAGAGACTATATTTTTCCTGATAGGAACTTCACTTTTAGAACTCTCAAGAAAGCATTAAGTTCATAAGAAAAGAATATTGACATTATCTTACAAATGTTTTTATTTATCTCCAGGCCAGAAAGCTGTTTTTCTGGAGCTTGAACTGTAGCCCTTGAAGCATGTAGACTTTGTGAGCCTGTACCGTGTGGAGCAGAGAACAGGCTTGCCAGTGAAAGTTATAGGAATTTGCAGTTTTTAAGTATGTAGTGCTTGCAATAACATCATAAATATTTCATTTCACAGCACACTGGCAGTTCCCAGCACTGTTAATATAGATACATTGTCAATCCCCAGCCACTGAGGAAGGTGAGCTTGTCTGGAAACTGGCTCATGCCTTCACTGGAAAGCCCATTCCCTCCAAAAGTCTGTAGTGAGCTGCTTGTAAAGCGTGGGCCCCTGGTTTTCCTTCTAAGGAAAATAATCTCCTTATTTTTGTTATTTCTTTCCTAGTAAAGACTCTGGGGTCTCTCAGCTGACTTCCTGACGTGTTTGTTT
Source organism: Grus americana (assembly GCF_028858705.1). Classification (NCBI taxonomy): domain Eukaryota; kingdom Metazoa; phylum Chordata; class Aves; order Gruiformes; family Gruidae; genus Grus; species Grus americana. The sequence continues at coordinate 93,319,200 of NC_072852.1, read as the reverse complement.
ACCCTGGGCTTGGATAAGTCCTCCACCTTGTAAAGCCACAGACAGAAGAACCATGTCTCAGTGTAACATCTCAATTTCCTTAAATCTGTTGCTGGAGAGACGGTGGAATCATTTTTGCTGTCAATTTGCTCAGTAACGCAATGTGAGCAGGACTGTAGCAGCAGTAAAACACCACTGAAAATTATGAATATTTTTCCCTTGCAAGGCAATGTCTATATATACACATTAGAATCCCAGCAAGGTTCCTTAATCCTTTTGTGTTTGTGTATATCTTAACATTTTTAGAAGTGGTTAGCTATGAAATAATCTGAAAAATAAACCAAAATGTTTATCTGAGAAATGAGCACAATTTTACATCTTAAGATTGTTTTATGTAACTCTGATAATAAAAAAATAAAAAATCTACTCTTTGCATTGAATCTGAGCAGAGGGTGAATATGAAATAGAAGCTGATTTTTCTCTTTAAAAGTTTTGATGTGTCAGTGTGATGGTATGTCAGAGGTGGATGGCAAGATCTGTGAGAATCCAGGTGCAGACATCAAGGCTATTTCTGTGAATTTAGAGACATGTGTTCCCCTGGAACTGCTCCATCATCATTTCCAACAGCTGGTTTGACACTTAAACCTGAGTGTCTAGCAATGAAGATTTTTACTATGATAGGTTGTACTCTATGTCAGATAGTGGCCCAGAAATTTTAGCTGTCATGGTTCAGCCCAGCAACAGCCATGACACCATGGCTGGTGGGGCTTAGCTTGAGCTGCATTTGCATTGGCAAAGCTCCATGGAAATGAAGAACAGAGATGGTTATGATGAGATGAGTTTCGCCTACAAGCTGAAGACATAGCTTTAGGTTAATATTATAGATGCTCAGTAATTCCAAAATATTTGAATAATCCTGAATGCAAACTTTGGAGCCTGCTGGATCTGCTTTTTCAAGTATATCACTGAAGGAGCCCCTTGGCTTTGCAGCTGTTATCTTGCAGAATTTCCATGTTTCATAGGGTGGAGCCCTGCAGAGCCGCAGATCTCATTGAGTACCCAAACTCTACCAAGGACTAAGAGCTTTAATGCACCAGTTTTTTGAAACCTGCAAGAGCAAAATCTTCAGTGGGACCCTGCAAAGGAGGGTATCACAACATCTGCCTTTCTGCATGGAACTGAGGTGCGTAAGATTTGACTGTCATAAACCTTCACTGTCTCTCTGAAGAAAGCATCATCCTGTCTAATGACACAAAACTAATTAGGTATCTTTGATGACATCTTGTATATTTACAAAGTATGCAAATACAGAACATATTCCCCTAAACACAGTAGGAATCAAGGTGTCTTTTTGTTTTCAGTTCTTAACATTTCAGTGACAGCATGGTGAAAGCTTCCTTTCTAGACTTTTTCTCAGTTACCAGTGTTTCTACTGATATGTTGAATTTTGTTTCTTCTTTTTCTTTGCTGTCACTTGCATATTTCCTTCCTCCCCACTCTAATCCATATAAAAGCGTGCATGCCCTTGTAAATGAGTACCTAATGAAGCTGTTTTGCTGATGTGTTTGAGGTTTCCGAATTGCTTTTAATTCACCCATGCTTTGGGCGGTTAAGGTACCTGTGGTTTGAGGTTACTATCAGCTGCTAGTTTTACAGTTATCAGACTTTGGTAATTTGTTCTTTAATGACTTTGTGTTTAGTGACTTTGTCCAAAGGACTCAGTTGGGCTTTAAGCCAGATTTTAAGAGCTCCATTAATTTCACTCTTTTCCAAATCCAGATACACAAATTAATGAGACAAATGCCGATCTTTCTGGAAACCCAGCTGGATTGTTTTCTATCCCTTCCCACACATTACCACTAATAAATACTCTGTTGAAAGTGAGACAATAGTTATTTTAGCAGTGGCCATTGCAGACTATACCCCACCTCATAATGGCAGGGTGGTTAGATGTGTAAATTTGCTTACCAGGACACAGAGCATTCAGCAATCTAGTTACACATGGAGTGAAAACCATTCTTGCAAAAAGAGCAGGAGAGAGCTGGTGTGGCACCCAAAGTCTTCACAGGGGCAAAACCATGTCAGTTTACTTTGTTGCTTTTCTACAAATAACCAGGTTTTGAAGGAGATTTTATTTCCTCTCCCAAAGTTTGTATATTCAGAGTAGTGTTTCCTACCACAGACCCTGTGCTCATCCTGTATTCTTTGTCCTTTCATCTCCAGCATTCCAATATTAATATTTTGGTTCTGCGGTTTCCTAACTGTACTGTGGTATTACACATGGATGCCTCCAGTTTAGCTAACAGCATGTACTTTGAACTATTATTATTATTATTAATAATAATGCCATTATTATTTCTCTCAGAAATACAGAGCCCCTAGAGATAATCAGATCCCTACACCAACAGGTGTTTTATACACAAATGCACTGTCTCTAGAACACATCTAGTTTTCTATCTGTTTCAATATATTTCTGATTTACTAGCAAACCAGAAATCTTCAGTATTTCTTTAAGCAGACATTTTGTTCTCTTTTGTTATGAATCAGAACTTTTCACTGTTTATTTGCTTTCTAGGGGCTCCTTGTCACTGAGTTTTGCTTTTGTAAATTATCATCCTCATCTGCTTAAGCCTCATTGCATTTCTGTAGATGTATCTTGTCAGTATTGTCTTTAAATTTGTTTAGGGAGAAGACCAAATGGGAGGGAACAAAAGTTTTCTCTGCATAAATCCAAGTACAACATTTGTCTCTGAGACTTTGCACTGGCTTTTGTGCACATGGCTGCCGATCCTTGCATCCAACAAAGTCCTTATATTTCATTGTCTAACACACAAACAAGCACAAGCTACATAAAATATTGTAATGAAATACAATGTGGTTTTGCCTTGTGTGAATCAAGTTAAGCTTAAAGCAAATCTCCAGTTCCTGTGAACCTAAACACTGGGAAAATCTTGGATCTGAATTCTGTAGCTCAAGCTGACCTGTAGCAATTTAATTACTGGATATTGCTAGGACCTGATTAGTACCTGTTGTTTCATATGCTGACAGTGATTCATTTCCTGCTTACTGCCAAATGAAATGTGCTTCAACGTTAGGAAACAAGGAGGAAGAAAGGACAGGAAAAAGTCAGCCCACTGCCATTTAATAAATGGCATTGGATTAAAATCTTTTGTTCTGGGAATTGTTTACAAGAATGCATGATCTGCAAAAACTAAGCTGGAAAATCTTCATGTTGAATCTCTCCAGACCAGAGCAGACTGTAAAAGTTAACAACAAATAAACCACAAAGCCAGTTTAACCAAAAAACCAAAAAGTCCACCCTGAGACTTGTAAGGTAGCACAGAAAGTGCAAAATACATTGGGCTGACTTTAAAAAAAAATAAAAAAGGCATATTCTAATTGGTTGCAGTGAACCATGAATTCTACCACTCCTGTGTTCTTCCAGTGAAGCAGTATAGATTTATATGTAGTTTTAGAAGGGAGGAAAGGGCAGATTCTCTCTCAAACCAGTTTGGTTCAGAGCACAGTCTAATGTGGCTATATTTGCTATCATCACTGGATGAAACAGCATTTCTGATGTAGCTAAACTTTCTGTCATCACTGGATGAAACAGCATTTTTTCTTCACACACAAAAGTAAGAACTGCTAAAGGGTGTTACTTTATTTTTTGAACGTTTCCAATTGCTCTTTATATTCTTTCAGAATTCACTGTTCTTCCTGGAAGAGCATCCTGAAAGTGCTTATGCAGATCATAGGCAGCTCTTTAGATCTTATGCCTGTAATAATAACAAAATATCCTCAGTACATGATAGCTCATTTGCCCCTTGAAGTCAGCCAAAAAGGCTCCAATTTACTTTAGTGATCTTTGGCTCATACTCTGAACATTGATTTACTAATGTCACATTAACAAACCTCACTTGAATTTTGTGAAAAACAGCTGAGGGCTGTATATTTGTGCTCCTTAATTTACTTTTCTCTTAAAAGAAGACACACACATCCTAATTCAAGCCTAGCCCAAATTTACTGCTGTCAAAGAAAACCTGACAACAATAATGTTGTGTTAAAGCAGCTGCATTAAAGGGAAGAATTTTCTTGCTCTCTTTGTATTCTCAAACTCAGACATGCTATTTTAATAGGACCTTGTACATTTTGACTAAAGCATACTAAAAGGCTCCATCAATTAGCACTATCCCGTTTGGTCTGGCACTGCTCACTGCTTCCATGCTCTTCTTCATTAGAAGAAATATATCTGACTATAGTCGTACTTTTAAATATGTTTTCAGGTACTTCCTCTGCACATTACCAGACAGCCGCCTTAAGATACAGCCACCCTTCATTCTTTAGGGGACCTTTAATGAGGGCAACTCAGAGCAGACAGCAGTTTTAAAGAATATTTAGGCTAAGACATAATAGTGAGTGACAATGGGCATATTGCTGTCACGAGCATTCAGCTGGCTCTTTGGCAAAAAATAACTGACGTATGTCAGGGTTTGTCTTCAGGAGCTCCCTCTAGCAATTTTGATGATGCTGCCTCTCATGAAAATGGTTCTGTTTCACTGCCTCTGTAGGAGCAAATTGAATGGCAAGTTTCAGCAATGACGTAGGAATCAGCTCTTTTCCATCCTAACTTAAAAACAAGACTTTCTATGCTAATCTACTTAATGAAAATACTGCGGGTTTGTCCATGCACAGATGTAAGGAAATGAAAAGCAATTGAAAAATATTCAAAAGCCATTCATTTTCACTTCTATACCGTAACTCCTACAATGATCTCTTCTAAAACATGTGGAAATGTTTACTAAGGGAGACCTAATTCCAATTCAGAAATGTGCTTGATGCTTGTGATCAAATGTAAGCACATTAAAATACTCCTCAATTAGTATGTAAACATAAGGTTCTTTGTGTAACTCAGGCTCACAGTTTTGTGATAAGATTTCCTATTATGACTTTGTTACTTTTATGAAGTAAAGAATGTTTACTGTAAGTTTAGAGTATTATAATAACTTAGCAATGATTGCCAAAGTTCTTTTTGTAAAGGACCTAACTTGGTTTACATTCTTCTGTATTTTTTATGTAGAGATTTTTTTTTTTTTTTTAAATCACTCCTTGGACCTTTATCTTCCTGTCAATGTGGATTAATGAAACTCTGCTATATCATGGAGATTATCATGGGGATTGTCATGGGGCTTTTGTTACAGGTATGAATTGAACAATTTACCTCTGCCTCTAAGTAATACCCAGCAACGGATTTTACTCATGCTACTTATATTCCTTCCTCAAGAAGAACTTTTATTGGTAGTTGGTGGCTTTAACAGAATGTGTCAGGTACAGATGAAATGCAGGGCTGTCATCCCCAATGAAATTGAGTTCTACAACAGATTCAGGTATTTGGGTTTTACTCACTTTGTTAAGCAGTTTCTACAGAGAGTCTACATCCTGAATCTAGCAAAACAAAATGCTAAAGGGAGAAGCATAAAGGTTTGTGAAGTGTTGGAATGATGTTTCAGCTGCCTTGAACTGAACAAAGTTCCTAACAGATGAAAAACATTTTTGTTCACTTGAGATAACTGCAAGGCAGCCAAATGATTACATTCAAACTTTCCAAAGCTTGCAAAGATTTGTTTCTGAGTCAAAGCCAAACATCAATAACTCCTGCCCAGAAGGGATATTGTTGTTTGGAAAGAGAGAGACAGCTATAACTGATTGCAATGCTGAGCCTGGAAATTCCATCTCAACCTTATCTTCAGCATCATGCTTTTGCAGCGCTTTCAGAGCTCCACCGCTGCTGAAGCAGCAATCCAGGAGCAGCAGACCTACCTTTATGATGCAACAAACTGCCCCAACAGAAAATGCATTGAATCCCTACATCAAGAAAGATGTGGTCTAGCAAACAGGTAGCCTAGAGAACAGAAAGCAGTCATCAGTGTTCCATCCAAAAGGCATACATACGCTACATAAAACTCAGCAACTAATCTTTTTTTTTTTTATTTGAAACACCATGTGGCCAAACAAGATGTTCTGCCAGAATTAAATACAGGTTAGCCTTTACCAAATGACTGTGAATAGTTGGCTATTAACAGAGATTTGGGGCCTTCGAATGTTGGCCTACAGCAATTTATTTTTGTGTGTTATGTTGTTAATGAGATTTCATTTGTTCTTTTAAAAACAGTTGCTCTTGGAGTCAGAACTAAACATTTCAAGGAGCTGTCATAAATTAAAAAGAAACATGTAGAATCTCTGCAGAAACAAGTCAGCATAGGAAATGCCTTCAGAACAGTTTAGTGTTGGACTGAGTGGAGATACTGATCCCAGGATACTTGTGGAGAATCAAAAATGACAAACATGCAATATTCAGTTCTTAACCTTACTTAAAGGCACCATCATGTCTCTATCCAATACTCCCCAGGAAGGCTTTTCTGAAGACCATAGTATAATCTTCCCTTCTCAAACATCCTGCCATTTTTAATTGGAGAAGGAATTAACATTAGAAAACAGACCAAAAAACCCCACTGCCACCCTGAAAACTGTGCTTTTTCTGTGGTGCTTCTAGGACATATATGGATTTCACTTACCACCAACCCAAATGTTCCTTTTCTAAGAGGATGAGGACTGACTCTTGTAAAGGACTAAGAAGATGCTGGGCATCTGGAGTCTCTCCTTGCTGCCAGGTCTTCAGTTAGATACAGTTGCAGGCTCTCTGCTGTGCATAGGGGGATAAAAAGCAGATATCTTTCAAATCCCATGTGAAGTTTCTGTAACTGTCATTTAAAAGAAAACACCTTTGACTTGTGCACCAGGCAAGTCTGAACTGAAACCACAGGGAGAGATTAAATATGATCTTCCTGGTGTCATTTTAGAGCCTCTTTTCTGTCCATAACTGCTCTTTAAATGTAAATAAACACTGTTCTCTTAATATGTGAATTTCTGCCCTAAGAACACTATTAGGGATTGCACAAATATTACCTCAGTGTATATGCAGACATTATTAAAACAAATTACTCTATTGCAGTACAGCTAAGGCCCATTCATTCATTCATAATGGTAGAGAACTGTGCAATGTCCCTGAGGTATGCCAGAAACAACCGCTCTGTTGTAAGCTTACACACTGAGTTATTTAAAATTGATTTATTTTGTTAATATCGTATAATGGCTCCCAGGAGGAGATGAAAACAAACAGATCAGAGCTGATTATGCCTCCAGGTTATTCCCTGATACAAGGCAGTAACTCTTGGGTCTAGAACTTGCAGCTACAGAAAGATACAGCTTTGTGCTTTGTGTGCTTTTTTCTCTCTGCATCCCTTTGAATCTCGCAGTATTCGTGTGCCTCAGGTCTTAAACCACCACAGGCCAGCATTGTACAGCTTGCCCCACAGTCTCCAGATTGCCTGAACTGTACCTGGCAGATGTCCAAAGGGGTCTTGTACACATAGCTTTAGTTAGTTTTAAACCACCCGTACAACTCCCCTGCTCTTGGGTCCCTCTAGTCTTGGGCCACCCATTGGCACGTGATAAAACTGTCCACAGAAAAAATCTCCAATAGGTGGGGATTCCCAGTGGACAGAGACAACCAGTTGGTATTGAATACACAAAAGGCGTGACCTAGAACACAGAGGTCTGTGCTGGCTTTGGCTCAGCCTAGAGATTCATGCCAGCTAGCAAATTTGGAGCCATGTTCTGATTTGGCTCCCAAGGGGAGTTTTAAAGTCTAGGTATGTCTCTCTTCCTCTTAAAACCATTGTTCACGTATTGCATGTTCCTGGCCCTCCATTTGTTTCCATTTTCCTGTCAGATGTAGGTTTCTGTAGACTTTAATCTGCAGGTCAGCGGTATGACTATATAGTAGCTTTGTCTTGCCACAGGAGAGGTCATTCCTAACCTTGCTGCTGTGAGGCAGGGTGTAAACAGCCCATGAATTATTTTTGCAGAAACACAGCAAAATTTTGGAAATAGGATGGGAGCAATGTGCTATGTCCTGTGCCCACACACTCTGAAGTCCTGTGAATGCTCTCAACCAGATACTGTTCAGCCAGTTGAATATGGCTCACTAGAGACAGTGGCTAAGAATGTCATTTACTGCGTAAGACTGTTGCAGTAGCTGTTATCACTGTTGCCATAGTGCCTTCTGCCTGCAGTCACAGATGAAGAACCTGCTATAAGGGGAGCTGCTTTGCTCACATGTAAGTGCACCACAAAGTGGTATGTATCATACCTTATCCCAGCAAAGCTGTAGACTGTCAGATCTTTGCTCTAAACCTAAAATTCACACCTTAGAGCTACTTGACTGCTGATCATGATGCAGCCCTGAAGGAGTAAATCCTTGGGATTTTGTTGCCTGGTTGTGCTTTCCTCTGCAAGACATTTTTAAAATAGTCCCTGAGGAGCAGAAGCCGCCTGGCCTGAAGGATGATAGATTGTTGAAAACAAAGTAGCCCCCTAGCTAAAAGAGAATCACAAGATTTTGCTTATATTCCTGGACCCCTGAGGCTTCAGTGGATAATAAGACCATAAGGTCTTGAATCCCTTGGCAACAATCTAGGGATCTGTCAAACAGAACAGTTATATTACTTCCAAATAAGATGAGGCCAGGGCAAGGATACATTTCTGATTTCTTAATGCCTAGAGTAACTGTTGCTGCTTTAATGGTATGTTTGGACTTCAGATTTAGACCTGATTCAAATCTCTGAGAGCTGAGCTTTCAAGGCATAGTTGTCCGTACATCTCTGGGATAGCTGTATCAAGCTTATGTACATTAGACTGGGTAAGGCTGACACAATTTTGACCCTGGAATGCATTTACACCTGTGGCTGGCATTGGATATTTCTCTGGGAAGCTGGTACAACTGTTTTTTCAACAGTTTTAGTGGCACTGGGGTTCATCATTTTATTGCAGAGAGTAGGCATGAAACATTCTGCAGTACTGTCTGTGTCTGTTGCCTCAAGTGTAAGATTAATATGCTACATTATCGCTCAAGTTATTAGCAATAGTGATGGTAGTTTGGGGACTTGATCCTGTGCTGTCAGTTTCCAGCTTTCAGTGAACCAAGGATGAATGTCTCAGTGTTCCCATTTTTGTGAGTTTACCTTCTGTGATAGTCCCATTCCTATGGCCAGACTCCAATATCTCCACCTGATTCAGGAGCATCCTCCAGTGACAGAATCAGGTTCTCTGTGTGTGAACTGGTAACTTATAATGCTGCCTTGTAAAGGGGGCCAAAATATTTGGATGACATCAGAACTTGTTTTCTTCTGCAGCCTAACACTTCTGTGCTCCAAACTTAAGGTTAACTCCCTTTGAGCTCATAGAAGTGTGTTTCAAATCATTTAAGTCTACTTCTGCTTTGGAAACAGCAAGCAGTAAACTGTGATAGGAGCCTGACTGTGTGAGAGCTGAAGACACTGGGTAGTCACTTCTGAATGAGGCCTATTCAGAGATGGCCCAGACAGCATCTGCACACTTACAAGCTGTTGGGAATCTCTGCTTAGTCTGAGGTCTGCCCAGACCTAGTTAGAGCCTTACAGTTTGTTTTAATTATGATCTTTCTTGCATGGGTGCAGGGGCCCTGATGCACTAATGCTATTGCAAGCCTCTAATGCAGATGTGTCATGCTGTGCTGACAATGGCTTCATTCTTTGGGCCCTGCCTATTACAAGATGGCTTTGCTTTTTTTTTTTTTTTTTTTTTTTTTTTTACTTATGGGTATAAAATTCACTATGTTATTTCATTTGCAAGTTCCTTTTGAGATACACAAAAAGAATGAGGTAAAAAGGATTGAAAGTATACATCTGTCATGAAGACTCGAAGTTATTTTCTTCCATACTGTGCCTATTTTGACTATTCCAATTGTAAACTCTACAAGGAAGAGGCTTTTATCCATGGTTTTCACTAGGATCTCTGAATCTGCCAGCAATACAGTTAATAGTAATGTTACATACACATATTTATAAATACATACAGTGTATATACAGCACAATCTGTTTTGTAAATATCAACTTAAGATTCTGCTTTTTTATTCAGAGCTTTTTATCAAGGCAATCCTGTGGTAAAATTTAAAAGCACATGACATTTCCAATAAAAGACAAACCCCAGAAAAGTAATGGAACAGGGATAGGGACAGAAAGGATGAGCAAATAATGAAGTTTATATGTGGACTATGGGTCAGATTTCAAAAGCAAATGGAATAAACTTAAGCACAACAGCATGTATTCCAAATTGGAATCAGCTATAATATTATGAGAAATCAGTGTACCTCCTATTGTAAATATTTATACTTTTGAATTTCCTTAGTAAACTGCCAGATATGAGTCCCCACAGAACATTATTTACTTGTTTTAAGTTTTAGTTAATCTGCCCTTCACTTGACCTGTGTGATCAAATTCTCACATTACTGACATGGGGGGTTTTGTATTGCACATCAAGGGGGATTACGATTCGTACATGCATTACAGCATCATCTATTAATGCCTAGCAGACTATAGTGACTAAAATTTGACTTCATAGAGAATTAGAATCTGAATATGATGCCAGAAAAAGTGTCATAAACCTCCCTGGAACTGAAATCCACTACTTATTCTCACATAAGTAACTTCTGCGCAGTCTTCCCTATCCTAAATCGCTGCCTGTACTTCAACAAAACTTCAAAGGGAGAATTTCATGCACCCAAAGATCAGGAGATTATTAGTGCAGGAATTATTCTACTCAAACTTACATATAACTCCCTGTTGTGTCTCAATGTACCTGCAATTATTAGATTTCTGACAATATGCAGCTTATTGATCAGTCTTGCTCAAGCTGATGGGACAGACCCTGAATTCTGTCCTACCAATCTAATCCTGAGTTATTGTGTATCTGTAGTTAATTCCTGTCCCGTCTTTCATGCCTTAAATTCCATCTGCTGAGTACTTTCCCCACTCCACAATAGGAATACAGTGAGGCTTACATACCTTTGACTTAACTGCCTTGATGCCTGCCTAAGAAAAGTCCTCGTAACAACTTATGTTGTTATTTTTGCTTTGAGCTTTTAAATGGAAAACCCTCTATTAACTTCAATGGCATAAGATTTAACATTTGTTTCTACAGGATGTTGCAGCGGAAATGGAAACTATCAGTGAAGAGTGTATCAGCTCGCAGAGTTGGTAATTTAAGGGAGCTTTCTCAATGCATTCATGTATCTCATACTCTTTTTGAAAATCTTAACTTTGATCCAGGAAGGTGTAACTGGGCATTAAAGTATACAACATGCTGCCACAATTGCACATGCTTTCTGACATCACTGATAGCATCTTATTCAGTCACATTTGGCGTGTCTGTTTAAATTGTAAGTTCTTTAGGTCAAGGACTGTCTATGGCTCCCCGTTTGTATAGCGATTAATAAATCTTTGTCCATCTTGATTAGGCCCTAGGCATTACAATAATAAACAAGGGTAAGAACAAAGCAGTCGGGAATCTTCAGTCACCTCATATGTGAGCCAGCAGCATAAAGGCAAGGCCTCATTATCCCTTGTGCCACTCATTCAGTCTTTTGAAGGCAAGTTCTTCAACAGCACAAGTCATTTCCCCTCTCCTCCCTCCCAGCAATCCCTACTCTCTTTTTCTTTATGTAGTTAAAAAGCAGGTAAGAGAACAACCTCAAAAGCTCATGGGAAAGAATTGTCTCCTTGCCCTTCCAGATCCTGACAACAACACAAAACCAGAAAAATAGAAAAAAAAATTTTTAGTTTGGCAAAACAGTTTTGATCAAAACAGCTGCAATTTGCAAGGATTAGATTTGGTCTACTGTTCTGCAGAGGTAAGAATTGGACAGTGGCTCTTTATGACTTCACAGCCCTCTGCGTAGGCTGCCAAAGTAAGCATGTTTTGAATGAAAGTCTGAAAAAGGGGAAAAAAAGAGCTGGCATCAAAAAAAGTTTTGGTGTCCACCTCCAGCCCTAATAGTTTTCTTTTAATCTTTAGCCAGGGCATGGGAAATACAATCCTCCTACATTAAAAGCAATCAAGTGATCATATGCTGGACTGTATGTGACTTGAGATTTGCCCCCTTTATGGGGTGAATAAGGTTCATGGAATCTGGTTATAAGCTGAAAAGTCACCATGGAAATTTTTACGAACTTTCTCTCCTCTTTGCCACCCAAAAGTAACTTGTTCCTTTCTAGAGATTTTTTTCTTCTTTTGATGACATGTGAGGAGTAAAGCAAGGAGGGCATATACCTACCTGGAATAATATCTAAGAATTCTTCCAAGTTATCCTACTGTATTTTAGTTCCTTAGACATCATTTTCATATGTCACATCTAAGTGATTTTATATGTCCTGTTGTATGGTTACAGCTATAAATTATAAAAAGGAAAAAAAATGTTTACTTTCAGCTTGTGCAATAGAGCTTGAAATAGTAAATGAAAGCAGATGACGGACAACCAAAGTCTCAATACCATACATTGGTTTTGCAGGCTTTTTCCTGTTTTTTTTTTAAATCCATCCTCCCACCCCCTCATACACGTGGCAGTGTTTGTAGATTCTCAGCCTTGGGAGTGTTAGCAGCTGAGTCTTGTGTAACCTTTCTACTTTAGGGCATGAGCTCATCAGCTTGTACAGATAAACACACTACTGGTCAGTGTGAAGGGAGAAGACCATGGGAAAACAAACAAGCAAACAAAAATGACTGTCCTGTGGAAAGCATTACCTAATAAATAGACAAAAGACTGTGATTCATTTGCTTCTAGGTGACATCTTAAATCACATACCAAATGCCATTAAAATTTTGTCCCTTAAAAACTCAGTATTATTTCTGTAAGGACATTATACGCACTTCTATGACATGGTGCAAATATGAGGGGTGAAGGACAGCTTGCCCTTTGGCAGTTTCGGTTTGATGTTACAATTTTCACTTTCTATTCTGTAACTCTTAAATAAATTTGTAGTTTTCACAGCCTTCTCTGTTCAGGCTCAGAGGTGGCTGCACTTTGATGATAAAAGTAATACTTAGTTTTTACACAGTATCTCTCATAAGTAGACCGTGCACTTCATGAAGTAGGTCAGTATCATTACCCTATTTTACCTAAGGGAAAAGTGAGGCTCCTAGAGGTGAAGAAAGTTTTCTATGTTTATTAAAGTATCACTAGCCCTTTTTTTAAGGAGGATTAGAGGGTGCTAATTTTTATAATGTTTTTTCCTTACTGTTGCAGTTGATCTGTCCTGATTTTTGAAAAGGCAAAATGTGGTTCTTGGTGATTCTTGATTGGTGTGCAAATCACTGAAACCTCCTTTCCCTTCATACTCTTGTCTATTTAAAATATTGATGATATTTTGATTTTGATTTTAAAATATTGATGATAATTCAGAGGGAATGAATAAGGTTAAATTTGTAAGTAATGGTGAAGTGCTGTAAGGTCTTCAGCTAGGAAGTGTTTACTGACAGGCAAAGCAATATTATTATTCTGCTACAGTATTCTGAATTGCTCTTGAAATACTGGTACTAAGCCCAGAGAGCCATGACTGCCTACTTACATCAACCTCATTGGATCAATGAGGTCAAGAGAGCTATTTAAAAAACCCTCACTTCTTTATCACCTCCCATGCTGCTCTGCTGTGGCACTGGCAGCTCCTACATTTGCAGCATCCTCTTGGTTTGGATTCTCCTACATCGATTCACCTTGATAGCAGATTTGTAATGTGCTGAGTTGCTTTCCTGCAATGGGGGTCCCGAAGCTGGAAAGGCGCAACTGCACGGTACTGCAGCCAGTGGTAAATACTCCTACAAAGCACATTCCTACAGTCATTCATCTATAAGCCACCATCATATAACCTCTCTTAAGGTTTCTACTGCAGATCCATGCTGGTCCTACCAGCAACAGGACTAGCTAGCCTGGATGTCCCTGTTCTTTGCTGGGACCTCTCACCCACCTACTTCCCTTTCCTGAAACAGCACATCAAGGAGCATGATGGATCACACAAGTCCATGCCTAGACATCTGTTTCTCTTGTGTTTGGATGAACAGCTTTTCCCATCATACAGCCTAGTGTGCACTTCTTTAGACCTTTGCAATGTGTCTGTAATGTGACTTGATACAGGAGCCTTATTTTGGCAGTGTTCAACATTTTTATCAACGTTTCAGTATTGAGAAGTCTGAGTGCTTGCAGAGAAGTGGAGAGGGAGAAAAAAAGCAGAGATGGGTGGGTTGAACTGAGGATGGGAAGTAGTTACTCACCAGAAATGTGAAGGGGATTAAGATGTGTGACTGTGACGGGGTGCAAACTTTTTAAAAGTAGTTGGTCCTTGGTTCTCACTGTGATAGCACCATAAAGGTACAGGGGAAGGGGCAAAGCGTTGGTGAAATAAACACTCCTGACAGGTGTCTATGCCTATGTTTCTCTGTGATCAGAAATTCTTGGCCATGTTTCATAGGGTTTTGTCAAGAAAGAAAGGTCCCCCATAGCAGAGTGGTAAAACACAGGTCTTATATTTAAAAGGCAGAGCCAGCACAAACTCTCCTTAGTTTACAAGCCCCTCCCCAGCTTAGTCCTTCATGGAAGCAGAAAGTGTGGCCACCGCATGCTTTCTCCATTATGTTTTCCATCAGGTTTTGATCGCTCTTACCCACTGGGCTGGTATGCAATGATCTCTCACCCATTTCCTGTTCCTCTCCCCACATTGAAAGATGGAGATTAAACTTGATATCAACTCTCATGTGATGCCAATGGATCCTGTAAAAGGATCCCACCTTGTCAAGAGCTGTGTAATTTTCTGGTTTACAGGTGAGTGGCATGCAAGGGAGAAGAGTAGGAAATTTGGACAAAGCTGACATCAGATGTTTATTTTGTCTAGAATATAAGGACCAATTTTCTGAATAGAGCAACCACTGGAGCAGATGGTATTCTGCTCTGTTGCTATCTATACTGAGGCCAGGGATCTGTGGAAGTGAGGGGGTGGCCTTTACTGAAGGCATGGGACCTCTCCTAAGGTTTCTACTGCAAATCTGTGGGTTTGGTCCTACCAGCTGCAAGACTAACTAGCCCAGACGTCCCTGTCCTTTGCTGGCTCTCTGCTGGGACCTCACACCCACCTACTTCTCCTGTCTTGAAACAGCAGCCCGGGAGGTATGGGAACAGTGGGGGCTGCAGGAGGGAATTCACCGCTCTGTGGACTCCGGGTAGTAGATAGATTTTGATTTGCATAATAAAGAGGAGAAGGTTGAGTGCTGAAAAAGGAGAGGAACTCCTGTCCCTAACTGCAGTCCTTTGAATTCTCATTAATCACTCCCTCCTCTTCTTCTGAATTTGCCTTTTACTACCCCAACATTAGAGATCCCACTGTCTTTTCCTTATTCTCTTCTCCATACCCTCAGAACCTACTTACTGTTGCACATCTGAGTGTTGTGTATACCATGGAGATAGCTCCAACAATTTTGGAATGAGCTTCTTGGTCCATAGTATGTTATTTTTGTTGATTTTTCTTAGAATTGTCTTATGGCTTGATGGTGTCATGCACAGGAAAACGCCTTTTTTTGTGAGAACATCCTGTCACAAATGAAGCTCCACGTGTAAGAAAACAAGTCACTAGAATCCCAAATCTTCTAAGAGAGTATGTAGAGAGCTAATGCTTCTCCTATGGCAGTGTTTTTCATAGAGTGAGGTGAAACTGTCATCTAGTGGTCATAATAGGTGTTCCTGAATTACCATTTTCATTTGGATATAGCTGGAATGTTTCTTATTTCCAGGATGTATCACCTGAAAATACTAAGCTAAAAAACCCAATAAATCTGAGAGGCTTTGAGGTGAAGGGAAAACCCAGAGAATCTTTGATAAATAATAAACAAATACATAACTTTGTGCAGCAGGGCTGTGAACTCCCTTTTTCCTCTCTCTCCCACAATTTACCACAGAGACGTATCGCCTTCTGCCTTACTGAACAGCTGTGGGAGGCTGAAGATCAAGATAACTGAAGCTAAAATAGGGCATCAAAAGAACTTCTTTTGTTAGGTATCCTACTACAATCATTTTACAGGTGTTCCTCAATTTCAAATTTCCCCTTAAATATAGTAGCAAAACTTCACCCTAACTCATCCTAGAAGGTCAAGTTTTGTTACAGTGTCAGCGCAATGCCAGTGTTTTCAGTTGGACAAAGACAGGTTGTCAGGGAGAATAGTGTTCAGCCTAAAGGTGTCGGTCTTCTGTTGTGCATTGACTTCAGGAGTTGCAGTAAACCTGTAGGGATATATCAAGAAACAACAGGCACCATGAGTAAGCACAGCCTCAGGGTTCTAGGTCTTTGAATACAGACCTCTTTCTATAAAAGCTACTCTGCAGCAAGTAGATGGATACTGTGAGGAGAGAGCTGACTATGTGAGCGTCCTCACTATGGGCTTGTTGTTTCACAGCTCACTGATTGGTCAGATACAGCGGACAGAAGCAGGTGCGATTCTCAGGGTTTTTGTATGGAGATTCACGTGTACAGATCAGTGAGGAAGCTTTTACGCAAGCAATATCTCCTGGAGCAAATTGGCTAATATAAGTCATAATACTTGGCAAACAAACTTCCCATCTAGCTCAGTTTACAAATTCTGTGTATTATTTGTATTTTCACAAAGTGTTGGAGCCCCAGTTTTGGCTTAGGATCCCTTTATTTAAGGTGCTTGCAAACTCAGAACCTCAAGATAGCATCTGCCTTGTAATGCCTACAGTTGTAAGTATATATTGAGGGGCAATACCGACAGAGGCAGATGATGGAGACTGTAAGGGAATTACAAGACAATCTGATCTGTATAATTAGCACTAATTCCAGTATGCTCACATCCTAAAAAAAAAGTCAATTTTATTGAACAGGTGTCATTGCAGAAGTTAAGCAAAGACATTGAAGAAAAATAATGAGGTATGACTAAATGCATTGCACACCTTTCTTTCCCTACCAGTTAAATATGAATTGGTTGTTACTCTACTTATAAATATTTTGGATTTTTAAAAATTTTTTTTAATAAATTTAAAAAAAAAAAAAAAAAAAGCATTTCTTTAGCATTCCCTTGCCAATACTCTAGATTTTTATGAGGAAGTCCCTGCTACATCTAGAGGTAGGTGACTATGTGAATGCTCATGTGAAGGTCATCCAGCTCTAATGTGAAAACTTAAATTTCTATTGCCAGTAGGATGAAAATAGAAGATACTGAAGTAATTTTGACTCATAACTGGAAGTAAGGTGGGCAGAACTACAGAGCAGTCACACACTGAACCAGAAGGTCTATGATGGACAGCAGGATTGCAAACTAGACTGTAAGTAGTAAACCACAAATATGAGTAGGTGATATTGGCGGAGAATGTAGTTGTAAGTCCTGAAACCTGTTGGATGCAGAGACTGGGTAATATCTGAAACACCACTTTTAATGGATTCTGTTATTAGGAAGCTGTTTGAAGCAGGTAAGTGATGATATAATGACCTTTCTGCTAAAATTTGCAATTTAACTAAATCTTAAATGTTGGTGTAATGGGTGATGAAGGCCTTGACTTTGTTCCCATGAAATAACTTCTGGTTAGAGAGGCCTAAGAATTGATGAATGTACACAAGCTATGTTCAGTCTCAGGATTTGTAGTGCATCCATTTTTTAGTACTGCCAGTGCCATCTTAAAGAATAAGCCCTTAGTCTGAAGGAGACCTGCTGCACTTCAGTGAGCAGCTGCTCTGTGGATGCACAGCACAGAATCTGCTGACTTGCTGTGCATGTGAGATTGGTGCTCAGGACTCTCTATAGTCATAAGATAACCATGCTTTATTAACTCAATTTATTAACTGCCTGATTAGAGCAGGAATGGCAGTTATAAACTGTCAATAGACTGGAATGTGTGTGATGAAGATAAAATACAGCAGTAAAGGTGGGAGATACCAATTTAGCAAAATTAAAAGTTGGAGCAAGAGATAGTATTGGTAAATGTGGTTAAAGCCAAAAACCTTTCTTTATGGGAGGAGCTGAAAAGCTGCTGACTTTCTTCCTGTGGCTTTGCAACATGCTGGGGAGTTTAGAGGGCAGGCTCGCCTGACAGCTAGAGACAGTCAACACAGCACTTTTGCATGGAGGATGACTGCAGCACAATAGCAGCACATTGCAAAGAGAAGTAGCAAGCACCCTGATGGAGAAAGAGGAGTGCAGGAAGGGACTTTCTGCTCTAGACTTTCTGTGCTGCTAGGGACAAAGAGCGTATTTGTATATGTGTGTATACATAAGACTCTTAACTCATATTATTTATCATGGTCACAAACTAAAATCCTGTTTTCTGCCCATAGCAGGCCTGAATGTGGAACAAAGTAGAGGACAAAGGAAATAATCAACCAGTTGGCAACTTAGCAATGTCCAGATCTGAAACATACATGATTTAGTCCAGTGTAATAGGCCTGTAAAGGATCATAAAACTCTACAGCTAGACAGCAGGTTAACAGGTATTATACTTGTATAAATATATTACATATAAACTGGCAAGAACCTACCTGCTGTCTCATAGCATCAACCTCACCTTATGGACACCAAATAACATAAATGACTTTCCACTCTACAGAAAAAGAAGTCTAAGAAGTGATGGCACAACTCTGGGTTTGGGTGGGAAGAAAGATCATTGGACAATATTACACCTACTTTAAGTGGGGGATTAAGAGGATTATGACTGAGTTGCCAGGCTCTCTTCCTTGGTAAGTCACTGGAAACTGAGGTTCCTTTAAAACTGATTGATATTCGGCTTTGATCCCTTCCATTCTAAAATGCCATACAGAAATGGAGGAAAGCAATACTTGCATGCAGAGAGCACCTGGACAAAAGTGGCTGTTTCCTAGCTGCTAGAGTGAGAACAAATAACTAATTGTATCAATTTACATGAGTAATACATTTAGGAACTGCAATCAATTTAGAAGTCTGTTTTCCAAGCGCTGGGTCATAGCCCTCAGGAGGCTATCTCAAAAGCAATGTGTGGCAAAGACATTTCCATGGTCTAAAGGAAAAATCTAGTTCTTCTGATCCTACCATCAGACCAAGTACCCAGTCAGTCTTTTAAAATAGTGAAATAAGAGGAAGTAAACAGAGGTTTACAAATGGATTTCTTTACTCTTACTATAAAGCCAATTCATACTTTAGCAAGGCATCAATCCAAAAAAATTGAGAACTGCTAGTATATAGACGACAATTTATTTGACTTATTCCCAAAGAATATTTTGGGAAGGTGAGAAGTCGTCACCTCAACGTGGAACACATTAAGATATATAAGCTAATTTACATACAAAAAAGTGACCTTAAAAGAACAATAAAACATCTAGGCATATCAATGAAAAAATCTTCACTTGTATTAGTGAAAATAAATATGACTAGAATTAGCAAGCATTTTATCCTTTTTGTACATTATTGCACAGTTATAGAAGATATATTTTAACTTGTTTTGTTTTGTGAAATATTTGATGATTGTTTCTGTTAAAAGTAGCTTACCCGATTTGAGTAACATAATTCTTTTACAGTATCTTAATGCTGATACTCTTAAGAAAGAGAGGAATACCATAACTTCAGAGAATCTTATGGAAAAGTAATCATAACAATAATCTGAAATACAGAATGAACACATTTAGTGGAAATACTGAATATGAACCTAACAAGTAAATTAATCATGCTAGTGAAGTCTCTTTCTTAGTGGATGACCTTCTAAATTCATCACTCATTTGCATTTTCAGAACTGAGGGATTTAAGGTCTTCTCTACCAATATCTTCCGCCATTTGAACTATTCTGTGATGATCAGTACTCAGGCCACTGAGTTAGTAATTTGTGAATCAGAAAAAAGTGGCTGTTGATTGAAGAGTGTTTCATTTTAGTTCAGAGGTAACAATCCTCCCATCTCCCAAGTGTGTGCAACATAGTGTCAAGTGCATCAAAGTAATGCCGAGAAGTGACTGACAAAACTAGGATCTCCAAGGCAAGAACAGCAAAGGGAAGAATGATCACAACAGCTTTTCCAGGAAAACACTATGGCATGGGGTCAGTCACACTTTCCCAGGGAATAATGGGAAACCTGTTTCCTTTCCGAAGGAAGAAGGCAAACAGGGGAAAAAAGAACTATACAGACTCATCAGCAAACACAGGTGTTTGAACAGACCTAGTGAGCTACGTTGCCCCCAAATCTGAAGAAATCCTCTGAGAAGTTTCTTTCTATAACCAGTCTTTTATAAAGTGTCTCTCTCCCTTTCCACTGTTGAATCATTCATGTTGCTGGTGACAGTCGTTGTGGAAAATCGTGCCCCACTGTCAGATCAGACACTGAGTTGTAAATTACGTTTTCCTTCTGCACATAAGTAGTATAAGGTTCCACTTCCAGTGTGTCATCCTAGCAAAACAAAACCAATAACCGTAAATAGAAGGAGTAGTTTAGTTTGACAAGATTCTGCAAGCCTTTTGTCTGGACTGAAGAATGTAACTGGGAAATAGTGCTCCCATATTTATTCCTCTTGGACTCAAGAAAAAAACAACTCTATTGCTTTTTCTACCAAAGAACCATTGCTGTTTCTGTCAAATATTTGGAGGGAAAAGCTGAGATATTGGTTCACCTGCCTCCTTTTCCTCCCCTTCTACCCCACTTATTTGGGCCTCAAAAAAATTGTATTAGGGTCTAATTCACTAGAAAGAGCAAATAACATGCTGAAGTCTTGACCATGATTGCTTTCTCTATCGGTCTACAGTTTCAGTCTACAGACACGCTAATGAAAGTTGCGCAATGTGACAGCAAGACCACTGGTACTTAACCCATTATTTTACATTAATGCAACTGCATCTGTCAGAAACAACTGGGAGGCAGGGCAGCAGAACAGAAGGAATAATAACAGCTAGAATTGACTAAGTCTTTTCAGAAATCAAAACTGAAGCACCTTTTAAAAGTGATGACAGAATTTGAGCCTAGTGTCTACTGTAGGTGCACAGATATTCACAATATAGATGTAACACACCTTGCCTGCACAGAGTGCTGTTATTTGTATTTGGTAGCAGAGAAGAGAGACACACAGCTGATGAGTGAATTGCTCAGCTACACAGGAAGTTTGTAACAGCATAATGAAATCAAGAATACCTCCCAGCTTGCAGCTCAGCACTCCTTCCATTGTTTTATAAAATGTTTTGTCTTGAGCATGGTTGGTTCTTTGATTGTGGATTGACCATACAAGATAAAGAGTGGCCTTCAAAACTTGCACATTATCATTCTGGACACCAAGATGGATATTCTTTTTTCCCCTATGTCTGTTAATTTTGTTGTTTAATCCTCTTGTTTGCTAATAGCTTTCTTAATATTCCCCAACCCATGATATTGCTTCCCTTCCTGAATACTGTTTGTACAGCATTTGTGGTCAGTGTATCTGATGTGAGCAGGGAGATGTGGTGGGACTCACTCCTTGCTAAGATAAAGGATGGCGGTTGCTGAGCCTTTGCTGTTGGAACAGCTCCAAGTCAAAATTATGGTCCTGATAGGCTTTATTTTGTCCTGAGATACAGTTAAGAGGAAACATAAAAGACACAGTAGCACCTACTGAAAGAGGAGAGTAAAAATCTGATGGTTACTGAACGTGTTTTCAGGGCTACCAGAAGATCCTTGATTTGGTGATGGTGTAATTTGCATCATTCTCCTTACCTGTGGGGAATGTGCAGGAGCAGTTTCAGGAGGTTTAGTTTTGTGGCACAGTCTGTGAAAAAGAAAACAAGTATTAAAGCAAATTCCTTCCTCAGTCCTAGGTTTGGCTGGATCACAGCCTGGTTTCTTTGATCACAAGCTTATGAAACATTTCTTTTTATCAAGAGTAAAGCCAAAAAGCCTTCTAATGTCTCTTTCTCCTTGACTTTTGATCCTGCAATTATGGCACCCTGACTTTCTTTAGAGGTCTTTTCTCATGTTTGAGGGAGCTTAAGCACAAAGTGGAAGCAGAAGATTAAAATCAAAGCCCTCTGGAAGGATGTACAATTCACAGTTAGTGAAATTGTATTAAACTAATTCTTCACCTCTGAGGGAGAAGATTTGGGAGAAAACAGTTTTGGAATAGGGGAAGGAGGGAACATAGCTGAGGTTTTCAGTACAGGTGCTAATTCAGCCTTTCTCTGCACAAATTATTTCTGCAGTTTTTCCTTGGAACTGCTTTTTTTCTCCACAGCAAATCCTAAAGGAGCTAGAGTTCAGCTTCACCCAGGGAGCTTTTTCATGACTACAATCTGCTGTCTCCTCTGTTGATGTGGCAGGATAGCACTGATCAGTTCTCTGGCACTTGATAGAAATTATTAGGCAGCAGAACCAACCCCCTGATCTAAACAAGAGAGACACTGACAGATTATCACAATATCTGAAGAACATCGTTACTCTCCCAGTTTCCTATCAGAATGAAGAGCTCCCCTTTAGTGTAGCAGGCAACACAATGAGGATCCTCTGCCAACTTCTGCCCATTTATATTTTACTCAGGTGCATTATTCAGTGAAGATGTGTGCAATGCACTCCAGATATCTGCAGTATAGAAATATTTGATGTAGTTAATTCAGTTATTCGTAGCAGCACAGACTGACAGAATCATATGATTTCAAGACACAAAGAGTACTTAAAGATTTCTTCTAGCACTAGACAATCTTTCCTTAGCACCGTCATACATACCTGTCACTGTGGAGCTTAAAATAGTACATGATAGTCATGGAGATGATAATGCTCAGGAAACAAGGAATGATGTATACAAGCCAGGTAAAGCTGTGGTTCTCTAAACACAAAGAGTTAGTCTTAGTTATATCTTCTTACTGCTCAGTTTCTTTCTTATTTCAGTATAAGATTAAAGCTGCTTTAGCACATACACACATTTTCAACATGGTCATAAAATAAATATAATCCCCTTCAGCAGAAGGGAAAGTCAGTAATGAAACTTGTCTGAGAAACACAAATGGAGCCTGTGTCAGAGACAAAAGCAGATCCCACAAATATCACAGTGGACACTCATGGTATTTTTTCACAAAGCCATAACTGAGCTCCTCTCAAGGACTCCGCATATCTCAGTACTGCAACTCATGTGTAGTTCTCAAAAGCAACAAAAAAAAGCAAAAAAACAGAAACCAAATGTCATACAATGTCAGACATTCACAACTTGGAATGAAGTGATTTATTTATTTCTGCTGGCTACACAAAAGTTGGTTCTCTTTCTGTCTCTCACCATGATCTGAGCAGGAGACTTTACATAGGCATCTAAAAAAAATTGCTGATGTTCTGCTTCCAAGTGATTATTTTAACACTAAGATCATGAATGCTTTCTCTCTGTTTCCAACAACATTTCCACTGCCAAAAGAATACTAACACACTTATGTATATCCCTCATAGGGAAGAAACCATTAGGAAATACTGTCTAGAACACAAACAAGCTGGTAATGTTTCTGGACAAAGGCAGTTGGGGATGGTAGTCTTGTCTATACAAGACTTCAATGAAAGTTTCTGTAGCTTTTATACATTTTCCTTCCTAGAAGTAACAAGAGTGTGCACAGGAGTTTAACCAGAATTTTGAACACCGGACACACAAAGGGAAGCTTACTTGAGGGATGACAGGCTATGGACTTGCTCTGGTTCCCAGCTGGGTGGGACACAATGCAGGTGGTATTAGTCACGTTGGTGCTATATGCTGTCAGTGTGCTGAGAACAGTCACTGTCCCGTTGTCATGGCCTTCTTCCTCGGGGGTGAAGTTGCTCCCTGGTAGCCACGAGACCCGAGCAGCCGGCTTCCCTGCCGCTGCCTCGCACACGGGGTTCCCGTGGTCATCACAGTACAGGGTCAGCCGGGGGGGGACTGCAAAGCATCAGGAAGGGAGGAGATACAGGGAGTTAGTTTGCCGCAGTTGGGATCAGATGTTCTTGTTCTCTACCCAAAATGAACACAGTGAAAAGAGGAGAATAAGGTTGGAGGTGCCATCCCGTTACAGCGACATGTGACAAAGCGACAAGAGACAAAGATCGCGCCTCTTTTTCCCTTTTGGACAACTCTCCCCCATTCGGGTGAGCTGCCACAGCCTTGTACCATTAGAGGAGGTTTTCCTGGACGTTGCGGTTGGGAATTATCCCAAATACAGGGCTGAATTAGACTTTTGTGCTAAGCAGCCATCGTATGCGTGGTTTAAAATGTATCTGAACGCCAGCATAAGAGGAAATGGGTCTGTTCCTACTGTCTGGATGAGAACATCCCATGTTTGATAGACTCTCTCAGCACTTGGAAGTGTTACTGTCACATGCTTTAGTTCTTTTAAAT
The DNA here is from genome assembly GCF_028858705.1 of Grus americana. Taxonomy (NCBI): domain Eukaryota; kingdom Metazoa; phylum Chordata; class Aves; order Gruiformes; family Gruidae; genus Grus; species Grus americana. The sequence goes on along the minus strand of NC_072852.1, from coordinate 93,294,975 downwards.
TCATGTATTAATGATTGATTCTACAGGATAACCGGAAGCATATGCAGAATCCTCTTTTAGTGTACTGGAAGTTGCTTCACGCATGTTATTTCTAACTGGACAGAGGAAAAGGGGGCAGCAGAAGGGAGAAGAGTTTTGGGAAACAAGGAGAAGGGAGACACGGAGCTGCTATCAATGAAATGCATGACAGTTTATCCCAGCAAGAAAGCTCCTCTTCTTACTGCACGCTTCCCCCGGTGCATGGGGAGAGGAGCTTTGTATGTGCAGGCCCAGACACGGTCCTTTGGAGAACTGTAAAATGAGGAAGGAGTCCCTTACCCAGCACGGTCAGGTAGTACATCTCATGGAAATTCCCTTCTGTTGTTACTACTTCACAGGTGTAATTTCCTTCGTGGGCTATTCCCACTTGCCGTATCTCAAGGGTAGGATCTCGATCTGGTCTGAATTTCCAGTTCATGCTGTCACTGCAGTTTGTTTTGTCTGTCTTGTTCTGATCAGCCCTGTATCCCAAGGTGCAGGGGCCTCCAACCTTGGGGCTTATTTTCCATGTTACCATGGTTACATTTGATTTGGTAGTGCAGGTGAGCACACAGCTGTTACCTACAGTTGCTGACACTCTCTTGTTCCCTGAGGGAGAGAAAGGAGGAGAAAGATGTGTGAGAAGGTGCCCAGAGATGTCCCTCATAGCCTTGGAGTTTTGGTCTGTGCTTCACAGAGAAATATCTGCGCTGTTACATGCCAGGGTAAGGCCCTGTCTGTGCTCATCTGCAAATTGTTGTCTCATAGTACAGCTGTGGATTATAGAGCCAGTGGCCTATGACAGCCTACCCTCAACAGTATCAACAAATTTCCCACTGGGGCTCATCTTAGTGGACAAGACAAATACTGGAGGAAGACCCTACTGCTCACAATTGTCTTAGGCAGTTCAGCATCTGAATATTGTGCTTCTATTGGCAAATCCTCCAGAGGGTTGCTCATAGGACTATTACCACTTAAAGGGTGAAATGATAGAAATTTGACTATTGGTTTTGGCCAGATGATAATGACTTTTCTGTGGCACTGCTGCTACCAAAGAAGTAAACAACTTTTACTTCTGCATTCATACAAAATCCAACACTGTGGGCAAAGGCCTTGTCTACACATCTCAGGCTTGACCACAGTGCAAATAACAATGGTGGATCTTTGTGTAGGAGGAAAGGTTTTTGTCTTATGTCACACAGGTGTCTTTTCATTTTCTAAATCTTTGTGAACATATACATTCACACTGTAAGTGTACACAGTGTGTACACATGAATTCACATGACTGCACTTTTTTTACTGCAGCGGTCCCCATAGGCTATGAATGTAAGTTGTACCCATCTTTGTGCCAGGCACACAACTACAAAGGTATAAAATATGCCCATATCCATGTGCCTCTTGCTTGCGAGGCTAAGATTGCAGAGAAACTTTATTCAGTTGATGTATCAGCTGCGTTGACTCTCTAACAGTGAGTATGTCTTTTTCCTGAATTCTGTTTTGCATTTTCTTGGAAACATGTTCTATTTTATCTTTTTTCTTTCTATGACACTGACTCTTATTTTGCATTTTAAAAGATGAGTCTTGCTTGGAGTCAGGCATGATACCTCCTGTCTTTATCTTTTCATGATCCATGAACTATGTACTTGAAGCTAGATGTCTGTATGGAAAAGCTTGGACCTAGTCCTCTTGTCCTTTTTTCGAAGTTATCACATTGGTCATTGAAGGGTGGAGAGCCAGACCACTATTACAGCTCCCCTGTGTGCTGTTTTTGTTCAAGACAAGTTACACCTTCAGGATTGCCTTTAATTTTTTTTTTTTTTTTTTTTTTTTTTTTTTTTTTTTTTTTTTTGCTTATGGGTCCCTGAATTTCTTCTTAGCCAAGGAACTAATTTGCCTGGGTTTTCTTTTTCCATAAGCTTTCAGGACTGATTCTTTTTTACATGTATTGAACGTGAGTCACGCTTTCTCTCTTTATATTGACCAGATTTGAGACCCCTTGTCTCTCTGTGTCTACACCTGACACATCCAAGGGGTCAAGTTTCTAACTCCAAGTTTCATTTCACTATTTCCTTGACCACTGAAGCCTCTCAACATGATGCCACCTTTGGGACAGTTGATTATTTTGCTTTGTTTCAACTAGTCACATTGGGAGCTTTTCCTTAATAAAGTCTTCTGTGATGGGTTTTGTTCGCAGTAAAGGTACATGTGGGCAAACACTCAGAGATGAAAGAAAGGTTACCTGTAACTGTTCTTCAAGATGAGTTGCTTATATGTGCATTAGTGTTGCCTACACTTACGTAGGCAGCTGACCCTCCTTTGTAAGACATTTTTGAGGCTCAGAGAAAACAAGAGTCTCAGGCACAAGTTGCAAAACAGTGTGAAGAGTAGGTGAGGGAATGGGAGTTTTGTATCCTTTGGGTCCTGCTGAAATTAAAAGCAAACAACCCCCAAAATCCTCAATGTATATATATATATAAATAACCACCTGAAGATCCATTACAGATAAACAACATTTCTTTTTCAAAATCTCCTAGGTGCAACAATTAATGAGTCAATAAGAATAATACCCATAGCTGTAGTTCAAGCCAGCCTCCATTTACCACCTTACTCATTTCCTCTTTTCATAGCTGACCATTAAACTTTGGGTCTGTAAACCACTCTCTGAGTGCTCTGTGTCTCTGGAAGAACTCAGAGTTGCTCTTTCCTTGGGCTGAGTAATGGTTTTAGTGGCATTCTGAGAGCTGTGTGCAAGGAGAAAATCAGAGTGCTACTTTCAAACCATGTATTAATCTGGAAGGACAACAAAAGCTAACCAATCTGATTTGTACTGACTAGTGAGTTTTCCACAAATTATTCCAAAAAATGTTGAACCCCTCCTCAAACCTTTCAAGTAGATATACTAAAGCAGCAATTGAAAGTTCAGCTGGAATATGCAAAGAATTATAAGACCTAAGTTTTCCATGACTAATCAAACCTTTGTCAAAGTCTTCCTCAGAGGTACCAGACCTGACTTAGTTGTGTTTCTCTATCCCCTACTCAGAGCTGGAATTCTATTGCCTCTGCTGGCTGGCACAATGTGAAGCCCAGTTTCTGAACATTCACAGTGCTGTAAGAAATGGTCTTAATGAGCATCAACTTCAAATTATTAGTCAAATTATTACTATTAGCCTCTTTGAGAAAACTGCAGTTTGGTTTACCATAATAATATTGTCTGAAATCTGATTATCTTCTGGAATCTAGGTGAATGAACCATTCCAGCTCAACCACTTTTCCTTCTGTTTAACTGTGTTCTTGGGAAACGATTTCTGACTTGCAAAATGAACACAGTTCACTGCATTTTGACTGCTTACAGATTCCTTTAAAGGTTTTTGCCTTTTCCTTTTAAGGATTAGGTATCCTTTGGGTGCAGACATTTCCAAACCTGGACCTAGTTCCTGCAGATTGATAGGAGCTGTAGCTGCAACATTGCCCCACACTACACTGCACCATACAGCACTGTAATGTATTACTTAGTCCAGCTGTATAACATGGAAGTCAGAGTGTAATTCTGAAAAGTTGTTGGGTTTTTGCTGGTAGAAGAAGAAAATTAGGTGGGGATAATGTTTCACTGAAGCCATCCACTTCCCCTTTTCATTAAATAAAGGAAATAATACTTAGCTTCCTGCTGCTCAATACTGCCAGGATTCACTGATTTCCAGGCACAGCTGAAGAAGAAGAGTGCTACCTATTCACACCATTTTCTGATACACCAATTACCCACCAGCCCCACAAATGCTCGTTTCCTTAATTCAATTGTCAACAGCATTCTGTGATATATTATTACACTGGAAGTGTTTTTAAATAGCAAGTTTTTTCTGCTTAATGGTATTTCAAGAAAATGTGAGGTGTGTGTTTTAAACTCAGATGATTTTACCAGGAGAGGAACTGAAAAAAGCCTTTTGTCTCATGATGGTTACTGGATGTGAGTTCTATGAATGTCTCTGAAAACTGGAGGACAAAGTGTTTCCTCTCCCAGCTTAACACTGCCAAGAGCCTCAGAGCTCCAAGTCATGTCATCAGTATGGATGACCTCATCTGAAAATGACTAAGCAAACCTAAGCATTCAAACAGCCTGTGTGTTGAGGCTGGGTATTTTTTTCAATAATGTTTGCAAATGTTGCACAGGAATGACAATGTTGTGCAGATTTAACTGTGTACACTTTCATTTACATATTAAAGAAGTATCATTTTACTTGTCTTTCAACTCTGCATCTCCTAAGCAGCCCATTGCAATGCACAAGTTCCCCAACATAATGGCTTGCGTGCTTCAAGTCTGTAAAGAAAGAGGGAGTGAAAGTGGTGCTTTCTGCTATGCCTTTCTGTCATATTCTTCCCTGAATGAATCAGGTACCATTCACTTCAAATGATAAGCCACATCAGACGGCTTAAAATCTGCTGAATCATGTTTAAATACAATTTTAGGTTTACGATAAATTTGCAGAAGGATTCTGAATTCCCCTGTATCTTGTTGTTAATTTAGAAGGCTTTTAGCAAGACAAGAGCTTTACCCAGATGGTAGATTAATTAGTAAGTCATCTTGTTTATCCTATCCTTACATAGAGCTTCCTACTTTTGTAGAGAAGCCTTATAAACATAATAAACTGCTTTCACTTTACTGCCCTCTTTTATTGCTACAATGCAGGTAAGTGGCATTAGTGTAAATATGAATTGTTTACTTTCTTCCTTGCTTTGCTTCTTTTCTCATGCATGCTGCTAGAAATGTGATCTTTAGACTTCTTTTACAGAAGAAGAATGCGTTTGCCAAAAATCCTGAAAGGTTTGGTTAATTTGTATTTCTGAAATGACCCTGAAGACCTCCTATTAAGGTGGAATAGGGAATATGTGTTCATCTCTGTATAGCAGAAATATATTATTAGGAGGAGATTTTATCCTATATTATGAGCCTGTTCACATTCTCCCAAGAACTGTCTAAAACTCTGACTGTCTGTCTTTGTGTTGAAGGCAGAGAAAGAAAGAAAATGGTAAGGGAGCGAGGCATAACTGTAGAACCTGCACCTATTTTGATCGTCTTCCGGTTCAATGTGTCATGGAAGCATGTTATGATGGCAGAGTGCTGTGGATACATAGTAGACTGAGTCCCAAAACCAGCATAGCCAGGCTGATAGTTCTGCTGGGCATTTGCTCATTAGCCCTGCTTGTCAGCCATGTGGATTGTTCCAGTGCTTCCATTTCTATAGATGCTCACTCACATTGTCACATGGTGCAGAAATCTTCCAGTGTGCTTGCTGTTCTCCCAAGAAAGCACAGAGTTAGCTTTATTTAAAAGCAATCCAAAATGTATATTCTCAGGAATTAATCTGTAAATAGCTATGGGATCCACCAGCACAAAGGCAGTTCATAAATAGAAATTATCCTCATCCCTAATCTGTCCTTCCTGGTCAGCCATAGTATTTCCTTCAATATGGAGATGTTGATAGGACCTCACATTTCGCTGAAGCTGGACATGCCCTGCTTTCTCTTTCTAGTGAGCATGCCAAAACCCATCCAGTCTCTAAAAGCATGTTTTATTAGAACATAAACCAATACACTGGAAGGTGACAGCTCTTTAGGGAACACAGAATTTCTAGCTATACTAATGAAAAAAAAAAGGCCTGAAACTAAATCTCCACGGCTCTCTGTGCCCCTGTAGAACAGGTTCTTTCCCCCAGTCCTCTATTCTACTCCACCAGTTTTTGGTGACTGGTCAGGCTGTGCAGGTTCTACATGATCTCTCCTGAGCTCCTTTTTCCATCACTTCCATGACTTCTTGTGGGTCTGCTCCAACCAAGCCCTTTGCCCAGGTCTCCCCATCTGCTTTCTTTGCCCTCCTTATGCTGCCTGCCCCAGCCTGCACTCTTGGGTATGTACTCAGCAGCTCTGGGGGAAGACACGACCTTCTCTTCCCTCCTGGAATTTCACTAAACCTAAAGGGTGATTGTCTGCTCTGTGGGAGAACTAAACAAACAAAAATATTCTACTCTGTTAAAGAAGAAAGGTTCAGTGCCGCAAGTGTTTTAATTCAGACCTGTCACTGCACCACCGCTTTACTGTAAAATGGCTAAAAGTCGGTTGCTAAAGTTTCCTCTGTGATAGCTCATTGGTTTATGACCAATGCATTAGGGCATATATGCCATACATGTCAGCATTTATCTATTCAAACAAAGGCTCGGAAACAAACCAGTACGTTGCACTGCTACTTCTGTCAAGGTGAAATCCCATGTTATGACTGAGCTGAACTGACAGCTTTCTGTAGCTGAAAAAGGGGATAACCAGTGCAGCAAAGGCCTTACTCTCTGTGGGCCTGCGGAGAACAAGAAATCTGAAAATGTGTGAGTTATCAAGCTCATCTCAGTGCAGTGATAACCGTAGGACGATAATTAAATGTCAGTACTGTTAACTATTTCATTGCACACAGGAGAGATGAAATGAAGGATCATATGTCTATAAATTTGTTGTAAATAACTTCTCATTTTCAGTCTTATTGTTCACAAATGAGTGGACTCTGGAAAGTGGCAATCATTTTTTCTGTTAGCCAGAAGGAGCAGAGCTCAGGAGCCCAGGAGTACGTACTGTCTGTCACACTGATGTAGAAAATAGGTGAGTCCGGGAGTTCTGTGCAGCTCTGGGCTGAACCATCCTACTTTGGTTGTGGATGCAAATCCATTGTGAGCGGGTTTCACTTTGGTGACTCATCTCACTGTGGGTAGGGTAGGAGGCCTTTAGACTGGGATCCTCCAATTTGACTCCAGCCTCTGAAGTTCATCTAATTATATTACCAGTAATATTATGTCACCCCTCATTGTCTCTCATTGACTGTTGAAGAAGATTTTAAGCCATGGCTGAGGAGGTTCTCAAACTCTGTTCCAGTTCATTGAGAGCACATTCCACTGCACTGACAAATTCCACTTTTATGTTTGAAAATGGACATATTCTCTCTCAGGAACAAACTCAGTTGAGGAGTTGTGTTTCAAAAATGTGCTAGTTGCTGTTGTCATGCTAAGATTACTGTAACTGAAAAAGATTGGGGGAAAGACTTTGGTTTTTTTTTAGCGTGGTTTATGCAGTGTGACAGGTCTTGGGGATAACTAGTTGCACCAGTTCCTTTGCAGTGTCACTTATTTAGTCATTTCTCCTGTTTCTCAGAGTCTTTCTCATAGTAAAAGGAAAAAGAAAGAATTTAACAACAGGAAAATTTGATTGTGAAGCCAGTAAAATTTTCAGGGGAATCACTGCAAAATCAGAGATAGCTACGCGGTTTGCAAGTACTTTTGATTGTTTTCAAATAGGAAAGATTTCCAGCCTCTGTTATTCTTTATAGCAGGTTTTAACCCACAGTAGAACTTCTTATTGCCACCAAAATGACTCAAGTTCCATGACAGACTTTTCAGAAATTTAGGTGCTAAAGAGTTTTTTCGCACTGTAAAGAGACTGCTTTACTTTCTCAGACATAATTCTATTGTGCCTTTATTTCTCACAGTAACAATCTCCCACAGTGTTTTGGTGCATCTCCCCACACACACTGCAGATTGTGACGTATTAAACTTAGAGGTATAATGAACTGAAACAATGATCATACCACAAGCAAATGACTAACTGTATCTTGGAATGAATATATTATATGAGTCATAGCAAGTCATAATCAAAAAAGCAGTACTGGACGCTTGGAAGAGGAGCTCTGCACTTGTTTTCCCCTTCTACTGCCACAGAGTGCCTGTAACATTTAGCAAGGCTTGTCTGGCATGAAGTGGAAGATAAATAGAAGTGCTTTGTACTAGAGTAGGAATTGCTAAAGTACTTACGGAGTTTTATATATGGTAACTTTGTGACTCTGAAAATGTAGCCACCACAGCACAGGACAGAGTGTAGGCTGAAAACCAGCCCTGTGTATCAGGTGAGTAGTAAGTAGTTAGACTACTCTAATTTTCTTGATAGAAATACATGAACAAATTGGCCTGAGCCCATATGACTCTGTTTCTGGAAGCTGCAATCACAGCTTTTCCAGCATGGACATATCTTTAAAAGGCTACAATAAAAGACTTATACCTTTATTGTTAGTTTCCCACTCCTACTCTTACCCATACACGTCATTATTCCTTGAAAATATCTCCTATTCCCATTTCATTCTATTCAGGCTTTTTTCCCATCTTCATAAATTCCTTTCTTCCTCATACTCAAATTCTTCTTTTGTTCTCCTTTTAACACATTTCTTTTCTGCCACCATTACTGCGTCACTTGCAGTATAAATCTCTTTCCTGCTGTCCCATACAAGCTGAAATAGCAACCTTAAAAGATAGCCAGAAAAATCCGCTTTGTCATTGTAAACTCTGGTTTTCCAGTATGAATTGCCTGCAGCATGTCTGGATTTTTTTAGATTGCAAACTTTAATATGATTTTGTATGTTGCACAGAGATGAGCACACTGACAGAACTTAGACATGAACCCAAGGTTTCAGTCTTCCCATTCAAGGTGGAATACACCTTTGCAGTTGCCAGTTCCTAGTTTTTAATTTTTCTATGATCTTTTAATTCTCTTTACCTTTCTCCAGTATCCTTTCAAGCAGTCATTCAAGACAAACGATTTTGAACACAAAGGAAAGATGTTAAAGCTCGCCTAGTTAGAGATGTGCTTTGATATAGTGTCCTCTTGAAAATCATAAATTAAGCTGAAGAATAGAGGGACAACTGGAGGGAAACATGATAGATAAAGAACTGGATTAAGGAGAGAAAGCAAAGGCAGAGTTAAAAGGAGGCGTTATGTTGAAGGTAGCTCGCCATTTACGTTTCACCGCAGATGATTTTCATGGTAATTCTGTTTAACAGTTTTACTAATGGCATTGGCATCTGTATCAGGAGTGTGTGAGGAAATGTGTTGAAAGCAGGAAGAATATAGCATTATTAATACAAAGAATGGAAATGTCACACAAAAAGAACCAGGTGACTTTGATGAGTAGAATGGTAGATGTGTGCTGAAATTCAGCAGCTCAAAAGGTAATAACAATAAAAATAGGTAGTACAACAAATTTAGGCTGGAAATTAGAACAGAGAATCTTGCCTCAATCAGGATAAAAACCAGCTTTTCCATAAGGTGTTGCTTTTTTTGGTGCTCAGATTGTTTATGAAAAGTGTTTCATGATACAATGCCTGCAAAAAAGGCACTTTGATGCAGGGATGTAGGGGTCCTTTCTGAGGTTTTGTTTCTACCCTCCCATGAATGGGCTATGTCTCAATATAAATGTGACTTTGTAGAAAAAAGGATGGGTACACTTCTTTAACTAAGGAATTAGTTGGTCTTTAAATGATGTTTTAGAGTCATCCAGCTTGCAAAACAAACACCGTAGGCCAAATCCTCAACTGATAATAAAACATCACTGAACTTAACAAGCTGTTGCGTATTATGTCAGCCTGGCTGTAAACTTTAAACTTGGTCTAGCAACTTCTGTGTGCAAAGCAAGTAGATCTCTGTCCTTGTAGAATGGGAGCTGGAATGGATGAGGGGGAAAGGGATTTATACTGGCTGCCAAACTGCCTTAGGTAGTATTTCTTTCAGAGTAGCACTGTGACACTATGTGTAACAAAGTGCAAAGCCCCCCTGCTTCTCAGTATAGAAACAGATACAGAATATTTTATATTCTGTTGTGCATGCTGAACTTGGCCTTTTACTCTCTTCCTCATGAGAAGAAGAGTAAAATAAGTTGTACTGTTTATTTATGCTTAAGTGGCATTTTCCTGCTATTCTAAACAAAAATAGATCATTGACTGCAAACGATAGGTTGTATGCCCTCTTTTTTGTACTTTGCAGAGAGCGGATAAGGGACTGCTAGGAAAACATGCTTATGACCTCACTTGTATGTAGTTAAAATCTCAGTCATACCTTGTTTAGTGCTTAGCTTTAGCATAGTACTTTTCTTCCTAGAATTTTCTTACTCAGTACAAATATAAGGCAGCATAAGAAGATTCCCTACACTTTTTTCTTATGAATGATTGTACCTCTAAATACAAAATATATCAACTGTGAGTTTTAAGTAGCATGTACTTCTACGAGTGCAAAGAAAATTTGCTTTGTAGTCATGGAGTATGTGGTCAACTTGCAAGATGGAACTTCCTTGTTTCCATGCTTTTGAACTAGACACATTCAGACGCTGCATTTGAACCACAGCAAAGTAAAATGGTAATGTCACAAGGACATGCTTTGGAGATTGTACTAGGGCAATTTAGATGTCTTCTGAGATTTTTTTTGCTTAATTGAATAGTACAGAATTCTGGTTTAAGCATTTGGGTAAGAAAAACAGGCTGTTTGGATTCAGGTGTTTTTAGGGTAAAAGAAGTCAGAACGATTCCAGCACATAGACCCAAAGGAGCAGCAAAGAAATAGTGAAATGGAGACAAATGTAAATTTACCAGAATAGTGGTTTAGGCTATTATGTTTTATAGCTGGAGCAAGATTCCACAGTAAACTAGAACAAGAGGCAACAGACACAGGAGCACTGAAACACACTAGGACAGAGAAAGTAAGGCGGCAACAAAACACTATTACACTAGTGAAGGAGAATTTACAAGTTATATTAAGGGAAGAAACTAAGTGAAAGCAGTAGCATTCAAGAAAGTATGTATGCAGGTAAACTTGAACCGTAGCCACATTGCTCTGTACATCTACTTCACTTATATTCACCTCATACACACTAATTCCAGCACTGATGCAATGCCACTGAGTTCAATTTTTTACTATTGATAAAAACTGAACAACCATAGAGAATCACATCTCATTACTGACAATGGATTTCTTACAGCTTCCTCTGAAGCACTTGGTCATATCTATTGCCACAGGATACAACTGCAGATGCAGGACTTACACAGTCCAACATTGCAAATGTTAATCCAAAAAAAGAGAATTGTTGCATGAAACTCTCATGGAAGATCTTTCCCTCCCTTATCCCCTTTCCTTTGGAGTATGTACACAACCACTTGAGGTGTCCTGTTTGCTTAGTTAAACTAGAGAAGTCTTCAAAGTGTTACTGAAAGGATTTTAATTTTGAGTCTTTTCCATGGTTGCTACTATGAGGCTTATTGCAGAAGGATTGTTAATACAGATCATGCATCAGCAGCTTCAGTAGCATATTATCGAACTCTACTTGGGGGCAGATCTGGATACGACAATTACAAAGTGACCTCAGCCTTGCTTCTGAGCTGCCCCTTCTGCTGTTGTAAAAACTAACCAAACAACACAAAACAACATGCTAAGGAAATGTTAAGGAAAATGCTAATGCGTATAAAGCCTGGTTACACACAACAGTTTTTGCATGACCTTATTTCCTACAGAGTAGCTTGCTCTAGTCTTCAGAAGGGGGGACACAGTTCCTTCTGAGCTTCATACAACACTAAAATTCTCTGAATAGAACACACACATTAGATCAGCTTGACACATTTAGCCTGTGATCTCTGAAGAAAAATACCTTGTCACTACATCTTGCTCAGAACAGCCACCCTAATATTGAAGGAAACAAATTTAAGAGCAGCGTTAGCTAAAAACTTCCCATCAAATGTGGATTGCTTTTTATTGGCGGGGGGGGGGGCAGCAGGTTCAAGCATGAAATCAGATTTTAACTGAATATCTTTTCCCTTTTGAAGAGGAATATCATTGATTCATCAAGACACCAAGAAGTTAAAATCCAATTACTTTTTGGGTGAAAAAAAAACCTTTTTGGCATTGGAATATTTTTTTTTATATTTTCAGCAAAGTCCATTTTTAAAAAGAGTTTTTTTCCAGTAGGATTTCCCTTTGTCTCCCTCATTTTCTTCAACATTTTGTAATGTGTCCATACTCCTTTACTTTTTGAGCAGCTGTATTCAAAAATATAGACTGTCTTTGATGTTACCGTAATGTGTCTGTCTGACCCTGAGCAGGCTTCTCAGTATTATTCTGAAATAGTTCTTTACCTACAGAATAGGGACAGGTCTTTTACCTCCAGTGTGCCTGTTGTGAGGTTACCAATGCAAAGTTTAATAATGTTTGTGAAGTATTTCAATTTTTTCCAATGGGTAGCACTGAGGTAACCATTTTGAATCCCTCATTTGATCAGCCAAACACATTATAGACAGCTGTTCCCTCACTGCCAACAATGACTGCATCTGTTTTGCTTTAAAATATCACCAAGGAGTCATTTTTATTTTCTGGCCAAGTGGAATGGAATAACTCATGTTGATGCAGTTTAGTTCTACCTGTCCATAATAGGAATGGGCACATGCACGTTACATATTCAGAGATGTCTGTAGTTTAATTTGGATCTCACAGACCGATCTGCCTTCTCCCTCTATACATAGGCAGTTTAGGTTTCTGAAACTGCTGCTCAAATCCCTAGTCCCATTACCCAGTCCCTGGACTGCTGCGTGGTGTCTGGAAGAGCACAAGCTCTAGAAATGCAAATGAACATTGTGTGGGAGATATTAGCTGCTGTAGCTAAACTATATTAAAACTAAGTCAACTACACTAAAAGACGGGGTTAGAAAGGCTTAGGAGCGTCACTAAGGCACAGAAACCTTCCCCACTCTTGACACTGACCATGCCCTTTAGCCTCAGAATGAAATCCCAGAAACTGCTCCCTACTGTCAGCGCATCAGTGATGTTCCACCACTCCTCAGAAAGACACGAGATCCTTGCCCCATTTCAGAGTATCTGCAGTCTCTCTTCAGCAGAAACCACAAGGCCAAAAGCTTCATGTTTACAAATGCTTTCCTGGGCATATTTTTAATAAGTCAAATGGGTCAGATCAATGGATCTACGAAAGATGATGTGGATTTAGAGGTCTGAGTAAAAAGGCTATCTGTGACAAATGGGACGTTCCCAGCTAAGGGTCGCTAAATAATCGCCTGTGTGGAAGTTACAGGGATAATGCCTGGCAGCCTTGTGACCACTGAGAAGAGAAGAGCAGGAGTGGATATTGGGGAAGCATGTTTTAGTTGTGGTCCATAATTTTTAGCAATTAAAGAAAGTCACAGCATGATGGATAGCTTTTATGGAAAGAAATTATCTGTGCACATTTCCCTTTCTTCCATCCTGACGGCTGACTCGTCCCAGTTAGACTCACCTACTGTTCTCATGGCCTTGGTGATGGTGAGCAGCACAAAAACACACAGAGTCTTCCCAGCAATCTTCATGTCGGCTCCTGGTTTCATGGCTCAGGCAGCTCTGTCACTCCATCCATCCCGCCGCCAACCTAGCTGTGGTCATGGGGAGTATTTCTTGCCTGCCAGTGTGTTCCTCAGCAGCCAATGTCAGTGTTTGCTCTCCCCCTTTCCCACTCCTCTCCTCTAGCTGTGTGTGCTCCCGATCGACTGGCTCCTCAAGGCTGGAGAGGTTCCTCCTTCTGACTTTTCAGAGCACTAGGCTTCCTGTGCTGAGAGCCCAGGCGAACACTGAGGAAACAGACTGAACAGCTCTGCCTTCCGTTCATTGGCTCTCCTCAGGAGGCTGATGAGTGAAGATAAACCCTGCAGCAGAGCTCAGAGGGGGTAAAAGCGGAGGAGATTATTCAAGGCTGAGTTTAATATAAAAAAGGAAATCTTAGTCTTGGGAAGCTAGAGAGAAACTTATTCTTCATATTTGTCACTACTACTACTACTACTACTACTGCTGCTGCTACTTCTTTGTCACTGTCTCCAAGAAAATTCCTCCTCATGTCTCCCTCAAAAAAATAAGCAGTCTCAAATCTTTTTAATGATTTCTCCATTCAGTAGCTACTTAGCTACTGGCAGCATAGTTTGCCTCTTGAACAACAAGGCTTTCCAAACCCTGGGGGGAGAAACTGAGTTTTGAGAGGAAAGAAAAGCCTATTTTACATATTTTTCAACAGAAATAATACAGAAATTGAACCTGGCCCACATCTTTCACTGAAAAGCTGTTTTCAGAATACTGTTGTGTGGGGTTTTTTAAATAATACTTTACCTGTTTCCCCACTTCCTCACTGATCTAGTAATTTCAGATTTAGGGTTTCTTTTCCTTTCTTAAGCCCCAGTACTCCCCCAGCACAGTTCTGTGGGCCAGCAGTAGAGAAAAGGCCTCAGCTATTGAAAGCTACAAGTCAGAATAATTATCACTGAGGACAGAGACATAAGAGGTAAAGACAGAAAACAGATCAAAGTTGGCAGGAAATTGAACTGCTCAGGAGCTAGGACTGCACACCACATTTGAACATCGGCAAGCTGTGCTGATGACTGTAGTCTGATGTTCTGGTAATTTTGTTTGATCAGAATGGTGTTCAAAAATGGTCTGCATTGATGTTCACTGGAACAGAGGAGTGTGAATTAAGGCCCTATTTAAATAAGTAAAAAAAGACTGATAATGATCATATAAAGAAAATCAGGTAAGACAGAAATTCAGCTGGATCATCTTGGTCCCAGGATCATCTTAATAATTACAGTTTTGTGTGGGAGGGTGTTCTGTATATTTTTCCCACTTGATTTTTTAAATTTAATTTAACATTTTGACTCTCCTCCACACTGTTCTGTGGTTTTCAATATGCTATTCACAGTAACACTCTGGTGTATTTTCTGAGTATTTATCATTGATCTAGGAATTAGTAATGCTTGTGAATAGATATCATAGCTATATTTTAGAAAAGGGCGTGGAGAGGAAGAAGAGGTGTTTATGTAAGTGGAGATTAAGATACAAGGTAGGAGAGAGAAGTAGGCAACATGTAAGCAGTATGAGGCCTCAAATGTAAAAGACAAGAGGAAACTAAGGTGGTGTAAATGTGCAGACATGTGGCATATTGGATAGACGATTCCTGCATGACTGTCAAAAAATGAGAAGATGCAATGGGATAGAGGAGATTTTGAAAGAGAGCAAACTATCTTCTAAATAAGAAAAGTCCCACCTTAAGCTGTCATAATGAAAGGTCTCTGCCATTCCTATAGGAATTCATTCAGAACCAGAAGTTAGACAGCTCAATTCTTATGGTTGGCAAATATTATTTAAGATGTCATTAAATGCCTTGGGAGCAACTTTCTGTTTGAAGCCTGGGTTTCTAGGAACAAGTGAGGGGCTCCTATGAGAAGGCGTGGTGGGTTGATCTTGGCTGGCTGCCAGGTGCCCACCAAGCTGCTCTATTACTCCCCATCCTCAATGGGACAGGGGGAGAAAAATATGATTAAAGGCTCGTGATTTGAGGTAAGGACAGGGAGATCACTGAACAATAACCGTCATGGGCAATACAAGAAGGTGTTTTGGGCAGTGGTGTGGTTTATAAGGTATATTTCTAGCGAATCAGTAGTTGCTTCCACTACAGTGAGTATATAGCATTTGCCTTGTGTCCTGGTTTTTGGCTGGGATAGAGTGAATTTTCACAAGAAGCTGGGAGGGGACGCAGCCAGGACAGCTGACCCAAACTAGCCAAAGGGCTATTCCATACCAGTCATGCTCAGTGTATAAGGGGTGGAGATGGCTGGGGAGGAGGGGTCGCTGCTCCGAGACAGGCTGGGCATTGGGCTCCAGGGGTGAGCAAATTGCATTGTGTATTACCCACTTCATATGTTTCTTTATTAGTATTGGTGTTACTTTTCTCTTCCTTTGCTGTCCTGTTAAACTGTCCTTATCCCAACCCACGAGTTTTACTTTTTTCTTCTGATTCTTCTCCCCATCCCACCAGGGGGAAGGAGTGAGAGGATGTGTGGTGCTTAGCTATCGGCTGGGGCTAAACCACGACACCTTGGCCTGTTTGTGGCAGTGGTCCAATATAGTCAATTTGCCAGGCCTCACAGTGAAAACCCAGCCACTGCCCTCTATTCCAGGGAGACTCTACTTGTGTGGTTCAGTTGATTGCAAGCACGTTTCACACTCATGAGTGACCTGTGTGATGGCCACCATGGTCAAGTCGACCCCTCGACCATAAGCCCATCTGTATGTTGCATCTCTCCCTAGATGTCCAGATGTTTTGTAGGCCCGTTGAGCTACAAATAGCTCACCCTTACACACCCAGTCCAGGTCCACCTGAGCTACTTCAATTTTAGCAGCCTTGTCTGTTTATCATTTTGATGTTCTTCAGTGGTGTGACTTTTGGACATGTGAGCACGATGTACCTTCAGAGCAATGTTTTCTACCTGGGCAGCGATGTCTTGCCACAATGCAGCAGCCCAGATGGATTTACCTCTGTGCTGCCAATTGGTCTTCCACTGCTGTAGCCACTCCCATAGGGCATTAGCCACCATCCAGGAATCAATATAGAGATAGGGCACTGGCCACTTTTCTTGTTCAGCAATCTCTAGGGCTACTTGGATGGCTTTCACTTCAGAAAACTGACCTGACTCACTTTCTCCTTCAGTGGCTTCCACACTTGCTGTGTGGGACTCCACACAGCAGCTTTCCACTTCCAACGGTTTCCTACAACACAACAGGATCCAACAGTAAACAGAGCATAATGCCTTTCATCTTCTGATAACCCATTGTATGGTGGTGCTTCTTGGGCATGAACAACCTCCTCAGGCAGTGTTCAAAAATCCTTCTAGCCAGTCCATAATCTCTTCCAGGATTCCTGGGCAGTTGGGTTTCCCCAGTCGAGCTCGTTGCATGATCAGTGCTACCCACTTACTCCGTGTAGCGCTGGTTGCGTGATGTGTAGCCGGGAGGTTTCCTTTGAACATCCAGTGTAGCATGGGCAATTGCAGTGCCAAGAGGAGATATGCTTCTGTAGCAACAACTTCTGAAGTGGCTCAAACCCCCTCGTATGCTGCTAGTATCTCTTTTTCAGTCAGGGTATAGTGGACTTCTTAAACTCGTTACCCCTGGCTCCAAAACCCTAATGGTCGACCTCAGGTTTCTCCTGATGTTTTCTGCCAGAGGTTCCAGGTGAGACCATTCTCCCCAGCTGCAGTGTAGAGTACATTTTGCACAGCTGGTCCTGTCCAGGCAGGCCCAAGGACTACCACACGAGCTATTTCCTGTTTGATACGCTGAAATGCTTGTTGTTGCTCAAGGCTCCACTCAAAATAGTTCTTCTTTCAGGTTACTCGATAAAGAGGGCTCACAGGCTGTCTATAACCTGGAATATGTATTTTCCAGAACCACGTGAGGCCTAGGGAAGCTCATGTTTCTTTCTTGTTAGCTGATGGAGACATAGCTGCTATCTTGTTGATCAGATCTAGAAATCTGAGGAGGGCGGAGTCTGGGAAGTACTGGAACAGTTCCTTCTTCTACCTTGTGAAAATTCTGCTATGCACAACAGAACTTGGGAAGTGAAATACAAGAAGTCTGTGGCAGCACATGACTGAAAACATAAATTTAGCACAAGAAGTGACAAGTACTTTATTTCTTATTCACTGGAGCCTGTCCTCTCAGTCACACATTGAGAGTCAGGATCTCATGGCAGAGGAATTGATCCTGAGAAAGGCCAGAGTGGGACAGAGGATCACCTACATGGAGAAATAATGCATGTGGGGGAGGGAAAGTTGTCAGGGTTTGCTAGCTTCATCAGTCAGAAATGTAGTGTGCATTTGATGGAAAGGAGAAGAAGGAGAGGGATAAACTGGTTGTGATAGCTGAAGCTGAAGCCTGCGACATAGCTGAGGATGAAGATGTTGCCAACAAGGTGCAATTAAAGATACACTTTCAGTAAGTGCATGTTTCCACACAGCAGCAGACAAAACTCAAGCTTTGGTTTTTTTTAAGGTGCTATGCAGAGGCATCACAGCCTTCCTGGAGACCAAACTTTCCCTGTCTTCTGTGTTCTGAGAGCACAGATCTGGGCTCTGCCTGTGGTTTTCAGTGTGGGTTATTGCAGACCCATTTTATGTTAATTATCGTAATGTCATCAGATATTATTTGACAAAGGCAGAATCTGTGATCTGCTCTGTTTGAAGTGGTTTTACTCAGCATTAAAGTCCTTGCTGACAGCAGATACCATGCTAATAACTCATTCAACAAGAAGTGCAGGAGCTATAAAGGTGGAATTTAAGTATCAAGGTGCAGACAGAAATTAAATTATCTCCAGGAACTTCATTTCCAATGATGACATGAATATCAGAGTGCTGGAACCTCAGCTGGTATAAACTTTTAAGCTGGCCCAGTTCTGTTGACTTGTAACGGAACTACCATGATTTTCTCCATGTGAGAATTCTCCCTGCTGTCTCTATATCAGCTGAGGATCCTAAATCTTGGGACCACACGGATAGCCGAACAGGCTGCACATAAATGAGTGAATCCAGTTATGTCTGAAGCTGGAAATGGTTCTGGAAAAGCATCATGATTCTCTATGTACTGACAGATCTGTTTTACTCACCCCAGCAATGAAATACAATGGTTTTGTCTAGCAATTTGGTAAATAAGTGAACTTCAGGCTGGACTACATTATGCAGTGGCTTTGTCCAATGTATAGGTCATTAAACCTACTTCAGTTCTTTCAGAGATAGCAGTGTATGTCACACTTGTCAGTGAATTTCCTGCTTTTTGATGACTTTACAGCCTAGAACTTGTTACTTTTATAACAAAGGAAAAATAATTTCATAAGTTTTATTTGCATACTCTGTGACAAAATACATTAATTTTGCATATGGGGGTATGTGAAATAGAAAACAAAAGTATTGCATATCATCACGTCTTGTGTGGGCAGATGCAAAACTTCTCCTGTATCTACCTTGCTGATGCACCTCTGACTGGCTGTTCCTCCCACTATTTCAGTTCTTAATTCTAACAGATCTCATCCGGTCTACCTGGAATATAATTAGCAAGTCTGCCTAAAATTTGATTGAACGATTGCAATTGCAGACTCTGTAATTTCAGCTCTTGCTTTCAGCATGCCATGAAGGGCAGTGTGCAGTGGTCATTTCCTAGCCCATTGGTCCCACTACACAGCAAGTCTCCTAGAAGAATAATGTGGTAGGCTGGTTATGGAGATAAAATTTATAAACTCTGTGGCAGTAAAGTAGCATGGTACACTTACAAAGCCGCTTCCTGGTTGTTCTGTGGTTGGGTGTTGTTTATTCCTGGAAACACCCACACACCTGAAAGTCCTGATGAGAATATGGTTTCTTTTACACAAATCCTACTGGAGGGTAGGTAAGGCTGAAGTGAAGCCCACATTTCCAGAGTCCCTCCCCTTTCAGGGAATCTTGCATTTAATATCAAGATTGAAATTGGAGAACCTGACTTTGAATTCAGAGCTATTGTGCACCCTTTATACTACATGTGTAGGTAAATAAAATATTACTCATGTTTCAAAGTACTTCTGGGGTTGCTGAGTGTAAGGGCTAAATGTACTTAACATCTCCCTGCAGCCTAGTCCGAAATTCTGCTTCCCATCACTCCTTGGATTCCTGTCTCAATAGCTTCTGCGGGCCATGTCCATGCTGTGCAGCTGCTGACCGTGCAGAGCTCCCTAAGCTGGCTTTGAGCTGGCTTCAGAAGTAGAAGTGGTACAGTCAAGTCAGCACAACACTGCATCTAGCCAGGGCACAGCAACTTGTTTGTGCAACTAACTGCTACCTGGTAGGGATGAATGATTCCACCCACTGCAACGCAATGACGTAGCAGCTCACTTGGAGCTAGTCCTGGGGTCACTGACATATGCAGAAGGCAGACAGTTCCTGCTGGTATGAAATGTGGTAGCTCTCTTGAAATCAGCACTAATATCACTAAAATGGATGATGTTCACCTGCCCTGATGTTCACCTGTCCTGCACAGGCCACAATACTTAGGAGCGTGACCTTGTAATTAGAGTTGTGGTTATGTTCTTAGCCTACATCCCAGCAAGTCTTCTCTTGAACTCTACTCCAGACTGGGCAACAATGACTGGGCTTACTTGGAGAAGTGCACTGAGAGCGGATGACTGAAAAGTGCGGAGGAAGTGACTCAGAGAACCGGATGAACTGAGACAGATGTTTAGTGACAGGAAAGGAGCAGGAACCTCCAGATGAGTCCTAGCTCCCCTCTATGCTGCACGTCAAAAGCATTGGCGTCAGCCCCTCATTTCTTTGGTCAAGAGGTTGCGCAGAAACAAGTAACTGTTAAGGCTCTGCTTGAACAATAGGAAGAAGATGTTTCACTTCTCTGATTCCTTAAAATGCTGAAATCCTTGGCTTGAGGAATGAACAGGATAACTTCACTTGACAGCAAAGCCTGAGGCTATTTTTTTCCACTGGAGATGCTTTCTAGCAATCTCCCAGTCAGGGGTGGGCAAGCTAGGGATATGAAGGAGGAAGTTCTGCATTTTAACACTATTTGCAGCACTTCTAATGATGTGTCCTGGAAACCTGCTATTTCATCTAGGTTGGGCCTAACCTCTGCACTACCCTGCATGTTGTGCTGTGTCTATTATCCCCAGTGTGGCTGCACAGAATAATAAGGCTGTATGTGATATGTCCTCTATTATTTGAAGTAGCTGGAGTAAGGAAACATGAGAAATCTGTGGGAAATTCTTCCCTGACATAAATCAACTGAAGTTAGTGGAAAGAAACTGGTGTATGGAGACATTTGCAGGATGCAGAGGCATATATGTTGTTTTCTGCAACAGATGCTACACATCTAAGCAGAAGCAGGAGGTTCTTCTGCCTAATTTGGGGTTTGGACAGTTATTTCTATCTTATTTTGCTTAGGAAACAGCAGTAAGGCTGAGAGAAAATTATTCTAATGGAATGGACATGTGTAGTGAAGAAATTAAAGTCCAGCATCAGATCATTCACAGAAAGGTGCAAGAAACATTCTAATCTTCAGGAGATAGGTATTGGTTGAAGTGACAGTACATAAAGCTTAATATCTGGTTCAGTACTGCACCTGCATTGTTCTAATTTCTAGTGTTTCCACAATTCATGACTATCTACTGTTTTATGGAGTCTTGCTTTTTTTCTTATTTCAGGAATATCTGGTGATAATTAGGTACACAGCCCATTTATGCAGTGAATGAAAAGTTACTTCCTTTTCCTGCCTTGAAGTTGGTATCAGGTGAGGCGAGGCATCCTGCTGGTCTTGCATAGTGGGGATCAAGGGAAACAGAAACTAATTTCTAGTCCTAATAGTAACAATTAGCTATCCAAGCCTGAATCCTAATCTTTCTGCCTTTCTTCTAAAAACTCTGGTTTCTCTCCCTTTTGATTCAGACTGCATTTAACATGACCTGAATTAGAAAACAAAAGGAAGTAAAGAGAAGCATGTGATTCAAGTCTGAAATATGTGATGGTGGTGGGATTTGCTAATGTATGACTGAGTTTTTAAGGCCACTCTGAAATGATAGACTGCAGTTTAGGAGGGGTTTCTGTGCAAAACATATTCCCCACTACACTTGGAGAAAGATAAAGAACTGAAAGTGTTGCCAAGTCTGAATACTTCCTGTAAATTTAATAAGCTACAGTCTTTCCAAAGTGTGGTCAAGGCATGCAGTAATGAGTCTTGTATGTGTGGGTGGGTGTATGTATTGCTGCTGCTACCATCTATAGATAATTTCAGTCAATCATGGACCATTTATGTGCAGGAAGGTCGCAATATTGATGAAAACTATATGCTAGGTTCATTGTCGTTTTCTGTACCTGCATCAAAAGGACTACCCAAAGACAGCTATACTTCCACAGAAAATTAGCAAAACCTCAGGATCACCATTTAAAATTATTATTTTCAGCATCTTTCTTTGGACACTAGAGAGGAAATCTCTCTCAGTTACTCTGGTTTATTAACATAGCATGTCTTCTCTGTGAAAGTCAGCTTACCACAGAGACATCCACAGGAATCTCACAGCTCAAGATCATTCTTAAACTATATAAATTACATTGAGATCCACCATGACATTCATCTGTCAGGAACACAGCAGTCATGGAAGGTTGAAATTTGTCTTTTTTTCATAAAACAAAAAGCCGTCAGGAATCCATGCTAAATCACTGTTGTATTAAAACTTTTGGAGAGAGTTAAGTGGAACATCAAGGAACAGGAGATGGAGGCAGACATCTTTCCTCCAGCCTCACTAACCCTTCCCCATTGTCAAAGTGATCTGATCTCATAAGTGAGGTATGGGAGTTCACAGGGCTTTTTCCTAGAAGACTTATCTCCACAGCCAAAGTGATTAGTGTAGAAGTTGCTGTGACTCCCTCCTTCTGTCTGACTCCCTCCTTCTCTCTGACTCCCTTTCCTTGGCAAAACACCATTTCTGCTCCCTTCTACCTCTGTCACCCACTCACATGTCAGCTATGTTCTCCTACATTGCTTGGAAAGTGTCACCAGCTGGGATATAGGAGTCTTCACCATCCTTTGCACTGATAGAGCAGACGAGAGAGAGAGAGAGAGAGATGGCATCCCATTTCAGAAAATGGGATGTTGAGATGAAAGGAGAGCAAGATAGGCTGAGTGGAGCACACAATGAGGCACGATGTGCAGAGCAGGGCACCAAGACAGTATTGTATGTGATATTACAGTAATGTTAGCGGCTAATAGCTGCAGCTGGCACATGGTTGTACTGTGCGCCTGTTCCCAACAGCATCGAGTGCAGCTTTGTGGAATCTGGTTGAGCAATGGGACTAGAAATGGGAAGAAAGCTTTTCTTTTTAGGTTCACTACCATCAAGTTGACCAAGAACATTCAGTGATATATCTTGTCCTAAAAAGGGCAAACTTTTCAAGCTAAATGGAGACAAATTCATTAGTTTCAGTGAAATTTTGCCTCAAGGTTTGAAGCACCCTTTGTGAAATAAACTGACAAGTTATCATGATTTGCACACATTCATTTCCTCAACCATATCAAGAAATCCCTTTTGGGAAGCTCTAATCCTTTGGCTAGTTAGCTATAATAGCATATAAACAAACAAGTAAATGGAAATATGGGAGATTAAAAATGTGATCAGATCACCACATGCAAATATGTGCACAGGGAAAAAGTGCAGGTGCTAAAGGACTTTTTCACTCAGTGAAAAAGGTGCAACATCCACCAAGCTACAGCCAGTCAAATTCAAACTATAAATCAGGCATGTATTTTTAACAGTGAGCATGACTAAGCGTTGGAACAAATAACTGTAGGAAGTGATGATTCCCATGTCTCGTTTCCTTCAGGTAAAGGCTAGCTGCCTTAGAAAAAGTGCTCTACTGGATCCTGGGTTATTTTGCCACAGAGAATGAGTACTAGTAGTACCTCTACTGAGATGAAGAACAGGATATGCATGAAATTTGAAACATTCTTCATTCATACCTATTCACTTCTCCCAGGATCGATCTTAAACACGTTAGTGAATTCTGTAGCAGTGGTGAACCTAATCTGTAGGTGATTAACGGAAGTTATGGATTATCAGCTTTGGGCTTTTACCCTGCACTATTCTTGATTTTTTTCCAGTGAAAGAAAGATAGTTATACTGGGGAAAGGAGACTAAACTGAAAAATAGTATGAAATACAAAATTTTCTCAAGGCCATGAAAATCTGAATGAGGACATAATCTCTGGATCTTGTACCATGCTTTTCCTTATCTCATTTCTGTGTGTCTCTGTGGTGGGTTGACCCTGGCTGGAGGCCAGGTGCCCACCAGAGCCGCTCTCTCACTCCCCTCATTCACTAAACAGGGGAGAAAAGGCATAACGAAATGCTTGCAGGTCGAGATAAGGACAGGGAGAGATCACTCACTAATTATCATCACGAGCAAAACAGACCAAACTTAGAGAGGGAATTCATCTAATTTATTACTAGGCAAAACAGAGTAGAGGAATGAGAAAATAAAATCAACTCTTAAAACACTTCCCCCCACCCCTCCCATCTTCCCGGGCTCAACTTCACTCCCGGCTTCAACCTTCCCCCCCTCAGCGGCACAGGGGGACGGGGAGTGGGGGTTACGGTCAGTTCATCACATGGTGTTTCTGCCGCTTCTTCATCCTCAGGGGGAGGACTCCTCTCATCGTTCCCCTGCTCCAGCATGGAGTCCCTCTCATGGGGTTCAGACCTTCAGGAGCAAACTGCTCCAGCGTGGGGTCCCCCACGGGGTCACAAGTCCTGCCAGCAAACCTGCCCTGGCGTGGGCTCCCCTCTTCACGGGTCCACTGGTCCAGCCAGGAACTTGCTCCAGCGTGGGCTTCCCATGGGCCACAGCCTCCTTCAGGTGCCTCCACCTGCTCCGGCGTGGGGTCCTCCATGGGCTGCAGGTGGAATCTCTACACCCCCTCATCCTTCCTCCATGGGCTGCAGGGGGACAGCCTGCTTCACCATGGCCTTCACCACGGGCTGCAGGGGGATCTCCGCTCCGGCGCCTTGAGCTCCTCCTCCCCCTCCATCTGCACTGACCTTGGTGTCTGCAGAGTTTCTTACATCTTCTCACTCCTCTCTCTGGCTGCAAAAGCTCTCTCCCTAAGTGTTTTTTTCTACTTCTTAAATATGTTATCACAGAGGCGCTGATTGGCTTGGCCTTGGCCAGCGGCGGGTCCGTCTTAGAGCCGGCTGGCATTGGCTCTATCAGACACAGGGGGAGCTTCTAGCAGCTTCTCACAGAAGCCACCCCTGTAGCCCCCCCGCCACCAAAACCCTGCCACGCAAACCCAACACAGTCTCCTTCTAAAGAGTACTGATAAAAGCTTCAGCAGCCTCTAGAATCTGAAATGGAGGACAAGATCCACTGTCTCCATTCCATCAGCATGTATATTATTTTCCAAATAAAATGGTTTTCGCATGAAAGAGGGCTTTCCTAGCAAAGGATCTATGTTGTGACTCAGATCATGCTGACATTACCATCTCCAGATTGGGCTGTCAGCCAGAAATTTGGGAGGTTTGGAAATATTCCATATTGTTCAGATAACTTCTGTGCTGCATTTACCTCTAATATGATCAACTCCTGTGCCACCAACTTTCAGAAAAAAATACATAATTTGTATTTAATAGAGGAAAATCCTGATCCAGTTGAAAAATATTTAGCATTTGAGGAGTTCCCCACAATGAGATTTTTCCTTAAATTTATGTACTGGGTATATGTGGCAAGGTTTGGTAGTGGGGTGGTGGACCCACTGTAGACACAGCTGAGCCCAGCAGGAAAGCTGGCATGCCTCTATGAAAATACGTTTAAGAAAAGGCAGAAAACACAACATAGGAAACAAAAAGAGTGAGAAACAACAGAGGAAACACCAAGGTCAGAAGAGGAGGAGGGGTGTTGCATGGTACCAGAGCAGATATTTCACTGCAGCCCATGGAGGACCTGTGTGAAGCAGATGAAAAGTGTGAGAAAGAAGCAGCAGCAGAGAGGAACCGCTTTTTACTGACTATAACCCCGCATCCCCCCTGTAACTCTGTGCAGGGTGGAGGAGCTGGGAATGAAGTTGAACATAGAAAAGGGGAGAGGAAATTGTCTTAATGTTTGTCTTCTTGTTTCCCACTATCCAAATCACTAATTAAATGCTTATTTGAATTGGCAATAAATTAATTTTCCCCAAGTCAAGTCTATTTTGCTCATAAGGGTAATTGATAAGCTATCTCCTTGTTTTTATCTTCACTCATGAGTTTTCTCATTCCTATTCTTCCTATTTTTTCCCTCTCTCTTGCTGAGAGTGTGGGTAGTAAGTGAGCAGATGTGTGGGCATTTGGTTGGTAGCCAAGTCTAATCCATTGCAGTTGTGTTAGGCTGTCCTGGTTTCACCTGAGAAGGTTAATTTTCTTCATAGTAGTTAGTATGGGGCTGTGTTTTGGATTCATGCTGGAAACAGTGTTGATAATATAGAGATGTTTTTGTTATATAGACCTGTTGTTGTTCAGCAGTGCTTACACAGAGTCAAGCCCTTCGCTGCTTCTCACACCACCCTGCCAGCAGGATGGCTGGGGGTGCACGAGTTGGGAGGGGACACAGACAGGACAGCTGACCCAAACTAGCCAAAGGGAGTATTCCATACCATGTGACATCATGCTCAGCATAGAAGGGGGGCTGGTCAGGGAGGGGTGACACAGCTTCAGGACGCACGACTTGGGGACGATTTGGCTTCAGGATGGCTCCGAGCATGTGTTCTGAGTTGTGGTTGTTGGGTGAGAAACTGCATTGTGTCTCACCAGTTTTGTATATTCTGGTAAGTACTGTTGTTGGGTTTTTTTCTCCCTGTCCCTTTGCTGTCCCAGTAAACTGTCCTTATCCCAACCCACAAGGTTTTGCCTTTTCATTCCCATTCTCCTCCCCATCGCACCAGGGGATGGGAGCGGGGGCGGGGGAGTGAGCGAACGGCCATGTGGAGCTCAGCTGCCAGCTGGCACTAAACCACAACAATCCTTTCTGGTGCCCAACGTGAACAAAATAGTTCAGTTATAATTGGTTTAGTTAAGATGTGCAGAATCCAAAAGAATCTCTAGTATAACTCCAGAAAGGTCAGTTTATTTATCAAGCCTTGATTTTTCCTGATAGTCTTAATGTTTTTAATGTGTAGGATGGAATTTCCGGATTTCATGGCACTATTCTTGCCATTTTCTAAGGAAGGCAGGAGACTTGATCTGGGGTGTTCATGATAGGCTGGAGGTAAAAATCTCTCTTCCAGTTTTGCTACTGGCTCATTCTGTCACCTTCACTTTTTATAAGTGAATTGTAAAAACTGCTTCTGTCAACAGAGAAGCTCAACTCCCAAGGCTACACATATTATATACATACAATGCTTACATTATGATGGGGATGCATGCATTGGAAATTGAGAACAAACGGGCTTCTCCCGTGTAAGCAGACTTGCTAGCCTACCATTTTTTCTAATACTAACATATGACTAGGAATCAGCCCTGCTTGCTACACCAGAACAGACAAGGCCTGTCTGGCACAGGGAAATATCAGCCTACAGTTGTTGGCGATGTATGACTAAGAACAGCACAGGGGATACAGTGTCTGTATGATCTGGAAAATAGAGCCTTGCCAACCCTGGAGATTGAAAAACTGTTTCTCAACTTGCTGGCCACAAGTCATATGACTGCAAAAGAAATGCATTTGCTTGGGTGGTTTTGCTCTGTAGCAACAATGGTTAAAATATGAGATCTCAGAACCATGTGAGTCCAGAAGCTGGGGCAGAACTCCTCAAAGTATCACTTTCTTTGGGAACTTGGCAATACTGAGAACACTTCAGGTGAAGAAAAGAACATGATGGTAAAATTCTGCTAGTTACAATAAATTTGGCTTTTTATGTTTCAATCAGGTCAGAATTTCTAAACTAGATACTGGTGAATACAAGAGAAGACATTTGAAATTTGTATCTCTCTGGTGCTTGGCAAGCTTGTCTGAACAGTAGTAAGAACGATGCAGTGAGTCAGAAGCTCAAAAATTGCAATTTGGGGACTAGCAATGATGTGTTGCCTCACACTGCTCTGTTCTTTCTTTAGAAACTGCTGTGGCTGCTCTTTGGGATGAAAATGCTGAAAGTAGAATGAAACAGCACTAAAATCCAGGAAACAGTGCAACTTGAATTTTGGTGAAGACAAAAGGGTGGTATTGAGCAGAGCATTCTAAGCTTCCCACTTTGGGATGGTTTTCTGAACCTTGTGCCCATTGATTATGATGGCAACGTACAACTTGGGCTTTGTAAAGAGCAATTGTTTACCCTGATAAGCTATAAATACCAACAACGGCTTACTAATGAATTTGGCATTGTTGTCAGTGGGTTTGCAGCAGGAGTACAGCAGCTTTTCTTCTCTCAAAATCACTTTGTCAATAGATTGTTGTGATCCAAATAACTGCCCAAACTGAGTACAACTTCAGATTAAATCTTCTGTGATTAAATATTCTACTTGCTTTCAAGGTAGGTTGGGATATATGTCTTGTTTATAACATTATCTAGACCGACTGAAGTTTCCCAACTTTTCTCTGCCAAGACTTGGTTCAGTAATACCATCTGGAAGACAGCACGACTGTATATGAAATGGCATATACAGTTAATGCCTTGAAATCATAGAGGCTTTTTGGCACATATTAATGTTTGATTTCTGTG
Source organism: Grus americana (assembly GCF_028858705.1). Classification (NCBI taxonomy): domain Eukaryota; kingdom Metazoa; phylum Chordata; class Aves; order Gruiformes; family Gruidae; genus Grus; species Grus americana. The sequence continues at coordinate 93,267,049 of NC_072852.1, read as the reverse complement.
AGAATCAAACATCTAAATCTAAATCGAGAAGGATCAGAACAAAAAGAAAAAGCAATGGAAAACACTTTGCAATGTGGAGTTCAGCCCAGGCTCTGCACCCTACAGATACCTCAAATCTTTCCACACGTATGGTCTTGATGAGTAAAAATAATGATCTGAGAACTCATATCATGTGACTGCTCTAAAAATACCTGTCCTTCAGACAGCTGAAGTAACTAAGATTTCTTGCATTGCTATCCACATTCAGCATGGACTTTCTACCTGATAGAGCTGGTCATCTGTACCATCTGTGAGACAAATTATTCTGCAAAGTTACCAGCCTTCTTTTCTCCTTGGTTGGGATTCTCTGCTGATAAATGTGTCATGAGGTCCTGTTTTACTAGAAATACGGAAAGACCAGAAATGACTTTACAAGGAACATCTCCTCTATGTTGCAAGGTTCTCCCATTGTATCTACTTACATTCCACCCTACTTTTTCAGCTATTCTAGCAGTAGGATCTAAGAGATGGGTGTTGCATTTCTTCTAGAGGAGAAAACTGTCCTTTTTTTCTCCATTCTATTGCACAAGTTTTGCTAAAATCCACAGCGACCTGAAATTTTTTTTTAATCTCCTTCCCAGCTGTTTCAAAACATGATGTCAGATAGTCATTATTTTCCTCATTGTCCAGTGTATAAGACTAGACATTTGTGATAAAGTACATTTGACTTGTGGATGACTTCAGTAGAAGCTTAAAAAAACCCACCCTAGTTGCCCTTTCATCTCCACCTTGTGGTCAAACCAGATGGTGCGGCCCTCTTTCAGAAACACATTTTAGGATGGAATGAAATACTTTATTCAACCCAAAGCAAAAGATTTTACTTGTTTGAAGGAGTGGGATTTGTGGGTGTTTTATTAAAGTATTTTTGAAGGTCTACTTTCTGTGAAACTTTAGGAGAAAGCATGTACTACTGTATGACTTTTACCTAATGGTAATAACATAATGATTGGTCCTTGCTTCCTATTTGAGCTGCCTTGTAGGAGTGGATCATTGAATACTGGGTTAGAAGGGACCTCAAGGATCATCTTGTCCAATCTTTCTTGGCAAAAGCTCCATCTAGACAAAAGCACCGTCTAGACGAAATGGCCCAGCACTCTGTCCACCTAAATCTTAAAAGTGTCCAATGTTGGGGAATCCACCACTTCCCTGGGGAGATTATTCCAATGGCTGATTGTTCTCCTTGGGAAAAATGTTCCTGTTGTGTCCAATCGGAATTTCACCAGGAGTAACTTGCACCTGTTACCCCATGTCTTTTCCATGTGACTCCTTGCAAAAAGGGAGACTCCATCTTCTTTGTAGCAACCGTTTAAGTACTGGAACATGATGATGAGGTGTCCCCTAAACCTTTTCTCTCAAGGCTGAACGAACACGATTCTCTCAGCCTTTCCTCATATGACAGGCTTCCCAGTCCTTTGACCATCCTAGTGGCCCTTCTCTGGACCCTCTCCAGCATGTCCACATCTTTTTTGTATAGTGCGGACCAAAACTGAACCCAGTATTCCAGGTATGGCCTGATAAGCGCTGAGTACAGTGGGATAATGACTTCTTTATCTCTGCTGGTGATGCCCTTGTTGATGCAACCCAGCATCCTGTTGGCTTGCTTTGCCACTGCAGCACACTGCTCCCTCATATTGAGCTTGTTGTCCACCAGGACCCCCAGGTCCCTTTCCACAGAGCTGCTCTCCAGCCAGGTGGATCCCAGCCTGTGCTGTTCTGCTGGATTATGTTTTCCCAGGTGCAAGACCTTACACTTGTCCTTGTTGAACTTCATAAGGTTCTTGTTAGCCCACTCTTCCAGCCTATCCAGGTCTTCCTGCAGGGTGGCTCTCCCTTCTGAGGTGTCTACTTCCCCACTTAGTTTGGTATCATCCGCAAACTTCATCAGGGTGCACTTGATCCCATCATCCAGATGACTTACGAAGAAGCATTGGGCCCAGTATTGATCCCTGAGGGACCCCCTTTGTGACAGGTTGCCAGTTCAAAAAAGAGCAATTTACCACTACCCTCTGGGTGCAGCCTGTCAGCCAGTTCCCCACCCACCAGACAGACCACTTGTCTAGACCCTAATGCATCCATTTCTCTAGGAGGAAGCAGTGGGGAACTGTATCGAAAGCCTTGGAGAAATCCAGGTAGACAGTGTCCACTTCTTGCCCCACATCAACTGAGCAGGTTACTTTTTCGTAGAAAGCGATCAGGTTTGCAAGCACAATTTGCCCTTGGTGAATCCGTGCTGGCTTTTCCCAATCCCCTGGTTTATTTGACTTGTGATAGCTGATCTCTGAGTTGGCCATACCTATGCCTTGCTCTGGACTGATTGCACAGCTTGACCGCAGGCATGTCTTGTGACTGTGAAGATGCCTGATGATCGCTGGCCTGTGTCTGACCCTGGTTACCTTCACCAGACTTGACCTTGACTTGTGGACTGACTTCCCAGCATGACCTTGCACCAACCTTACTGACATAACTTGCCCACTGATATGGACAGGGCTACTGTCCCCTAGACTGCCCTGCAGGAAGAGGAAGCCTTCTAATCCTGCTATTCTCTGATAGAAGAGTGGTGAGAGAGTAACTTTAATCCTACCCCTGATAGTAATTGCACCTCACATTTGGGTATTCCTCAGCCCCAGACTGCTGCTGTTCCATCTACAGCCAGTATGGATTTTCTACCTTGTACTGGATGAAAGATCAATAAGACAGAGCCCTTGCTTTAGTTCAGCTTAAGTTTTAGACTGGCATAGGTGGGGGAGGATGAAATTTTTTTTACTTACTAGAACATTATTAGCTATGTAAATGTCATCCTGAATTATGCTGGCAAGAATACTCAATTTGTTATTAGCTCCTTGTTATTGCACATATTCCTGTAGCAGAAATTCTGCCCTTTTACTCTGACTCCAGTAGTGTTACTAGGTTTGCAATCTCATTACTGAGAGAAATCTGGATGAAGGCATGTCTGCAAACCCTGAACAGATCCCTCATAGCCTTATGTCTTGCTAAGCGGGGCACTATAAAAATCTTTTTTAATGGTACTAAAATCTTCATTGATGATGGGATAAGAGACAGTGATCTCAACTACATTCTTGTATCATGATTCCTTTAGCATATATTTTTAATTCTAAAGTATCTAAATCACTGATAATAATAGGAGAAAAGTTTCCATCAGCTTTTAGAATTACATGTCTGAGATGTTGGAGATCCCATACAACTGTGCTGTGAGCAGAAATCATCAATGAGTGGTGACACTATTTATTTGCCTTTAAATATCATGTTCAGAAAAACTTGTAATATTTTCAGCACTGAGCAGAAGAGACATTACAAAAGGATGCAGTCCCTAGAACTACTTTTTATGCACTTACAGAAAACTGTGTGATTACTTTGGGTCTGCAAAAATATTTAGTTTTCATAAGTTTGATATTTAGTTCATAAGTTGTAAGTTTTGTAAGTTTGATGCTCAGTTCACTTAAGGTTTTTTTCTCCGTCCTAAATCTGTTGCCCTAATGCCAGTATGAGGAAGATTAAATTCCCGAGGACCTGGGTCTCAGGCCACTCTTTCTGTCATATCATCCAATTATCCTGGAGCATGTTTATCTTTGGAAGAGTGGTTCTGCACTGTGACTCCTACTGATATATTTGGTTAGTGCAGCACTTATTCCCTGGTCCATTGGGACAGACATTTGGCCTGCATGCCATTTCAGGAAGAAATGTGACCCTCCCTCAACTGGCCTCCACAATTTCTGTTTCATTTCACTCATTTTGATACCTCATTTGAACACCTGGGGTTCTGATCTGGTCTCTGCTATGACAAAGTTTGAAAGAAACAGCCTGGGCACAGAGTCCTGGCCCTGCTAGTAACAGTGCCATGTTCCAAAGAACAGTCTGACCCACCCATTGCACTTGTGGTCTCCTCAGAGAAGGCACAAGCAGTTTTTGCACTCAGTGTTCAAGCCTGCTCTTGTCTCTGTCACAGATGGGTCTTCCATACAGTCTGGTTTGTCCCAGATTCCTGTTGTGCCAGTACATCTTCGGCAACCAGAGTCATTGCTGGTTCTTGGCTACTGTGCCATGACTCACCATAATTCTGGCAGATCGGGTCCTTGGAGCTAGAGATGTTCCACCCCCTGCCTTTTTGCAGAGCTGGGCTTCCTGTATCTACTTTCTTTGCCTTGCCTCTCCTCATGGGGCTGATCTGTGGCTGATAAACCCCACAGAAGAGCTCAAATGGGGTAGGAGTCTTTTCTTGTCTGTGTTTCATATCAGAGAGAGTTTTCTTATTCTGAGCTAGTAGAAGAAACATATTCTTCCTTTAGCACTGAAAATGCTAAAATTATACAGTCCATCCCTAACCCTTCCACAGAGTGAGAACAATATACATCTTTTTGTATTTGTGTCATCGATGCTTTTTCCAGTAAAGAGGTACTCAGCCATTAGCAGGAGTGGAGTTCTGAGCCCATATCCAAAGAGACCTCACAGGTACTTGTAGAGAACATGAGCAATGAGGCAGAGATGACGGACACCTGGCATATTCTTCTCAGGTTTGGGAACTGGTACCAGTCCTGTTCCATATGCCTGTTCTAGTGCATACTGTCTATCTCTGGAAAATTTAGCATAATCAGAAGCAGAACCACATAGCCTGTGGGAGCTTTGAGCATGTATCAGGCCTATTTGTCCATTGGATCCTTGCTGAAGTGAGAAGTTCTGGTAAGAACCCTGTATTTTTTAAAGCTGCTACTGTCCCTTCTGTGACCTAGTAATTATTCCTAGGCCTCACAGAAATCTTATGCTTCGGTCCATCCCTCCCCATCTTTAAAATACTAATGAAATCACCTGCTTCCCTCAGTGGTAGACGGTGACTTGCTTAGATACCAGATTAAAGATAACTTCTGACTTATAAAGGCCTTGATCAGTAGAAAGTTTATCTCTGAGGGCATCCTGCGTATTAAGATGATGTGGGTGGGCTTCTGTGTAATCCCCTGGGACAAACTGGCAAATAATAATGAAGTAGACTAGTAATAATGCATTGGAGTCTGTAGTCAGATGTTTGCTATTTCCTAGGTAAAATTGTTTGTGTTCACTTTGGTCTTGAAGCTTGTTGACTGGATATTTTTGATAGGGGAAAACTGAAGGTAATTTCTGGACCTCTGGGGAAAAGTCTGCTATTTATTTCTCTTACAGTTTGTCTAGACAGCATCTAACTAATTTGAAGAAAACTGTAAATAGTGAACAGAACAAATATAAAATATAAAACAAGTTTACTGGCTGAAATCAAATACAGCTGATACTCAAAGGATGTTGCTAACATGAAGTATTTCTCTGAAAGTAAAATATATTTCTCTGATAGTATCTGAAATCATGACAAGGCCCACAGTCTTATGAGTGAGGACACTGAATCCATAAAATCTACAGTATACTCTTTGCTCAGCGTGCTCTTGGCCAGTAACTTCTCAGAGAGGCCTAAGTAAGTCTTGAAGTATAAACTTCTCTTGTGACCAGGGAATGGCTCCTCTTGTGCATGGGCAATGCCAGGTGTGCATCTGTGTGACTGCACGTGAACTCAAAGGTTGTTCTGCTAGGGGACAAAAAAAGTATTTAACCAAGCACCTTTCAGCTGCAGCAGGACCACTTTCACTGTGTGAACGTGATCTTCATGTTAATTTAAAATATATATTCAGGCCAGGGTAGCTTTCTGCTACTGAATTCTTTGTGGCTTTCAGTTATGCAGATAGTTATGCTACCACAAAACTAATAGCAACCTTGATTTAGTCCTGTGAAGTGCTTCTTTTGCTGCTTCTCGGTGCAAAAGGAAAATGTTCTCTTTGTTCTCATGGCTGATTTACACACCGCACTTTGTATGGTGTAGACTGTTAAGAAACTGTACTGCCTACACAGGGACACACAGATAAACCCGCAGGCCTAGGTGGTACCTCTTAGTAGGCATACCTTGTCTTCAAAATACTTCATAAAACATGGACATGGCTATGCAGAAGCCTCTTTTAACTGTCAAAACACTGCATCAGGTTGAAATCTGGCTCATGCCAGTGTTCTCCAGCCATACTGCTGACAAGAGAGTGGCTGTGAGGGGAAAGTTTGAAAAATGTTTGGGCGACAGGGAGTATCAAGACCTTCAAATTAGACCGTAACAAGTTTGTCTCAGCCTCTGCCTCTTGCTGTATCTAGTCATCTACATGATCATTCTGCTCATAAGAGATGAAGTTGGTATGTCAGAGCATATTACCATGCTAGGCAAAAAGAACAAAACAACGAGGTTTTTATCCAATGCAGCCACATTATGGTTTCTGTGGAAATTACCAACACTGGTTGCAACTTCATGTCTCTCAGTGAAACAGAACAGAATAAAAAAGGGAAGAAGCCCCTCTGTGCTCTTAACTTTTCCCCTATCCATAGCATCTGCTTGTTCCCAAAGAACAGTTTGCTTTATTTATGTCCCAGAAGAAAGAACAACTGTAGAATTTCTCTTTAGAAAGAATCCTTACAATTTCTCCCTTCTGGAGGGGCTTACCTACTGACAGATTCAAGGCCTCCCAGACACTGAGATACTAAACACTTAATAAAATGGAGTCTTTTCAACTTTAGACACAGCTAATTCCAGTACTGAACCTGTGCAGCACTCTTCCCCATCAATGACTAGCTCTATGGTGACAGACTAGAATATGGGGCTAGCCAGAAGCAGTTGCCACTGGTAATGGTGTTGACACAGCTAGAGCCAAAAAGCAGAAAGGCTGGTGCATGACTTTCTGCTTCAGTCATTGGCTCTGCTGGTTTTGGCCGATTTTCTGCAAAAAGTGCCTCTATGTGGATTACTTCTGAAAATGGAACCCAAGGATCCTGGTGCCACAGACCCCCAGGACAGCTACTGCCCCACACAGGGCAGGCAAAAGTTAGACCTTGTTTTCCCAGTGTTCACCCTTGTGATCTTTCTGGTACACAGTCTTATCTGTCAGGGTAATGTGACGTACAAAGAAACAGACTCTTCAGGCAAGTTCCTAAAGTAAGCTCTTTCTACTACACAGCACGGGGCATAGACACTGCAGTGGGAATACTTGTTTGTCACCCTTCCGCAGTTTCCTTGCTGCTCTTCAGCAGTATTTGGGATTTAAATTGATGGTCATGGTTATGCATTTCATCTTTAGATCACTTCTTTTCTGCTGGACTCTTCCTCTGAACCCTAGAGGCTCATTGTGCTTTTCTGTCATGACAAATCTAGCAATCCCAAATCCACCTGAATTGGGAAATACAAGTGTTCTTCTCTGTCCAGCTATACAAAGGGTTGTGTCACTCTCATTCCATTTCTCTTTTCTGAAATGGCAGGCCCAGCCCTTGGTTTTTATTTTGTTCCTATGTTTAGTCTTAGAATTGGTTTGAACTTGAATTTATACAGATACCTTCCTGTCTTCAGAAATCCTTCTGTTTCAAAATTTTATAACTGCTCTAGCAAAGACTCTGAGGGTCTGGGTGTACACTCACATTTCTGTGTATAAAGTCTTATAGCAACACTGGACTATACCTGTGCTGTCATTCCCTGGAATTCGTGCATGTTGCTTTGGGAAGAAAGATTCAGCGAATAGTGCAGTACACGTATGAATTGTACATTTACAAAGTCTTGTTCCCTGATTCATTTTGGCCAGGCTTTTATGGGACTCAGTACAGCATATCACTAACAGAAAGGCAAACACTGCCAAACATTAACCACCCGATTGAAGATGTGTCATTTCCACGGCATTTCAAATGAGAGATTGTCCACACTTTCTGGTATGAGTAAAATGTTACTGAATTATTGATCTAAGCTAAAATGTAAAAGAAAAAAAAATCTAATATCAGGCTGAGGCAGACATCTTCCACCACAGGTAATTCCAGCACAAAGTCATAACATTTGGCAATATTATAAATTGTAGAAAACAGATTCTCATAATGGGAACTGTCACATAATCTTAAGAGCTGACTGTATCAGTCCCACCTACAAGCACCCACCCATGCTTCTACACAGTAGTTGCATAAAGCCTACTTGCGAAAAAAACAGTATAGTTTGGTCAGAGTAAAAGGCTTTTCCTCCTACTCACATTTCAGGGGATTCCTTTTTAGATTAAAGCTTTTTTGCCTCTCTTTTTTTATCTAATCCCTTTCCAAAGTGACAAGTTCCACTGAGCAGAAGGTCCTGAAGTCACTCCTATGACTTCCATTAGTCATACTGCATGAAAGAAAAGGTTCTATGGATTAAGGTGCCACACTGTCTGTAGCATAACCTAAGATCAACCATGTTCCAGATTTCAGACTTCCTGTTTGCTGCTGAGCAGGTAATTGCATGTAGTTTTCTAGCTATAATCACATGCATATTCAAAATGCTATTGTGTGAGTAAACATACTGGAGATTAAGAGGTGCTTACCTAGCAAGGTATTGCTAGCTTGAGATAGGTAGGATGGAGGTCACTGGGGAGCTCACATGCTGAGAAGATGTGGGTGGATTTTTCATAATCCTCTGATGGACAGATACACTGACTAAAAAATGAAGAACCTGTGGTCACAGATTTGCTGTCTTGCAAGTAAGCATGTGTGGCAGAGGAAGACTTGAAACTTACTGATCTCGGTTTATTTTGGTAATGGAAAGTTAGAACTAATGGCTGGTTTTCTCACAAGGAGCTCCACCTACTTCTTGCTCACTTTGTACTATTAGTGTAAACATATTATATAAAGAAGACGATAGGAAAAAAAGGCAAAAAATATAAAATGTTAAAGGCACGTTATTAAAGGCTTGAAAATGAAGCAGTCAGAAGAAGTAAGGAAAAACCCAAACATTGCATAGCATATGTGCATTTTTTTTTTTACAATCGGTAATTAGTCACAATGTGACAGTGTACACAGACCACAGGGAAAGACTATCCAGAAAGAAGTAATGAGGGGCTTCATTATTTTGCCCAGCTGTGTTTGGGCATTTGCTGTAATAGCCTGCAGCTGAGGCAAACTGGGTCTGTAGGAAAAAAGAAACTGCAAGGGAAACAGCTTTGTTAGAAGTACTGGTGATAGCTTAACAGGGTTGTTTTTCACTTGCTTGATGCGGATGCTGTGCTGGAACTCAGAGTAGTGTCTTTTGCTGGTCTGGGTTTTGCTCTCTTTCCTCCTCCAAGGGAGTTCAAGAATGGATTATCTGCAAAATGTGGAAAAGCTCCAGTTTGCCTGTGATCCTATTGTGTCCAGAGTGTGATGCTGAGCCTTGTGCCTGAGAGAAGTGAAACCTGTGGCTGGGTATGTGGAAAAGAATTGTTAAAAAAGATGTGTGCTCTTTCTTTTCTCTTGTGCTCTGGCTTATGCAGCTGTGTGGTAAGGTTACTGCTTCAGTCGAAGCCTGACAGGAACTAGCAGGGAATAACCAGTGCGAATTTTCTGTGGCACTTGTGAAATTTTGAGCCAGCCTAGTGGTGGTACCTGGCTGTAACATGTTGCTTGGACTCCAACTTGAATGAAATGTAAGTATGCTTGTTGGTGAGGTGTGTCCTGGTAAGTGTGTGCAAAGCTCAACTGATTCAATTCAACTGAGTGCCTCCTATTGAGATAGGTTTGTTTTACTGTGGAAACTCACTCACCAGTGTGAGTATGAATGTGAGCTTGGTCAGTGTGGTTTGCTGTGCCTAGGCTTCTTGTGGCTTTCAATAATACAGATTGCTTATCATGAAGCAATAACAGCAACCATAAAAGAGCTATTTGAAATTACGTCCTTTCTCGTGCCTATGATTTATCTGCATATCATCCCTGCTCTGTAGGATTGAAATGATATGGTGACTCAACCAGCTGTGCACAAATATCCTTGCACAGAAATCCATGCTTGTAGTCAGTCTTAAGTTGTATGAGTTTTTAACAAGATGTTTTCGGGTGATATATACAGCAAGCTTTTATGGAGACCAATAGATTTATGGGAACTTTTCTTCCCCTGATGACTCTTTCAGCTCAACCCATCTCAGAAACTGAGCCACTTGTAGAGCAACTTTCTGCTCATGTGAATCAGAGAATGTGTTCACCCCAATGCAAAGGTGATGATGTAGAAAAACTTTGGTCCAGAAATCTGGAAAATCCATTTATGAATGAAAAGGTGCCTGTTTTCTCCAGTCTTCTAGGGGACAAAAGTTTGCTTCCCACTAACTTTCATCATGGCTGGTCACTAGTTTATTTTCTTAAATCTGTTGAAAAACTCTTGTTTGAAAACTGGCTCTTTTGACAAATAAATAACTTATGGAAGCCACCCAAGAAGAAACACTAGATGTTAAAGGATCCTGTCTTCTGTGTGAAAGGTATACTGCCTGTTAATGGCTGTAAGGCATAGCCAAACAAATTCAAACAGGAAAGTAGGCACACATTTATTTTTCCTCCTTAATTCTACAGTAAAGCTAAAGCTACTTCTAGTATTAGTGTTTTCCAACAGTCCTGCTGTGATGGTGAGGACTGTTCCCACAGAATCTCTGAAGAGGACAGGTTTGGTCTCTTCTGTCATCAAGGAAAATATCTACTATCTCTACTCCAGGAGGATCTGTGTCAAAATCCATACTTTTCTTTCAGAAAAATCTTTCTAAAATACATACTAACAAAGAATTGTAGTTAAAATACATTGAACTAGGGGAAATTTACTTGTTTTCTAGAACATGAGCCATTGTTTCTTTTATTTCTGCAAATAAGGGTGAGGTAAAACCTGGGCTCATGTTTGAAGAAGAAACAAAAGCAAAGATCCTATTAAAATAAACTCCCAGATTCTAGTTACATGGCAATTTCAGATGCCTTAAGTCTCAGAGATTGTACTGTTCTTCAGAGCAGTATTGGGAATGACTGTAAACATAGAGCAGTAATTCACCCAGGACTGCATTCACCAGCATAATGCCAAATGCTACATTAATACAATATTTAGCTGCTATGTCATAGGCAGATGTGCAGAATAATTAAGCATCTAGATGAATGCTGGGAGGAGGACTGTTCTTTTCACCTCCAGCCTTTGCTCTGATTCAAATGTGAACTGAAACTTCTCTTTCTCCTACGTTCCCATGGGAGTACATTTATTGATATGTCTCCAGCTATTTTTTATCTGGTTATTCATGTCTTGGTGCGTGAGACTACATACAGACTTGCTAATGTTCTCTCTGATGTGTTGTGTGTAAAACCAAGGTTACCGTTCTAAAACATACTATCTGCTCCTTAATTTCCATCTTATGTGTCAAGAAAGTAATAACACTTACCTTTTAGGGTGGAATGAGAGTTTTAACTGAGCCAAAACAGCACTTGATTCATCACGGGGATTTTCTGTGTATTTTTTTTATTTTTGTTAGACTTCAGCAAAGACTTAAAGTTTTCTAGATGTTGAATCTGAATGTTTAATTCCAAGGCTTTTTTGGCCAAAACAAATCAAGGCTTTCAGAAATTCAACATCCATTATAAACATATTCCCCACTGGCACGTGTTGATCTGTAGTTGGAAACATCTAGTTGTCATTTTCCTAACAAAAGCTGAACATTTTCCTAAGCTGCTCCCTGCCACCTCCTCTCCAGAAAACAACCCCCCACAACATTCACTTCTTTTTCCTCTCTTTCCGTCCAGCAGTGGACCAGGAAAGGTCATTCTGATGCTTTCTGTGTTGTGAGTTTGCTGCGTGACCTCATGATAAGTAAATCTGGGGAGCAACCACCTGCCTGGTCCTGTTTTTTCTGGAAGACTTCCAATTCTTGGGGACCCACAGGCTAATGCAATTACATTATAGCTCCTGCAGTAAATGTTTCTTCCTTCACTTTTCCATCCAGCTGCTGATTAGCACCCTGTTCCTGATGTGAGTGTGCTACCTAGCCGTGTGTACAGTAACACTAAGAAGCAATTGGTCCGCATTGCCCTGACCTCCAGCTTCGACAGCTACCTGCTCCTAAAGGGTAGTCTGCCTTGGCTTTTGCTCCAATAGCAAGCCGCATGAAGGCTCACGCAATCCTTCCAACAAAACTCTTGCCAACAGCACTTATTTATTACTGCTCAAGGGACTGTCTTGTTCAGCTGAGGAGGACCTTGCCACTGTGCTCTCAGTAGGCAGTGTTGCTATTTGCTATGCCAGTTCATCCTGACCTGCCTGTTTCTGAATGATTAGCTTCTTGAAGCAGGAGATCCCTCTCCACAGCACCAAGCTTCCTGTGTTGTCAGTCTGGGAAAGCATGTGGAAGTAGATACAGTTACTATCCCTTCTGTTTTTCACTTCTCGCACAGCTGGGTGAAGATAAATTTTACATAGGGAAATGGAAGAAACATGTTCTACCTCCAGTACTGACAGGGTGTTAGCACTCTCTGGGCATGACCCCAGCTTTTCCCCAAAAAAACCTTACTAACCTGCGATCTTTTCTTTAAAGGCCAATGCCTGAACATACCTCAGGACAGAAAAGTAACAACAAGGGCTCTAAACACACTTTTGCGGAAAGTTGCTGTGCCAGCATGGGGGAAATGTCTGTTGTATGTTCATCCTTAGATATAAGAGCAGTCCTTAAAACTGAACTCTTCCCTTGCAGTCTTCTCTGTGGTTTCTCTCCCACCATAAGGAGATACTGCCTCTAACTGGAACACAAGTCCACCCTCACACCAGACCACCATCAGCACTTGAGAGGACTAAGTAGCCACTGCTGTTTAAGCCCCTGCCCTGGCCCTGGCCATTCCTTTCCACCCCTGAGGTCCTCCTTGGGATCCCACCTGCCTATGGCAGTCTTGTGGTAAATCAGACCACAAAGTTAACTCATTCTTGCCTGCTGAGTTCCCTATTTCCATTCAGTGAGTAGCCGCATAGCCTTGTGCCAACATCAGTGATAGGGATACTGCAGAGGTGGGAATAAGCTGCTAGCAGTGGGGTGGGTAGGGGGGACTTTGAGGCCAGTTTCTGTTGTCACAGAATGCCCAAGGAGCAACAGCATTTTGTTATATACTAATCCTGCTGATGTAACAAACAATAGATCAAGGGGAGGCTGGGATTTCTCTTGCTTTCATCTCTAGCTCTGGATGCTGTAGTAGCTTTAGAACCATGCACTTGCCTTAAAGTGAGGATTTTTGCCAGCCACCCAAAAAAAACCCCACTAGGCAGGACAGGGCTATTTTTGCCAGTGCTCTGCCAGTTTGGGCACTTTAGCACACATGTTACTTTTTCAAGGACATCAGGGGACATAGAAGCAAAAATATGCAAACTCTTTATAAGGGTTTCTGATGTAACCCAGTTTTATTCTACCTAGAGCAGGTAGATTTAGGGAAATAAATACGTGCCGCTTTCTGTATCTTTGTCCATGTGTTTATACACATGAAATGAGAAGTCATTGTGAGAAACACATTTTCCTGTTAATTTTCTTTTCCTGTTTCTACTTGTATGAATCAGCATGTAGAAAAAAAGCAGAATGCTCTACAGGTTGGTATGATAGCTTGTCAGTGGGTTGACATGGGTTTTGTATCCTTGTACCCAGCTTCAGGAAATACTTTGTGAAGTGAGAGCATCTTTCAGCGTCCCAGTGTTCCCATTCACCATACTCAAACAGCAGTAGTAGGGATAGGAAGAGACTTGTCCTAAGGACTTGTAGCACTGAAATAGTTGTGTGCTGGTTTTGGCCAGGGTAGAGTTAATTTTCTTTATCGTAGCTAGTATGGGGCTATGCTTTGAATTTGTGCTGAAAACAGTGTTGATAACAGAGATGTTTTCATTACTGCTGAGCAGTGCTTACACAGAGCCAAGGCCTTTTCTGTTCCTCACACCACCCCACCAGCGAGGAGGCTGGGAGTGCACAAGAAGTTGGGAGGGGACACAGCCAGGACAGCTGACCCCAACTGACCAAAGGGATATTCCATACCGTATGGCATCATACTCAGCAATTAAAGCTGAGAGAAGAAGGTAGAGGGCAGACATTCAGAGTGATGGCACTTGTCTTCCCAAGTAACCATTAGGTGTGATGGAGCCCTGCTTTCCTGGAGATGGCTGAACACCTGCCTGCCCATGGGAAGTGGTGAATTAATTCCTTGTTTTGCTTTGCTTGTGTGTGCAGCTTTTGCTTTACCTATTACTGTCTTTATCTCAATCCACAAGTTTTCTCACTTTTACTCCTCCAATTCTCTCCCCCATCCCACTGTGAGGGAGTGGCTGTGTGGTGACTAGTTGCTGGCTGGGGTTAAACCACGACAAGTAGTAATGTGGAAGAGACACAGCTGGTGATGCTGGAGTGGTCTCTGAGATAGTTCTGCAAGTGAACAGGATGTGGGAGGGGTTTAATGTAATCCCCTGGGGCAGTCTCACCAAGTGAGGAAAAAAAATGAGTCTGTGGTCAGTCTGCGGTCTCTCAGTTGTGCGTGCCTGCTGGGGAACAGACTTAAACTTAGAAAAGTTAGTTCTTATTTAGGGGTGGAGGGTGGGGAGAAAAGTTAGTGCAGTCTCTGAATTTGTTAGAAAATTTTCACCCTACTAGGATTGTTTGTTTTTTTTTTTCTTTGAGGAGATCAACAGTTTAAAACTGATATATTTTTTAAAAAAAAATCCCATAAAAAGGTAAAAATCTCTTCCTGCTGCCATGTTTTAACCATAGCCATGACCTAAGCCGCCCCAGCTGCTCACTTGTTCTCTCCCCGGTGGGATGGGAGAGAGAATGGGAAGAGTAGAAGTGAGTGTTGTGGTTTAACCTGGCCAGCAGCTAAAACAACCACACAGCCATTTGCTCACTCACCACCACCCCCCCCTGCAGTGGGATAGGGCAGAGAATCAGGGGGTGGGGAAGGTAAAACTCATGAGTTGAGATAAAGACAGTTGAATAGGTAAAGCAAAATCTGCGCTCATAAGCAAAGCAACATAAGGAATTGCTAATTCCTATGGCAGGCAGGTGTTCAGCCATCTCCAGGAAAGCAAGGCTCCATCATGTATAACGGTTACTTGGGAAGACAAATGCCATCACTCTGAAAGTTTCCCCCCTCTTTCCTTCTTCCCCCAGTTTTAATTGCTGAGTATGATGCCATACGGTATGGAATATCCCTTTGGTCAGTTTGGGTCAGCTGTCCTGGCTGTGTCCCCTCCCAACTTCTTGTGCACCCCCAGCCTGCTTGCTGGTGGGGCTGTGTTAGAAAAGGCCTTGGCTCTGTGTAAGCACTGCTCAGCAATAACTAAAACATTACTGTTATCAACCGTGTTTTCAGCACAATCCAAACAAAGAAAATTAACTCTACCCCAGCCCAAGCCAGCGCATTCTCCACCTCTTATTCCATACCACTTATGTCATGCTCAGGTCACACACTATCCAATCCATCCTCATTAACCACCACCCCTCTTCCCATCCTTTGATATATACACACAGATATCATTCCCTTAGTTTGTTGACCACTGCCCTGTAAAATGTCCATAAACATCCATAAACTATTCACTGAGTTCATTTAGTCTATGACTTTGAGCTCCATCTGTCATGGTGGTCACTCAGGACAGGAAAGGTGGTGTGTTGCATGGAGTTACTGGGCACCAAAGCCAGCTCAGGTTCAGTCACTGCTGCACTTGCTCTGCTTCTTGTAAGGTTTGTCCTCCATTGGTTTGGGTGGTTCCTGCTACAGTACTTCCTATAATATGCGACTCAAATCAGGGGTTAGAACGATTTAAAGGTATTTCCATTACAGTCTCCACCCCTGGTCTCTTTGGACCAGACCATAGGGTTTAACACTGCGATGAACGCCTTCCTGTTACCCTGTTCCAGCTTGGACTTATCTGCGGACTGCAGTCCCTTAGGGGTGTACCTGCTCCAAGTAGAGCTTTATCTATGGGCCGCAGTGTCTCCAGGGCTACACCTGCTGTGGAGCAGACCTATCCACAGCCACAGTTGCTTTGAGGTGCATCTGTTCCAGTGTGGCTTTATCTGTGGGCCACAATCCCTTCAAAGATGTACCTGTTCCAACATGGCCATACCCATGGCCACAGTCCCTTCAGGGGTGTACCTGCTGTGTTGTGGACTTATCCATGGCCAGACACTTCGAGGTGTTCCAGCATAGCCTTGTGCACAGCTGCTGATACTTCAAAGCGTACCTACTGCAGTGTGGACTTATCCACAGCCACTGATGCTTCAAGGTGTACCTTTTCCAGCGCGGACTTATCGTTGGGCCACACTCCCTTCAGAGGTATACCTGCTGCAGCACAGATGTAACCACAGACACTTTGAGGTGTGTCTGCTCTGGCATGGGCTTATGCATGGTCACAGATGCTTCAGTGTCCTGCTTCCACGTGAACTCATTGGCAGGTCACAGTCCCTTCAACTCAAGTTCACACTGGAGTTCCAGTCTGTCCAGTACAGCAGCACAGAAACAGCAGTGATGCCCTGGCCATCTACCAGCCCAAGTGCATGGCCACTGCTGTTATCAAAATATTCCTAGGCACAGTAGAGTAAGATGATAAGCAGTACAGCAAGCAGTGAAAGCAAAAAGCAGCCACTAACGAGCACTAGACTCTAATATACAGTTGTGGTGGGTTGACCCTGGCTGGAGGCCAGGTGCCCACCAGAGCCGCTCTCTCACTCCCCTCATTCACTAAACAGGGGAGAAAAGGCATAATGAAATGCTTGTGGGTCGAGATAAGGACAGGGAGAGATCACTCACTAATTGTTGTCACGAGCAAAACAGACCAAACTTAGAGAGGGAATTCATCTAATTTATTACTAGGCAAAACAGAGTAGAGGAATGAGAAAATAAAATCAACTCTTAAAACACTTCCCCCCACCCCTCCCATCTTCCCGGGCTCAACTTCACTCCCGGCTTCAACCTTCCCCCCCTCAGCGGCACAGGGGGACGGGGAGTGGGGGTTACGGTCAGTTCATCACATGGTGTTTCTGCCGCTTCTTCATCCTCAGGGGGAGGACTCCTCTCATCGTTCCCCTGCTCCAGCATGGAGTCCCTCTCACGGGGTGCAGACCTTCAGGAGCAAACTGCTCCAGCGTGGGGTCCCCCACGAGGTCACAAGTCCTGCCAGCAAACCTGCCCTGGCGTGGGCTCCTCTCTCCACGGGTCCACCGGTCCAGCCAGGAACTTGCTCCAGCCTGGGCTTCCCATGGGCCGCAGCCTCCTTCAGGTGCCTCCACCTGCTCCGGCGTGGGGTCCTCCACGGGCTGCAGGTGGAATCTCTACACCCCCTCATCCTTCCTCCATGGGCTGCAGGGGGACAGCCTGCTTCACCATGGCCTTCACCACGGGCTGCAGGGGGATCTCTGCTCCGGCACCTGGAGCACCTCCTCCCCCTCCTTCTGCACTGACCTTGGTGTCTGCAGAGTTTCTTACATCTTCTCACTCCTCTCTCCGGCTGCAAAAGCTCTCTCTAGCTTGTTTTTTTTCCGTTCTTAAATATGTTATCACAGAGGCGCTGACTGGCTTGGCCTTGGCCAGCGGCGGGCCCGTCTTAGAGCCGGCTGGCATTGGCTCTATCAGACACAGGGGGAGCTTCTAGCAGCTTCTCACAGAAGCCACCCCTGTAGCCCCCCCCACTACCAAAACCTTGCCATGCAAACCCAACACAACAGTAAGGCAAGCAAGCCCTGTGGCAAGCACAGAAGCCTGCCAATTAATACCTAAACAGCTATAACAGCTATAATTTAATAACAGCTCCAATCAAATCTGTTGTTATCATGTGGTGAACGCACCAATAAGAAGATAGGGCGTCTGGTGAGAGAAGGGAAGCAATGTTCTTAGTTGCTCCAGTAGTTGCCCAGGAGACTGGGCTGAAACTCTGACTGTAGAAAGCTTAGGTTGCTTTATCCTCCCTCCTGCAGAAGAATTTGTGATGGCTTTGAGAGTAAATAGACCAAGGAGTAGGGGCATGACTGGTTACAGAATCCTGTGGACTCTGGTACGTGAGTCTGATCACTTTTATTCTTAATGGAGGATAGAAAGACTGAGCTATTTGAATGGAAACTGCAACAAAGGATGTGAGATACTTTTCTTTCTGGCTGGAGACCTGTCCAATCTGGAGACAAGGAAAAGAAATGTACTAAGTAGAGCTCAACAAGAATACATCCTAAATACCACTGGCACTGGTAGGCTGTTACTCACCTAGGGCACATCTTTGTTGGTATCTCTGAAATTTTGACTTGGCCTGCAATTTGGGAAGAGAGGAAAGAAAGATGGGTTTTCTCTGTGTACTCTCTTTGCCTGTAATATACTTAGTAAGAGCCAAGCGGAGTCGCAGCTTTGCAGATGGTCTTAACATAAAATGAGACTGCTGGTGGAGAAGCTACATGTTTGCATGTAGGTTTGTACGCGTAGGTGCGCAACACTTACTTAGCTGCTGCAGAGGTGAGATTTAGCCGAGTGCAACTTGCGTGCAGTCAGTTGATGTGCACTGTGGAAATTCAGTTACCAGGATAGCTACAAATATCAACTAAAGTCAGTGTGGTTTTCTGCTTGCTGGCCTTTTGATAAAGCAGTTAGGTTACCACAAAGAATTTGCAGTAATTCTGTTAGCCTCCAAATTGTTTATTCTTCTAGCTCTTGTCTCTGAGTTCATTTGCACTGTGCGTCAGCTCTGCAGAGTTCAGACTCTGTTGTGACCAAACAGCCGTATGGGACAACAGATGGACACAATAGGGCTGTGTCTGTAAACATGAAAGGAGCAGTTTCATGGCGCTGTGCCAGCAGAATCAGTGTCTGCATCCTGCTGGTGTCGTTCTGCAGAAACCAGCCCAGGCAGTGATTTACATGAGTTTATCAGCTGCACCAGGAAAGGGTGAGGGGCAGCAAGGTAGTGGTAGAAAAGCTGCACAAGGGAGGGAGTGCGGTGACTGTGGCATTTCCTTTTCTGTATAAAGCTTGATAACTGTTTTATATGCTAGAGTGCTGAGATCGAAAAGCTTGATTTTTTTTTTTTTTAATTACTGAAGTTTATGTGAGGTTCTGGCCCTAGCTCCTTCAGTAGCTGGTTCAGATGTGAAATGAGGCTCAGAAAGCTTGAGATGTGGTCAGCCATAGGTAGAAGCAGTGAATGAACAGCAAAGATTGGGATCATGTTCCAGCTTTGTGGAAGCAGTGGAGTTCCCTGCTCTCTACCCTGCCCTCCTCCCTGCGCTTGCAATGCCGTCTAACTCAGCCTTAGACAAGTATTCTTCTGGGCTGGGGCTCTGGGTGATCGCCCTATCTTGTCAGCCTTAAACCTGGCCTGTGTGCACAAGGCACTACAAACAAAACTAGTAAATCTGGCTGAGATTCATTGATGCCCTCAGAACAGCTGAGTTTTGTGGACACTTGTGCAGGCTTGCGCCCCACAAAGCACCCCCAATGCCTTGAGGGGTTTAGTACCTTGGCTTCTGTGTTTTACTTTCTCTGTAACATATTAATGCTCCAATTCTAAGCCCGGCGTGCTGGCTGAGAGCTAGAGATCTGTGTAACTGATACTCAAAGAAATTAAATAAATTCTTGAGTAGCTAATGGAAGAAAAAAATAGAAGAAAAAAACCCCTTAGTCTGGGATTGGAAGGGTTGTGAAGAGTGTAGAAAGGCCCAACAGCTCTGTAACCTGGGCACGTGAAATGCACCAACACACGGCAGCATGCCTAGCAAAGGTGCTCCTGCAGCACCTTCCCATTTCTGCCCTTATGTAAGCTGATATCTCACAGGAATTCATTAACATGAAATTGAATGACTGTATCAAGTGGGAAAGGTCTCCAGATGTATTACAGTTTGGAATAGAGTCTTCTGTACGGTAACAATGATGAGATGTGGATTTCTGCTGAGCGTGGAGGAGTAAGGTGGGTCTGAAATACCTGTGGTTCCTTTGAAATTTCGGGTGCATAGTAACATTCAGCTCTAGTCATATCTACTCAAAATAGAAGTTAAGAAATGGTGAAGAGGCACAGTTACATTTAGAGGCTTAGTAGCAGCAGTACGTCATCAAATGAAAGATTAAACTCAAGGGTTCCCTTGTGACAGGACCAGTAAGATGTGTTTAAAGACATTTAATATTAGAGAGCTGTGTTTTGTGGGCTGCAGCTCTCTGGATTATGCAAAAAGGTAAATGAGTGTGAGGCTTAGGTCTCAGGATTGTAATAAATTCTATGCTTCAAGTAGCAATAACTGCTCAAGCTCAAATATTCTCTCTCCCTTTTTTGTAGCTGTTGGTGAAACACTTTCAAATTCTTATAGTGAAAACGAGAGTTGCTCAAATTTAGCTTCAGTCCTGTCTGATCATCCTGGGAAGGTTGCTGCTCATTAGTATACATGAAAATGTCTTCTGATTTTATTTTATCCTGTAAGACATGATACATAAATACTAGGATACAATGTATTTGAAATGGAGTGACCTTATTTTACACAACATGAATTAATTTCCTATTGCATATATGTTAGATTTGGTTTTATAAAAAAAGATTGATACTTGCATGAGTAATAACACTATCTATAGTTGCACTAGAGAGATGATGGAATACAGATCTGACATGGGTCAAGTAGGATCTGCCCTGCATGCTATGTTTCTTCACAGTAACACTGGCTGCATTGCAGATGTTTGCTTCTTTCTCCAGAATGCTTTGGTGCTGGTGAGTCCCTGCTGCATGTCACACTGCTGACTGAGGCATACTGGTAGTTTCTTTCATCTCTGCTTGGGTGCTGAGTTAGAAATAGGCCCAGACAGCTTTGCAGATGGAAGATGCCTTGGCTTGTACTCGTTTCTTATTGACCTAGGAAACAAGACACCAATACTTGTAAATGTGAGGATGAGGCTACTTTGGGAATGTGATTTTGGGCTCTAGGAACGTAAGAACAGAATTCTTCCCCTTTATTTGGTAAAGAATTAAGAGAACATAAGGCTTTATGTCTGTAACTCACGTGAGCATGACCAGAGCTGGCCATGCTCCAGCCAGCACCAAACAGAGAGCCGCCAAGAGCCGCGGCAAAGTGTGGAGCTCAAGTGACTTGAACGCAGTAATTAGTTCTGCCTCTGTGGTGTTCATACTGTGATTCTGGGCAGCAATTGCACCTCATGACAGAGAGGCTAGTTCAGATAGAGTAATCAGCCAAGTTGCCAGACTGATGCCAGAACTCCTGAGCAGTTACAACAGCAGACCTGTTCTGTTCTCGTGCAATGCTTCCTGCATTTCTACATTGGCCCTTTCTTTCCTGGATTCCTTTGAGTAGGACAAACTGGACTAGAAGTCTGGGTCCAAGCTCAGAAAGATATTTTGCTGCCTCTTAATCTTCACAGCCTGGCAATCTTTGTTCAGATCCCTCAATCAGGTAGAAAAAACTACTATTCCTTTTGTATTTTTGCTCCTGAAAGAAATATGGCAGCGGGAAGAAGGTCCCTAATGCTCATGTATGGACTCCCTCCCCCTCTGCCCTAGCTGTGGTGGTATGGACCTCAAAGAAGTCTCCATGTGCTGAACTGGTGTGTTTGTGACAGACTGAGGTGACCGTGCACGACGTGAAATAGTACCAGAAGCCCTTTTAGACTTCCCCAGGGCTGGCCAAAGGGGTTTGTGGGTATCATGCTCCATACATACCTGTTATCACAGAAGGCGTAGAGTTGAAGAACAGCAAGCAGGAAGAGGAGGCCCAGGAGACTAGCAAGGCTGACGGCACAGTGGAGAAACCGTGTACTATTCTCTGAAGAGAAACAATTGCTCATGGGCTGTTTATTTACCCTGTGCCTTTGTCAGGATGGCATCTTCTAGACAATGCCCTCTTTGTGCTGTGCTTTGGAGGATGACCTAAGGTAGCTGGAATACAGCGCTGGGCACAGAACTGGGAATAAACAATGTGTCCTCATGCCCTTGATGGAGGACCATTGTCTTTTGCTGTACGGGCACTAATTAGATCCTCCTCTCCACCAGCTCCCACAGTCCAGCTGCAGGCCTTGCATGTGCATCCCAGCAAATTTCAGCTCTGATTCTCTTCCAGCCGGGTACTTCAGTGACGTATATACAATTGCATGCAACTTCCCAGCAACCTCTTCAACTTCACCACCTAAAGCCTGCACCTACCAGCCAGTCTTTAGAAGCTGTTTAGGGGGCTTTCAGTCTTCCTGTCACACCCTACATGTAACCCAACAATTAGCAAGATGTAGTGGTACCACTGGATTACAATAGGTGTATCTGGGTGATCACACCATTGACATCTTTGTGTGTTGTGAACTTCTGAATAATCCTCCCTTTCTATTGAGCCCTGTTGGTGGAAGGGAAGACCACTACAACCATCTCCTCTCCTAGAATTTCACAGAGGGCTTTACAGTTCTGACAGCACTTTTTTTTTTTCCCTTTTTAATCCTTCCCCCTCCTGACAAATTTCTCACTGGAAACTTCAGCCCAGCTGCAATCCTGCCAGTGCCACTGATGTCCCTCTTAGTGCATGAACAGAGGGCTAAATGGGGTTTTGAACACCGGACACACAAAGGGAAGCTTACTTGAGGGATGACAGGCTATGGACTTGCTCTGGTTCCCAGCTGGGTGGGACACAATGCAGGTGGTATTAGTCACGTTGGTGCTATATGCTGTCAGTGTGCTGAGAACAGTCACTGTCCCGTTGTCATGGCCTTCTTCCTCGGGGGTGAAGTTGCTCCCTAGTAGCCACGAGACCCAAGCAGCCGGCTTCCCTGCCGCTGCCTCGCACACGGGGTTCCCGTGGTCATCACAGTACAGGGTCAGCCGGGGGGGGACTGCAAAGCATCAGGAAGGGAGGAGATACAGGGAGTTAGTTTGCCGCAGTTGGGATCAGATGTTCTTGTTCTCTACCCAAAATGAACACAGTGAAAAGAGGAGAATAAGGTTGGAGGTGCCATCCCGTTACAGCGACATGTGCCAAAGCGACAAGAGACAAAGATCGCGCCTCTTTTTCCCTTTTGGACAACTCTCCCCCATTCGGGTGAGCTGCCACAGCCTTGTACCATTAGAGGAGGTTTCCCTGGACGTTGCGGTTGGGAATTATCCCAAATACAGGGCTGAATTAGACTTTTGTGCTAAGCAGCCATCGTATGCGTGGTTTAAAATGTATCTGAACGCCAGCATAAGAGGAAATGGGTCTGTTCCTACTGTCTGGATGAGAACATCCCATGTTTGATAGACTCTCTCAGCACTTGGAAGTGTTACTGTCACATGCTTTAGTTCTTTTAAATTCATGTATTAATGATTGATTCTACAGGATAACCGGAAGCATATGCAGAATCCTCTTTTAGTGTACTGGAAGTTGCTTCACGCATGTTATTTCTAACTGGACAGAGGAAAAGGGGGCAGCAGAAGGGAGAAGAGTTTTGGGAAACAAGGAGAAGGGAGACACGGAGCTGCTATCAATGAAATGCATGACAGTTTATCCCAGCAAGAAAGCTCCTCTTCTTACTGCACGCTTCCCCCGGTGCATGGGGAGAGGAGCTTTGTATGTGCAGGCCCAGACACGGTCCTTTGGAGAACTGTAAAATGAGGAAGGAGTCCCTTACCCAGCACGGTCAGGTAGTACATCTCATGGAAATTCCCTTCTGTTGTTACTACGTCACAGGTGTAATTTCCTTCGTGGGCTATTCCCACTTGCCGTATCTCAAGGGTAGGATCTCGATCTGGTCTGAATTTCCAGTTCATGCTGTCACTGCAGTTTGTTTTGTCTGTCTTGTTCTGATCAGCCCTGTATCCCAAGGTGCAGGGGCCTCCAACCTTGGGGCTTATTTTCCATGTTACCATGGTTACATTTGATTTGGTAGTGCAGGTGAGCACACAGCTGTTACCTACAGTTGCTGACACTCTCTTGTTCCCTGAGGGAGAGAAAGGAGGAGAAAGATGTGTGAGAAGGTGCCCAGAGATGTCCCTCATAGCCTTGGAGTTCTGGTCTGTGCTTCACAGAGAAATGTCTGCGCTGTTACACACCAGCATGAGGCTGTGTCTGTGCCAGCCCAAGAGCTGCGTCTCTCCTCTTAGGCGAGAATAGATCACCAAATTCATGGCTGTGTTCCATACATTGGTCCTTGTTTCCTCTCCCTCCCTCTGTAATGTCCTCTCCCTAGGACAGTGGATTAATGACATGACTGGGAAGCAGAGTCTGAATAAGCTGCAGAGCCCATCTGTATGGGGAGATCTCTCAGGTTGCTTTTCCCCCAGCATTGCTGCCCAGTACAGCAGAAAAGTGAATGTTTGAGGACATTCACTCCACTTTTGTGCTGGATATAAGTAGCCCTCCTAATCAGGTCAAGCACAGGTGGCAATTTCTGCCCTGACACTCCAATGCTTATATGAACCAATTTCCCTGATTATAGTGGTGACAGATGAAATAGTAGAGGAGTATGACATTTAACTGGAAAGACAATACATTCCTGTTTGTTGTTAGATCCAGAGATCCCTGACAGACTCGATATCACTGCCTTGTTACCTGGCCTCACCTGTCCTAACAAAAACAAACAAGAAAAAGAAAAATTTGTGTAATTCATGTCAGGTAGGGAGGAGAAGGGTTTTAGCTGCATTTTTAGATCCCACATTTTTTTGATTAGCTTTTCTAAGTATTTGACTGAGTTTGGAAAGGGGAAACAACCTTCCCATTAAGTCTTCCTAAAGCTTTCATCTCAGTCTAGTGCTGTAAAATCCCAGTATACTTCATTTGTAAGGACAAGTCACTGATACCTAAGAATAAAGCTTTATAGGATTCTCTGATCAGAAAACCTCCCATCAAACATTTTTAATAAATCTGTTAATTATCATGAAAAATATCATACTCAGAGAAAATTATTACCAGTTTTCATCAAATCATTGAAAAGCTCAAGTTCAACATCTTATTGTTTGACAACTGAAAAGATCTAGTTGCAGCTAGATATGTTTTGATTTGCAGGTTATTGGTTTTGCATCAAAAAAATCCCTTCAGCAATTTGTAAAGATCTCTTCCCCTAGATTTTTTCATACTCAAAGAACTGAGTAAACATCACTCTGATACATTGCCTTTTCCTCCTCTGCCCTTAACAGAGAGTTGGTACCAAAGTACCGTCAGAAGTACCTGTAGCTCCCGTGACTGCAGTGATGGTGAGCAGAACAGTGATGTACAGGGTCTTCCTGACAACTTTCAAAGTAGCTCTTGTGTTTGTGGATGATCTGGGTTTCTTGCACCATCCAGCTTGCTGTGAGCTCCTCATCATTCCCTGCCAGTGATCCTCAGCAGCCAGAGTCGCTGTGCTCCTGAGGGCCCTGCGGTGCAGCTACAAAGAGGTGGTTCTTCATCTTCCTAGCACCGAGCTTCCTGTGCTGAGAATTGGTGAACATAAAGGAAATGGTATTGATATTTGCTTTCTGACCACTGACCTTTGGTATAGTGTTACTATGGGAAGACAAACTCTGTAGCAGAACTTGCATGAAGTCTAAACAGTGTGATTTTTCATGTCTGGTTCTGATCTCGCAGTGAGAATTTTATCGTTGGGAACTGGGGGAAGGATATTCTTAGCTTACCGCTTTAAAGGATGCTCAACATATTCAGAAAAGTCTCTTAAAACAAATTCTTCTTCATCCTAGCTCTATTCTTCACCACATACCTAGCAGCCTAAGACCTTTTCTCTAAAAGGCACTGGCAATCACTTCTCCCCTGCAGGGAAGGAAGGTAGGTAGGTAGGTACATTGCATATTTATACCACAGCTCCCTTTCTCTGATAAAAGTACATCTACAGATAGTTAGGCCAAAGTTGCTTTTTTTGTACCACTGGTTTGTTTTTCAAACTGTTCTGGTACTCTATTCCCCCCATACACACACAAGTGATCATTGAAGGTCGTTCCGGTGGTGAGCTGCGAGATTTCATTTAGAGCCAGAAGAGTCTCTTAATTTTTACAAGGTCCTTAAAGACATTTCCCCAAGATAGCACTGTCCGTCTTCCCATGGGATTAAGACTGCTGTTTTATACCAGCAAAGACAGCTTTCCTAGATGTAAGGTGAACCTCCCTGGAAATTAATGCACTGAATTTAATTTTATCAGAAAAATGTTAGCCTCCCCAAACTTTGAAGCCACCAAGCTGATATGAGTTGGTGACTATTGGCCTGTTCTAAGAACAGAACTGTGCCCCACAACTACTGTTACAGTAGATTTATGTATTTCCATGGCTGTGCTGAAATGTGCCTGGAAGGTCTTCAGTTCTGTGGTCAAATGACATCCAGAAATGGAGGGGATCACTGGTAGGCAGGCTGCCCCGCACCAAGTAGTGGGTGCCATTTAACTGAGAAGCATAGCACCTATTAATGACTCACAGGGAAAGCTGAGTGTTGTGGTTCAGTCCCAGCTGGCAGCTAGCCACCACACGGCCGCTTGCTCACACACCCCACACACCCCCACCCGGTGGGATGGGGAGGAGAATTAGAAGACAAAGGTAAAACTCCTGAGTTGGGGATAAGGACAGTTGACTGGGACAGCAAAGGGAGAGGAAAATAACAGCAACAGTACTTATACAAAGCGTGTGATACACAATGCAATTTCTCACCTGATGACATGACCCAATGACTGTACACTCAGACTGCACACTCAGACCATACCAAGGCCACTCCACCCCTCCCTGACTAGCCCCTTTTTATGCTGAGCATGACATCATATGGTATGGAATACCCCTTTGGCTAGTTTGGGTCAGCTGTCCTGGCTGTGTCCCCTCCCACCTTCTTGTGAAAATTCACTCTATCCCAGCCAAAACCAGAACGTTATCCACCCTTTATTCTGTACCATCTATGTCATGCCCAGATCCTACACCTCCCAACTGATCACCACCACTTTCCCTGTCTTTGTGATATATAAACACAGATATCATTCCCTTAGTCTATAGGCCATCCCTCTAAAATGTCTGTTGAGTTCATTTAATCCATGACTTTAGGCTCCATTTGCTGCAACAGTCTCTCAGGGCAGGAGAGATGGTCCGTGCTGCTGGGTTGTTGCATGCTGCATCCGGAGCTCGTGGCTGGTGTATCTGACGTGGGTCATGCTCATGGTCTGTGGGTTGAAGGTGTCAATTTCGAGGAAGTTGCTGGGCGCCAGTTGCTGAAGTCAGTTCTAGTTCCATCATCGCTGCACTTTGCTCAGTTTCATCACAGTTTATCCTTCATTAATTTGGGTGATTCTTACTGTAACACCATTGATATGGCATATAGCGATTGTAGTAGCGATGACATACAATGGCAGGGTTATTTAGCAATTAACATCATGCAGTTCTAATAACTGGCTATTCTCACCCAAAATCAAATCCCCTTGAGGTACGTATTGGACTTCTGCATCCCCCACCAAGTGCACCCAGGTCCTTGAGCAAAAGCAATCCCGTGGATGGGTTTGCCTTTGCCTGAAGCAGGGATAACTCAGACTGTCTTCCCCAACACATTCTTTGTGTGCACTATGGGAATTTTACCCCCGTCTACAGTACGTGGAAGTTGTGATTGGGCAGGGCCAGCTTGATTGGCAGACCCCTTAGTGTTAACTAACCAGGTGGCCTTTGCTAAATGTGTGCCCCAGTGTTTGAGGGTCTCACCACCCCATGCTCTCAGTCTAATCTTTAGCAGTCCATTGTACCGCTCGATTTTCCTGGAGGCTGGTGCATGACAGGGGATGTGATACACCCACTCCATGCCATGCTCTTTGGCCCAGGTATCTATGAGGTTGTTTCAGAAATTAGTCCCATTGTCTGACTCAGCTCTTTCTGGGGTGCCATGTCACCACAAGACTTGCTTTTCAAGACCCAGGATAGCATTCTGGGTGGTGGCACAGGGCATGGGATTGTTTCCAGCCGTCTGGTGGTTGCTTCCACCACTGTAAGTACATAGCGCTTGCCTTGACAGGTTTGTGAGAGTGTGATGTAATCAATCTGCTAGGCCTCCCTATATTGATATTTCAGCCACCATCCTCCATACCACAGAGGCTTTAACCGCTTGGCTTGCTTGATCATTGCACATGTTTCACATTCATGGATAACCTGTGCGATAGTGTCCATGGTCGAGTCCACCCCTTAATCACAAGCCCATCGATATGTTGCATCTCTTCCCTGATGGCCTGAAGGGACCACTGAGCAACCTTTATGTTGCCAGTCCAGATGTATCTGAGCCACTTCAACCTTAGCAGCCTGATGCATCTGCTGGTCATTTTGACGTTGCTCAGTGGCCCGACTCTTGGGCACGTGGGCACCTACGTGATGTCCTTTTACAACCAGCTTCTCTAGCCGGGCAGCAGCATCTTGCCACAGTGGGGCAGCCCAGATGGGTTTGCCTCTGCGCTGCCAGTTGCTCTGCTGCCATTGCTGTAACCACCCCCAGTTCTCCACACGACTTGGGAGGTTTGCGAGTGCCCCAAGCCAACGTCTGCTGTGCTTTACACTCGTGGATCTGACGTGCCAGGCCGTCAGATCCATACAGTCCAATAAACCCAGTTGTCCCTTTCCTCCACCTGGCTTGTCCTGGTCATCATATTCATTACTCACTCCTTGCAAAAATGAGTTAGCAGTCCCTTCGAGAGGATGATAAGTACAATCAGGCCTTCCACTCTGTCTGGGGAACTGCCTGCTGGAAGAATCCCCTTTTGTGATTGTTTTGCCTTGCAGCTCACATACTTGTGCCTGTAGGGTCGGGGTAGTTTTTCCATCCCACTTCCTTGTACCCTCTGTGGTCATGCAGGTAAAACCACAGGGTGCCTCATGGTGTGTACCCTCTATATCCTCTCTCTTGAGCAGACAAACACTTACTCCTAATAACTGAGATACTGATCTGTACAGGTTGGGAACAGGACATATTCTCTTCAGGTCGCTGGACCTTCTGGGACAGTTTCTCCACAGCCGAGACAAGGGAGGAAGAGAGACTTTCTTTGTATTGCCTGAGTCAGCCAGCCATCATATGGTATGGAATACCCCTTTGGCTAGTTTGGGTCACCTGGCTGAAACCGGGACACTGGGTAAGTTCAAAGAGAAAGTTAGGCAGCCTGTGTTCACAGTTCTTATATTCAGAAAAGCCAACAGCAGCAATGTAATGAAATCTTCATCTCTGCTGGCTATTGCTGCTGCAGTTATATTTTCTGAAAGCCACTTTGTCAAAAAATTTCAGGCAGCTATCTGCATCTTGGTTGATGCAGCTTCTGCTTCAGTGTGGTGTGGTTTGGCGGTTACGTGCAACAACTATTTCTCATGTTTAGAGGCACGTCCAAGATGCAAAGATCATATTTAGATCCCTGCAGTGCGACACATACCATAGTTTCAGCAATAGAATCTGTGGGTGATGTAGCTCAGCACTAAATGGCAGATGCAGCAAGAAATAATAGTCCAAGTCATAAAAATCAGCTTTCAAGGTCCTAATCACTTGGGGTTTAATTGGGAGCAATGCACCCAGCCACCTGGAAGTATTTAAGGTAGAAACTAAGACAGAAAAACTGATAAATGGAAAGGGATAATTCCCTACAGCATGTGATGCAACCTAGTCCAGTTATCTTTGGGGTGAGGCCTAATGTTTTTGGGTTTTGGGGGGCGTTTACTAAATATTCTGCTTTCTGATAGTTAAGATGATGTCTGAAAATGACGTTCATATTTCTTTAGTTAGTCTTTTGGATTTTGAGTCTTTGGATTACAGTTCAGCCATGGCACAGCAACTTACTGTGTGACTGTGAAGACTGGAAAAGTTGTATATGGACGATTTGGCAAGGGGAGGATTGATGGGTGTTTTTTATTTTTGGAAGCCCAAACCCTCAGGCTGACGCTAGTCAGACAGCATGGTAATATCGTGGTAAGAGCACCACTGTTGTGCCCCAGGCAGCTGATCCAAACAACTCAGCTGCTGAACCTGGTTGCTCTCCATCCACCTCCTGCACAGCCCTGGGTGTTTCAGAGCATGCTGCTATGTAGCTGCTCGATGGTTATTTGTGGCTCAGCCCCTGGGAGAGCACAGTTTTGCAAACGTTGGCATCATGCTGCGGCAGAGCAGTCCCTCTGTGAAGGCTTGTGCTAGGGTCTGGACTCTAGCTGCGCTATCCTCTCCATCTCCTGGTCAAAGCAAGCAACAACACTCACCTTGAAAAGTTTTTTTTTTCCTTTTCCTTTTTCTTTTCCTTTTTCTTTTTCTTTTCTTTATCTTTGTATCACATTCAAAACATTTTACTTTCAGGGATGTTCATCGTTGCTTTCTAGTATTGATGTGGTAAATTTTCGTTAACTTTTAAGTGGAGCATTTCTAATTCCTGAAGTAGGGCATTTCCTTTTGGGAGCAGAGAGGAAGGCATTTGCTGAAGCCATTACTGAATTTATAAATTATCAAATAAATACTTTGCTTGCACCAGAAATGCTTTTGGGCCAGATCATTAGAGAATATTGTAATCTGAGCAAACATGTTGTAGATCTGCAAGGGACAGAACGAGACCACCCCCACCAGCTCTTACAATGGAAAACTCAGAACTGTGGTCTATGTGAGCTATCACTACCCCTGAATTGTGTCGGCCTTTGGATGCTATGCCCACAAAAACTAAGGTATGCTAAAAAGGGCAATCGCAAACTGATGAGGTAATCAGATTACATTTCTAGATTATTATTATAAACAAAACAAAGGTACATTGTGGGATCTCAGCCATGCGACACTAGGTTCTCGCATAAGCTAGTACTTTGCTTGGAAATTTGTAGCAGGAATTGTATTGTTTGAGCCTTTTTTTTTCATGCCAATGCACTGTTTTAGCACAGATATTCACTGTATGAAGGCAGAAGTTTGCTGATAAACCTAGTTAAGGATGTGGAGTATAGAAGTGTCCATAAAGCTTTGTCTGATATTCTGAATGTTTCTGCAATAAAATCACTGTACAGTGTGAGGCACTGCCAGACTGGGGAGGAAACACATGACACTGTCTTCCTTTTTTACCAATTCCTTTATTTCAAGATGTACCTGCTGCTACTGTGATCCAGGTCATGGCCATAGCAACCAGCATTAAGGAAACAAAAGTTTATCTCTAATCAGCTCTTGACGATGTGGTTCTCCATCCCACCTGCACCCATCATGGGGTGCTTTTCCATTTGTCAGTGTCCTCACCAGTCAGTGTTATTGGCACTACTATTTTTTCAGCCCAGATTCAAAGCCTTTCTAACTGATTTAGCACCCTTAAGACACAGAATTTCCCCCTCTTCTGCATATTCATGGCACTGTTTGCTGTGCTAATGACCAAGGCCAACTCCGAGAAAATGGATGGAGTAATTCTGCCTTATGCTCTTTGCCTCTCCTCAAAGACTGAAGTGCAAAAACAAATGCTGCAGCAGAGGTCAGATCAGGTACAAATGGAAGAGATTCATCAAATTTGAGATGAATATCAAAAAGAGAATTTCAGTTCTGTGAAGCCAGTGGAAACTACTCTTCAGCTAGGACTAGCAGTGTTGGCTGCCACATGAACAATAATGCATCTCCCTTCCATTACTTTACTCGAGAACTTGTAAAAGACTTTCCCACTAATGAGTGTTTTAATTTATTTTTCTAAACTTTTGTTTTCATCTCAGAACGTCCAGTTCTTGAGAGTTTTGTAGCTTTGAATTCCTTCTTGAGGAAAGAGACACCTTTTTTTTTCCTTAAGTAGAATACTTTGCATAGAGGAAAATGCAGAGTTTCTTAATATTTTATATAAGTAATTTAGCCTTTAAAACTGTCTATTCTAGTAACTCTAGTTCCTAAACCACCTTCCAAGTGGAAAGAACATAGGCTGTATTTTAGGAGAAAGCACAGATTTGGATGTACTCAGTAGCGCCCTTATGTCACAAAAAAAAGCAGAAAGTTTGGTGCATGCACTCCGTCCTTTCTGGCACGCTTCCTGGTAACACTATTTGGTCTTAGTTCCTCTTCTTGGAAATGAAGCTCAAAAGCCCAGCTAGCTTTGGCTGACTGGGCCTGAACAAGGAGCCCTCACTGCTCTCCCAGAACTCCATCTCCAGCTGCTCTCACAGCTACTCTTCTCCGAGGTGTCTGAAATGAATCATGGTTTGACCTGTCACATGATGCTGGGATAGACAAGATCAGATCAGACAAGACAACTGGTGTCACTACTTCCTTCCAGCTCCGTGCTCTTGACCATTCTTTGGAATTTAGGTCAGTGTCAATGATTATAGATCCCTCTTTCATACTCCAGAGGAATGATTGTCAGAGTTTTTAATGTGGACTAAATCATTTTTGTAGTCATTCTCTGACATCTGAACTACATAACCCACAACTGAAAAGAGACATCTGCTGCCACAGACATGAGCCATAGGCAATTTTAGTCTGAATGCCTAATGTTTGGCAATAATATATAGAATAGAAAGTAGAGTCAAGGGAGATACAAAGCAGGCTTAAATGTTGATGTTTTACCAGCTCTGTCCACAGTAACCTGCCATTTCCACTCTCCATACAGTCTGCCCACAGAGAACCTAGACTGCAGTTTGGTCCAGGAAAAAACAAACAAACAAACAAACAAACAAAACCACCTTCTACTGAAATGCACAGTTCTCATCTTCAGGTTTTAGATGTGGAATGCTCTTGTTTATCTAGCCCTTTGCTAAAATGAGAAGTATTCAGAAGGTCCTATGCCATTTTAATTTGTTCCTGTTGCCTATGAAGGTACTGTCACGTTAAAAAGGAGACTTAATTAGTGGCTAGGGCTAGCCTGTGAACTGGGCACCTCTGTTCACATCATCCCACCTGCAGTTAAACGGGCCAGTGGGTTTCTCTGCTGCCTTCCATCCTGTCTCTGGCTGGCTGTTCTGGGAGTATGGTGCTGGATAACGTGTGCCTGGTAAGGGTAACTACTGTAGAGCAATTTCAAGCAGGCAAGTCTGCTGCCAGCAGCAGTGAGCTGTGTGGGATGCTGAGGCAAAAATACCTAAGACCACTTGCTCTGTTTTGCATGTCACAGTTTGGCATATGGAAATCTGCCTGCTGGAGTGGTTACAAGCATAATCTTTGGCTGGTATGGTTTTTCTGTTACTAGATTGTCATAGTTTAACCCAGCAGGCAGCTAAAACAACCACACAGCTGTTTGCTCACTGCCTACCCCCCCAAAAGTGGGATGGGGGAGAGAATCAGAAAGAAAAAGGTGGGTTGAGACAAAGACAGTTTAATAGGACAGAAAAGGAAGGTAATAATAATAATAATAGAATATACAAAACAAGTACAATTGCTTACCACCTGGAGCCAATGCTCAGCTAGTTCCTGAGCCGCCTGCCTCCAAGCCAACTCCCCCAGTTATATACTGAGCATGACATCACATGGTATGGAATATCCCTTTGGCCAGTTTGGGTCAGCTGTCCTGGCTGTGTCCCCTCACAGCTTCTTGTGCACCCCTCACCTTCTCATTGGCAGGGCAGTATGAGAAGCTGAAAAGTCCTTGACTGCTTGGCAACAACTACGCTATCAGTGTGTTATCAATATTATTCTAATCCTAAATCCAAAATACAGTGCTGTACCAGCTGCTAGGAAGAAAATTAACTCTATCCCTGCCAAAACCAGGACAGTATCCCCCCCCTTATTCTATATCACCTATGTCATACCCAGGTCCCACACTTTCCAATACATCCCAATTAACGATCACCACCTTTCCTGTCTTGTGATATATACACACAGATATCGTTCCCTTAGTCAATGGACCACCCCTGTGCAATGTCTGTATAATGTTCATAAATGTCCACAAAAATTCCATTGTGTTCCTCTAGTCCATGACTTTGGGCTCCATCTGTCAGTAGTCCTTCAGGGCAGCAGAGGTTGTTGCATGCTGAAGCCACTTCTGGTTCCATCACCACTGTACTTGTCTGGTTCTGTCATTGCTGCACTTTGCTTGGTTTCATCAAAATTCATCCTTCATTAATCTGAGTGATTTGTTTAATTTAATACCACTGATATGGCATATAGCAACTATAGTAGTGATGATATACAGTATTATATTGCAATTAACATAATACAATTCAAATAACTGGCTATTCTCACCCAAAATCAAATCCCCTTGTGGTACATATTGGAATTCTGCATCCTTCTGCAT
Organism: Grus americana; assembly: GCF_028858705.1. Classification (NCBI taxonomy): domain Eukaryota; kingdom Metazoa; phylum Chordata; class Aves; order Gruiformes; family Gruidae; genus Grus; species Grus americana. Next base: position 93,233,095 of record NC_072852.1, on the reverse strand, counting down.
CACCCACCAAGTGCACCCAGGTCCTTGAGCAAAAGCAATCCCACAGATGGGTTTGCCTTTGCCCAAGACAAGAGTAACCCAGACTGGCCTCCCCAACACATTCTTCATGTGCACTACGGGGACTTTACCCCCTTCTACAGTATGTGGAAGTTTTGTTTGGGCAGGGCCAGCTTGATTGATATAGATCCACTGGTGTTGACTAACCAGGTGGCCTTTGCTAAATGTGTGCCCCAGTGTTTGAGGGTCTCACCACCCCATGCTCTCACTGTAGTCTTTAATAGTCCATAAGAATTGCTTTTCAAGACCCAGGATAGTGTTCTGGGCAGTGGCATGGGTCATGGGGTATGTTTCCAGCCAGTGGTTACTTCCACCATTCTAAGCACATGATACTTGCCTTGGCGGGTTTGTGGAGTGTGATATAATCAATCTGCCAGGCCTCCTCATATTGATATTTCAGCCACCATCCTCCATACCACAGAGGCTTTAACCGCTTGGCTTGCTTGATCACAGCACATGTTTCACATTCATGGATTACCTGTGTGATAGCGTCCATGGTCGAGTCCACCCCTTGATCACGAGCCCATCGATATGTTGCATCTCTTCCCTGATGGCCTGAGGTGTCATGGGCCCAGTCAGCTATAAATAAATCACCCTTATGTTGCCAGTCCAGATCTACCTGAGCCACTTCAACCTTAGCAGCCTGATCCACCTGATGGTTGCTTTGATGTTCCTCAGCAGCCCAACTCTTGGGTATGAGGGCACCTACATGATGTCCTTTTACAACCAGCTTCTCTAGCCGGGCAGCAGTATCTTGCCACACTGGGGCAGCCCAGATGGGTTTGCCTCTGCGCTGCCAGTTGCTCTGCTGCCATTGCTGTAACCACCCCACAGGACATTGGCCACCGTCCATCTCTGTCAGTCCAGAGACAGAGCATCGGCCGCTTTTCTCGTTCAGCAATGTCTAAAGCTGGATGGCTTTCACCTCTGCAGACTGGCTCGATTCACCTCCTCCTTCAGCAGCTTCTGCGACTTGTCATGCAGGACTCCATAGGGCAGCCTTCCACCTCTGATGCTTTCCCACGATGCGACAGGACCCGTCAGTGAACGGGGCATATGGCTTCTCATTGTCTGGCAGTTTATTATGCAGCAGGGCCCCTTCAGCACGTGTCACCTCCTCCTCTGGCGATATTCTGAAATCTGTGCCTTCTGGCCAGTCTGTGATCAATTCCAGAATTCCTGGGCAATTGGGGTTTCCTATTGGAGCCCACTGTGTGATCACTGCGACCCACTTACTCTACATAGCATCAGTTGCATGGTGCGTAGAGGGGACCCTCCCTTTGAACCTCCAGGCCAGCACCGGCAGTTGGGGTGCCAGGAGGAGCTGTGCTTCAGCACCAATCACTTCCAAAGCAGCTCGAACCCCTTCAGGTGCTGCCGATATCCCTTTTTCAGTTGGAGCATAGCAGTGCCTCCAGTGCAGTCAGCTGTTGGGATGCCCCCGTCACTCCAGAAATACAGATGGGTTCTGCCCCTTCATAGCTTGTTGGCATTAGGGTACACTGTGCACCAGCACTCTATCCCAGTTTCAACACGGATTTCAATTAAATTAGGTTGCTGTGTTACCACAAAAAAAACCCAGCAGTGTTCCTGAAAGAATTCCTGAAATTTTTATTCTTCTGTTTTTTTCCTCTGCATTTACCTATGGTTATTTGCACCACTGGGGGTGATAGGAGAGAGGCTTGCTCTGTAGGTTTCAAACTGGTTTGGAACCAAACAATGGTCATAGATTTATTTGGGAGCATTCTTCTAAGCGTGCACCTAGCAGCCAGTGATTGTGGTCTGTCCTGAGCTACGTGCATTTGAGCTCTGTCTTGCTGCAAAACAAACCAGACTTTAAGAGGACTTAATTTATGGGACTAAGGTAGAATACAGGCTATTTTCCCCTAGATTTCTTGCCTGGGTGTAAGGTCGAAGATCAGAATAGCTCTTGGAAAACTGATTATTACAGTAGAGAGACTGAGCACGCGGAAGGACGTTGTTGCTTTGCCCCGTTTCGTGGCCAAACTTGGGCATACAGCGCCCTTAGCAGCTCAGCAACGTTCATGGGTTTGGTTCTAGTCTATAAACACAAGATCAGCAAGAACAAAAGATAAAAAGCCGTGGCTAGGGAAAGCGTCCCGCTCTCTTCGTGTCCGATGAAGACGGACGGCTTTACGGCCAGGGCACCGGCCACACGCAGCACCGGACCGTGACAAACCCTGGCCACGCGGGGGCAGCCGGGGGCGCAGCGCCGGGCCCCGCTCCGCCCGTTCCCGCTCCGCCGGGCTCCGCTCCGCCCTGCGCTCGCCGCCTTCCGGGGCCGGGCCGGGCTTGCGCCGCCACCCGTCGGGATGCTGCTGCCGGGGGCCGGTGGTGCGGCGCGACGCTCCCCGTCGCCGCTGGCCGCCCTGTCCCAGGTGCTGCGGCTGGAGCGGAGCCGTCGCACCGGCGTCGTGTTCCCGCTGCAGAGGCTGGAGCGCTACCTGGCTCCCGGCGTCGACACGGCGCGGTTCCGCCTCTTCCAGCCCGGCCTGGCCGCTCTGCAGCGCGCCGAGGCGCTCTTCAGGTCCAGCCGCGACCATGCCATCGACTACGTGAGCTCCGCCGTCCGCATGGACCATGCCCCGCCGCCGGCCTTACCCGAGGTCAGGGCGAGCCCGGCCCCCGCGCGTCCCCTCCCCGCCCGGCAGCGGGGCCCTCCGTGACTTCAGCTGGAGCCCCCGCCGTGCCCCCGGGCTGGCCTGAGCTGCTGGAGATGAACCGGTGTTGGCGGTATTCGTGTGGCTCTGGGGGCGGCAGTGTCTGAGCGCTGCACAATGCGTGGTGCATTTATTACTGGTTTTTTTTAAATCATTCATTTGTTGTTGCCCCCGTGTTGTACAACTCGGCAATGTGATGTGGCCGGCACAGCGCTCCGTGGCACAGGACATCGCTGTCCCCAGGCGTTGGTAGCAAAGGCTGACAAATGGCCAGGACTGACTGCAGCAGGAGGGGGTACCCCTGCCCAGACACGTGAGATGAGGGGAGATGGACAGGTGTAGAAATACTTAATACTCTCTCTGCTTTTCCTACTTCAGGTGTGCTTCATCGGCCGAAGCAATGTGGGGAAATCATCTTTAATCCGGGCCTTGTTTTCACTATCTCCAGAAGTGGAGGTCAGAGTGTCAAAAACTCCTGTAAGTGACGTTTTTACCTTCCCTCCTCTTGGTCAGAAGCTGGTGCCAGCCCAGAGGATAGGGCTGAGCGGGGCGGGGGGAAACAAGCTCTTGGGTAACTTGAAGCAGCAGGAGAGCAGCATGTCAGCCGTGGTGGCCGCCAGCTCAGGCTGGTGCAGGCCTTGCTCTAGCAAAGGAAGAGGTGGAAAGAGCTTCGCTTCGCTCTTCAGCCAGGGCTGGCACACGTGCCTCACAGAAGAGTTGTACAAGCTGCGCAGATGTGCCATAAATCCCTTTGGGAAGAACCAAGCACAGACCCATGAAGGTATTTTTGGTCTCTCTTAAGGATAGAGCTGCATAGGATTGCTACAAGCGTAGGAGACTAGGCGGCTTAAAGCAACGGTAGCGTTTTTGCAACCTTCTCAGGGAGGGGCAGGTATGGTACACACGTCTTGTGGGACCTCTCCTAGTTCACTGCTTAAAGCACCTTTTTAAAACGACCCCCTTCCTTCATCTTACCTAAATCCTCTCCCCAGGGCCACACCAAGAAGATGAATTTCTTCAAAGTAGGGAAGTACTTTACTCTGGTGGATATGCCAGGATACGGTTACCGTGCCCCGCAAGACTTTGTGGAGATGGTGGAGGCCTATCTGCAGGAACGGCACAAGTAAGGGACTTAACTGTACCTCCACAGAGCAGCGAAAGCCAGACACCTATATATAGTGTCATGTAATTAGGTGTAAAAATGCAGGAGGAGTAGCTACTTCCAGTGGTAACATTGATTAGTTCCGATGTCGTTTCCCTGGGAACCTCTGTGGTATTACTCATTCATGCTTAGACAGATGAAAACAGCAGAAAAGATAGACGTGTGCTGCTCCATGCTGACCCTCAGCTCCCATGCATGGCTTTTCTTGGCTCCTCCTATCCCCAGATCCCGTGATGATGAAATAATGGTGGTGATTACTGTTGTTTGTATTTCTGGCAGCTTGAAGAGGACTTTTCTATTAGTTGATGGTGTAGTAGGACTCCAGAAAACAGATCACATTGCAGTAGAGATGCTAGAAGAGTTTGGGATTCCTTATGTGGTAGGTAGTGCTTCATTCTTGTGTGGTTATAAGTTACAGATAATCTATAAAGGTGTGTACCCTCTACCCAAGCTTATGGAAGTTGTCCTACCTAAGTAGTACCCCCCCCCTTTTATTGTTAAATAAATAGGCCTAAAATGTGTTGAGGGGGCCAAGTGGGATTTAAGGGATTTTTTGCTTGATTTATTAAAGACACTTTTTTTTCAGTGCTCAGCTTGAGGAGCTTGAAAAGGTCCACTCCTTATTCACGCTATAGAAGTGCTTTGGAGAACTGTATTACACCATTTTCCCCCTAGATATGACCCAGAGCTTTCAGCCTGCCTTGCAAGATGGTCTAGGACTCTTACAGATGTTCCAGGCTAGCAGCAAAATAATCTTCTTTTCCTTTTTTAATCCTGCTTTTCTGGATCCATGCAGATGGTGTTAACAAAAATTGACCGAGCTTCCAGGGGACTGTTGTTAAAGAACGTGCTGGAGATCCAGGAGTTTGTAAAGGAGAAAACTCAGGGATGCTTTCCTCAGCTATTCCTGGTCAGGTAAAGCTCTTCTCTGTTGCTGCCTTTTCCTTTCAGGTGATGACTTGCAGTGGGGCAAACCACCTGAAATCTGTCCGTCTGCTCTAGCAGTGGGTGGCACTTCTCTGTGCCCCAAGGACAGCGGGTGGGCTGCTGGTGTGGAAACGCCCCTTCCCTTCTTCCCCCTCCTCTGCAAGGGAGCCGAGTTCAGTTTTCAAGGCTGCTCTTCCTTTGGCTGCTCTCCGAGAGAGGCAGCAGTCCCTATGCTGCACGCTCTTCTATGTGGAGTTGTGTTAACAGTAGCGAGCTGTAATGGTTTGATTACGTAGCTGAAGTGCTTCCTCTTAACAAGGTTGTACTGCACTGCCGGAGATGTAATTTAATACAGCCACTGGCTGAGTTTGCTTGTCTTGCTCCAAGACACGGCAGCATCTGGTGCTGAACATCGACGCCTTTGTTTCCACAGTTCTTTGGAGTTTTCGGGGGTTCACTTGCTAAGGTGTTTCGTAGCCCACGTTACTGGAAACCTGCCTGCTGTAGAGGCCAGCTGAAAAGACCAGCTCCTGATCTGCTTGGCTTATCCAGAACAAAAGGTACCAAAACTAGAGGTCTGGGTTTTGGTTGTAAATAACCCGAGGTACTAGAATTTATTTTTGGATAAACTTGTATACATTTTTGGATAAATTAATGTTTGTAAGGCTAAACTTTTTGTTTAATAACATCATCCATTCAGGAAGATTGCACTATGAATGAATCCAGATTATTTTAAAACTGTTTTGTAAAACCTACATGATTGTGCTAAGGAATAAAAAGCAGAGAACCTCCAAAGAGAAGCTAAATTTTAATACAGCATTTCCTCTCCCTCCAGTTAAGTGTTCAAAAAGCTACCACAGCATGCCTAAGCTCCAATATATTTAGGATACTAGAGATAGTCTGGTGATCTCATTAATAAAAAAGCAGTTAGTTAAGAAAAACTGTAGCTCTGATGTTAAGCAAACTGTACTTGCCCAGTTGAATAATACACAGAGGTTTACTTCTCTCAGCTTATGTAGCAGGGCCCAAAAACTGGCACCTCTGCAACCTGCCTGCTCTAAGGCGATTTAGAGTGGAAACAGCCAGCACGCTGTCTGGGAAGGTGTGTTTAGGACTTGTATATTTTACTTTTCTAACTCTCCTGCATTGTGCGTTCAATAGGTGTGGTGTGATAGCATGCCTCGCTTGCATACACTGAGGTGTCCCTGATCCAGGTGGATGAAGGAAAGGACACAACTTTAATGGGGTCTACTTTTTGATCACTGTTGGCTTGAAACAGAGTGGAATAAAAGACTGACAACTAGGGGAGCTCTTCTTCTGCACTTTATCAGCCGTCAGTGCTGCATCTACCTTGTGGTTTAAGTCCAGCATAAGCTCTACAGCTGCACTCGGAAGAACTGCCAGAGATGAGACGCATTGTCCACTATCTGCATCTGTTCCACCCTGGTGGCTGAAGCACAATACCGATGCTCTGTACTCCTTAGGGGCACTGTAGCGGCTCGCGGAACTGAGTCCCACAAGCAGCTGTACCTGGCTAAGGGCACCCGAAGCTGTCCAGTTCCAAGGTACACAATCGGACAAAAGGACTGCTGTCAACAGCACCAGTTGTATGGGAGAATTTAGACCAAAGCTATTAAGCGCCTATGTCAAACCCTGGCACTTGGTCTTGTCATGTCTTAACATTGCCAAACGAGGGTGTGCGGTTGTCAAAGTTACTTACATTAAGTGTTTAAACCTCAAGAAAGGGCAGTCCTCTTGTGAACCACTCTGAGGGCAAGAAGGTGGTATTTCAAGTGTTTTCTTTCATTATTGAATTTCTTGTAACTCTCAGACTAGACATGAGGCGAGGTCTGTTTTCAGCATACGTGTAAGAAGTGGGGGTGTGTGAGGAATGCAGTAGAAAGATGTGGATCTCTAGTTTCCACATCTTAGCAGAGATCAAACCTGTAATTCTCTAATGTTTTACCTCTAAGCCCAAAATGCTCCAAGGCAAACCAGCCAATGGGATGCTTGATCCTAGGGGGAAGTGCAGTAGTATATAGACAGCTGGAACAGGTGCAAAGTGAACACTTCAGGAATAACCTTTTCTTAGTATCTTAAAACCAGGATCTTCCAAAAGCATCGATCCTGTCAAGGCTGTCATTTTCAAGGCCTCAGCCTTGACTGAAGAGCCTCTGAAAATAAGCCTGTATATGTAAAAAAAATGCAGTTCAGGTTTTAGTCCCTCTTCAGAACAAAACCCCTTCTAGTGCTACAAAGTCTTTTATTAATCACGCAAATACATAAAGGATGTCTGGTAAATCCATTTGTATAAAAACTGCTTTGAAATGGCAGCAGACTGTGAACTGGACCCTGTGATCCTCCTGTGTGTGTACAGTTGCCTTGAGGTGTCCTTAGCGGAAGACAGGTGGAGCTAGGCCATACATTTTCTTACAGCTGTACTAGAAACGGTAGGTACAGTTTTGTTCTGAAGAACCAGCTTTACCTCTGGCCATATCTAGGTTTTCTGCTGCGTTGGCCGAAAGATCTTCATTCACAAATGCTTTAAATACTGGAATAACTCTTGTATTTTGCTCAGCCATCTGCAGGAGAAAACACCAGTTTGTTACATGCAAGAATCAGTGCCCCTGTGACAGGTAAGATAGTAAATAAAATCAAATCCTCTCCTTCACTTAAACATTAAAACTTTAAGTGCCTTCATGGGAGCATGCTTTGGGTGAACAGGCGTCTGACGCACTAGCAGGCTCCCTTGCCAAGTTCTTAAGGAACGTGCTGCGTTGCCAAATGAGGAACTGCACTTGCTCAGACCTGGGACGCACAAGCTCTCCCTTTCTTTTCCCCACTCATTGATCAGTGGTGGGCCTGGCAGCATACTGAAGTAGTAAAGATCACTTCAGTTTTAAATGCTTTTGATGTCTGACATCATTTGCAGTGTGTACACCACACTGCAGGCATCCAACGTTACCTTGTAAAGCTTTGCCTCTTCTGCACCTGCATTTACAGAAATGATATTGAGTACAGGCTCCTATGGAAAAGGATTTCACCTTGTGCAGCCTCTCCGGTCTTTCAGCAGTACTTTCTCCTTCTTCCTCCTCTACTGCGTCTGGTCTAGCCTGTCACCATAACCCTGGCACTACAAAGCCAGCGTTTTGACCTTACTCTTTCAACAGTCCACTAGAGCCACTATAGCATAGAAAGCATTTTAGTAGGGACCTTGACCAGATACTATGTCAATAATTCTATTAATGAAGTAATCTAAACAGGTTTCTTGGGTAATTTTAAAAAGCAGAGGCTTTTTTTAGCAGTTAAGACATTTCAGATTTAGCCTCTCCGAGGCATTTACACAGAAAGGCAACATGCACTAAGGCAGAGCTCTCGTTTACTGTCACTTTGAAGGTTGTTTCTGCGTTGCCTTCTTTCACTGTTGTCTAAAGTCTTCTTCCTTGGGCTCAGCATTGTTTTCCTACTGTGCTCAGAACTAGGATGTAGTAGTAGTTCTTTGATATAGTATGAAACAAATTTTGGATGCCAAACAGAACATGCCAAGGGTTGAATACAGACGATTCATTTTGCATTAAGTGGGGTGGCTGCCCACGAGAAGCAAGATACTGCTACCTCAGCTATCAGAGTTTCTGGCAAGAGAGGAAACAGATTTTTAGCAGTAGCTAATGTTTCCAGTCTGTATTGTTGGCTAGTCCTACTCATGCTTGAGGTTACTTTAGTACCTGCTTATCCCAGCTATAACATGGTACTGTATTTTACAGAGACACTGTAGCTTTTTTTGTGCAAGCAAGGACAAACCCAAGGAGATATAGAGCTGCTTACGCCACTCTCCTGCTTAAGTGTTTTGGAAACAGAGTAAGACCAGAACCCATTTACAGAAGGGGCATGTGAGGAAGGAATAAGTTGTGGCTTTTGTCCCATACTACAAACTGGGCATGCAATGAGGAAAGGAACAGAACTAAGACAAGACAAACCGATCTTACCTTACATCCCAAAATAAAAATGACTAGTTTATAAATAAGAGGTGTGACTTTACAGCCCTCTATATGAGAAGCCAGCCTCTCCACAATATGCTGTAGCCAGTCCTGTAAGTTCCTTTAATTCTCATCTGATGCACTTACAGCCAGTTGGTATCTAAAAGCATTAGCAATAAAAAGTAAAGTAAGCATCCCTTCTTTATCTGCACACATGATTTTAATACTGGGTTTGGTAACTGCAATTTGATCTGCTCCTAAGAATTAGCCACAGCATTAAGTATGTGTGTGCAGATTTATTGTAACACTAATTTAACACTGTCCAAGCACTTGTTAAATACGATCTCTAACTACTTCAGGTATAACTAGTCTGCTTTTAAGCATCTCTTATATAAGCACAGAAAACTGTTTTGCTCAATAAGGTAATTATTGAGCAGCCATCAACTGTTTAGTTAAATATACAGCAGATTTTTTCAGGGAAGGTAGTTCACATTTTTGTATTCTAATAATCCGCAGTAGCATTCGTGCACCTTGTGGCACACTTACAAAGTTTATACAAGACAATAAATCTACCACTTGCACAGACGTAGCTACTTAAACCAGTATTTTATTTGAAAAATGCTGAGAATGATGGAGAAGATATTATGCCAATAAGTAGTAAGGGGGAGTGGGGGACAGGGAATAAATCTTAGCACTCTTGCTAATGCTGTTCCCCAAGAAGTTATTCCCCGCTGATTCTTGTGTGATGAATACAGCACTGCTGGACTGCTGCCCTCACCCCTGATGCCAGTGCAGAATGTGGTGTCTTGAGATGGCACCAGCCGCGAGCTCCCTCAGGGAAGGCTGCTTAGGCTCAGACACCAAAAGGCACTGCACTCACTTCTTTTGAATGCATTCCTTGGCGTCCTTCAGTCCTTCATCAGGACTCTCTCTGACTCTACTCTCCAGTACGTTTTTGTTTCTCCAGTGTCTGCACCTCAGCTGCACTTCTTCCTCTTCAGCTTCCTAGAGAAAAACCTGTGTTCAAACTTGACTTGACAAAGCATTTATTACACTAGGGGAGTGAGCCTCCTACTGGAGACATAATGGATTTTTCTTCATAAAGAAAAAATTCTTAAGACAAAATTTTTTCTTAAGGCAAAACCCAACAAAGACACAAAGAAACTTGTATTTCTCAAGCATCAGTAAAACTAGCTGAACCACTCACAACAATTTATGAAGGATGTAAGCAATTGTACAATTCAGAAGTATTAGGGATTCTTTTTCTTCCAAAAAAACAGGCATAGGAAACCTGGTACTCAGCCCCCAATTACAAGAGACATTTCAGAAATTTTAGAAACTGATGATGGAAAAAAATAAGGAATAATGCCAACTCCTTGCAAACCTTGGGGAAGAGTTGGCAGGTAGATCTGTAAATAAGCCAAGCACAATGACAGTTTGCACGCTGTCAGAAGGTACTGCTGACAGCTTTGGCTCATAACAGCCAGGGTTCAGGTGGCCAAAGTATTTACAACATTTGGGATAAAGGATTAGTCTTGGACAATTTTTAAAGACCATTCTAATAAAAAAATATTTTATTCCCTCACCAACATGACTTCCAAGGCATAACTAGGACATTTGTTCTAAACTTAGTACTCTAAATGAGTAGGTGTAAGAACTTCACCAACAATATTAAGAGTACATTAAGCAAATTAAAAATAATGCAATAAAAATAACAAGAATTTTTTTTTTACAGTATAAAACATTTCAATGTTAAAGTTTCTTTAAGAAACACTAACAGGTGTCTAAGCTGACGAGGATAAATGCTGTCCAAGCCTTAGCTGTTGCATTACAAAGAGCCACCGTTCTCCTTGCAGCTCCAGGTGGAAACTTAAGCACAAATACAAGTTAAATGACATGGTGCATAGGCCATTCTTTTATAATCTAGCTGAAAAGAGCATTACTTAAGCAAGTGATCTGCATCCATTTCCTTTGTCTGCCCCTCCTCTGATTTTTTTATCTAGTTTATGCTAATAGCATGAAACGTACCTCACAAAATTAAAAAAAAAAGGACAAGATTATTTATCTGTTAACAGGAGCCAAGTGTTATATAGAAAGGAAAAAGGATTTATGAGTCTCATTGTACTTGTTCTTTGTCTTAGGGGAAATCGTTCTGAGTTGTATTTGGCCCTGACAGTGAGGGACTGCCAGTGAGGACCTTTAGATACCAATGCAGACTCCTACACTGAACGCTGTTACAGCAGGAAATGAGCAGCATACACAGAAGTTACACAACACACTCGCATTGACTTAAGTCTTGCTTTTGGTGAAAGAGTGAACTCCATGCTCTGAATTAAACTTAGTTTCAAAGTTGCGGCCATGGGAAACTGCCATGCTTGCGGGGATTACCTTCTGTCTCCAAGTTGTTTGGTCATAGTCAATTGTGCTTCAATCTGTGAAGTACTGAGAACCAGGAAAAGGAGAAACTTCCCTGAAAAGGCTACACAACCATTCCTGTTCCCTTAATTCCAGAGCTCTTGAAGAACGTATTTTCTTTTTGTGTTATTTCTACCCTCACCATCAAGGACAGCAAGAGCATCTAATTCCATTTCTTTACAACTGCGAACAGATTCACTCGCCAGCTCTTTGCCCTTAGCATACTTCAGCTCTCAGAGCCATCAGTTACTTCACTGGAAAAAAACCTAAGTCCATTCCCCTTCCTGTATGTTATTTATTATTAAAAGCATAATCTCGAGTTTATTGATCTAAAATAATTTACTGTGTTAGAAAGCAGCTGCTTTTCATTCACAGTGCTCAAATTCAAACCACCTGCCAAGCATGGATGCATGTTCCATGCTCACTTTGTAAAGCAAGGAGGAGGAACTTACCCCAAATTGTGCTAAAAAAACAAAGACAAGAATAAAGCCTGATCTTTTGTTTTGGCTAAGCCAAATCAGTTCCACATGCAAGCAATGAAACAAGCTGTCCTCTTCTCCCTTTCTACCTATATTTACTTAGACCATATTTTAAACCTTAGCATGTTGTAAGAACATGTACCAATGCCATCAGTAAAGGAAGAAAAAGCACAAGTTTTAACTTTTTTTTTAATGGTCTTAAGAGCTAATGAAGTCCTAAGTACTTAGAATTCACACAAAGTAGAGGGACATTTACTTCCACAAAGCCTTCTCCTGACAGGACGAGGAACTGTACTGTAACTGCACCAGCATCTTACCTTATATTGTTAAGTTTCATCTTCAGTTTTGCCTGACCAGATCCAGGCATCAGCAAAAGTTTGTGTGTTCTTTCCCAAGTCACAGATGACCTGAAAGGGAAATTCCACGGTTCATTTGAGATCCTTTTTCCATAAAATCCTGTCATGAAGCAACCTGCAATCTTTCAACTTCTCAGTACCAGGAAAAAAAAAAAAAAAGCCCGCTGACTTTTGTGCAATGCCCTAGCACTATTTTTCCTAAAATCAAAGTCAGAAATTGAAATTAGTTTTGAGCTTCAATACAGCACATCCACTGTTTTCCATATCTGCAGAATACACAGATTTGTACTCAACATAATACAAGTGCACAGGAATTCAGCTTCAAGTCATAACCCAGCTGCCAACCAAAGGCAAAGAGGAGGCTACTCTCACATTAGCTGTTCCATAATTATCTGTTGCAAGGATAAATGAGCTTCTTCACAAGCTTTGGGATGAGAGGAGAGGCCAGTAAGGGTGACAGCGTGGTGGGAGTGTGTTACTGACCACCCAACCGGGTAAGATAAGTGGATGAACACTTCTCCCCTCTTCAAGCAACTCCAGAAGTCTCTGTATCAACAGATTCTGCTTCTCATGGGTGAGTTGAGCCTCCCTGACAACTGCTGGAAGGGCAACACAAGACACAAGCAGCCAAGATTTCCATGGGGTGTCAGGAACAGCTTCCTGATACAGGTACTGGATGGGCCAGCCAGGGGTGACACAGCGCTGTGCCTGTTGCTCACTAACCGACTACATGGGATCCCATGGAAGGCAGCTCTGATGTGTAATGGGAGCTCAGGAAAGCTGGCGGGTCTTTGACGAGACCTCCAAGCACAAGAAGGACCATCCCCACACTCAGGAAGACAAGCAGGCATATTAGGAGATCAGTTTGGCTGAACTGGGAACCCACAACGGGAACTCCAACATAAAAAGGCAGCACATAGCAGGTGGAAACAGGGACAGGCTACAAAGGCGGAATTTAGAAACTTCCCCCAGGTGTGTAGGGACGGTGTGAGGAAACAGCCGGCTGCACTGTGCAGGGACAGGTCTCCAGAGGAGAGCGAGCGGTAACACAGGACCGCAGCGCCTCAGCTGCGCAACCGCCGCCGGTCTCTGTGGGAGCGCCGAGCTGGGGCAACAGGCCCAGTGAAGTGAGGAGGGCCGCGGGAGCGGAACTGGCACCGAAAAGCTGCCGGGGAGCGCAGGCGGAGCAAAATCGGAGCAAACCACCCCAGCCCCCGCCCTCCACCGTACCACAACATGGCGGCCTCCGCGGGGGGCGGGGCGGAGGAAGCGGAAGCTCCTCCGCCCCGCCCGGAAGCGCTCGCCGGGTCCTGATCGCTATGGCTGATGAAGAGGAGGACGTGCCGGTAAGTGGCGGTCCGGAGCGCTGGATGGAATGCTCCGGCCGCATCCCAACCGCAGCCGGGCAGCCTTAGGGTGCTGCGGGAACGGGGGCGGCTGGTGGCCCAGGCCTCGCCCCTAGCCGGGGTTGGGGAGGGAGGGTAGCGGGAAGGGAAGGGGTCCCCCCGCCGCCCTGGGCGCTGATGGCGGCCTCTCCTCCGCTGTGCCCGTCTAGTTTGAAGAAGATGCGGAAGAAGCCGGCGGGGGCCTGGACGGCGGGCAAGGCAAGAGGAAGAGGCTGTTCTCCAAAGAACGTGAGTCGAGCCGGGCCAGAAACCCCTGCCCAGCGCTGGCAGGTCAATCGCCACAGGGCTCCCTGCGGCTTTTAAGGACGATGAAACTCTGAGGAGGCAGCTGTGGAGTTCCAAAACTCAACACCAACGGCTTTCGTTCTGTGCCCTGGCTGAAAGTGCAGAAAGCTGTTGTGCAGACTCCAAAAAAATACTGCTAATGTATCCTCTGAACCTAACTGCCAAAAGTCAGTCACAATGTCAGTCAGCATTTGGTAGGCTAAATGCATATTTAATCTGTCATCAGATGTGTTTTACTGTATATACAGCACTAGGCTTTTGTTGGCCTCTCTCTACCTGCTTATTTCCTGTATGTTTGCTCAAGAATTGTCCTGCCCCACAGACAAGCATGCTGTCCTGGTGCATGATGCGTAGGACGGTAAGCTGTAACTAGATGCGCACTGCTGGCAGCACTGAATGGATGAAAGGACCCTCACGCTGAGTGTTTCTTTCTGCAGTAAGATGCATGATGTATGGATTTGGGGATGACCAGAACCCTTACACAGAATCAGTGGACATTCTTGAGGACCTGGTAATAGAGTTTATCACAGAAATGGTAAGTTTACTCTAAACAGCATGGTCAAAACATCTTCACTAAGACTTTGTAAGTCTTCTGAAGGTTATTGCCTCTGACTCAAATACTGCATTATTCCAGGCCCAAAACTCTGATGCTAGTAGGAGAAAGCTAAACTTGGACTTTGTTCTTCCATGATTAACGCAAAATTCATACATCTTGCTCCATGTAGACTTAGAAGAACATCTGAAGTCCTTAGGTAGCAGGTAGATTAGTATTGGTGGGGGCGGAATACATGGCTGACTTGGGGGTTTGCTGTGGCATCACTGTATGTGCAGCTGACAGAAGACAAGGCTCAGCTTTTCAAGTTTCTTGACATTTTGCGTAGTCCCAGTGTATTTTCATGGATAGGAAGGTAGTTCTGCGCTACAAAAGAAATGCAAGCTTCCCGGGCCTGAAGCCTTCACTCTTCCAGACATTTGGATACTGTTTGAAAGTTGTTTGTTTTTTGAAAAAAGTTATTCCTACTATTTGTGGATCCCCTTTCTTTTAAAAGGTTGGCCTTGCCTTCCCTCACTGAAATGCCCTAAACTGTCCTGTGATATGGGTACTTCACATTGCTTCTGAGTTCTGCCTGATGCTGTTCAACTACTTTGCAGGCTGGGTGTCCTACATGTAACCTGGCTTTAGTTCTGATGCCATTACTGTTATGTGTATGTAGTGCTATGTGTGACAGGCAGCTGGGGACAACAGAGTGACAGTGAGTCCATGGTTTACTGGGAAGTTCTCTTGTGACTAGCATGGTGGTGCCCAGATCCTGCAATTTCTTACTTTTTGATTATAAAATGACAGGAAATAAAGTGGAATTGAGAGCTTACAAGAAATCAAGGGGCAAAAGAACCCTCCCCAACTTTCCTCTTTTCCTCCAACAGACACACAAGGCCATGTCAATTGGGCGGCAGGGTCGTGTACAAGTTGAGGACATTGTCTTTCTAATCCGCAAAGACCCCCGGAAGTTTGCCAGAGTTAAAGACCTCCTAACTATGAATGAAGAACTGAAACGAGCCAGAAAGGCCTTTGATGAAGCAAACTACGGATCTTGATCCTGTGCGTGGGCTGCACTGGGCATGCATTACTTGGGCACTTGCTGCCCAAAAAGGGATATCGTGTGGTGTTTGGAGGGGTTATTCGGGATGGAGATCACTGCTGGGATGTCTGCCCTCGCTCCCAGCCTTTTCTGAAAAATATTCAAGCAGCTGAATGTTATCTGATTGTATGTGGTATACTTAGGTACTTTTATACCATTTTAATGAAGTGAGAGAAGAGTTCTAAAGATTCTTGTAATGGCAGGAAGTCTGTTTGAAGGAGGACTATGTTGAATCAGATATTTAGAGGGCTAATAATTCCCTACAAATATTTCAGTTATCACTAGGTATTCCTGTTACAGGAAACCTAGAAAATGGATCTTGGTTAACAGAAGAAAGGCTTCAATGCCAAACTGCTATAGAAGTTCTGCTCTTTGCTCTGTATATGCTCTTTGAATAAAACATTTTAAGCTTGTGCCCACTCCTCACAACTAACATTGATCAATTCACACAAGATGCATAATACAGGGCTTTTAGCACTTAATGGGCTAGGAAGGTTATTTTTTCTTTGGTCCCAACGAGCACAGCTCTTTTGGTTTTTACCACTATTAAGCCTAAGAAAATGAAGTTAACCTATTCCAGATTTACTTGTACTTACAGCCTTTCCTTACTCCTGCTATGCAGGTGTGGTACATTAAAGCAATTCCTGTTTTTCATTTCGAGACAGTTTTTTCTTAGTATTTCCTGGTGATCCTGATCTTGGGACTTGGGCACAAGCAAGAACCTGGCAGAAAGCACTAACCCCATTGGCTTGTTCTAACATTATTTCATTAATACATGTTGAAGTAGCTGGGCCTTGCATTGCCAAGCAGGCAGAAATTGCACTTCCATTAAAAAGATCTCAGGACAGTGAGAAATATGTTCACCGGTCAGGAGTTTACTGCTGCAGGCCACAGCTGTGCTTTCCCCTATTTGTGGAGCAGCTCAGAGGCAGTAGGTTCAGTTAAGTCAAGTCCTCATTTCAGGCCGAGGATAACAGATGCTGAACAGTGATAATACTGCAAGTCAAGGCTGTCTCTTATACAAGCAGCACAGAAGGAAGGGTGTAAGACTGCTTCCTTGGAAAAGCGGTGGCAAGGCTTTTGTCCTCAGCAGCAGTAAGTGATCAGCTGCAGCCTTCTGCCATGGGTGGTAACTGTTTGCACTGTGGGTTTGACAGCAGCACTTCACATGTGGTCAAGCAATAAAGAAGGGACACTGAGTAAGGGTAACTCAAAATCACTGTTCCTGGACAAGGCTAAGTAAAAGGATGAAGACTATTCAACTGTTTGGAACACCCTTCCATTAAAAAAAAAAAAAAGCTGGTTTACAGAAACATAATAAAATAGTTGCTGCTTTCTTAACAGAATTCAAGGTGTGAGTGACCAAGACACCATTAGGGTTCTGAGGATTTAAAAAAGCCCCAAAATTGGAACGACTTGACCCCTTCCCTCCTTGCAAGTCCAGGGTCAGACACCCATTGCTGCAAAAATAGAATCAATATCCACATTCTCAGTAGCTTCTTTCCATGCAGGGCCAGGGTTTCCTTCCAGCAGCAGCTGCTGAGGGGTCCCTGCTGTGCTTAGCTGGACACAGCCTGCATCAGCATTGGAACATCCTTCCCAACTCAGAGGCCCGTGCCGGTAAGCTGGGAGGATGAGCGAAGCGCTGTTCTCACAGGCCCCAGAAAGCTCAGAAGGTTTTTGCCGAACAGTCTTCAGAGTTCTCTTCAAGCGCGCGGATGATCTGATCCTCCTTCGACAGAACTGCGCCCCGAGGTACTGCTTTGGCCAGCGTGCGTTTTGCAACCCGTACAGGAGGTATTTACAGACAGATGTTTTGACACAGCAGAGTTTTTTCTTCAAGCTTAAGGGGAGGAAGGTGCACAAAACATAACTTTATCAGCTGCTGAAGTGTTAGTTCATTTGGGGTTTGGAGAGATTGGGTTATTAGCCGCCTCTACCATTTTCCTTGTCATACCAAGGAGACAGAACAGCACCTCATGCAATAGGAGCCAGGGCATTCTGAAGAAAGATGACATCCCTTGCATCATATAATCATTACCATTAAACATGCACACGATTTAAGTTGCATTTTCATCCTCCCTCCCTCCCTCTTAAGTATTTGTGCATTTGTTAGCCTTTTAAATCCTTTCACAAATGACTAAAGCTAAACAGAATGTTCATGTCAGAACGTCCAGTAACCTGAACTAGTGATCCTGTTTGAGTTTTAAAAGAATGGGTTAGACAACTGCGTTTCTCTACACTGTAGCAAAATACATGATATTAAAGTGTCAGATCCAGAAACCCCACACCCATGCAAAGTTACCTGCATCCTTGAGCCTCCACGTGGTGCAACCGGTTGCTTTTCAACAACTTGTTACGCAGAAAATAAGCTTCTGGTTTGAACTTGTTGCCTTTGCACCACAGAATAGCTTTTCTGAGTGCCTCCGACAGTTCCCCAAATGACATAGCTGTTTGGACCATCTGTACAAGAGATCCAGTATGCTGCAATTTTGCTATACGAGAGAAGAGTGATGCCGACTTGGCTTTAAAAGGTGTCGATGCAATGCTTATACCCTGAAACAATGAATAACAGAATTAGTCTTAAAAACATGACATGCCTGATCCTCTCTGCTGGAGAGGAGCAGAGCATTGAGGGTTTTGAGAGAAAATTCTTTATTTCCTAAGGAGAAAGTGGTAGAGCAGTCTTGCTTTGTGGAATACAAAAAGAGGAGGCAGATAATTAGAATTTGTATTCCTGTCTACTACTGACTTGCTCTCTGGTCATTTCACTTGACATACCAACAAATGCTCAAATTCCTAAGCTGAAATTAGTAGTGATTTTCAGTGCAAAGCTTCCACACTAACTTGGATTGTTAGACAAGCAAAAATAAGGCCGGAAAAGGGGACATTTTCAATTAGGAACATCATGTTGTGAGTATTAGGGTCTTTAAAGTTAAAAAAAAAATTATGTGTAAAACAGTAGCATACGAACCTCTTGTGTTGGAAGTCTGGATGGTCTACGTAAGCTCTTCACATCAAACCCCTGGCGCTTCCCTACAAAGAGAGAGGAGTTCCCGTAAAGACAGTTTTAAGTCTTTGCACAGAGACACCACAATGCTTTGCCCTGCCGAGCTCTCAGATCTCCTGCTGTCTCAGCAGGCTCACACCTGCACTCAACATTTCCAGGCAAACTCAAGGGGACTACACTCATCTCACATGGCAGCTGGCAAGGGATGAAGAGGATGCAGAGAAAACTTAATGGGTAAAAGCTTCACGACAACACCTGGAGATGCCTGCAGTAACTGGCCATAGCCCTGACTGCAAGGGAAGAGTTGGGCACAACCCAGAAGCAGCAAGCACAGGATACCTGCACCCTGTACTTACAGCCTTATCTACTCTTGTATGGACTGCAGACAGTGCTCTTAGCTTCCTTCACTATCCTTGGGCCCCATCTATGCAGAAGCAGCAAAATATGAGTAACTACAGGACCTATAAACCACATTCATTACCTGCTTCTCTCCAGACTGTATCATGTTTAAAACAAGCAAACAAAAAAACCTCACAATACTGACAATATCCACAGCTTTATGAAGGCAAGGGTACATGCAGCATTCTTCTCCTCTTGCAAAGACAGGAGAGTTTGTACTAGAACTGCACTCTGTGGACAGTAGAAGTGCTCGGCTCTGTTGGACAGGAGTTGCAGTCTCAGATGTCAGAAACCAGTAGCACTGTGGCACAAGGCTTTACCTCTGCTGGCTCTGGTCACCAGAACTGGCTCTCCAATGTCCATGGGGCACGGGATGCTACAGTTTTTCACAGCATTCAAGCAGGTCGCAAGATTTCTCTTTTTCCCAGGCTCTGACGCTGCCTCTGGCATTGTTGGGAAGAACTTCTTCAGCCAGCTGGTAGGTTTTTTTGTTGTAAGCATTCTAGCCTTTTGCTTTTTCACCTCAGAAGAAATGTTAACTCCAAGGAAGTTACTGATATCAGAAGGGAAGGTAAACCCCTTGATATAAGGCATCTGTTGGGTCTTGGATACCAGATGAAGTGATGTCAACAACGTGCCATACAAGGACATGAGGCTCCGCAATACACACCTGTACTGAATCCTGAAGAGAGAAGACAGAAAGGTATGGAGTCTCCTTTAGCAAAACCTTGCGCTCACTGAACAACTACCTTCAGCTCAAGTGTAAGAGCTGATGGAACAGATTCCAAGCTGCCCTTTCCCTATTCCCCCTCATTACAAGCTTATCTTTTTACACTCCGTCACCACGCTTTCCTTAATATTAGTCTGAACTTTAAGGAACTGTTCAAGATCAGAATGTAGGAGCAACTTGACTTGTAAATCCCTGATCAGGAGCCGCTACGCTTCCCTAGAGCTTTGCTGAGTGCCACACCTGGGAATCACCAGGTTCTCAGGTGACATCCAAATCATTTGAAGTCTTCCCCCAAAAGCAACCTGTAACAACTCAGGACAACGGTGCCAGCACTGATGCCGTACAATCACCTGCTCTGCGTTTACTGGGGAGGCATATTCCTTGTGCCAAAGAATGTTTTACTGAGTTCTACACAATGCTGTTATTCCTTCAGCTACAGACAGCAGTTACTTTCTTGGTGTTGCTCTGCCACACTGAGAGAGACTAGAACAACGATTTCCCTGGAAAACTCAGCAGTATTATAGAATTATCCCAGCCTTTCCATTTCAGCATGAGGCAGGACTTACTGATTGCTGCAAAGAGCACCAGATGTTAGTGTTTGTGGCAGGCTGGCATTAACCCTGTGATTTTATTAGTGCTACATAAAGTCTGCTATGAACCAAGAACAAAGCCTTCCAAGACAGCATGTAAGAAGTCCCTCTCCACTTACACAACTCTTCAGGTGCTAGAATCAAGTCCAAAAGGATGGAGGCAGTCCCCTCCTCCTCCTTCTCCCAGTTGAATAAAGCTCACTCAGCAGCAAGGCCTAATTAGAAGCCCTTCTCCCTGACAGACATGTCAAACAGACAACAAACAAGACAGACTTTTTAATACACAAACCATAGCCGGCTCAACAACCCTGAAGCCACAGTGTTCAAAAGTATGAATTCTTCCGAGCAGAGATGTTTAATGGACAAGCTAAAGATTATACAGTTAAGGATGAAAAATAAACAGCATGTAATGAGACTTGCTGAACATACCAACTAGAGGCAATTCACAAGGCAATATCCTGGATAATTTGGGAGATGAGTATCCAAACTTTGGGTTGCTCAAGGCCAGAAGAGCAGCTGGCCAACAGCCTGAGGTTCCTACATAATGACTTGAAAATAAGATGTTTGGCTATCAAAGAAACGTCAAGTTGCACATATGAATTGCACAGTTGAGTCCGTCAGCAATACAGGGCCTACAGCAGACCTACCTTTGGTCTGTCTCATGAGGTACTGCTGGTGAACTGCAAGAATGTTTTCATGGTGAAAAAAGGATACAGAAAAGCTTTACAGCAACAGTCCAGTAGACGTAGTATGAGCTTGCAACCTCCCAATACCTTCAGAGCCACTGTTTCCAGTATAGGCTGGCTGGGAACTAAGCATTCTGCGTGGGCTTGGGATGTGTTTTTCCTGTGTTGATACAAGGATGAGGAGATGGTTATGATCTAGCATTCCCCCCTTTAGCTCTGCAGACGAATGCATATATCCTGTATAACATATGGAATCATGACACTTACTTGGGAATCAGTCCTGCCAGAATTTCAATGCAGCCCACCAAGTTCATTTTCCACACGCGTTTCAAGCATTGCTCTACCTAGAAAAACGAAAACTCCCGTGACTGGTATTTTGAGAGACAGCACTGCCTTGGTCTCAGGACTGTCACTATTGTAAGTGACACCTTCCCCTTATGAGCACAAATGGCAGGTTTGCAAGATGGAATGTTCTGGTATGTTCCCATATCTGTGGTACGATGAAAAAGAACCTTTTATCACACTACCATCAATATGGAATTAAGTAAAAGGCCGGAGTAGGCCACTGGTAATCAGTGCTGCATGGCTTCTCCTGCAATATACAATGGCTTTTGGTATTGGCTTTCCTTTCAAGAACAAAAATGCATAAACAAATCAAGAAGGTAAGAACGATTCCTGTTCTATTTCAAAACAGTGATTTGAAGATTCTGACAATCCCTTTACTGGAAAATTGGTAAGGAGGTCACTTTTCACCTTAAAACAAAAAGTGCCTAATCAAGTAGTCTAAGGTTATTCTTCCCCTCTCCCATTATTACAATTAATTGAAAATCAAATCCCTGTATTACTACATATTGAAAGGTCTGTAATTGTACCTACTTCAGGTTTTAGCATACGAGACCAAGCATTGGTTCCACAGGGCTGGAAAGCAGAAATTGCACTGGCTGCTCAGAGCCAGGAAACCCACTCAACTGAACTGTGAGGAGCTTTAAAGACAACAAAAACGCATCTGCTCCAAAATACTTTTCGCACGATGCCCCAGGCACCCAGATGCCCTTCCGGGACTGGTGACTGGGGCCGGGGTGCAGAGCCCAGCTGCCGGGTACCTGCCAACCAGCCGGGGCTGCTCCTCACCTGCTGCAGGGCCAGGTAGGGCCGGTGCCGGAGCAGCCTGCTGTGGTAGACGTAGAGCACGGCCCGCAGGACGCGTCCCTCGACGGCCAGGCCTGTTCCCGACAGCCGCTTGCCGGCGGTGTCGCACCGCCGCCGCAGCACCGGCAGCCACTTCCCTGCGGGCGGGACACACCGCCTCAGCGCCCGTCGCCGCCCCACGCGTCCCCCAACGGTCCCCCCTCTCACGGCTGGCGAGCACCGACTGAGCAACCGCCGCAAACGCCAGCGCCCCGCACGGCGCCCGGGAGCGCCTTAAAACGCCCCCCAGCCCTCCTCAGGCCCTCAGCCCAGCCCGGCCGCACGGCGCGGCGTCCGCGCCGGGGACCTGCAGGGTGTTCGGCCGCCAGGGCCACCGTCGCGCTGCTCGCGGGCCACGGCACGTCCAGCCTATTCCACGCCGCCTCGGCCGCCGCCATCTTCCCCGCGTGGGGGCGGTGCTGCGCAGGGCACGACGGAGGCCGGACGCGGGCGGGACCATGGCGGGGGGGGGCGCGGGCCGGACCAAGTCACCCGGGTGGCGGGCCGCGCCGATCCCCGCGGCAGGGCCTTCAGCCCGCAGGCCCGGTGGAGGCGGGCAAAGCGGCGCAGGGGCTGCTCGCCCTGGGGGTCCCCAGCGCCGGGGTGTCTTTACACCTTCCCGGCACAGCATAGCTCGGGTGCTGCTGGGTACCCGGCACGCCAGAGCCGCGGGAATGAAGCCCCCAGGCTTCCCCTGCCCCCCATGGCTGCGGGGAGCTCCGGGCCTCCCGCCTGGCAGGACCGGGCCCGGCAGGTCCCCTGCGCTGCGGGCGGGAGCGGGAAGGCCCTTCTCGGGACCCAGCCAAGCACCGTGGGCAGGCTGATGCCCGAGGCAGGGTAAGGGCCACAGGGCAGCCCCGAAAACACCGCCGCGCCGTGAGCCCCCCCGGCTGTGGTGGGGCGTGTTGTCTGCCAGATGCCATGGCATGTCAGCCTGGACACCTCTCCAAGGCCTTGGGCCTGACTGCATTCCCAAAATGTAATAAGCGAGAAGGGAAAGAAATATAAATTAAGGGAGTTATTCATACTTTTTAAACCTCACAGTTCTTCAGTGTCTGCCTCAGGAGTTTGGGCTGTTTGGAGCCAGCGCGGCAGCAGCTGATGCACTGCGGCAGCAACAGAGTCCTCAGGGGATGACCCCGTCACGAGCCGTGCGACTGTCCCCTCCCATCGCACACACACACAACCCAAAATGCAAAAAAAGCTGAGAAAATTACTTCACACCGGTAGCAATTCGTATCAGCATTTTGGGCAAGGAAGGGCCTCGCTGCCCTTACCCTGGGCACCCACCTGGCCTGCCTGGTCCCTGCGTGCCTTGCTCCCAGCCCCAGCGGTTAGGATTTGCCATGGCAGGGCCAAAGGGTCAAGGCCAGGCAGGAGTGGGGCCTGCGGGGGATGCAGATGCCCTGAAGGGTTGATTGCTGTAATGTATTAGTGCTCCCAGAATAGTTTCCCATCAAATGGATTGAATTTTTGTGGTTCTCTGTGAGTTTTTCTCCCATAAGACCTTATTTCCTGCCTCCTTCCTTCTCTGCCTGAAGTTGAATGTACTCATTTCTTACCTGCCAACATTGGTATTCCAATTAATACATTTGTTAGAAACAATGGAGTTAAATTGAGCATGTTTTTTATACAGTCTTCTCTTTAGATTCCATTTTGTTGTATATTTTCTGTTTTCTTTCAAGGAGTCTCATACAAATACATATTAAAGTGGTGTCCCTTTAAGAAGAGAGAGCAAAATTGGCATTAGTGATTGCACCTGTAGGGAAGAGAGGTGAGAGCAAAGCAGGAGGCAGAATTGATAAAAGGCTGCCATGAGCCTGTCCTGGAAAGGAGGGTGCTAAGCTTTGTAGGCTAAGAGTGGAGATGAGAGGTCAAAGATGAAAATGGAGCCTCCACGGTGTGAGCAGAGGATCACAAAGGTCTCTCTAGCCGAGATTCTGAGGTGTTTTGAACATCCTATAAGCGAGGAGCAAGCCTGGGCTGTCTGCTTTCAGTGTTGCCAAAAAATGGAGCAATTGGCTCAGGGGCTGTGCCCACCACTCCATTCTGTGTTTATAAAAGGTCCTGGAAGCATCTTTATCCATGATGATGGTACTGCTTCCTTCAAGGTGTACCACAAGTCTGGTAAGAGCATAGGTAGATGCCAAGGGCTGTTCCTATAACAAGCTAAAATGTGGGGAATTTTTTTTTCCCCTTCTCCTCTCTCTCTATGTTGTTATGAAGCTATTCTGCTGCCTATACTTTATTTTAAAGGGCTGTAGATGAGTGGTAATACAGGTGTATGGCTTACTATTTTTTCTAATAGTGCTCTAGCAAGTAATTTGGTTCTAGGGAATAGCTGGGATGAAAGTTTGTTAGCACTTATGTTATTTAAAATAAATAGCCTGAGGCTCTATTATATGTCCTGCTCTGTTCATCTTCCAATGTATGGTTCCTTTGTTATAGTAACCTTGCAATAGATCTATAATTGACCGTTTCCCTTTTTTGTCACTATATGTAGCCAGCAAATGGCAACAAGCCTGTCTTATGCACCGCTTGGTTGCACTGCTGCAGAGGTCAATGCTAGGCTGACTTTTCAGGGACAAGAGCAGGTAATAAAGAATGAAGAAAAAGATGCAGTGCCTTCTTTGTAGTTAGATACCTATTAACAAACAAAAGAAGTACCCAGCAGCAGTTAGTTTGGGGCTAATGCTCACAATAAGAATTGTATCCTGTGTTGCTTTCCGGCAGTCCCCAAATATAGACCTACTTTCCCCAGGTGCGACTGACCTTAGTCAAAGGAGTTTGTTTCCTTATTGTCAAGAATTCTTCCTGGTTTTCTCTCTTGTCGGGGATTCTAAAAGCTATTTATCAATGCCTCTGCAGTTATCTTTCTCCTCATCCCCTCTTGTTTCCCTTTCAGATGCTGGCAGCATTCAGCAGTCAGAGGACAAGGTAAGCCTGTGTCTTCACCTTCATATGTGTGCAGATATAATCCTGCTGTAGTAGCAGGCCACCTCAGGAGATGCAGATGTCTTTGGACACTATCAAAGTGCTTAAATTTGCTGTTCCCTGTGAGAGTCACTCTGTCTCCTGCAGTCTGGAAAATGAAGCAAAATGCTAGGACTGAACTCCAGTAAAACAATGGGACTGGGAAACAATGTGCACGGATGCTGCCTACTGTGGAATAGCCCACGGTCTTTTTGTCTTAATAACAGATAACTTAGAGGCGCTAAAGCCATTTAAAAAAAATCTTAAAATAGCCTGTTTATGGAGTATCTCGGGCTATGCGATGAGTATCTAACTGCCTTTTAGGCCCTTCTCATCCTGAAAGATGTGCTCAGCCCTGAGGGGCAGTGGAGGGTATGCGCGAGGCTGGGAAGCAAGAGCTGTGAAGTTCTCCGCTACACTTTGTGCTGCCCTGCTTCCTTGGTCTCTGTCTGCAGCTGCTGGAGTACTTGGGAGTGGTGATTTATGAAGCCCTGGACTGGGGAATTGACAGCCAAGTGGAGCGAGAACTGAGTGATCCTTTGGAGAAACTGCTGTGCCTCATGTTGAAACTGGATGATGAGGCAATGAAACCAGCAGTCACCCTGCAGGATGTTATCAAGGTTTCCTTCTTCGTTCTTAGTAAACATAGTAGCTTTAGAGGAGTTGATGGAATAATGCTGTTAACCAAGGGGCAAGACCATTTCTGGGAAAAAGCTGGGTAGCTTGTTGGAGAACACAGAGGGTGCGCATGGCTTTCCCATCAGAGGGAAAAGGCAAAACCATCTTGGGTGTGCACACGTGCCTGTGGAAATGAATTAAGAAGGAAGACTGAGCATGGCGCGCTCTCAGCTGTGTCTATGAAGTCCTTCTGTACATAGTCTCCAAATTAGGTACCTAGAAGGCTATGGATATTGAAAAAAGTTACTTGTCCATAGTATTCAGTTTCTGCAAGAGCTGGGATTTGAATGTCTCAACTCAAATGAATATTTTCCTCTCAACCATAATTTAAAGGTATGAGAAACTTCCCACCCCTCAGTCTGATCAGGGCAGGGGAGAAGAACAGGACAAGTGACTCCGCCTGCTGTGTTTTGTTGCGATTTGTCTGCACTGGAGGCTTCTCCTTCCGGGTACTTATTTCAAACTACACCTTATGGAGAATGAGATATATAAATTACACAGCTACTTACATTATTGTACATATGAAATTGGACATAATCTTATTTCTTTCTTCCTCTGCATCTGCAATAAATTAAAAAAATATAGAAATGGGCTGTGAGGAAGATTTTTTTAACCATGGGGTGAGAAAACTGAATCTTGCTTTATTCTACTGTGATTTTTCATTTCAAGATCTCTTTTAAATAGCTGCACTTCTTTCAGGCCTGTGAGGAGCACTTGACCAGGCCTTCTGAGGCTACTAGCCATTATGAAATGACCTGTAGGAGTCTGTTTACTGAATATATGGAACTTCAGAAGCTTGTGACCATCATCCAGACCTCCAAAGAGGTACGTTTGGGATCACCCCTTAGTTGTTATTCCTTCTGCCTTCACACAGTCACCTAGTTCTAAAATAACCTTCCCATTGCACTAGAAATGGTGTACCTAGCTGAAGGTCTCGTTTCATGATGTGAAAGGCTACTGTCATATACTGTCTCTGCACCATATTAGTGATTTATTGTAGCTTTTGAAAGTTTGGGTGTTTGGGGCTTCTAGGCTTTTCAGATTAACATTAGTTATTTATACAGAATAGATAGGAAATCACTGAACAGTGCAAGGTAATGAACTCATGTGCTTGCTTCTCAGAGTCTGAGAAAAATTGATGTGGAAGATTCAGTGGAAAATCCCCTTCAGAAGAAGGAAAAACACTGGGTAAGTGATTTAATTCTTCATTATGGGGGGCTGGGGTTTTTTGTCTACCTTGGCTCTCTGAGGCTTTCGATTGACTCTTGTGTAGAGCTTGAACACAAACAAAACTTTTTGGGTTGTTCAAGAGCTTAAGTAGTTAGACTTGTCTGCAAAACAAGCTGGGGAGTGAACTTGAAGTTAAACTGTTTCATGTGTTAAACTCATGTGGACATTTAT
Source organism: Grus americana (assembly GCF_028858705.1). Classification (NCBI taxonomy): domain Eukaryota; kingdom Metazoa; phylum Chordata; class Aves; order Gruiformes; family Gruidae; genus Grus; species Grus americana. The sequence goes on along the minus strand of NC_072852.1, from coordinate 93,206,055 downwards.
TCTACACAGAGTGTCTTTGTGGTTCAACTTAAACCATTCCTAAAAATGAAGTTGGAGGCAGGGCAGTCTTTGGAGTAAGTGTCCACAAGTAGTTACTCAGGCTGTTTCTTCCTGCAAATGAGCCCCAAACTCCAGCTTTTGGCAGGAACTGACACCTGCCAAAAGCAATCTTTTCCCTTCTTGTAGCTGGACTGAAAACTCCCAGAAAACTCTTCTGTTGATGGTAGTACTGGGGTGGACTAGTTGACTCTTATTATGTGGAGTCTGTGCTGGTTCAGGGCTGGAGGGGACTGAGGGCCAGTAGGTCTGGCCATCTTTGTGGCTATGCAGCTCCAGCAGCTGAAACAACGGGGTGAAGGAAAGTGAGGTTGGAGATACAGCTCCTACATTCTGCTTATTGCCTTTCTTGTCTTAACCTAGATGTTGGACTGTGTGTTTGGGGCAGAGAAAGCAACTTATTCTGTTCTTTTCAAGGCCCTACACAGTCAGGGCTCAGTCAGAAACAAATAGCTCTTCTGGCTGGAGCTCTGCCTAGCATAAACAAATGCACTGTAGTCTGGAGTCTGTGGAGACAAACGGCAAGCCCCGAGAGACTTGTGGACTCGCTCCCTTTGTCTAAATAGCACTTGCTTTGAAGCGTGCTCAAACTATTCGTATGAAAATGTTTGTGAAATGTGTGTTTGGGCATATTCTCAATTTTGTGATCTATTAAAATAAACTGGCAAGCTATCTCAAACCACAAACTCATCAACTGCTATAGTTCTTTTCTGCAGGGAATACATGAATAAATACATGGGCTTTGCCATGTGACCTGAAGGCCAGTGTATTTGGCCTCTGCTCCTTCAGGAGGCATGAATTCCAAAAGCAGGATGTCTGTTGCAAATCTTCTGCCTCTAGTTTCCAAGTCCCTAAGTGCCACTTGATTGCATTGCTCTGACAAACTCTTGAGTTTAAAATAACCAGGATGCCAACTTCACTGGGATCCTACAGGTTAGAACTGGTGCCAAGCAGCCAATGCTCTCTATGGACCTCACTTTTTCATGTTGACTGCTACAAAACAGGCCTTCTGAAACAGACCACAGCCTGATGGTGTGCAGGGTTGTACAGTTTCAGCAGAGCTTATCTGTACATGTCATAAGACAGTCTTCACCTTGAAATCGAAGCACTGAGACCTCTTAGGAACGCAGCTGTCTTACCACTCATCTGTTAAACTGAATGCAATGGGTTTCAAGTGTTGTAGCCGTTTGCACTGTATTGCACAGATGTGGGTATTTTATGCGGAGTTTGACAATACACGGGATGGTGGAAGTAGAATAATTGCAGTGATCCAGTCAGTAAGGAAAGAAAAGTATGAGTGATAATGATGTCACCTACATCTGAAAAATGTTTTGGGTGTACAAGGTGCTCTGAAATGGCCAGCTGAAGGCAATTCTTGTCCTGAAACTAATGTGGCAATATTACAGTACAGAAGTCTCTCTTCAGGTCATATCTTTCAGTCAAGTTCCGTCACCATGTGAAATACAACTCTCGAAAGTGCAAATGGCTCAGTATAAGCTATTTCAAAGGTTTCTAATACTGACCAGTTTGCCCAGAGACTTTTGTGTGTTCTCCTACATGATGTGTAGCCCAGGAGATACGGCTAGTATATGGTCACTCTCTGACAGTTCTAGTTTTCTGGAGTTGAAGTATGACTATACCAAAGCCACGCTAAAACAATCCAAGAAAAAAAACCTGTCTCCTTGAAGGCAGCCATCAGTCAGAGCCTGCATAAGAGTCTTCTGACAATATACCAAGATATCTGAAGGGATAAGTTGAGAGAAGATGCTTCATACTGTAAGTGGAAAAGGAAGAGGAGTCTAAGTCACAAGCCTGGTTCCGAGGCAGTTTTCTAAAATGTTTTGCTTCCCATTCTCTGTTTATAATACAATCACTTGTTCTTACTCAATTTGCCTTTGGGATCCAGATAAGCTGTTGACTTAGCACTTCCATTACAATGTTGTCTAAACATTATTTTTTTCCTGTCTTTAACTTTTGTTGGGTTATGCTGCATGCCTGAGCATCCTCAGATATTAATACAGGAACAGGATGAGCAGATGTCAGTTATCGGCTTGTGTCTTCAGGCTGAAACTGCTAATGTATGCTGCTGTGAAGGTTAAAGTATAAGAGCCCTTTCCCCTTGTCTTCCTCTTTTGTCTGTGGGCCCTTCAACCCTCGGTTTCTGAAAGTTCAGAGGATTTTAATGGTAAGATTTGGGATTTCATTCCAAGTGTTTCCTAGGGTCCAATAATACAAAAAAGCTCTGGCACCTGGAGCACTTGCAGGCAGTAAGTATTGAAGAAAATGGGCCTAGCTACCTGGCGGCAGAAGCTGTGTTTTGCTGAAGTACATTCATAAAGTTAATGACAAAATTCAGGAATGAACGTGGCAAGTCAGCTCCCAGATCCTTCCTTGTAAATTAACTTCTGCAAAGAGAAGCAATTCACTGTTCTGGTACTGTGCCCTGATCTGCAAGTGAGTTGAATGGGGCGTTAAGGACACACTTCTGTGTTTCTGAATGATTTCAGTTCCTAAATGTGCTCTGTTCTGGGGAGGGAGGGAATGCTGCTCCATGCATTCTAGCCAGGTGTTGACTTGGCCCTCACTGGTCTCTCCAAGGCATCCCTGTGGCCCAACGTCATCCGTGAACTGCAGAATGGTGTGAGGCTGCGCAAGGCCACTGAGCGACCACAGCATCACGTGCCTCCAAAAGAAACTGTCCGCTCTCCCTTTGAATTACTTTTGGATGATATTCGGCACAAGAGGTACACCCTTCAGAAGGTGAGTGATGAGAGTCAACAGACACCTCTGAAACCACCTCTTCTACCTCATTTCTAAGCAATATTTGTTGAGACCTCTTCTCCAAAAGCCTGTCTCTTGCAAAGGTACTTCCAAGTCCAGAAGTGTCTGGGTCTCCCTCTCAGCTGCAGCTCAACATTAGATCACACTGTTTGTCCACCCAAGTGCTTCATTTCCAGTAACATTTTAATTCAGGGATAGCAATACTTTTAGGAAGCTGGGTGTTAAACTTTTTCCCCCTCCAGGGGTCAGCCACTCCTTTCCCTGGAGCAATTACACTGCCTTGCACCCAACAGTTTCATGAAATGGACCCTTGCCTGCTTATGCTTTCCACCTTGGACACTTGTGGCCTCTCAGGCTCCTTGAGCTGAGCTGTGCCTGGCATCTCTTGCTGCTTCCCTTCGCTGCTTCCCTTCGCTGCTTCCCTTCGCTGCTTCCCTTCGCTGCTTCCCTTCGCTGCTTCCCTTCGCTGCTTCCCTTCGCTGCTTCCCTTCGCTGCTTCCCTTCGCTGCTTCCCTTCGCTGCTTCCCTTCGCTGCTTCCCTTCGCTGCTTCCCTTCGCTGCTTCCCTTCGCTGCTTCCCTTCGCTGCTTCCCTTCGCTGCTTCCCTTCGCTGCTTCCCTTCGCTGCTTCCCTTCGCTGCTTCCCTTCGCTGCTTCCCTTCGCTGCTTCCCTTCGCTGCTTCCCTTCGCTGCTTCCCTTCGCTGCTTCCCTTCGCTGCTTCCCTTCGCTGCTTCCCTTCGCTGCTTCCCTTCGCTGCTTCCCTTCGCTGATGTTGTGGGATGTGTGCAAGTGCAAAAGCACTTTAGAGCGAGTCCTTTGCTCAGCCTCAGGCAGAGGCCTCTAGGCGGTGTCTATGAGCTACTGCAGGAATTTAGTCAGGGTAAAAAAAGCTGAGCCCCTTCCAGGGGCAGCTGCGGTGCTAACTCAAGTGGTAGGGGCTTCTAACAGCATGGATGGTTGTTGAGGATGACCAGATACAAAAATGTCGGGGGTGCCTCTAAAGGCTTGTGATGCTGTTTGCTTGCTGCAGCTTGAGCTGGGAATGATGAGCAGATCTAAAACATTGGCATAAGGCTTTGTGGCATTGGCGTGCTTTGCAAACAGACATTTTGGCAGAAGATGAGACACAACTCTACTTGTAATAAAGAGCGATATTTTAAAAAGTGAAAACTTTGCATACCATACTAGACTTCAGCCTTTTTTCTCCTTGTTGGTGCTGCTAGAGTGCAGGGGTTTAAAAGCCTCAGCGAAGCCACGCACCTCTGTAAAACCCCAGCTCTTGCTTTTCTTGACTGTGGCTCCAGCCTTCAGATAAGGCTATGACATTTCTCTGGAGATGATATCTGGATTGATATATAAATTAATAGTAGTGGAAAGGAGACAATACATCATAACTACTTGTGTTCCTTGCAATGTACTGTGTATCAATGCGCTGTGCAGTACAGAACCGTAACTCAAGGTGGCAGGATGAACTGGGTCTTGATTTTTTTTTCTTATTTTTTTTAAATTTTTTTTTTTCTGTGGTCAACAAGAAGCACAAACGTATTTGAAGAGTAGTATTCAGAAATGCTAGAAGAAAGCATAGCGTGCTACTGCTCAGGTCTTTGTGAAGGCTCTTAAAGGAGGATTTCCCCATCTGCAAAACTATTTTAAAGCTTCTCTAGCAAACAGTGGTCTAATTTGCAAATGAATGAAAGCACAGCTAGTGTGGGAAGCTGTAGTGTTCTACCTGGACTCCCATGTGTTCTGAAGTTGTACACACAGGGAAAGTAAATGGCATAGCCTCAAAGAAAGAATAAGTGAACAAAGCAGCTGAAGACATGCATGTACAACTTGACTTTTTTGTCAGTTCTCCCCTATGCAGTAAACACAGGGCTTGATGAGGGAGACAGTCTGCCTCACATGAATACCTGCCCTGCAATTCTATCTTGCTATTGTTCCTAGTTTATGTAGCCAGTCTCTGGGACTCTAGCTCATGCATACAGCTGTCTGCTGCTACAGTTCTTGTTACAGTCTTGTTAACCCATTCAATTACTCTCCTGGCTGGAGCTGAGTTCTCGCTGATGAATGTGATGTGACCATGGTGCTTGTCAGGATCATTCCTGACATTAAAATCTGAGTACAACATTTTCCAGTGGCTCCTCAGAGCAGTTCACAAGCTGCTGGGGCTAGAAGGCTGTATGCTTCTTGTGCAAGCCCCAAAGAGCTGTGGAGTGCTTCTGATTGCCTCTAGTTTGCCTCAGGCAACTCTGTCTCTACCAAAAACCCATGTACGTAAACCTCATCATTCTACACTTCCCAGCGCAGTTTTGTTATGCCTTCCCCACCTTTCCTATTCCTCAAAGCCTGACTGGAGTCATTCACTGTGCCGCTGAATGGGAGGGTACACCACGAGTAGAGAAAGAACTATTGCTTAAGCATCACTTCTGCTCTTCCAGGTGATCATCGAGCAAAAACACAGGACCCCCAAAGTTGATGTAGCTGCTCCCAAGCCTCATCTAAAACCTGTAGGTGACCTGGTGTTGCATCTAATGACAGCAAAACAAGATGATTCTGGAGCTGACAGGACAGTTTCTAGGAATGTAGAGCTAATGTCTCAGCTACTGGTTTGGATTTGGGAGGGGGATATATTAATGATACTTAAATTTTGGGCAGACCTTCCTGTCAAAACATGGGGCTAGGAAAATGGGAGGTGACATCTTCATAGGAGAAAGATGATCAGTCTCTCTACTTCCTCTGCTGCTTCTTCCATTTGGAACATTTTGTGGTCCTGAAAGTACTCGTGGTGTTCTTGATGTCAAATTTGGGAGTTCCTAGAGTATTCTACTATGCGTTATCTAAAGGTTCTCTCATGTGTCCCTTGTGTGCAGGGCCCAGTGCCCTCTTGAGAGAGAGGCATGTGTAAAACAGTGCCATTGCTGAAGGAGTAGTTCTGTCACCACTGGTGTCCTTGCTCTAGCCACTGGCTCTTTCTGGTGCTATGCTTTGCCTGCAGGTGCTGGAGAGGAAGCTGAAAGAGTGTGTGCCATGGGAGTCCAGCTGGCATGAACACCTCATGGCAGGAGTAAAACGACCACAAAAGCTTTTGTCTTCTGCAGCAAGGGAAAATGGGAGCACGCCCAAAGGTACCTGCTACAAAGTGACCCATCCAGCATGCAAGTGAAGTCAGCGTTGACTAAAAATAATGGGTGGCCTTTGAAATGAAAGCCCACTTATCTTTTCCACAGTATGTATAAATGCAAGGGAGGCGGGAATGCAAATTTTGTGGATAGAGGTGGTATGGCATAAGAATAGTTCTTTCTAGAAAATATGTTTGTGGCTTATTAAGACTCAAAAGATGTTTCAACTTACCTTTTTTTTATGGATGTTCAAATTTGTCTGTCCACTAAGTGAGAGGACAGGATTTTGACCATCCCCCAAAACTAAAAGATTATGTAACTACCAAGACAAAGTCTAGCCTAATATCAAATTCTGATGTGTGGGTATCAAATTTGTCATTTTCTTGTCACAGAACAGTATCTTGTCCTGTCTGTGTGTATGGGGTTTTTTGTTCTCCCTTTCCCCTACAGAAACGCTTGTGACACCAAATACTGCCTTGAAATCTCCAAGCGATAGATTCTTAACTCTCCAAGATGCCAGTACCAAGTTTAAAATTGTCAACGCTGCAACACAACAGCTGGGACCAGGAGTTCAGGTAAGGCTTTAAATGAAAGGACTCTGGAGAGGCACAAGTACTTCAGGCATTAGATCTGCGTGCGCACGTAGCCTGGAATGTCAGGTTCAAATCCTAGTGTTGGCAATCTTGTCTCTCAAAAGTGAACAGATATGGTACTATTAGGTTCACTGAAGTCCTTTCCTCTACAGAAGTTCATACCATATTTAAAAAACTTCTTTTTGTGCCATGATTGCAGCCTGTAGAACCAACTTCTGCTCTGGTGTCTTAAAACTAGATCCCCCAGAAATTTTAATATGCATAGCAGTTGGGCCAATATAGGCCAGAACTATTCCCGCTCTTACCTCACAGTGAGGCATTTGATGCTAGATGTATTTGTATTTCACGTGGTATGTGAGCTTATGGAAGGAAAACTTAATGATTTATATTCAGGAAGCAACTTCACTGGTGAATTCCCACTCTTCTACCTGTGGAGCAATTTCAGGAGCACTATTCTTCAATAAACCATGATACATGGTCTTCGGGTTCTTTAACTCCTGGCTTGATCATGAAAAGCTTGATTGCTTGGTTCTGGGATTCAGCCTGAGCATATTCAGAAATTCTGTGGAACAGAACTTAAGCCCTAACACATCATGTCTAGCACAGATCGCTGGCATGCAAACAGGAATCTGTTTTCTGTAAACATTTCTGTCTGAAGTGCAGTTGCTTAACTGAGGAAAACGAGTATGAATTAATAAAAGAAAATCTTAGCTATATTTGCACAAGTCTGTGCTACTTGTAGGAATGTTCAGCATCTGAGCACCCTGTGGTTGATGTATTGCTGCTAAACTAGAAGGACCTTCATATGGAGAATAACATAATAAAATTTGTGTTCTGCTTTTCTAGAGAAGCTAGAAACAATGCTGTTGAGATACAGCATTGGGTTTGAGTCAGGTTAGTGGAGCACAGTCTCTTGAACTGTTCTCCAGTGTTGCTACATGTGAGCTGGAGCCAAGAAAATGGTTCCAATGTACTCTGGGAGTTGTGTAGAGAGGACTTTGTGAAGTTGGTTCCTGAACAGATGAAACTTTGGGTGTAGTATCTGCATTGAACTTGGGTGAAAGAGAACAGATGAATTTGAAATTTCCGTAGCTTGGATGGAGCTTCCTGGTTGTGGGGAATTAACTTGCTATTACCTCTTGGAATATAAAGTTGCTAAATGTACCACATTCATTTTTCTCTCCACTTTTGGCTGAACCTTGAACATTTCTGGTCAGTCCTGGGTATCCTGGGTTTTGTTTAGCAGCAGCACTTGTGAGGAAGTGGGCTTGGTGTCTCTTGTATGCAGCTTAAGAACATCCTGTCCTCTCATCTACAGGAAACAGCTCCCAAGCTGCCTTCCAGCACCTGGCTTGCCTCAACTAGGTCATCAGTAATATCCCACAACAGCACAGGTCAGTGCACTTCCAGCTGCACATCTAAACCAGGTGACAAAGTACAGTCAGTGGCCTGCTGGGTTCCCAAATCCTTAGGTTGGGCTCACTGTACCCTTTCTGATCAATTGGAGATGCTTTACAGGAGAAGCTCCAACATTAAGTAATGAGTCTGGGGAGATGTCCTTAGAATACCATTTCTCTGCAGCTGACTGAAGCTTGTATAGCTCCTGCACCTTCAAAACAATGATAACATGTCCCCAGAGGCCTAACTGGAATCCACAGTAAAAGCTAAATGAGTATTTTGAATGTTCAAGTAGAAAGTGCACCACTTGACTTTATTAAACTAAATGGTGCTAATGAAACCTCATCACTGCCTATTGACAAGCATAATTACTGTAACCTCTGCTTTTTGTCATCTGAGCTGATGGGGGTTGAGGGGGAGAGATGTAAGCCTTGCTACCTTCAAAAGGCAATGGAGTGCTTTTGAGCGTTCAGCTTTTGGGGTGAATACTTAGAAGCTGCCAGTTGTTTTTTTTGCACCCTAAAACTCTCTCTTCCTATCCAGGTCTCACCGCAAATTGCGAATGTCCTCCCATGAGTGCACCCACACTAGGAGACATTAAACCTAATGGTTTCCTGAATGCTGGCCAACAGCAGCTGCCTCCTTACAGAGGAAGGTCCAAATCTTTAGAGAGAGGCCTTCAAAGCAAGGAACTTGTAAGTCCAGCATGTCAGCTAGCAAGCCTGGTCTGATACAGCTGGTAATGACCAGAGCTTGCACCTTGATCCTCATGCAAGCAGTAAGCATTCGTGTGGGTTTTATCTTAGGCCACATTGTATACTGATCTTAAGTTGGGATAGTATTCTCTCCTTGGAGACAATTTAAGAGAAGACTGGATGCTGTAGTGTCCTTGTGGAGGCTTTCCAGTTTGAATGACATGAAATAAAGATGTTCCTCATACAAGAAGAGAAAAATATGACTGCATTACTTCAAAGTATCTGTCAAGGCTTCCTCAAGCAGACTATAGTTTGCAGTAGGGCTGTCCTGCTTTCTCCGTCTCACCTCGTTCTCTCTAGATTCTGATATGTTCACAAACATCCTTTAAGCTGTAGTAAAGGGAACAAGTGGTTGACAAAATGTAGATAGCACAGCATCAGTGACTTTTAAATCTACGCAGTACTGAAGTCATCAGGCTCTGAATGACTGTGGTGGTAGTGATACTGGGTTTTGTGCACTTCTGTGCAACCTTCTGAATCATGGCCTTGCCCCGTCCTGCCCTGACAAGGTGTGCTGTGCCCTTGCCTCCTCCTTTCTTTCTGCATCCCTCCCTGTCCTACCCCTGGTGAGTCTCTAAACTGACTGTAACTCTGTGTTACCTCTTTGTTCAGCACTGTGGTGGGGGATGCAGGTGGGTTGGGCTCCCCACCTGGGGATGAAAGCACTGTTGTGTCTTCTGGTCAACCACCAGACCATTTGCGTGGTTCTTGGGAAAGAGAAGGCAAGAGTGCTCTACTGTGGAAAGGGATCCTGTACCTAGGAGGGGCCAGAGTGCCGTCTGTGCTTGGTCTGTATGAAAAGGTAGAAATCCTCCAGATCTGGCTGTGGAGATGGTATTAACCACTGTGGTGACCAAGGGACCTGCTTCCCTAATGAAGCGTCAGGAAGCTGCTTGAAAATTATAGCAACCACTGAAAGCTGTGTAGTAGTTTCTCTGCTAGTATTGTCAGAGTCAACTGATGCTCCCCATCACTGGCAAAACTGAGTTTTGGGGGCAAATGCTCCTGAGCCTTTTGGGACCCAGGTTTGAGGATGACCTCCCCAAATATCTGCTTCCTTCAGTTTTCTCTGATGCTTAACTTCTGTCTGTCAATAGGACTGTCCCTTTCCTACCAAGTGGCCATCACCAACCATTGCTGAGCTGATTGGAACCAGATATGCCATGATGGTGCTGGAAGGGCAGGGCTTCTTCCAAGGAGGTAGTGATGGTGTCTTTCCAAAAGCAAAGGTATGTTTCCTCTCCTCTTTGTGCTGTCTTTGCCTTTTCAAAAGCTGACTGGCTTCATGGCCCTCAGTGCTGAACTGCTTCAACCTACCCTGTTCATACAGCTGATCTGAGTTTGGCCCTAGCCTGTAAAAATCTTTTAATACTTGTGTGGTGATGGCTTCTAATCAAGCTTAAGCTGTGTAAGTTCCCTGGAAAGTAACCCAGCCTTTGCTTGATACTTCTTCTTTGTTATTTCCACTCTAGGAGAGCTGACTGCTGTGACTGTTGGCCAGCTCTGAAACCACAAAGTAATTAATTGGGATTTGGTACTGCTAAACAGTGAAGCAAAGGCTCTTAACTCAGGCTCCCACACCTGAGTTGTGCTGACTCAAACCACCTTACTGAGTGAATGCAAAGGTTGGGGAGATGAGGAGGACAGGGAATGACCTCACTCTGCTAAACTGCTGGCTTATTCACCGAGCCTCCTTTAGAGGGGCTGTTGCAACCAGCCCCTTAGAGCAGATGTCGTGAGTACAAGCCCTTTGCAACGCAGATGTGAGGAAGTCTTGTGCTACTTGGCTTAGGGGTCAGCTTCTTGCCCTCCCTTATTTAGCAGTATAGACAGAGCCAAAGGATTCTGCTGGCAGAGCTGTGCTACTTCCACAATCTGCCTGATGCTCCTGAGAATGAATCCTTGTTTTCTTCGCACCTTCCTACCAACCTTGCTTTAACTTGCCTGCTCTCTGCCTATTCTAAAATGGCTCTCTTACCCCCTTTGTGCTCTTGCTGCTGAAGTTTTTTTAGCTTTCTCAAGGTCTACTTCTCAAGATAATATCACTTCTGACTGCCAGCTGTGTATGAATGTGTTCTTTTTTATAAAGTTCAAGCGACTCAACAGCTTCCTTATGACTCATTTTTTGCTTCAGGATTGGATTCAAATTTGCCCTGACTTAATCTCTTTGGGATTGTTGCAGTCTACCTCAAAGAATGTCTCTCTTCTTCCCTCTCTCTTAACTAGCTACTGTTACACTCTTGCACAATACAGCTATTGTTTGCTCAAGAGCCTTTTTTAAACTCCTGTTGTCTGGCAGCTGCCCCAAACCTCTGCATCATAAAAACACTGGCCTACAAGTAAGACTTTTTTTTTTTGCCTTTTTAGCTTTTAATTCCTGTGTCTTTGCTATCCTTTATTGAACCTCTGTTATTGTATGTGGATCCAAACCCTTTAGAAGGTTGGTTTATGTGCTTGCTCTTTGGCAGGCAGCAGATACCGTTGGTACAAAGATATTTCCCACTGGCATTCACAAGTAACTTTCCTTTCTACAGATCTGTTTCAGCTGCCATAAGCAGATGTTTCTTAAGTGGCCTTACAGCTGTTACCTCTGCAGCAGGTGAGCTGGTACAAAAGGACTGAATGAGGAGGGAGAAAAGAGTGAAAAGAACAGTACTGACAATACTCAGCATTCAAACAGTTGCAAAACTGGATAGGAACAGGTTGCCAAACCCTTCAATTTTGCCATACTGCACAAGCCAGGCTGAAGTGTCTACAGCTGCAGAGGACGTGGAAAAAAATTGCCTCTGAAGTGGTATCTCAATTTTAACTCTTACTATTAAGCTAGCTGTGACCAAATTTACTGTGCAAGTATTAGATTAAATTTCTCTGAGATCACTCTCTGCATTTTGCTCTAAAGGTTGGATTTAACTGCAGTCCAGGGCTTGAGCAGGTTCTGGGAGAGGCTCTTCACCAGAATTTTCTATTGAGGACTGGAAAAGTGAACTCCAGACCCTGTGACTGGAAACAGAGTTGGAGCTACTTGTATCCACTTATTTGTCAGAGATTTTCTGCTCATGGGAGAGGAAAAGAGGAACTTCAGGCTCATTAAGGCTCACTTAAATCTATTTGAAGCAGTGGTGAAGCACTGAATTGATTACAAGCAACAAGTAAACAACCACTGGGAATTGAGTAACTGTCTTGTGGTAGTGCTGGCTGAAAAGTAATGGGTGTTTGCAGATAAGGCCTTCAAGCTATGGATGCTGACATTTCAGATGATCTAAACTAGCACAACTAGGAGGGCTAGCAAACTGAATAGGGGAGTTCTAAGCTTGCTCACTTTGCCATCAAGTGATTGTGCCACAATCACAAATTAAGACTTACTTGGGAAGGTCACCTTTAGCTGCAGTATTGGTATGTGCTGAGCTTTACTCAAATGATAATGCTGGGAACTTTTTTCTCTTAGAGTTGTCTGCTGTGACTGCTGCATCAAGGCAAGTCTAGTCTTTACAACAGCATATGGGTGTTTTACATTTTCTGTTTTCCCTGCACCTCACGTAGTCACAGGAAGCTTTCCTTCACCCCACTGATACCTCAAATCTACATTCTAGCTTGTTTCTAAGAAAAAAGAAGAGGGAATATTACAAGATACAAAAGCAGCCAGGATACCGCAGACATCTCTTGTCATACTCAGCTAAAACAACTCTGGTTCCTCTTTCTTTCATCCTGTGTAAAGTGGTTGGGATTACTCTATGCTCTATTTATACAAGGGTCAGGAAGTTCACTGCATTAATGTCTATCTTCTAAGTGCACCCATAAATCAATTGCATGCCATGCAAATTTTCCTGGTAAGAAGGAGAACGTGTTTCCCTGAGAACTCAGGTGACTTGTGCTGTGATTCTAGATGTCCATGCCCTTCAGAACGTGTGTACATCTCCCACTTCACCTCATAAAACTTTTGAGACTCTCCAGAGAGGAAGACCCAGCTACTCAAGAGCGGAAGAGCTCAGAGTTGCTGCATGAAATAGAGCACTGGGAGTGTTTTGGGTAAGCTGAGATGGGGATGTTCTCTTTTTACCTTGAAAGATGTTAGCAGTTACTTGTATATGCAAGTCCACAAACGTGCAGACAGCAGTGTGTAGTATTATGCTGGTCAGCTGAATGTTATGCTGAATGACTGGTTTAGCCACTGGTCTAACTAGTCCACACTTCTCTGGAAGTGGTGTGGATCTTAGATGACCAAAAGGGAGGACATGTAGGTGCTCTGAAGTCCATTTGGCTTTTTAGCTATCAGGTTTCTGACGTGGATTCAGAAGTGTCCATATTAGCCCACACATAGAAGGTTCCTTGCAACAGCCTCATTTGTATGAGAATTTCCAGACCCCATTATATTCTATCTCCCACAGCTGGGGGTCTGTCACTACAACCCAGGAATAGCTGCTTTATACCTAGAAATAAAGTATACTAATGGTCTCAGGTACAACTGACTGAAGAGTAATGCCTCAAATGGTTTCTCAGTCCCTCCACACACATACAAACACCCTTTCCTTTTGTCCCCAGAAAGGGCTTTTGACAGTTCTGGGTGGAAAAGACAGACCTTGTAGGTATAGGTGCAATATCTAGTACTGGAAACATACATTATCTGTTCTTTTCTTTCCAAATCAATTATATATTCTGCTGGAGGAACAGGTATCTCTTCTCTGTGAAACCATTCTTTAATGTAGCCAAAATAGTCACAGGAGTTTCTGGTTCAGTTTGTACCTCAGTTGCCAAAAATCAGGGGCAGTGTTCACTACTGAAGTTAACTGTGTGGGGCAGTTGTTTGGTTTGTCTTATAATGCAGGTGCTGCAGATGATGTCTGAGTGACTGCATTACTGCCATACTTCAGGATGGCAAAAAAAAAAAATCCTACAGCATAAGGATGCAGCCATAACCTTGGATCAACCACAGATATCCATTAGCCCTTTGGCTGACATACTGTCAATGGAGAGAAGGTGTCAGTAAATGAAGCTGTTCTGGTGCTTAGTAGCCTTCCTAAGTGGAGCTGACTGCTCTGCTTTACTCATGCATTTAGCTAAACCGCTTAGCAGTTTTGGATCATGCGTGGGGGAAGGGTGGAGAGCACTATGCCTGCTAACAGAAACCTGGGTCAGCTTTCCCGCTTTTCTTTTTCTCTCTCCCACTCCAGCGTACCCATTGTTTTGGAACCCCATTGCCTAGCACAGCCTCTGTGCTGTTACACAGGGACCATGGCAGACTGGCTGACTGCAGACATCTGTACGCGATGTGAGCAGTATCTGTTGAACATGGCTTCCAGTCAACAGCAGAGCATCCCTCTCAGGAGAATTTCCTGGCCTTGAACCAAACTGGAATGACTCTACCATACATTTCTCCTGTCACCTGTTCTGTACCTGAAGTAAATGAAACAGCTTTATGCACCTACTGACATAAAGGCCTGAATAAGAGACCTCCCTGCTGGTTAGTCTAAGCAGGAAGCACAGTTAGTATTTATGTATTGTGAAGTATTAAAAAGCTTTGTGGGTTTTAGAACTGTTTTAATTCTTTTTATGTGTCTTTGGGGAAAATAAATGTTGAAGCACTATCATGCCTCTAGCATTTCCTCCTTTGCACCTGCAGTTGTCATTATTCTGTGGCACTGTTTGCATTCATTGCTGAGCAGACTTCACCCTACATAATGAGTAAGGGAAACTTTTAACCTAAAACCTCAATTCCTGAGAGACTTGGGAAGTGGAGCTCTCAGTTAATGCAATAACATCACCATGCATTTTGCAATCACTTATGCCTTCCTGATAACTCACTAAAAATCACTTAAAACTCACTGCTCCGATGCATTTAATGCTGCAGCAATGGCTGTCAGGCAGCCTGCCCAGTCTGCTTGCATAGGAAGCTAGCTCTTGATTTGGTTTTTGTCTGTGTGCTAGCTGGCCTTTGCCACCAGAGCCCTCTGGTGCATGTCACTGAAGCATCTAGTATATCTCAGTGCCATCATCACCTGAGGGGCAGACAGTTGTTCTCAAGAGATTCTTGCTCTTTCTATTGGCCTTAAGCTTTGCCCTGAGCTAAACTGGACTATTACCACATATGACATTCTAGAAAAATAAAGAACGTTTTGGTAAATTCTTTGTGTGGTTAAAACAAAAAATGGGATATTTGATAGTATGTCTGTTTCTCCCCAGGAATTGCCTGTATGGAAGGGGTGTGGGTGCTCTGACGGCATTCTGCCTGGTGTGTTTTGCAGGGCCTGGATAGACAGTGTTGAAGGATGCAATGGACTTGTAGTTGCAATGAATCATGCTGAAGAAAATAATGGCTGGGAAGGGCCAGTTCTTCTAGACAGAGGAGAAGGGAAGAAAGACATGTTTAAGCTGAGCCCAAGGTCTGCATCCAAACTGCCAGAAGGGTCAATACCTCCAGCTGACTTGTGCTGGCCTAACTCTGCTTCCTCTAAACTGCCTGTCTGCAAGCTGACGCCTCACTTGCAGGTTTGGGCAAGCTCTGCAAGTAAATGAATGTGGGGAAGCTGGAGCTTGTGCTTCCTTTTGGAGCAAGTTGAAGTGTTCCTCTTCCTTTAGTCAATTAGGAGGGGTGCAGTCTGCCTGCCCAGGTCCTCTCCTGTATGTGCTAATCACTGGTGCTGCTGGGAGGCACATCCATATCAGGCAGGTGGGCTCCTTGCAGGCTGCAGGGAATGGCAGCCAAGCCACAGCTGTGCTTGCTGGCAAGATGGGTGCAGCATGGGGCCGGGGGCATGAGGTGCTCTTGGACGCTTTCTGAGTGAGGTAGTTTAGATAGAGCTAGAAATGAGCTGAGATCAGCCTGTTTTGATTAATGTGCAAGTCCAAAATGTTTCTCGGAGCCTGGGTGCAGCAGAACCCAGTCTCTCAGAACCTGGCGAGAAGGTATCTGTATGGCGCTGAGGTAGACTTCAGTTTACCTGGAGAACAAAGGCAGTTCTAGGTTCTGTCTCTTGCACAGCTGCTGTGGTGTCACATGGGCTTTTACTGATTTCCCCTTTTCCTCCATTGTGACCATGGGCAGGATGAGGAAATGCCCTCACTGCAGAGCAAACAGGCAAAGGGGTGGGGGGCAGTGTGGATGCCAAGGGACAGCCTGACCTTCCCTGCCTATCCCTGATCTAGCAAGCTGTCAGGAAGACCCATGTTCCCATCACTCCTCTACTATACTGGCTGCATTGGCCCCGAGTGGGCTAGTAAAACCTCTGTCCCCTGTATAGGAGTGACATCTAGTCCTCTTCAGCTCTGCCATGCAACCGTTGCTCCTGACCATGGCAGGTCATGACAGCTTGTGGGGGGGCAGGCTTACTAAAAATGTACATCTGTTTAAACACAGCCAAGAGAACCTGGTCATCTCTTTTTCCTAGCTAGAGACTAGGCCTTACCTGGGAGCCACGGCACGCAGGGTGGAGCAGGCGCCACACAGGCAGCCTGAACTGAGGGTGCAGAGTGGGAGACTCCTGTGTGGAACAGGTCTGGGACCAAGCCTTAAAGGCACCAAGAGCAGCACTTTCCAGGGGTGCGGAAGTCACTGTGCAAAACCCATTCTGTTTGCAGCCCCTGAAAAGTGATGGTTTAGAGGAAAGCCTTCCCTCTTCAAGCACATGCCAGGATTTGATCTGTTTTCTAGTTTTTTTGCTGGTTCCTCTCATCATATGGACTAGAGCCTTCCTAGCTCAGAGTCAACTGATCCTAGTTATTAGTGTTGTGTTCAGGCGAAACTTGCCTTTGGACATGGAGACCTTTTGGTATTTTCCCACTACCACAGAAAGTGGTCTGTCTCCGGGCCCTGGCACTGGGTCCCTTCACACAGCCCTTAGTACCTTAAAGCACAGCTGCAGGCTTTAGTCCTATCCCAGTAGTGAATCATGACTGAAAAATGGGAAAAGTGTAAGTATTACCACTACTAATGGCAGGAGCCTGGACTGGGGGGGCACTGGGAGCAGAGAAGGGAGATCTCAATATGAGGAAAAAATGCTTCACTCTGAGGGTGGCAGAGCACTGGAACAGGCTGCCCAGAGAGATTGTGGAGTCTCCTTCTCTGGAGATATTCAAAACCTACCTGGATGTGATCCTGTGCAACCTGCTCTAGGTGATCCTGCTTTAGCAGGGGGGTTGGACTAGATGATCTCCAGAGGTCCCTTCCAGCCCCTGCAAATCTGTGATTCTGTGATCTGTCTAGGTGACCTTACTTGCATCTTGTTTCCTCCTCGGGTCAGCTCTGTGTCCACTGATTTTTGAAGCCAGCAAGGGGCAGGCAGGTCTGAGCTGGGACACCTTTTATTTCAGCACGGGCCCTCTGAGGAGTGACCCGCTGAGAGTGGTGGCTCATCATTTGTCAGCAACATGGACAATGGGATCAAGTGCACCCTCAGCAAGTTTGCTGACGACACCAAGCTGTGTGGTGGGGTCAACACGCTGGAGGGAAGGGATGCCATCCAGAGGGACCTTGACAGGCTGGAGAGGTGGGCCTGTGCGAACTGCATGAAATTCAACAAGGCCAAGTGCAAGGTCCTGCACGTGGGTCGGCGCAATCCCAAGCAAGACTATAGGCTGGGCAAGGAATGGATTGAAAGCAGCCCCAAGGAGAAGGACTTGGGGGTATTGATTGATGAGAAGCTCAACATGAGCCGGCAGCGTGCGCTTGCAGCCCAGAAAGCCAACCGTGTCCTGGGCTGCATCAAAAGAGGTGTGACCAGCAGGTCGAGGGAGGTGATCCTGCCCCTCTACTCTGCTCCTGTGAGACCCCACCTGGAGTACTGCGTCCAGCTCTGGGGGCCCCAGTACAGGAGAGACATGGAGCTGTTGGAGCGAGTCCAGAGGAGGGCCATGAAGCTGATCAGAGGGCTGGAGCACCTCTCCTATGAGGACAGGCTGAGAGAGTTGGGGTTGTTCAGCCTGGAGAAGAGAAGGCTCCGGGGAGATCTAATTGCAGCCTTCCAGTACCTGAAGGGGCCTACAGGAAAGCTGGAGAGGGACTGTTTATGAGGGAGTGTAGTGACAGGACAAGGGGTAATGGGTATAAGCTGAAGGAGGGTTGATTTAGATTAGAAGTTAGAAAGAAATTCTTTACTGTGAGGGTGGTGAGGCACTGGAACAGGTTGCCCAGAGAGGTTGTGGAGGCCCCATCCCTGGAAGTGTTTAAGACCAGGTTGGATGAGGCTTTGGGCAACATGGTCTAGTGGAGGGTGTCCCTGCCCGCAGCAGGGGGGTTGGAACTAGATGATCTTTAAGGTCCCTTCCAACCCAAACCATTCTATGATTCTATGATTCTATGATTCTACGATCCCAGCTAGGTGCCCGGCTAGATGCCTCGCCCTTCAGCCTGCCAGCAGCACCTGCAGGCAGGGCCCGTCCGCCCGGGGAGGCAGCCTGAGGCGGGAGCCTCGCTCGCCCGCCCGCGCTAACGGCTCCCGCCGGTTCCAACGGCTCCCGCGGCCTCTGGGCCCGGCACCCCCGCGGCAGCCAACCGCCGCCTCGCCGCTCCGGCAGGGGGCGGCCACGGCCCGCGCTGCCCGCCGGGGCTGGGGCCCGAGGGCCTCGGGGAGGCGGCGGGGTGGTTGCCAGAGGGGAGCAGGTGGAGGTGCGAGGTAACCCCTAGCCTGCCTGGCGGTGCCCAGTTACGGGGTTCGTTATTGCCCAGGCCCCGTCCTGAGCCACTTCTAGGATATAAAAGATATTTTTATTATTGTTATTTTTATTTTTCCATCTGTCCCACGGCACTCCCCCAAGCCCGGGGCCCTGGAAGGTCCGAGGGGGCATTTCCCACTGGCAGCCTGGTCCTGGGCGACAGTGGTGGGGAGGTGAGGGGTGGCTGGGGTGAGGGGGGTGAAGTGAGGGTGTGTGAGCCAAAGAAAGCCGGGACAGAGGCACAGCAAAACAAAAAGGAAGTTTTAGGTGGAGGTGAGAAGCAGGAGAGGCCTAACTGCAGGAACCTTGTGCAGCTGCAGAAGTTGTTTGGTGTTTGATGCTTGAAGCCAGCTGGGAAAACGTGCTCCTGTAGAAAGTAGGTACAAACGTACTTGAATAACCTTACCCCCTGCCAGCAACTTCTTATTCAAGTGAAAGGTGGTTTTGAGTGGGGTTTCACCCTACATCTGATTCAGTTCTGCTTTTTTTTTTTTCTTTTGTTATAAAGGATAAACATAAGGACATCATGTTTTACACATGAAATAAAACTGTAGATGCAGTGTTGGGCAGGAGTAGATTTAAAAGCTATGGGGGCAAACTGGGGAAATGGTCTGGAAGAAAGAGGAGTCAATTGAATAAGGATAAGTGGAAGGTCGTACACCTGAGCAGCAATATGAACTCCCCAAGTACAGAGAAGGGAGTGATGGGTTAAGTAGCAATTCTTCAGAAAAAGGATCAAAAGCTGAAGGCGAGTCAGTTATGTCATGGTGTTGAGGTGATGGAAAATCAGTTGAGGGGAGATGTGGGGTAATTGGATCCAGCCCAGTGGAGAGCAGAGAGAAGGAGCGGAAGTTGAGAAACCATTACCTACCGGGGAAGTTTGAAAGAACTGAAATTCTCTAACCCAAAGGAGGAGAGAACTGAAGTCTTTAAGCACATAAAAGGACATAATCTTTGCTCCTTGTCTGCGATGGAGAAGAGGGGAAAAAAAGAAAAAAGAAGGCTTAAGTCACAGCAGGAAAGACTCAATTTAGATGTTAGGAAAAATTTTCTAATGACAGGGATAATAAAGAATAGACTGCCTGGGGAGTGGAGAGCTTTAAGATCAAGTTAAGCAACATCTGTCAGGGATGTCCAAGGTTTAGGTGATCCTGCCTTGGGTTAGCGGGATGGACTGGTCTGACCTTTCAAGGTCCCTTTCAGCCCTAATTTTTCAGTGGTTCTGCGGGCCGACATTAATCTTCTTAATGGTATTTAAACAGTCAGCAGCTTCTCTTAAGTAACTGCTAGCAAGTCTCTTCTCTTGCCTGCGGTTTAAAATTAACTTAATTTCCATGCATCACTTTCACCCTCCGGCTCCCAACTCCTGCATAGCCAACCAGCAGCTGAATTCCTTGACTGCTTGTCTGTACCTTCCTTGTGGCTCTGCAGCTATCCACAATGAAAAAGAAAGGACAGAAATGCTGCATATTGGTGGCTATGTCGTTGGTGTCAGGGTGGCCTCCTTTTCTGCCTTCATCTGTAGGAGATAGGGTCCCCTTTCTTGTGATAGCCGGATCTCGTATGTGGTTATTTCATTTTGTGCGCTCCAAGAACCTGCCTTTCCACATTGCCCGCAGCTTTCTGAGGGAGCTTGTTGTGCCCTGCCTCTGGGAAAGGCTGGCCTGTTTCTGAAAGGAATCCTGTCAGACCATGGGTCTTCACTTTCAGTTTGT
The DNA here is from genome assembly GCF_028858705.1 of Grus americana. Taxonomy (NCBI): domain Eukaryota; kingdom Metazoa; phylum Chordata; class Aves; order Gruiformes; family Gruidae; genus Grus; species Grus americana. Next base: position 93,185,993 of record NC_072852.1, on the reverse strand, counting down.
CACGGACACTGCCCAATGTGTGTGGCACTTGTGCGTAACGATGTTGTAATTAATATGTTGTCCACAAGTGATTTCTCTTCAAATGACACAGACTCCAGAAAGGAGGATTCTGTGGTGTGAAGTTGGCCCTTCGTCTGGGAGCACGTCCTTCCACTCCTTGAAACTACTAATAAAGGTGAATTAAGTTTTTCATCTGCCAGCAACAGAGTAAGAGGGAGAGAAAAATCCAGGCCATGATGAGCAGTATCTCCAATCCTCGTCTAGTGTCCTCGGAAAACAGAGAGCTGGTGTGTCCTGAAGGCAGGGTGTCTGCAAACTTAGTTGTTTCCTTAAAACAGAAGAGACGGCATTTCCATAGCTGGGAAAAACTGTCCCTAATGAGAGAGGGAACCACTGCCTGGAAGTCCTCACCTTTGGAAAGTCACTCCCTGCCAGGCGCTGAGCTGCTGTGGGCTGGGGTGACTGGGGTGACACTGCTCAGCGTGACCATGAAAACTGGGTGGGCATGGCACCAAGAGGATCACTGACCCTGCGCCACAGCTAGGACATCAGCAACAGAGGAGATAGCCATAAACAAAAAGAGGTTAGCCAAAGTCAGGAAAACGTGAGGCTTCCAAACCTTCATTGCATCCTTCTTAGTTATTTACCTAAAACAGAAAAGATGACACTTCTATAGCTGAGGAGAATCGTCCCTAAGGAGAGGGGGAACCACAAATATCTGCCCACAGAGAAGCAGTTCAAATTTCTCCCACTAATCTTCTCCAGTGGTTTCAAGCAGCCAAGATAATTGTGGGCCAGATACCCAAGCCTTCACCCTTCGCTTTTGTTAACAGAGCAAGAGCTATCCTATCTCTGTGTGACAGGTAAGTATTAAGAACATTATTTTGTATGTGGGAGTAACGTATAAAGAAATGAAGCGGCCACTGCAGCAGCAGGTTGGAACCCAGGGTCTTTCACTCTTGGCCCTGAGCTCCTTCTTCCAGACGGTGCTGCCAGCTCTGAGGTGTGTGTGGGGGTGGTTGTTATTTATATGCATAATAAAACACCACCTCAATGCACCTGGAGTCCTACCTTTGAGCAACATTAACACGCCTGTGACTTCATTTACAGCTATTTCACTTTGCCTCTCTTGATGCTAGGAATGAGAGTTTCAGGTGTGCTCCCCTTTAAAAAAAAACCTGCTGTGAAATATGCCTATGTTAAAGTTGGTTGTGTTTTTGTGGAGCCTGTATCCCAAACTATATAGTAGTCGCTTTGTGCACAAATTGTACAAAGGCACAGTTCCACTCTAGTGAAAATGTATTTATCAGAACTACGATGGTATGAATCTTTCTCATTAAATAAGACCTCAGTTTTTTAAGGGAATGTTAGGAATAAATGAAATACAGCAAGCTCGTAAGGCCCTTGCAAGGTAAGGGTGAAGCAAGCTTACGCTTTAATTGTTGTGACTTGGGAGAGGTTTTTTTGGAAGTGCTATAAAAATCAGACGCTTTCTTGAGATATTCTGAACACTGCTGCGCCCCACAGGATTCAGGGGAAGGATGAGATCAGCCACGCAAATGTAAGTTTATTTGAACGAAGCAATTTACATAAAGTGCAGCAGACACCACCACCTGGGGAACTCGGGTCCAGCTACACTTGAGCACCCTGCATTTTGGGCATTGCAAACTCAAAGGTTTCCCATCTGAGGGGTGCTGCCAGCTGCAGCGAGCTTGATCTCTGCTTAGCTCCGGAGCTGGAGCCAGACTGCATGCTAACACAGTATGGCTGCAGGCCTTTTCGGTGTTTTTACTCTGTGGAGTTTTTATGAGACCATATCTGTCAAACGTATGTGTGAAGATAAATCAAACAAGCACAGCCACGGCTATTAAATACATGTGAAATCTGAGTGGCTTCCACCAGCCCCTCGGTCCCTCCCCCCCAGCTGCCGTGTGTGCTGAGTGTTTTACAGAAACAGGACGGTGAAGGACGGCTGGTTATGAGAAAGGGAAAGCAGGGGGGTAGGCAGCTCCGGGGGGAAGGGGGTGATTTCCTTGCAGGGGGAAGCAGAGAGCTACAAGATGGGTTTGGGGCTCATTCTGCTGAAATATTTGGGTCTGGAAAGAGCCTGTTTTGGATCTTGATGACTTTTGAAGAAGGAGAGACTCAGCAAATTCTATCAGGGATGCGGTCTGATTGCTGTCATGCCATCCAAAGCACAATGACGATGGGGACTCAGCAAAGGAGGCCAGAAGGTGCTCCATGCAGAAGTGTAATGATGCAGTCTCAGACCATGCTTGGGTCTAATGCTGGGTGAGCACCATGAGGTTGCTGCACCATGAACACCAAAGCATGAGAAGGACACCCAAGCTTCTACATGCCTCACAGCCTGTCTTCTCCTGGAAAAGAAAATAATCTGACCTGATCACCACTCAGATTTTCTCCCTATTCCCTAAACTGTTCTTCCCCCAGAAGGCTGGTCCTTCCAAGGTCAGGGTTGAGGTTACTGACAGGTCAGGGAGGGCAAGGTCAGGCTTGAAGCTGACTGTCTGTACCAAAGCTGTCCCACATAGGGAGAGGGCCTTGCAGTTTCCAAAGCCATCAATCTCCTCCCCACTTTTACCAGCTATTCACCTCTCCCAGTTTTAAGTGGAAGAAAATACAGCCAACCTCTTCAAGCCCTTGTGTCGCGCCTCTGGGAGCTGCATTCTTGCTCTCGAGTGGTCAGTCACTGAAACAGAATAGCCAATATATCACTCCCAGTATCTTTATTTGGCAGTTGAAGTTGGATCAGTATCTGAAGGCTACTGTAACCAGGAAATGGTTCTTCTGATTTTTGACAATGGAGCCACTTCTGCCACCAAGAAAGCATTTATCACCAAGGTTTGGCTGAATGCCATTATTTACCCCAGCGTGCAGGAAGAGCATCCTTGCAGAGGAGATGGGGACCCAACAGGAGCCGAGGCTAACGAATCGCGTGGTAACAAAGCGTATGGTGCTGGTGCCAAAGGGGAAGCAGGAGGAGCAGCGCTATGCCATGTGCCCTGGACATGGCCCATAAGGCAGGAGTGTGGGATGAAGATTATGTGATCTGGCACCTACATCTGTGAAATCATTGCACCTCCATTGATTTTTAATGGTGACTGACACTAGAAGAGGATTTGACCCATAGGAATATAGCCTGCTGCACATAGAGTGTCATGACGTCTCTTAGTCCTTCTGTGCATATCGCCGATGTTCAGCTGAATGAAAATAAATACTCAGAGATGGTTTTTGCCAGTAAAAACATGCAAGGAAAGAGAAGGGTAATGTACTAGTAAGTGCATTTCTGCTGAGTTGCTAATGCAATGCAAAATGATTGTTAGTAGTAATTAAAAATGCACGTGAGACTACCATTGAACAAATGATCTGTGAACACCCAAAAGGCCAGAACACGTAGAACCAATCTTTCTTTGCAAGTGAATTTGGATTGGATTCTGTGGGCTCACAGGGCTTAGTTGATGTGCTGGCACTGTTACTTTCAATGAAATGTAAATCAACCAATTTACACAAGCTGAAAATCTTATCCTAAGTTTTCTGTTGATCATCAGAGTAATTATTATTAATGTTAAATATTTAAGGGGCTAGCTTTTCATTCAGTGTTGGAGTTGGGTTTTTTTAAAGAGCATGCTGTAGGTCCTGGTATATAGCATTTACATGCAGTTCCAAGTGATTCAGTTGACACTTACCAGATGAAATGCTGAGTCTATACCGTCGTGTCAGTGGGGAACAATTTTATTCTGATCCCAAATCACAGAAAGCACAATTCAGAAGTCCTGAAGTGCTTGGTTGTCAGGGCAGAGCACAGGGTGCAATTTGAATTTAGAATGGGAATGCAGAGGAAGAGGTGGTCGTGACCGATGGCAGCGATGTGCCTGCAACTTATCCGTGCGTATAAACACCTAACGACCCCTACTCTGCCATCCAAGGATGATACGTAGGTTTATAATATGTTTTACTCCTAAAACTGTGCTTCCCTGTAGTGCAATTCCATTCACAAAGGCAGGTTTTTGTGGAACAGAAGTAGCACAATGGTAACTATCAAATCTCCGGTCTTCGGTTTATCCTACCTATCTCTACTGTGGTCACCAGCCATCTTCTGTTTACACTGCTGCCCTGTAAACAGGGAAGGAACCTTGATAAGCTCAGGCTAGAGATGCAGATTGGCTTTGGCACCTACCGTACCACGTGTTGTGAGAAACCCCCTCACACCGGGATCTGTACCATGCTCTAAGGCAACGTGGGCAGTTGCCTCGGGTGCCACACTTGCAGTCTCTTTGCTTAGGCCAGAGAGGACAAGTGCTGGGTGCTGCTGGGGAAGCGTGAAGGCAAACCACTGGTTTCTCACCTCCTGCAGGCGTATCCCTGTGTTCCTGTCACCAGCCGTGGTGCTGGCTGCAGGGAGCTTCCTTTTGCAGCAGCAATAGCCATTTCCCCACCCCATCCTGCCAGCGGCACTGGGAGCAGCAAGCCCAACCTCCAGGGTTTTCAGTGCTCTCCCATCTGACCCTGCGTCCCTCACCTCCCCAGGACGAGGTTAGTCTGGACTGGCCCCTCCTGCTCTTCAGGCGTGCAGCAGCAGCCGGGAAGTGCAAAAAGATCAGTGACACCTCCTGCAGATAAGGGACTACAAGGGGAGTAAGTGGAAATAGGCCCTGTGCAGAGGGAAAAGGAAGTTCTGGTGGGCAGACTGAGGAAAGGGGAAGGAGAAACATCCTCGAACTCCTCCCTGCCTGTCCCTCTGAACACTCCTAACAAGGCCCTCCACTTACAATGGACCCTTCCCAGCCCTCCTCCTCAGTCAGCCTCCCCCAGGAGAGGTGCTGACTACACTCAAATCTCTGTTCCCCCTCCAGATCCCCAAGACAGGATACCCCTGCCATTCCTGACAACTATCCAACCTGTTCTTGAAGCTCCCCACTTAGGGAAGCTTCATGCCCGGACACTTCATGCATTGCTTCCATCTATTTGCCCTAATATTTTTGTAACATCCAGTTTGAATCTTTGTTACTGCTGTTTAAGCCTGTTATTATTTCTTAACCTCTCTGTTTTGGGCAGATAGAATTGACTAGTGCCTTTCTCCCCTTGCTGCAGTCTTTCATGAACGTGAAGACTTGTTGTGCTTATCCTTGGTCTTCTTTTGTTAAGGCTAACCTTTACAAAGTCTTTCAGATTTTCCTCCCAGATCATGTTCTCTAGACCTCTGATTATTCTTCTTGTTTTCTTCTGGACTGTATCTAATTAGCCCATGTCTTTTTTTGGCTTTTCCAAGAGTATGGCACTGATGACAAACAGTTCAGTTTTTAATCTGCACTAAACCTCAGCTCCAGTAGGTCTATATCCATATTTGTGCAGTCAGTTCTTCCTCAGTGTGGAGTCTCGCATGGATTCCTGCTGCGTCCTTTCTTTTTTTTCCTCTGACTGTTTCTTTAATTTGTCAGGCTGATGTGTTGGCTTTTGGGTTTTGTTTTTTTTTTAAATTCTAATCCTGTCTTCGATGTACTTGCAGATCCTTCTAGCTTTGGGCATCCTGCAAATTTAATCATCTTCTAGTTCACAGTCCAAGTTACCAATAGACTGGAGTCGGAGGCAGAGAGAAACCTGCACATCTCTGTTCAGTGGGTTCCTGTATGTGGAGAGTGAAGTCTTGCTCACAGCCTTCTGGGTACCAGTGCTGTGTCTGCTCTGCAGTAGATAGACCACACATTCCTCACTGGTTTATGAGAATTTCATGTAAGACAGTGTCAAAGGACTTACTCAAGTCAAGATACTGACATCTGCTTCTCCTTACTGGCCTGCGAGGTCTGTCTCCTTGTTTTAAAAGGAAATTAGATGGGTTTGTCAAGACTAGACTATGAAGCTAATATTGGTTGTTACTCATCCCATTACATTCCAGTTCCTTACAAATAGCTTTTTTCATTATTCATTCCAGAATTTTTCCTGTAATTGAAATTAAATTCATTGGTCTATAATTCCCCAGCTCCTTTTCTTTCCAAAGACTTTCTGATTTTGACTTTTCCTTGCTTTTGCTATGCTTGTATACTAATTCTTAGTAATCCAGCCTAGATTTTGCTCTCTATACATAACGCTCTTTACGCTCAAGGTCAACAGCAGCAGTCTAGCCAAGCTGTTCTTTTCTCGTATTCCTTTTCCTTTCTCTGCACTGGTGTAGAGCTTCCTGAGCAAACCGTGTCTTGCTGCCTTCCTGTCCCAGCAACTAGCTGGCTGCAAAAAATCCCCCATTACCACCAAAGCCTGGGCTGTGGTTGAAATCTGCTAGTTGCTTCCTGGCTTGATGCTTTGCAGGAGACTTGTCATGATGATGAGACCTACATCTGGTGACCCGTAGGCCACCCTAAACTGTCTATGTTCGTGTTTTCTCCCTGAGCTATATTAGCTATAGCATTTCACCTGGCAGATGTTCTGGGCCACCCACCTCAGCACTGGTGCCACCTTCTTTCTTTCTTTTTTTTCGTTTTGTCAGAAATGACTGGCATGAATGAGGTGGCCACATCTTCAGCAATGCCCACCAACTATCCATTCCAGCTACTCTGCAGGAGAGGGCAGGGATACTGAGCACCACTGGCAAACTAGAGCCCCCTCCCCACTGCCCAATTACTTTTCTTAGCCTTTGAAGTCAAGGTTAGATCTGCATTACCATACTGGCAATGAAGTCCTAATTCAAGCCATCTTTGGATAATGTTTGCTCAGGTGTAGTATCTTGGAAGTGAAATCATCACTGCTCCTTCCCCAGAAAAAATAGTCATTGTTTGCCACATTTAATTAAGTTTTCCCCTCTGTTCACACAGCCTCCCACATCCAGATCTGAAGTTAGTTTTATAGTTTCCTCTCAGCCTTCTCCTTTGATCCTAAAGTAGCTGTCACCTCAGTACCTACAGCCCTTCCTTTCTCACCTTGACCAGCATAAAATGTGTTTGTGTGTTAATGGCTTTCTCCTCGGGGGCTGCTGACTCCCTTTACTAGTCAGCTGGATGCTAGATGAAATCATTCTCTCTGCTGGTTCAAGTATGTCACATATATATATTTCCCCGCCTGTGTTTTATGTTCCATCCCAACTTCATTCATAGGAAATGATTCTGTTTTAGTTCATTTTGTTTTGGAAAGTGAATCCGTTGCCAGGGGAATGTGAGAGATTTCCAGAGATTGCGTCCAAGTTTAGTGCAGGAAGGTGCTGCACAGACTTTGCCACACACAGCTTGCTGCTGCTGCTGCTGCTCCTCGCTTCTGCACCGCAAGAGGCTGTTCCCTCCTTAGAGCCTCCTCGGCACCAGCCGACACTCAAAGCAATGTGTCTTAAGCTGTGTAGAGTCTCTGCTTTGGTCAGCCATGTCTGTGACCTGCTCTCTCCACTTTATCTGACTTCTGTCAGCCAACTTGCCTTATACCCAAACCGGAACCGAGGCTTGAACCCTCAGGTCTGCGCACTGGGGAAAAACTTATTTTGATAGACAGAGCTATATTACAGCAACCGAAGCAGGGCAGGAGGAAGCCTTCACGTTACAGCGAAGAAGGCTTAAAATAGCTCTCCCCCCCCCAAAAAAAAGCCACTTGACATAAATAAATGACAAAATAACCCTGTGCTACAAGATGTAAGTGCAATTATGAGTTGTACCATTTTTAGACTGTTTGTTGGGATAAAGTTCTGCAACAAAGTTATTAATAAAATGCTTTACCATGAATGTCGCTTCAATAGCGTGACTCGGAAACCTCAGTCTAACGACAGCTTGTCTGCTGTAGAGCCTAATTTGGATGCTGCATTTGGCCATGCCGCAGCAGGCTAGATTCAAAGTACTCAATTAGTATGATTAATCCAAAGTATAAAGTAGACTGCACATTTTCTCTGGTGTGCCGTCAAATCAATGCTGTTTAGCTCTGGTACCAGGACGAAACAACAGGATCCATCTCACAGGTATGGTGTGTGAAGAGGGTTAATGGGGGAGAGGGCTGATTTGAGGAGGGTCTGGAAGAGCAAATCTAGGAGGAAGGAGTGACGGCGTGTGGAGTGAAGTGCCAGAGAGGAGATGTGTGCAGCAACATCCAGGGACCCCAATCTGCTCCCCTTCTGCTCCTCAGAGGTAACATCTTAAGCCGCTGTAATTGGCGACAGATGCCGGCTGCTAAACCAGAGGTCTGCTCCATCTCAAGAGAGGGAAATGAAGAAGAGGACAAAAAGTGTATGTGTTACAGTGGTACATGAGGAGCTATTGCAGATTACACTCTCCAAAATGAACAAATGGTGTACTCTAGTGTTTGCAATGGATTAACTTTTAATTAAAAAGTACCCACATTTGTAAAGAAGGTCTAGAGAAAAGGTCTGTGATTTTTGCTTTTTTTTTCTTTCTTCTTGGTGTATTACTGTGTCAGTGAGCTTATTAAATCTTACTTCTACAGATCATTTTCAAATTCATGCTTCCATTATGACCGAAAAGAATGGAGGAAAAACATACCTCCGTCCAAAAAATGGCTGGCAGAGGATGAACAAAAAGTCTGCTTTGGAAATGAGCACTGTCTCTCCCTCTCTCATACATATGCACACATACCCTTGCTGGGCAGATCACCGCTAATCAGGGTTACTAAGAAGAGTTAAGGCCAAATCTGGAACAAGGGAAAACTCTGTCAGTAGAAACAGCTCAGCAGATGCACATTTATTACATTCACTGCAGCAGCAAATTAAAAAACCCAACAAACCAAACCAAAACAACATTTCTTGGTGCCTGTGTCTGATTTGTCTGCGATGACCTCTCTTTCCTTCAAGCCAAGTCCTTTCTTTCTGCAGATCTCCATGTATGGTTGACTTTCCACAATTAGGGAGACATCAATAAATCAGTGACAGAAAAGCAAGGACTTCAGCCTTCCCTAGAGCATGCACTACTAAAAGTTCATGTCCAAGTGCTCCCTCTTCATTCCAAGCAGCAGTCAGGGTGCTTAGGGTTTGCAAACAGGAACAGCATGGGCTCAACGCTGGCCAGGCTCTGAAGCTGGAGTCGGAGGGGGCGGGGATGCAGATAATATTGGGTTGAACTGAACACCGTTAGATATTGGACTACGCAGTGAGCCAAGAACTTGGGTGGTAGCTATTGTTGTGAATCACGATCAAGAAATGTTATTACATAGTGCTTTACAATGAGTTGAGGCCTGATGCAAACAGTGGGGATTCAGCTTTGCAGAACATAAAGACCAAAGAAAAGCTCATGGGGCAAAGGGACAGAAATGCCAGTATGAAGAGAGCCCAGTGTGGCAGAGAGGACAGTGTATGAAGCACCGATGGCAGGGATCAGTTTCATAGGTGGCTTCTGTGCTATTCACAGTATAGCTGTCACAGAAGACCTCAGGTGGGACAGGACCTTGGCAGAGCTCCAACCTTGGCCCCCACTCAGAGCAAAGCTATTGTGAAAGTTAAATCATGTTGTCCAGGACTGCGTCCAGTTGGGTTTTGAAAATCACGGATGAGGATGTCACAATCTCTCTGCAAAACCTGTTCCAATGCTGAAACGTCCTCCTGGACAAGATTTTTTTCCTTAGCTCTGATGAGCATTTCTCCCGTCGCAACCTGTGCCCATCGTTTCTTGTCCTCTCACTGGCCTCCTCCAGGTGCAGTCTGGCTTTGTCTTCTCTTTAACCTCCTTTAGATAACTGGAGACTGCAAGTAGATTCCCCTTGCGGTGGGTTGACCCTGGCTGGGGTCCAGGTGCCCACCAGAGCCGCTCTATCACTCCCCTCATTCACTAAACAGGGGAGAAAAGGTATAATGAAACGCTCATGGGTCAAGATTGGGACAGGGAGAGATCACTCACTAATTGTTGTCACAAGCAAAACAGACCGAACTTAGAGAGGGAATTCATCTAATTTATTACCAAACAAAACAGAGTAGAGGAATGAGAAAATAAAATCAACTCTTAAAACACCTCCCCCCACCCCTCCCATCTTCCCGGGCTCAACTTCACTCCCGGCTTCAACCTTCCCCCCCGCTCAGCAGCACAGGGGGACGGGGAATGGGGGTTACGGTCGGTTCATCTCACGGTGTTTCTGCTGCTTCTTCATCCTCAGGGGGAGGACTCCTCTCATCGTTCCCCTGCTCCAGCATGGAGTCCCTCTCACGGGGTGCAGACCTTCAGGAGCAAACTGCTCCAGCATGGGGTCCCCCACGGGGTCACAAGTCCTGCCAGCAAACCTGCCCTGGCGTGGGCTCCCCTCTTCATGGGTCCACTGGTCCGGCCTGGAACTTGCTCCAGCGTGGGCTTCCCATGGGCCACAGCCTCCTTCAGGTGCCTCCACCTGCTCCGGCGTGGGGTCCTCCACGGGCTGCAGGTGGAATCTCTACACCCCCTCATCCTTCCTCCATGGGCTGCAGGGGGACAGCCTGCTTCACCATGGTCTTCACCACGGGCTGCAGGGGGATCTCTGCTCCAGTGCCTGGAGCACCTCCTCCCCCTCCATCTGCACTGACCTTGGTGTCTGCAGAGTTTCTTACATCTTCTCACTCCTCTCTCCGGCTGCAAAAGCTCTCTCTCTCTAAGTGTTTTTCTTCTTCTTAAATATGTTATCACAGAGGCGCTGATTGGCTTGGCCTTAGCCAGCGGCGGGTCCATCTTGGAGCCGGCTGGCATTGGCTCTATCAGACACAGGGGAAGCTTCTCACAGAAGCTATCCCTGTAGCCCCCCCGCTACCAAAACCTTGCCACGCAAACCCAACACACCCCTTTAGCCTTCTCTGCTCCAGGCTAAACAGGTCCCTCTCTCTCAGCTTCTCTTGTATACTCCACATCTCTTAATGGGAAGTAATTTTCCTCTGTCCTGTCTATTTCGACAGTCAAGTCTTTGGGATGAGTATCGTTATTTAGTACATGCATGGCAATTTGAGACCTCCTGGATCTCTCTGCTGGGGACTCACAATTCAGCTGTGACATAAATAGATAATAGAGCACAAATGAACTTTGGAAACCCACTGAGATTTTTGAGGTGTGCAGAGGGACTTGGGGAGGTGATGAGTTAGAGTGCGGAGGAAGGGTGATGGATGATCACTTTATGGAAAACTTTCTCCTCGGGGTAACCCCATTCCCTTGCCTTGCTGAAATTCAGAGAGGGGCTGTAAGTAAAGCTGCAGGCTCACTTGGAGAGCAGGATGGGGAAGGAGTACACCACTGAGTGCTTGGTTATGGTCTTGTAGATGCCCTCATCTTCTGAAGCAATATTTGTTATACCTGAGCCATCCCTGACAGGCGTTTCTCCAGCCTCCGCTTAAAGTGTGCCCGTGAAGGGGAGTCTGCAATATCCCTCATTGGCTCCAAGGCCTCCCTGTTGCTGCTCTGTGGGCCTAAATCTTTGCTGTAAACCAACTCCAGTTCTCCTCATGCTCCTCCCTTGGACTCCCTTGGACAAGCCCTTATGTATTGAAAGGCTGTTATGTTCCCTCTTAGTTTTCTCTTCTCCAGACTAAACAAACCCAATTCTTTCAATCTGCCCTCATAGATTATGTTTTCTAAAGCTTTTATCGTGCTTGCTCTTGCACCTCAGAGCACTCCCCAGTTTGTTTACCCAGTTTGGAGACTGCTGTGCCCGGCGTCCCCAGCTGAGGCGTCCCCAGGGCCAACTGCAGCACAGTCATTTTCTCCCATGCCTGGCCTATGAATCTGTTGTTAATGGATCCCATCAAGAGGCTTGCCTGTTTTGAAACAGCGTGACAGTGTTGACTAAGTTTTTGTCTGCGATCCTGGGAGCCTTTCCTGCAGCGGTGCTCTTTACCCAATTAGTCCCCATTTTGCATTTGAGTTCCAACACCTCGCTGTGGTATTTTGTGCTCGCTCTTGTGTGATTTCCATCCTGCTGATTTGAGACCAATTCTCCAATTTATCTAGATTGTTTTGAAATCTGCTGCTGCCTTCCCCTCCACACAGACCCCGTGGCTGCAACTCCTCCCAGCTCAGTGGTGCACATGAATGTCATCCTGATTTCTCTGCAATGTCCCTGATGTTGTGGTCCCTATTATCTCTACTCCTGTGGTCAGGCAAGCTGTAGAACTGTGTGGGGCCCGGGGCAGAACCCTTTTTTGCAGCAAACACTGTTGCTAACCTTTTGGGATAGCGTTACAGTGAGTTGCACACCTGCTTGTAATATGATTTCACCCACCGCAGGTTCCTGGTTGTTTATGAGGCACTTTTTCAGCACATCGGAGGGCACCGGGTATTGCTGGGCTGTGGTCTCTTCTGGTGATCTTCCGGGGGCAGCACTGCTAAGTGCTGAGCAAAGGATTGGCAAAAAAAGCTACCTTGTGGTCCACAGCTGTGAGGAACTGAACTGTGAAAAATATCCAGAGGGAACTTTTAGGCAGAAGGATGCACTGAAGGGTCAGGCAGACTTCCCTTTCTATAGCTCCATAAATACGCAAAATACCCTGGCCAGCTGGGGAGATGGGGGTTATCCCGGAGTGCATCCTCAGGGGCTAGGGTCTCATGCAAGCCCTCCTTTGCCCCCATGAGCTCTCGCCTGACCCCAGGGCACCGGGAAGCACCGGCTCATGTCCTGGCCCGGGGGCTTCCCCAGGGGCTGAGCCTGGAGCCGGACCTGCCATCGCCATGGGGGCTTCCCCGCGCTCCCCTCGGTGCCCGGCTGTCTCCAGGCCCCGGCCACCAGGCTGGGATGTTGGTTAGCAGATTTTTTCCACGCTGTTTCTCCGGGATCCCTGACAGAGCCCATCAGAGCTGCCTTTTATCAGCACTGCACGCCTTAGTGAGCCTGTCATGACTCTCACACAATGTGCTCTGTGCCGGATTAATCCGGACGGCTTTCATGCTCAGGATGTGGGCGATGGGCAGAGTGGGGGGGCACGGGGACAGATACAGGGCTAGTGGGGGCCCAGGAGATGGGCATACATGAGGACCCTGAAGTACCGAGGAGGAGGACTTCATTTCGGGATGATCTGAAGGGGCAAAGAGAGACCAAACCAAGGGGCACAAAAAAAAAAGAAGAGCAACAGGTGTGTATGCTGCCTTCCATCTGCAGATACTTGTTGCTCTGACTTTTTAGTCAGAGACATGCCGGGGAGTCATGTAGAGGTTTTCAGCCCCATCAGTGAGTTTGTTTGCAGTGCTACACCCTCAGCCTCCCACCATCCCCCTTCTCAGGAGCACCCAGGTTTGTGTCGCACGGAGCCAGAGGCGGGAGGCAGGAGGCAGCCCTTGTCACACTATCGTCTCCTGCCACCTCTTGAGTCTCTCCAGATCCTGGGGCACCCTGTGTTATTTCTGCCACCAAATCATCCGCTCAGCCAACAGTAACTTATCCTCAACTTGCTGGGTCATATAGCAAGTTTTGCAAGATTTCCTGCAGCTCTGCTCTTCCAGAGACCCAACGTGTTGTCAGTCCAGCTGGGATAATGCCTGTATGTTGCTGAAGGTACATGAGAGTGTAGTTTGGTGTTCACCCCTGTTGCACAGCTCTATCCAACCCTAAGAGAGAGGGAGAGACAGATATTTGCAAATTTGAGTGCAGCAGCATTCTTTAGACCTCCTAGTACTTTTGATTTAGGTATGACATTTCTTCAATACATAAATATATCAGTTGAAGCAGATCGCTTGGGCGGCTAGCATAACTGAGAGAAGGTATGTTTGAAGCCTTGGTCCATGAACTGAGGGAGGACAGGGTTTATAGCTCGTCTTTTATCTTTTTATGGACTGCGGTTTCAGAGTAATTGCAGTTCTCAAAAATGTATTGGTTATGAAATGGATGTCTTCAGAAAGGGCTGCCATGACAGTCCTCCCTGAAATGTGGGGCAAGCTTGAGGAAAGCTGCTCACTTTCATCCAAGAGTTATCTGCACGCCATGTAAATTTGGAAGCTCTTTCTGCTTATTTGTAACAGTTATTTGCCCCTGTGAAACTGAGCTGAAAGAAAGAGCTGTTTATACGAAAGGTAGAAAATAGCTAGTAATTTATGTTCCCTGCATAGGTAATTTTGGGGAGTCCATCATCGTGGGCATTTAGCATTGCCTCCTAAATCACATCCAGTCCTTGGTGATTGAAGAGGAGTGAACAGAAGCTGTATTTGTGTCTTCCACACTCTCTTTGGAGCAAGCATCCCCATGACATGAGCTGCAACCTGAATAGTGCCTTTTGGTGATGGTCACAACAGCTCAGCCAGGCATGGAGCAGGGAGCCTGACCTACCTCCTCGGTGCTGATGCCCCTTGTAGGGCAGCGTTATGGGCGCTGCCGCTGCCTTCACTGCTGGCACCTACCTAGCGGGAACACCAAAAGGGGCTGGGCAATTACACCTTGTAGTGCTGAACAGGGCGCTCAGGCTATATTGTGAGTCTTCCTGCAGCGCATCACATCAGGGGCTATCAGTCCAGTCCCTGGTTAAATAGCCTGGTTACTTTTTATTTAAAGAGGTATAAATTTGCTCAGGCAGCCCAGATCTGCACTGACAGCTTGGTTAATTGTTTAGAAGTATGGAAAATGGACATCAAACTTTACCATGCCTTTTTGAACAAAGATGTATGTTTCACATTCTGCTCAATATAAAGAGAAACCAAGAAAACGCAGGAATGTTTATGTATTTCTTGCCAGTTGAAGATATTCAGACATAGTTGCAGCAGTAAGGTGTGCAATATATCACCACATAGCTCTTTTTCATTGGTTGATTATTCCATCTTCAGCCACCAAGTAATGAGGATTTCCATTCATCTCCATTAAATGCAGAACAGACAACCTAAAACGGTTCATTGTTCCAAAAGCCGCTCTTCTGTTCTGCTTTGGTAACGTTTTCCTTTTGCTTTCCTCAGGTGCAAGGCCCTGATTTAGCAAGGTGTTTAAACACCTCTTTAAGCTTAAGCATATGATTAAGTTTATTCCTACCCAGCAGCGCCTCTAAGCATGCTCTTAACCGTGCGCTCCAGTCTGAGTGAAGTAAAGCGAGCAATTAAGCAGGTGCTTTGCTGAAGCAGAGCCTAAATGACTATTTAAGTCCTTTGTAAGAAGGAGTATAAATCCTCCTCCTGACAGGGGTGGGAGTGGGGATGGATACATGTTATTATCATCCTCCTCTTTAAAGCTTGACTTGGTCTTGCAGACTGCCCGGGTCCTTCCTCGTTCTGGTGGCCAGCTGGTAAGCGGCTGTCACCTCTCTGAGAGCTGCGACCATGTACGAAAAATTCAGATTTACATCAACATGACAAGATCATCATCCCTTTTACAGATATGCAAGCCGGTGGCCGGGAAGGGATGTTGGGAGCTGGCTTGTGTTAACTCAGGCAAGGGGAAAGACAGTGGGGCCGCCCCGGTTTACACCTACTGAGGATGGGGGGGGGTCGAGGGAGGGAAAGGTTTGCCCCAGTTTTGTTTCACACTGCACCGCTGTCTTCCTGTGGGGACCGCGAAGCCCTTCTGCGTTCGCTGCACTGCTTGGAAAACGAACACCATCTCTGTTTAATTTTAATGCAGCCCATTAACTAAGCTGCCTTGCTGCACTTTGTCCATCTGGGTGCCCCATGCGCGCCAGAGTTTCCCTTTCATATTATTCCCCATCGATTCAGGAAGCCCTTTTGACTCGTTTCCCCCTCCTCCTCCTCCTCTCCCCAGCCCATCAACATTGTGTTGCTCAGCCCCGGAGCACAAGCCACGGCCCTTCCCCGCGTCCCGCTGCCCACACAGAGAGGCACCAACCTGTGCAAAGATAAGTTGGATGCGTATTCCCCCCCCCAAAAAAAAGCCCCTGCTGCCATAAGAAAGGGAATAAGCATGATGCAAGGGGGGAAGGGGATCACAACTATAACAGTGCACACTTGTTAACCAGGAAAAAAAAAAAAAAGGTTAGGGAGGTGGAGGAGGAGATGATGGAGGAGGATAAATGTAGCAACAGCAGGGGCTTGGGCGGGAACGGGGCTGGGGGCGAGGGAGGCAGCCAGACAAGTAGGGTCCCTCCGCTGAGGCCATCAATTATAGGGCCTGGGGCCTGGTTGTTGCTATTGTCAGCAGCGTGGAGGGTTGGGGGTTTCTTTTTTTCCTTTTTTTTTTTTTTTTGTGAGGTCTGGGCTGCAGCTCTGCCAAGGAGGGCTGGGGGAGGGGAAGGAGGGGTGAATACAGGATTTTGCCCAATCCACTGATTCTCAATGGAGGCTCCAGGCGACACTCGAGGGGCTGCGAGGCAGCGCCGGCCAGAAGCAAAGGACCCTCGGGGGCTGCGGCGGGGAGGTGGGTGACGGCAGGCATCCCTCCCCGCCAGGTAAGTGGGCATCCGGCCGCTTTCCCCCCATCCCAGTCCCATTGCCAGATCAAACACTGGGGATGCTGTGAAGATTTTGGCCCCCGAGCTCAGGCCAGGCGCTTGTGCGGCACTTTAAGACTGAAATGGGTAAATAAATAGAGTGTGCGGAGCAGACCTTTGGCTGGGGGGATGCTGGTCTGCGCCAACTGGGGCTGTACGTGTGAAGCTACACATACACACATATATATAGGTGTATACATACATACATGTATAAAAAAACCCACATTCCTGCACGGAGCGTGGGCTGCAAGGCCGGTGCCGGAGGCAGCTGCGACTCTCCAGCCTGGCCCCGCACGGTTCCTGCCCCGAGCCTGCCATCCCTGGCTAGGTGATATCATCTCTTCCAGGAAAACATCTGGTCCTGATTTCAGGCCTGCCAGTGAACGAGCCGCCGCTGCCCTTCTAGGTAATGCGCCGTATGGATTAATTACTTTCACAGTTGAAAACGTGCACCTTGATTTTCAGTCTGAATTTGTCCGCCTCAGCTGCTGGCAGCTGGTTCTCATAAATGCCCTTTTCTGCCAGATTAAAGAGCCCTTTGATATCAGGAATCTCTCTCTCCCCTGAAGTGCTTGTAGATGAAATCGCTCCTCAGAAGAACCAGGGGGATCGTGCCTTTTTAAATTGCACACCATAGGGTGGGTTGTCCAGACTTCAACCCCCCCTCCCCCATCCTGCTGAAACCTTTCCAGATTAAGCCGTGCGCCGTTAAATATCCTGTGGCATCCGCACCTGTTCCTGCATCCCCCACTTGCACCATGGGGGGCTGCCTGCCAGCCTGGGATGCTCGACGCCTTCAAGATGGCAGACACGGCCACGCGTGGACCGCAGGATGAGCAGAGACTTTGGGGGAGACCTTATGGCCGCGTATGGCCTTGGAGGGGCAGCTCCTCAAGTGTACAAGGACCGATAAAGTGAAATTTGCTGTCATTTTTGCCGCTGAGAAAGTTATGGCATGCTGAGTGGGTCATGGCAATTGAGGCTGATGGCTAGTGCGAGCGTGGATGGAAGATTTCAAACTGGCCAGCACGTTGTGTACCAGCAGTCTTGGAGAAATGGATTCAACTCTTGGATCAAAGGGTGTTTAGCCACAATAGTTTATATATGGGGAAAAAATGTTTATTTTTAAGAAAAAACATTTTTTATTGTTGGTTTTCAACATTTTTTCAGATTTTAACTTTTTGTGGTAGTACGGCACAAAAAGGGGAAAGGTTTTTAATGAAGCCTCAAGCGCACAAGGTGTAAAGAATACCTTCCTGCCCAGCTTTGCAATAAAGATATATCTGTGTCAGACACAAAACTCTGCAGAAGCTCATCTTGTCTGAAATGGAAAGGAGAGCTGTGTAGTATCCCCATGCTACTACATTTTATACCTTTTGTTTGTAAGCTCTGCAGCCCAGTATCGCTGCTGCATTTATTAAGCCCAAGACTCATGCAGAATGGCATTTCCACTGTCACATACATCTCTGCTTGGTTGCTGGAGTACCGCAGTCTGTAACATGCACAGCCTAAGAAGCTGAGGCATTGCTACTCTACCATGCTTAAAACCATCTGGGGTTATAACCAGCTGAGATTATAGCTAGTTGGGTATAACCAGCCTTGGTTACAAGAGCTGTGGAACATGAAACTCTGTAGTTGGCTAAGTAATTTGCAAAAGATCACCCAAGGTATCAGCAGCAGGGCAGGACCTGGACCCTGCTCTTTTAACTCTGCCTCCTCATCACTGAACTCATCTCCCAGGTGGAGCCACTCCTCAGGTGCTTCAGATCAGGAAGAGCTGTCTGGGCAGCCTTTCCCACTAAACTGCATTTCTAAAACAAGGGATTTATTTCTCATACTTGTGCTTTTTAATGCAGAGCTACAAGTCTTAAGGTGAGGGCAAAGCAGAACTTTACTCCAAAGCAGACCCCTACTCCCCACCTCCTGAGCCCAGGAAGTAAATCCATAGGGTGTCCCAGGAGAGAGTACCACAACAGTCTAGTCCAATGCAGACTGCAAAACTTTTATCAAAAGTTGGGTTAAAATTGACCTTTCGGAAAGATTTCATTTCTTTACAGACTCGGTGCCTCTACCCAATGCAAACTGAAGTAAATTGTAAAAGTCTCTTTAACCTGCCCAAGCAGGACAAGTGAGGTACTCCGTCCCACTGGGGTGCCAACCGGTGGGATATTTCCCTTAGGCCTGTATCTCCATCAGCAAAACTAGGGAGAGCAGTTGGCTCTTCAGATATCAAACCTCTTTCTTCCTGGGTGGTGCTCAGGGCTAATGAGAATGGAAAGGAGAAGAAAGATCATCTTTCTTGCCACAACTTCTCCTACCCCCCCCGCCCCCCGTCCCAGTCCCAGGGGTCCCGTGTGATATGAGACGTGTTTTCCTTTCATCCCTGCCTGAGAAACTCATGTTTCTGCATTAGCATGCAAGATGGAAGAGAGCCAGCAGTTCTGTGGAGAGGATTTCATCCCAGAGATCACTTTTACCTTCTCCTGACTGTTTCCCCAACGTTGCATGCAGCAGGAAACCCCTGTCAATTTGTTACCTGCTCACTCCTTAAGGTGATGAGCTGGATCTCTTGACCCTGTCAGTGATACGGTGACAAACATCTTTCGCCAGAGGTTGTTTTCAGCAGCTCAGGTACGAGATGCCCTGTGGGGCGGGTGGTGAAGGAGGCGTGGAGAGGGGAGGTGGCGTCTTGTCTTGCCTGGTGAAGAGGTGTTAATTAAAGCAGCTATTTTGACTTTTTCACGCCCTGACATTCTTTGTCAACTCTTCTACAGCCGGATGAGAACGCACGCCTGTGACCCAACTGGCCTCCCAGCAAGCGCCATGTGAGATCCACTCTCCTCATTGGCCACTCTTTACCATCCCCCCTTCGTCATCATCTCCCAGCCCCCTCCCACCTCGGTGCTGCTAATGCATTTCCATTATTTATGAGACATCCCGTGGTGTTTCCAGTTCGGCTTTTCTCATTCTCTCTCTTACTGCTTTTTGCTTGGCATGTGGAGGTCCATGGCCCAGAAGTCAATATGGTTCAACACTCACGTACCAAACACAGATCCCTCAAACGTTTCCTTTCTGACAAGGTTTGTTTTCAGAGACATTTTAGAAGAGCAATACGTGATCATTGTACGTGGTCGTATGAATAAAACAAAAATGAGAAGTTCTGGGTTAATGGCCGTGGAAGTCAGTAACTTCTCAGGTTGGCTGTAAAATGTCTAACACACTGGCAGCAGTAACATGGACCAGAATCCTGTCAAAAGAGGGAAGAGAGAGTTCATCTTTCCAGGTGTAATACTCTCTTTTTTTTTTTATGGTCTACTAATGAGGCAGGCAGCTGGTGCCCATTGTGATAACAGGTTTGTTCTGCCTTGCTGTGCACTAGGAAATAATATGAGACTTGATCAGTGCATTTTGCATGTCTCATCATCCGACAGATCCTCGACCATCACCAATCCCTTGCTCAGGATCCAGAGCATGCAGGACAAGTAGGTTTGAACTTGTTGCAGTGAGTTCACTCATTGCAGTACTGCTCTGTAGGGAAATGGCGAATATATTACCCCTTTTTACAAGGCCTGCATTTGCTCACTGAGAGAGGAGGCCCAGAGGAATGCTCCCTCACTAGACATCAGCCAGGCCTTAGCTGTATGACCTTATAGTTCACAGACAGCAGTGTTACTAGCGCTTCCAAAATAAACCTATCCTTTGTCCAGATGCAGAAACTGCATGGAGGCTGTTTCATTTAGAAGCCATTCCTTGGACAGCTTATTCCTCTGCTGGCCTGGGAAGGCTGTCAGCCTCTCTTGTGAACTATTTACCACATCTGCCCTTCGTAATACTGAGTCTTTTTGCTGCCTTACTCGCTCCCCAACACCCACAGTGTGAAAATAATAGTGCACACCCAATTTAAGCCATGCATGACTCCCCCAACATCCTCTGCCAGCCCTCATGGATGTCCATGGGTTTTTCCACTCCAAGTGAAGGTTTCTCATTCCTAGTGTAATAGGCCAGAGCTTGTTGTCTAAATCTGATTTTGAATTAGGCAGGGGTCCATGATTCCATGTCTATGCCAAGCTGTGGGTGGGAGCGGAGGATTTTTTTTTCCTAGGGACTTGAAATCTCTTCTTACACTGTTTCTGAAAGATTTCATCTCTCCAGGAAGCAGAAGTCTCTCGAGATGAGCTGTTTGTGCAGGACTCAGTCGCTGGAGGCTTCAGATGCAGAGAAACCAAAAGACTGCTCTTTTTCTGGGTTGGGTCCAGTCATGATCCAAACTTCAGGGGAGGATTTTGGTCCAAGAAATTGAATCTGAGCTGCTCTTATCTTCAAGTGTTTCAGATGAAAGGACTGTTTGAGTCCAAGAAGGCGTGTGAAACGCAGTCACCCTGACTTAGTTGTGCCTCCAGGCGGGAGACAAAGCCATGGGCCAGTAAGTGAAGCTATTCATGACTCGGGTGGGCGCTTGATGAAGTGACTTGACAAGGGACACACAAACAGCCTATAGCAGAGACAAGGAAAAAAAACCCAACCCCTAAATACAGTTTTGTTATCCCTCTTTGATCCACAGAGACTAGTTTGTGTGGGCCAAATCCACAGCTGGTGTAAGAGCCTCCATACTATCTGAATGTCTAGGAAAGATACAAATATGGGGATCAAGCTAGGGGTGAGTAAGCCCCATGTCTAACTGGCATTAATGACAGGAGCCAAAGCTGGGGTCCACATGAAACACATCCCGTTTCAGATCACCAAAGCCAACGCTCAGGTTGGAGTTTCTTCTATACCCAATGTCAGGGCTGAAAGCGTGGGAATGCCTTCTCTCAAAGTATATCTTATTTCCACGGTCTGGCTAAAGAGGTCCCTCACTCCCAAACCATTACAGCCTTTGTTTCTTTCCTAAATCTTATAGCACTGACATTTGCCATGAAATCACCGGGTCAGCATCCCCCTCTCAGCTTTGCTCCCCCTGCCCTGCAAGCTTGCCGTGTTACACCCCCAGGTTGCATGCAGAGAGATGAGCTGCGAACACCCGGCAGCGGTGGCGGCGGCGGATAAAACGCCATCGTGCAAAATCCACACTTGTTGCGGAGTTGTGTTTTAACCTTGCCCCATCCCTCCCCTTCCAAAAAGCCAGCCTGGGTGGGAAAGTCGGGGAGAAATAAGACGTTACGCTCATCCTGGGGAGCTGAGAGACAGAGGGATTTGTAACCAGAGACCAGGATGGAGACAGGGGAGAAAGAAACGTGCAGAGATATTGATGACCCCTATCACGGCAGGTCGGCTCGCCCCGGCGCCCCTTTCGTAGCACGTTTTGCATCTCTCGGCGCCGTGCATCCCTGTACGTGCATGTCCCTGCGTGCATGCGCGGGCGGTGGGCTTGGCGGGGGGGGGTGGGGTGGGGTGTGCCCTTAAAAAGCCTCGCTGAGAAAGGTATTTCTTGTGGGGAGAAAGACGTGGGGGGGAAGAAAGAGGGCAGGCCCCCTCGCTCCCCACTGAGCCCATTTCTCCTGCTTTGCCGGAGCTGTCAGCCTTGAATCCCGGTGGCGTCCCGTAACTAATTGACAGCAATGGGGGCCTTTGGGAGCCGAAGAATACGCGTCCTTGCCGGGCAAGCGCTGGAGCAGGGGCTGCGCGGGCAGCTGTGGGGGGACATAAAGGGCGGCTTTTAAAGCCTTTGTGCCTGCCCGCGAGTGCGTGCGTGCGTGTGTGTGGCGGTTTTGTGGCGGAGGTGAGGGGATGCCGAGCGGGGGGGCGGGGGGGGGGGGAGAGATGGAGGGAGAAGCTGCCGCAGAGAAGTAAGTTTCTCCCAAAGAAAAGAGAGAGGGGAAAAAAAAAAGAAGAAGAAGCTGTAAACGGCACGAGGAGAGAGGTCTCCATGCGCTCGGAGGCCATCAGCACTGCGAGGAGGGAATTTCGGTGTAAAGCCAGGGCCATTGAGAAACTAGCTCTCTGTTTTTCATCCTGCCCTGGCCCCAGTTGTAAAATACGACCTGCCAGCACCGCTGCTGAGCTGCAGCTTCGAGAAACAAAACCCCTGCTGTGGTTTTTTTTCTGGGCCTGGGAAATGGGCAAAGAAAGTCTCCCTTCCCAGGTGTAACCTGGGAGCTTTGTCCCTATGGTCACCTTAGTCTTTCCTGAGGATGCTCAGATACTCACTGGAGGAAGGGCTGGATTTTTGTCATTATCCCGAAACCAGTTGCACAAACGCGTACCAGCATCACAGACAAAATATTGTCTGGGAGACATTTTTGTGCTTTTGGCTTGACTCATACAAAAATGCCTTATTGTCTGTGACATTTGCAGAGACAATCTGTGATAAAAGTATTCGCACATTTACAGCTGGAAAGAAATAAAAAACCCCTCTTGCATTTCTCCAGGGTCTGTCACTGTGGAATTTAATAACAGAAGCAAACGAATGGGGACAAGTGTAGAAAAAACAGCTCCCAAGGCAGTTGGGCAAGGGCACGACTACCAAACATGCCCAGCACGACAGTACTGGCAACACGGGACACATATTTTAGACCTAATCTGCACCCAGCTTTTGAGAGAAAAAATGAGCGTTTCAAAGATAGGGCATTGGTTCATAGGTTTGAAGGCCAAAAGAGATCATTAGACCAGCTAGCCTGATCTTTTGTGTTATAAAGACCCTGGGATGACACCCAATTACCCTTATATTGAGCTAAATGACTTGTATCTGCCCAGTAGCCACTTTTTTTTTTTTTTTGTCAGAGTCTTTTGTCTCTGGATTTCAAGTAGACCCTATGAAAAAAAGGATGGGCTCAGCCAGTCAAGAGGCCCCAGGCATTTGGCAAGATGTATTTTTTATTCCGCATTTGCCTCACTTAAGTAGATGCTGTATTTTTGCCACCTCCTATGTGTAGTGATAAAGGACAGAAGTCCAGATCCTCACAGGTTTGCTTGCTGAGCAAGGCTAATCGCCCCGCGAGGCTAACACAGGTACCAAGCTATCTCCCAGCTCAAGTCCAGAGGCCCTTGGAAGCACCCCCATCCCCAGCGCTGCTCACGCCGTGGGCGAAGCAGTGAGTCCTCATCCTTTCTATTGCCTGAGAGCTTCACGTTACTGCAAAAGGGGAGCTAGCTTTCCCGGAGACAATAAACAGGTTTTTGCTTGGCAATGGGTCGTTGTGGCAATCTGGATGCTGTTAAGGTTTCTCCACGAAGCCAGAGTGGGCATGTGAAATGCAGGGAGCAGGACAAGCCCTGGGCGGGTGGTTGGACTGGCGGGCACAGCTCGGAGCAGCCAGCCCCTCTGGTAGCCGTCCGGTAGCTGACCAGTGCCTCTGCTGGTGTGGGTCAGTGCTGTTAGAAGGCAGCTGATCAGTTTGTGCTGTTAAAAAAGGAGAATGCCTTATCTAGCAGATCCTGCCACTTCAAAAAGCAGCTCCTTGTGGTTTAGGTTTTTTTAAAAAGAAATAGAGAAAGACATAAAAAAGGATACTTGTTTATCATTGTTTTTGAAACATTTGTTTTTAGTTACATGGACGGTGAGTGTTGCTTTCTCCACACCCCAAACACCCACGGGCTAAAACAGTAGATGACGCTTGGTCCATCTAGCAGCCGCCGGCTTTGGCCCGAGCTCCCAATGAACTCAGTAAAAAGATTGACTCAGCTTAAAAGGGAACATGACCTTAGTCTGTACCCTGAACAATAGTTCAGAAATGCCTGCCTGGCCGTGGGCTGCAGTGACCTGTTGCCGCTTGTGATAGTTGCGCTGCAAGCTCCAGGCAGCACCGACCGTCTTTGAGCTCTGTGTTTGTAGTGCATCCCGTGTGGGATCAATATTAATTTTCTGATGGGCACTCCTACACGTTGCCCCAGCAGATCTTTAATAGCAGAGCCTGTCTGTGTGGGTGCAAGTGGGGATGGCACTACTTTCACCCTACGAGCTCTGTAATGTCAGGGAGCTGCACGGGCAGCCGTTTTGTCCATGGAGGGGTCGCTGGTTTGTGTGGGAAGAAATACAGGCTGTGATTGCTGGTGTAGGCATCGCCTCGAGCCCCCTGTTTGGTCTTTCTCAGCTGACAGTAAAAATAATTCAGTTTCAGATAATATGGCGCTATTCTTTCCATGTGGAAAAATTGGAAAGGCATGCAAAACTCTCCCTCTTTTTTTCTGCTAATTGCCTTGATTTCTGCTTCCACACTCCCAGCTGCCTCTCCTCTTCAGGTTGCCCTTTTTGACTCCTTGATTAACTTCTTTGTCCACCCGTTTACCACTGAGGACATGGCGACCTTTGGATGTAAATCGTTGCTGACATCCCTCCTGCTTGCATGCTTTTGTCGGGGCTAACATATGCGAGACTCCTTGCGGTGGAGGTGGGAGGGAACCAGGCAGATGGGGGTACCGGGCAGTGCCCTCCACTGCCAGGGCTGCTGCCCCCCTCCACCCTGCGCCACCAGCTCCCCTTCCCGAAGCTCAGTGCCTCAGGCTGGGATGAAAAAAAAAAATCACAGATTTTGGTCTCCAGCTACCAGGTGGCATGTGAGTGTAGATGTGGCCTACGCTTTCTGGTGTCTGCAGGCTCACGTGCTCCTGAGATGCCGATGGGCTGCCTGCTATCACCTTCTCAAGCCATAGACAGTCTTTATTCGTTAGCTTAATTTGGACAGGCATTCTTGGTGAGAGAGCAGAAGCTTGCGTATGAGCCCTTCGTTGAGCGCTGGAGCCACTGCTCTTTGGAATGGGAGGCTTGTTCATCTCAGCAGGAAGGTGGAGAGTTTGGAGGACACCTCCAGAGTCAGGACAATGCATTTTCTCCTAATGTCACCTCAGGGTGAAACAGGTCTTCCTGCACAGCAAACCTCTGACAAGCCTTGCAGCTGGGAGGGGGCCAAAGACCATCGCCGAGCCCAGTTGTGTACCTCAGACCAGACCTCACAGGTAGGGCGGCCACAGCACCATTTTCCGGGAGCAGGGCCCTGTGGACTTTTGAAGGAGATAGATACACAGCTTTTTCCTAAATGATGTCCCAGGCTACAGCATGAAGGCGTTATTTGCTCAGAAGTGGGTTTTATTCTGCACAGGGTCTGCCTCCTGGGATGCAGAGCTCTGCCTCCTGGGTCACTATGATTTTTGGTAGTATCTCCTGAGCCCTGCTCTGAAGCCTTCTGAAGCTTCTGAAGCCTCAGCCCAGAGCCTCCACCAGGGCTGCGAGCTGCCAGCTAACATTCAGCTTCCTTGCGCCACGTAGGGCTTTTGGCTTTAATTACGCAGACGCAGCCTCCCTTCCCCCAGCTTCCCACTTATCCCCAGCACAATGAGTTCGGACACCTGCAAAACTGAACTTTTAGCGAAGTTGTCCCAGTGCAGGACAAAGGCGTGAGGCGGGGGGACGTGAGGGGCAGGCAAGCAGCTGCGGCAAAGGGGGCACAGCTGGTTCCTTGCCTGCCCCTACCTCATCATTTTAAGGCCTGTTACAGCAAGGAAAGTAGTTTCTTCTTGAACCCCACGGCTGGCACCACCACTGCCAGGCAAAAGTCCCTGGAGAAGCTGCTTGCTGAAAGCCTCTCTGAACAGTTAAGGGAAGTGGTCTTGTTTGACACTTATTCATTGAGCCCTTTTGCTCTGCTCAGCATTATCCAAATTGAGCAAGACAACTTTGTGGAGATTGAAATAAATGAGCTCTCCCCATTGGACCTGTAGGCACCAGGAATGGGCAAGCTAAAAAATCCTCACCTTGGTTCACTTAGATCACAGCTTTTCTTGCTTCACTGGAGGTGGCACGCAGATGACATTGCCGTCCTGTGTCCAGCTGCTTGAAACATTTGGTTTAAATACTTTTCTGTACCATCGTTTCCTTTAACATAAAAGGAACCATGAACATTGCAAATGTGCAAAATGATATGAAGTTGGACCTACATGCTCAAGAGGTCTGTGAGTCTTACAGAGCACTGTAGGCAAATGGGTTTTAATTAAATCATATGTGAGCTGAGCTTCCTCTGAGTTTTTGTTTGCCTCTTCCCACTCAAGTGAAAGGAAACAAGAGGACATACTCTTTTCTTTAAAAGAAAGAAAGAAAGAAAGAAAGAAAGAAAGAAAGAAAGAAAGAAAGAAAGAAAGAAAGAAAGAAAATTTAAGGGCTTAGAGAGAAAAGAGAGCGGGACTAGTAGATGACCTGTGTTCTGCCCGAGATTGTCCCATGGATTAGCTGTATGGTTTTGTTCAATTCCCACCACTGTTCTGCTCCTCTGTGTTCCCATATGTAAAATGGGAAGAAAAACAATGAGTAGATAAGGAAAATGGGATTACAGATAGGGATGAGGAGGTGGATAATGAGGGAAAAAAGATTAAAAGGGTCATCAGTTCTCATGTTTCAGGATTCAGCTCAATATTTATATATTAAGCGCCAGGAGGAAATCTGGGGAGTTGTATCATTCAACTGCTTCTTGCACTTCCTATTGACATTGTGCAAGTGGGTCTTGCCCAACAGTACCTACCTTCACACAGCACTTCCCCCTGGGTAAGTAGGAAGCATTGTATGAGCATTGTATATGATGCGAAAGCATCTCTTATTAGAGATGACCAGTTGGAAGGGCCAAGTGAAGTCTCCATAAAGGTCTACAATGGGGCGGTTACAAGGCAGCAAGTTAAGTGTGAGCTTCGGGCAGCGTTGGGTTGAGGACTTCCAGTTGAGGCTCCCTGTCCTTTAGGAAGGGGCTGTTCTGCCCTGGGAGAAAGGGTGTCAGATTTGAGGTCCTCTCGCTGTCACGCTGTGGGAATGTTACTGAGGGGGTGCTGTACCCTCCCATCATCTCTCCCGAGGCACGACCCACACTGCTGCTGCCTGGGCTGAGAGGTGGTGGTGAGGGGTAGGGATGAAGGTGGGGGGGAAGTTGGTGGAGAGGGGAAAGGAAGCAACTTTTTAAATAAAAAAAAAAAAAATAAGTGATGAATAGATCGGCTAATCCCGGGAAACCTTGAGAATATAGAGCAGCGTCTGTGGGGCCTCCCTTTTTTCTTTTCTTTTTTTAATTTTCTTTTCTTTAATTTCGCTGCAGCACGTATAATCAATTATGGCTTGAATCGGGGATAAGGGGAGGGAAAGTACTTCAATTCATAAATCAATTTTATACGGTCATCAGTCAGGTTGTGAATGCAAATACCTCTGTCGGTTTAGGTTATTCAGAATTAATTGACTCCCACCGGGCTGGGCTGCAGATGGAGAGAAGCTTTCTCACAAAGTCTGCTCGGGCTCAGCATGGGGGCAGGCAGGCGGGCCGGCTTCCTCCTCCTCCTCTTCCTCCGCTTTCCCCTCCTGGAGCATTATACTATTGGCGCTGGGGAGAGTTTTGTGTGTGCGTGCGTGTGTGCGTGTGTGTGTGTCCCCGTCTGTGAGAGGGAGAGATGCTTGAAGAAAGAAAGGGATATGCAAAGATTAAAGTCACAAGCCCCCTCTTCAGCCCTGGCCTGCGCAGACACTTTTATGTGATTAGGAATGCTTTGCTTTCAAGGGTTTGCTTTTAAGCCTTGAGCTTCTCTTGAACTTCTCCAATAAGAAAACAAACAGCAGTGTCAAAGCCTCCCCCTGTGCCTGGAATTCGAGCTCGAGTCGTGTCATTAAAAAGCCACTTCGCTACTGGGACTTTGGCATCTGAGTCACTGTTTCAAAGCCAGTCTGGGGCAGGAGAGATCGAAAGTCATTAAACATCTAGTGGTTGTTTTGGTGGCCTATTGAAAAATGAGGTTTGGAGGGTTTCGGGGCCACCAGGACGACGCAGAATAAATGCTGCCACCTGAATCCCCCCCCACCCCCTGCACCTTCTCTCTACGGGCAGCATGCCCAAAATATCTGGCGAGGGGGGACTGTTTGCAGAAAGCCTGAGGGATGCGTTTGCTGCAAAGGTGAAAAAGGGTGTAACCTGCAGCCCCTCTTTTCCTCCCCCATTAAAACTGCCCATCTCAGCACACGTCCAGGGCTAAACGGCGGGGCAGAGCTGGTGCTGATCCACAGAGGGGGCTCTCTCAGCTCCCCCCCACCATCCCCCGCTTCAATCCCCCTGTGGGGCTGCACCCCGCCTGAAGGCTGTCACTCCACGTGGCACCCCGGGGCTGTCACCCCACTCCTCTCCTGGCCCTGTGACCCCTTCCTTCCTCCATGGCCGTCTCCCTTTGTCTCACTGATTAGCTGATGCTCTGATCCCGGCTGCGAGTGCCCCCACCCGAGGGACGGTCGTCCCGGCTTTCTGCAGGGTCTCACCAACCAGCCAAGGCTTCAGACTGGCTGGTGCATCCCCCACGCCAACCACCCTGCGCTGGAGGTTTGTGTTTGGTGTTGTCCCTTCACAGACGTCACGCTGGCAGCGTCTGCGGAAGGCAGCGTGGAGTGGATGAGGGACACCACTCCATGAAACCCCGTGGGAAAGAGGACTCACAAGCCTCCTTTGCTAAGCCACAGAGGACGGGAATTGGTATTAACACCCAGGCACACGCCTTTCCCCCTTTGTTTTGGCTTGTCACGCTTAGGGCTTTTCAGATCTGGACATCTCAGCTTCGAACTGCAGGAGGTCATCTAGAGAAGGAGGCCATCAGATATGCATCAGGAGATAGCCAACTATGAGATCAGTTGCCAGAAGCAGTCAGAGTATGTAACCCTAATTTATGCCTGGGGAAACGGAGGCACAGATGAAGATGGGGTTCAATCCAAAGCATCGTTCTTTAAAAAGTGGCATAGCTGGGAATAAAACTAGTTCCTATGATCTCCACTCCATTATTGTACCCACCAGGATCCAGGGAGCAGAAGACCAGAGCGCTGAACACGTGAGGCATGTCCATGCCCGCTGCCGTACAATGGGCTGAGCACATCAGGTTTCGGCAGGGCTGGAGGAACTGGCGTATCAATGGAGTGCCGGAGCTGACCCGATGGAGCTGATCCCATGGAAACAACAGGTCAGAAATGCTGAAAGCTTGGAAGAGGCTGTGTTGGTGGCAGTAACTGGAGAGGAAGCTTGGCTACGCTTAAAGAACCCTGGGAGGAGAAGGCTGCAAAGGAAGATGAAAGGAGCTGTCTGTAACTGTTCGCAGTTAAGCGCGGAGGTGGGACACGGCTTTGCAGTTCCTCAGCAGGAAGAGTGGGGAGCAGGTCTTGGCAAGGAGGAGTGAAAGGGAGAAGCAGAACAAAGAAGCCATGCAATTTCCACTCAATGCTTTCCTCCATTTTGGGCAAATCTGCTATTCGAACGATAACCAAAGAGCCAGGTGCTTTGGACAGCCTTCTGCAAGGCTCTGCCAACTACACAGCACTCCTTATCTACAAAATTCTCCGCTAGTTTTCACAGATGCAGTTTTGTCAAAGCCTCTTCCTGCAGCCCACATTCCCTCTGCCTCCACCGCAGTCCCACGCACCCCTACGTGTGCCGTCCTGCCAGACCAACAATGCAGCCCCCCACCATTTCCCCTCAGTGCTTCCCCTTCACGCTAAACAGCGGCAGCCTAGCACTATGGATGGTAATTGATGAGAAGACAAATGCGAATGCCCCAAATTCCTCATTCTGTATCTTGCAAAATCAACTTGTGCCATAGCCTAGACAAGGCAAAGGCGGGTTTGTTAGCTCCAGCACCGACTTGGAAACCCCAGGGGATTTACCACCCCTGCCACACGCCAAAGTACAACCCATTAGGAAGGATGGGCCTGGTATTTGCAAGCCTGTCAAGTCTTTCAGACTGAAAATGAGAATTACACAGACACTTCAGGCTCCCTTCTGCTGGGGTTGTTGCACTTTGTGGGTTCTCCATGGTCAGCGTGGGGTCTCTGCTGCTCCTGGTCCTTATAGCAGCCCCAGCGGGATGTCCTGCTCCGGGGCCGGCGGTGGCTGGGAGCGTGGCGTGGGAGCCCGTCGTGCGTTCTGTGCGTGGCGTGGGAGGCTCGCGAGGCTTGTGGTGGTACCGAAAAGCTTTTGCCATATGGCTCTTCATGTGGGAGACGTGCGCTCTCTCTTCCTGTGCCAAGCACCAGGAAATTTATGCCTTAGATAAAAAAGTGTCATTGTGGCCTGTTCTGCTCTTTGTGCATGTCCGAGTCCCATGTACCCACCAGCCTGACAGTAACCAGGTCTGACTCTTGCTGAACACACGTCCCCGGGGCCAAAAGCTGGAATCTGTGCTGTCTCTGCAGAGCGTCAGCAAAACTCCCAGCTGAACGCCCCTGAGAAGCTCTGCTGGGCATTTGTCAGGTTGGAAACCAGTTTAAAAAATCCCCCAAAGCCCCTTCTTCAAGCAGATCCGTAATCTGTGAGAATTAACCTATTTTTAATGCACCGCCTGCTTTCCCCACACTCCCTTGCTGGCCCGAGGCTGGTTCATCTTTCAGAGCCCAACAATGCTTCGTGTGTTTCTGTTTGCTCAACATTTAGAGGGGAGGCCTCCCTCTCTTCAGCGCTTTCTTAGCATTTTTTAATCATGTTTATAAAGTCAAATACCTAAGTGACCAAAAGAGCGGCGAGAACTGCTCCTCCGCTCTGCAGGGTACTGAAATCTCCCCTTGAAGTCAATGGGGAGAGCCATGCTCCACTGAAATCCTGATCAGAGCCGGGGCTTTGGCGAAGGGGAGGAGTGAGCCCCTTGTTTTACTACATAGCCCCTTTCACAGAGGCCCGGGGAAGGAGGGGAGAGGTGGCGGTGGTGGTGGTGGGGGGGAATCTTTACACCCATGGTGGGACCTCTGAAGAATTTACAGTCATCTTTCCTAGAGACACTAAAGATTTTATAGCCTTGGTACCAGCGGTTACAATGCCCTACGGAGCGCAGAGCTGAGCGTATGCCAGGGACCCCTTCATCTCACCAGGGGCTTCACACAGGGAAGTTTATTTCAGAGAGAGAAGGGAGCGAGGAAGCGGGAGGGAGAGAAGAGGGGAGAGAGGCCGAGCGGAGGGGGAGAGGGAAGGGAAAACAAAGGCGTGCGAGACGGGGGAGCGAGGGAAAGAGGCAGGATGGAGAGCAAGGGCGGGCGAGAGGAGGGAGGCAGAGAAAGGAGAGGATGCCGGCATGGGAGGAATGAGAGGAGAGACCCGGGGAGGAGGAACAGAGGGGAGAAACGAAAGGGAGGGAGAAGAAACATTTGAAAGTGGCAGAGGGAGGAAACGTGAGAAGAAGGAATAACAGAAAAGGAGCCAGCGAGAGGGAAAGGAAGAAATAGCATACGTGAGGAAAGTTATAAGGCAAAACAGTATCTGTGAGCAGGTACAAGAGAGAGGCTCAGAAACAGCTTGCAGCCCAGTCCCCCAGGACGAACTCAGCACACAAAATGAGACTTTTCAGCAACTGTCCCCATTCTCCTGCCAAGTCTTTAAACTGACGGAGGAGCCAGGGAGCACTTCTGCACACCTGATTCTGCATAGACCTGCACACCCGGGCTCCTCTCAGGCAGGCACTCACCAAAATGAACGTATATCTTATATATGCACGCGCGCTTGTGCATGTACGCATGCACCCCTACACACACGTGCAAGCATGTCTTGCCTTGAACCATGCGACACCCATGCTTTCCCTCTCTTCACACTTCTGTGCACCTGCTGTGCATACGCAGACTCTTCACGTACCTTCACCTGCCTCCGCAGCCACCCACACACCCAGCTCGAGCTCCACTCCCTCTTCGGCTGGCTGCAAAACAAGGCTTGCACTTTGTGAAAAATGCTGAGGTTTGGCCGTTTGAGTTCATTCCATGCTGGGGAGAAAATGAGCCTTTAAGATGTTTCTTTTTTTCACGGGGGGAAAAAAAATCCAACAGAAAAATGAAGCCAGCAAGTGCTCCACCCCAGAAAATGAAACACAGACACACATTTAAGAAACGGTTTCTATGATCTGGTGGTCTGTGAATGCGGGGCGCAGATTTAATGACAACCGTAGTGGTCAATTATGGCCTGGTCATTTATAGCCCTATGAGGCTATGCATAGGGCCACTACCCTAGGAGTTACAGCACTACCAGGGTATAAAAGACTCATTTTATGTTCTTCCGCCTAAGTCTGGCAAAATCAATGTGGTGGCATTTCTCTCCTTGCAATGTGCTGATTTCTGACCGCTGCATCTGCTCGGTTTGCAGATGAGGGGAATGTTTGCCAGGGGTTCCCACGCAGCGGTACGCCTCCTGCTCGCGGAGCCACAGCAAACCCGGGGCTCTAGGGCCAGAGCTACTGCCAACCTCCACTGCCCATCACTGTGTTTTTAAAGCACAATATGCCAACTTATTCTCAGGGAGGGTCAGCCACAATCACAAAAATCCCTTAAAGCGAACATTATATTCCACGCACTTCTCCCTCATTATAATGGAGAGAGAGCATGGCTTGTAGCAGAGGTTTTCTAGACTTTTATAGGTGTTGCCAGAGCCCAGAAAGGGTAGGGAACCAAAGGGCGAGAGGCCTGGCAACTGTATATTGGGATGAAGAAGAAACAGTAGTTTAATTTTCTATTAAAATCCCTCCCCACAAGCTGTGCAAACTTTCTCCAGTTGGACAAACACTGTACAAAGGCCCTGGGTAATGCATTGCTGATGGGACTCTCCGTACCGATGGCAGCCACAGCTCCGTGCTGGAGGACTCAGCAAGTCGCCAGAGGAGGTAGGCTTGTGCTGCAGGAGCACGTCCCGACATCCAAGTACCGTGGCAGAGTCACGGGGATGCCAGGAGAGCATCCCCTCCATGACAGTGTTAGTGTCAGGCCTTCTGTGGGATCTCCTGAATGTTTTTGGATGCCTAGGGGCACGCTGTCTCCTGCCATAATTTGGCACCAGTAGAGTCCCTCTGACTTAGACGGACGAGATTTAGAGAGCCAGATCCCCTGTTAAACAGCTGTCGAGGAACAGCTCAAGGGAGGGATGCCATTATTTCAAGACCTGCCCGATACACATTTCTTTTGGCTTGTAATTCAGCCTTTCACCTGTTTGAGAGTGCTCACCTAATGCCACTGCTTTTACAGCCTCACTGCGAAACACCGCTGCTTCAGAAATGCCCCTGTCACCTTTCTTCCCACATTATTTTTGAATTTTTTTTGCTTCCCTATAGAATAACCAGGAAATGCATAGGGTACAGTGCACGTGTCAAGGAGGAGAACAACATGAATCAGGAGAACAACAGGAGTGAAAGTTGAGCGCACCCTCTGGACCCAGCAATGGAAGTCAAATTTATTTTTACTATTCAGGCCCTGTTCTTGTTTGGTCATCAGAGGTGGCTGTAAAGTCAAGGCTGTCAGCTTTGGAGACATGTGGTCATTTCTGCTAGGAGAGAGCACCAGGGAGCCTACATGTCAGGGCACGAATAGAAAGGAACTGGCTCTTATGTCAAGACTTTCTTGGTAATCCAAGAAATTCACCCACAAAAAATGCTAAATGAGTTCAGACTGTAGTCCAGAGGGGCCCTGGCATCCTCAAGCCATAAAGAGAGGAGAAATGGATCTGATAAAAAGCCACATTTCTGGTAGGCTTGGAGGAACGCTACGTGCTTAGTATATGGGAGTGGGAATCGGTGTGGCTGGGGACAGGTCTTTACTCTGGGGCCGATGCACTGCAGGCTGATTAAATCTTTTACTCCTGCTGGTGCATATTTATCCACCTGACCCGATCCACCACAAGGCAGCGGGAATACCCCATTAGTGACTTCTTCCCAAAAAGAGTGGGGCGCTGGTTCCTCGTCTGGCTCTACCTGGCCTTCGGCAATGATGCTCGGGCCGAAGGTTTCAGCACTGGGTGCTGGCAGGGCGGTCTCTGGGTTCGGGGACCCGTGGGGGCGACCTGGCTCTCGCAGGCAGGGAGAGCACCGGGCTCCCGCTGCCTCCCGAAGGAAAGAGCTCGGCACCTTGGGAGGTGTGGCCCAGGGCCTTCGTTCTGATGTTATTTTGTTCCCTGATTTTGGAAGGAGCAGTGGAAACAATTAGGTCTCTTAATTTCTCCGAGGCAAGATCCAAATACAGAAAAGAATACATCTCCTAGGCAGGCAGAAGCGTGGAATTAACTGCCTTTTTCTGGATGAGATCAGAGAAAGCTGATTTATGAAGCAAAGAGAAAGCAAAGTGCTTTTATGGGTAAAATGTTCCCTGCTTATTTCCTTTCTGTCAGACTACGTTCCTCCCACGCTTCTGGCTGCGAGCTCGCTCCTTGGAAGCCTGTTTAAGCATTTCAGCATGTGCTGATTTAACTGGGCACGGATTCTGACAGATCTTTGCAAATAACATCACAGGAGTTGCTGGAGGTGACTGCCTCATGCCGACCCGGGGCACGTTCAGGAGGACAAGGCTGGCAAAGAGAAACCCAGCCAGCCCCGTGCGCTCGCAGCCTCTCGCAGAGCACCTCTGAGCATCAGGCTCTTGGGAGATACCCCGCGCCGTCCGCCGAGATTGGGGTGCGTCTCACGACCTACTTTTTCTGCTCTTCTCCCTTGAGGAGACAGAGGCGAGGCCGGTCTACCGGAGAGAGGGGTCGAGAGCTGCAGTCTCACGAAGAGCGGGGGCGTTTGGTTACAGCTCGGGCAGAGCAAGGGAAAGCAGAACAGGAGAGAAATTCAAGAGGGTGGGTGGGGAATGAGAAAGTTTCTGCAATTGAATTTCCACACATGGGGCTTTCAGCTCCTGCCAATGTACATACAGGACGGGATGAACTTGGGGGAAACTCAGAGAGGCTTATGTCTACTAAGGGAGACTGTAGCAAGCAGCTAATGTTGAATTAGGGGGTACCAGAACTACATCTGGGGCATCTTAAATGTTGATGGTCGCGCCATGCTGTCTGCCCTGGCGGTGTGCTTCCGAGTGACAAAGATGTCCAACCATGGTAGGTCCAGGACCTGACAGACCTAGCTGCAAGGATGCATCTGCTGAGTCCGTACATCCCACCCATGCAAGTAGAGCCCAGTTTTCACTTAGATAGGTGCAAGCATCAATATTGTCTACACCGCCCAGAGGAACCACATATAGAGCCACACTGGTGATCTGTGGAGCACAAATGTGGAGCAGTTCAATGCATGGATACAGAGTGTTTTGTACACCCGCCAGACCATTCTGCGGGGTGGCTGAAAGGTTTTGGTACGACTGGCTGTCGCTTCTGCTCAGGTACCACTCTGTTGATGAGATGTCACCCAGAAAAGACTCCAGAGCACCCACAAGGACATCGTAGGGTTCATGGACAGGAACCATCTAACACTTGACATACCCTCACAGAATAAAACTAGCGAAGGAGGTGAAATGAAATTATTCCACCATGAAGTCAGGCAAAACAGGACAACATAGTTTAATAATAATGATGTAGAGAAGCCCCCACGCTCAGACCCCAAACTGCGGTAGGTTTACGGGGAGGAGGGGGGGTGGGAGGTGGGGGTAGGGAAGAGAAAGCTGTACGGATTGACCTC
Organism: Grus americana; assembly: GCF_028858705.1. NCBI lineage: Eukaryota > Metazoa > Chordata > Aves > Gruiformes > Gruidae > Grus > Grus americana. Next base: position 93,150,361 of record NC_072852.1, on the reverse strand, counting down.
TCTCCCCCCCTGCCCCCTCCTTTTTCTTTAAATCCCCACCTAGTCAGGAGTGCTCATTAAGGATGGCTCTCGTTTCCCTAATTAGGCTGCCCCCTTCTCTTCACAGGGCTCCAGACCTCTGCCATTCAGCAATAACAAGAATAACAAGAAACTCGTTATTTTACAACCTGGGCTGGGGAGGAGGGGTGAGAGGGAGAAGATGGCTTTGTGATGTGCTGCTTGGAGGAAAACAAGCTCAGAAAAACCTGGGTCGAGGGAGGAGTTGCTCCTGTTAGCGAGACCTCGTCTGCTCTCAAACACTGTCTTGCCCCAGTACATGCCTGCACTAGAAGTAACGCTACAAGGAATGGGGATTTGGGTTTTTTCCCTTTTTCTGCAGGCTCATTCCTGAAAGATGTTTTTCTTTGTAGCAATCGTATGTACGTGCACGCATTTTTATGTGAACAGTAACTTTTAGGCACAAGGGACTCTGACAAGACACGATCCATCCCAGCTCTGAACTTGGGAGGAGGAGGTGACGGCAGTGGGATGCGCAATGTGTTAATGTGGTCTATATTAAGCGTTCATCAGCGCAGGGAAGGCTGCGACGGCTCGCCTCGGGGAGGGCAGCAGCAGTAAGCCTGGTCTCACCCTGGGTTTCCGGATTCACTTTTCCTCTCGGATGCCGACACCGTGCACGCGAGCCCGGCAGGCGAGCCCGGCGGTGCCCCAAGCGTGCCAGGTGCCCGCCTCCCGGCCACGCTGCCCTCCCCGCCGCCACGGCGGCAGCCCCTGCGCAACTTTGCCATCTCCATTCTGCATCCCGCGTGGCCCTGGCTGGTGATCCTCTCTCTCGCGGCATCCCAGCAAACCTCCGCACCAGTAGATGTTCATTTCACAAAGCTGCTTTGAAAACAAAAAAGAAAAAAACCCCTCATATTCCTATTTTATACCCATCGAGCGAAGGTGGAGGGTGAGTGAAATGAGGGGTCCCTGACAGACTCCTCTGGGTCCGCGTTACAGGATCGAGCAATGATTTTTCCTCTGGCCGGCGTGCTTTCTCTAAATGTCACATTGTGTAGCATCCTGCCCCAGAAGCAAGCGTGCCAAGTCAGCACGACCAAGCATGTGTTTAAGTGTTGTTCTGGATGAGGGAAAAAAAAATAAATGCTCACCACCTTGCAAAACCAGACCCTCCTTGAGCATTTGGAATGAATTTTGTCAAAACCAGCTTATCATCTCCATAAATTGTCACAGATCCACTCTGTTTTGCAGAGCTAAACATTTCAACATTTTATCCGCATTACCAATTAAACCATCTTTGCTCAATTTGTGCCTCATTTAAATAACTTATTACATCAGATATATTTTTTTATAGTTTGGTTTTAAGTCTCTTTCTCATACTCTCTTTAAGACTTGTCTAAGTCTTTCAAGATGTTCTTTCAAGCCCTCAGACCAAATTAAAACATCATTCACTGGAGCTTCAGCACTTTTAGCAGTTTCTCACAGATCTAGCAAATACTCTTTGAAATACCTCGGGAGCAGAACAAATGCCAAATAGTGTCTGCCTTAACTTATACATTGACATTTGCAAGCACGAATGTCCGAAGTTATGCCTCAAAAGTAGGTGCAGGCATGTAAGCAAGTGACCCTGATTTTTTCTGAGGTGACAAATGTCCCGCAACAATGTCCTGAAGGATTTATGATATCAATTATTTGGATTTTGCCTCCAAGCCTTTCTTACAAATGATGGGTCATATTGTTTTCTAAATTCATGTTCATGCCTTAACTCAGTTACATCTGCTAACGGGTTCAGATTGTCCTGATTGTAAATAGACAAACAAATATGTATCTGCTGGGACTGAGCTTCACTGTGCCAAACCGTCTTTAAATCCTCTCTCTTCCTCCCACAAGAAAATCCCAAACCCAAAAACACTGAAAAAAACCCCAGATTTAGAGCAAGGCAAATTGTTTCAGCTGAAACATAGTTTTCCCATGGTAGTTTTTTTTGTGCCAAACCCCCAAAATTTGGGTCACCTGAAACATTTAGCAAATTCACATCAATTTAGCTGATTTGTTTTAACTGAAAAAAAAAAAGAAGCCCTGTCTGCAAGGATGAGAAACGCTCAACCTCTTGCTTACACCTTGGCCATTTTTCTGCAAGGCGTCCCAGGAGATCCATCAGGCTTGGGAAAGGTTGTTGTTCAGCTTTCGGTTGTGATCGGCTTTCTCCCACCAAGAAGCACTTAGCGAGGGCGCGGGCTGGAGAGAAGGTGCATTACAGCTTCATGGACAGCTTGAGCTGGCAGAGTCTCCTCCAGCCCACGGAAACATTCAGCGTGTTCAGGACTTTGCCTTTTCCTGCTGGTAAAATACGGCTTTGCTGTTTGTTACCCTCGTCCTCCTGCCAAGAGGAGAACTTGGATGTTTTGTCTGCGCTGACCCTCCAGCTGGGGCCGGGAGATGTCTTGGCCACAGCAGGAAGGAAGAGACTGCCCCGGATCACACATCTGGTTTTACATCTCCTCTCACTTCTCCCGTTTCAAGCAGAAACACATGGCAGGTACCTTTACAAGCACAGTATATCTGCATTATACCAAGTGCATCTGCATTGCACTTGGAGGGGAGCCCAGAAGTTGCTTTCAAAGTCGGGCTTGCTGTCTATACCGAGAGTGGACACGGGAGTGTGGGAAGGACCTGGTGTGCCCCATGCTGATCTGGAGGCATCGGTGTGGTTGCCCCAGGGCTGGTGGATTAAAACCACAATATATTTGCATCTACTCTGGGACGCTGCATTGAAGCCAGGCAGCACAGCTAGCAAGACACGTTCCCTCGCGGCCGCCATCGCTCCTGTGCCAGTCGCACACTTTTAATTTACTCCTTAGTCCGCTCGTTAATTATGTGTTGCAGTCACGTCTGAGCGGGCCCGTTGGGATCACAGCTGCCGGAGCGATACGCGGTCCCGGCCCGGCAGAGCTCACACCTCATGGAGGTGGAGGTAGGGGAGATCTTGGCTTCAGGCAACTGCGCCACGATGCCTGCCACCCTCCCTTTCACACACGGGAGCACAACGGGGAGCGAGGAGCTCCCAGCTGGGAAAAGGCAATTTGCAGCTATTGCGAGCTGTACTGGTTGGATCCCACTTGTGAAAACAGAGAGAGACGTCCCTGGTTGCTATTGACTAGCGCTGCTGGGACAACACAGGCGACTTTATTTGTTGAGAGGGAGGAGATGGAGGAAAAAGCCCCAAGTTTTCCCCCCGCCCCGCTCCATCCCTGATGCCCCGGGGTTTATTGTCCGCCTTTGTCCCCGAGAAGCACGTGTGTCCGGTAGCACCGCGGTTATTTTTAGGAGGGCTTGGCCAGTGTCCATGGTGGTGGTGGCTTTGGTGAGCCAGGAGAAGCAGACTTTTCTCTCTCTGCTTTTCAATGTTTGGAAACAGTGAGACTGCCAACGCAGCCTGTCTCCTGCTCTGCACTTCCAGCCTCTGGAAAGCGAGAGTGAGCCCTGAAAAGCCTGGCAGGACAACCGGGAGAGCCTGCCAGGCAGCCGGCAGCGCCCTGCCAACACCAGCGGCCCCTCGCCGCCACCAGCCAGGGAAAACCGGGGCTGAGGCGGGGCGGGGGGGGGGGGGGGGAGTGGAGAAGGGGAAGCAACGGCAGAGGGAGAGGCTGGAATATTGCACGGGTCCCCTTGGGGAGAGCCTTTTCATTTCCTGTGCCTGAGTCTCTGCATTCGGTATGGATGCAACTGGGGAGGGGGGCAGCGCCCCACAGCTTTGACAGCACGGTGCCTGGAACAGGGGGAGGTGAGGAAGGGAGAGGTGCAGGCAGCAGGCCGTACGGGATTTCTCATACGTGGGCTTGAGACCTGGTCGAACTTGCTCAGGGGAGGGAGACGGCTGCCATCGGCCGGGCTCGGGGACCAGAGCAACTTGCAAGTGCAATGTGGCTGGCCTGCACTGGGACGCTTGTGGGGCTGCCCTGGCCTCCTGACCCCTGGTTTGGCCGTCCCTGGTGAGAAGGGACCGAGGCATCCCTCAGTGGGTCAGAAATGAACAGGCAAAGGACTGCAATACCAAAGGGTCCTGCAGGCCGAGAGCAAGGAGCGTGGGCTGTGGGCAGCCCAGCACCTGGATAACGACAGGGGAGATCTTTATCTGCAATGGAGCAAAGAGCAAGTCTAACGCAGCCCGCAGCCCGCTCAGCCAGTTGTCACTGATGTTGCTATTTTTTTACCCAGCCACTTGAATCTCACCTTTGAATGAAAGCAATTCTTTTATTAAAAGAAAAGGAGCAGGAGCTTTCTACCAAAGCATTGCCGATACCCCATGCCACAGCAGGGAGCACTCGGGCCACCAGCAAGGTAGCTGGGACCGAGGGGCAAGTCTTTCCGAATTGTTTGCATCCATTTCACCGCACAGACTCTTGTGGCAAGCCCACGCCGTTGGGCCGGCAGCCTCTCCTCTCCCAGCTGCACGTCAGGACGGCGAGTCCAGGGCAGCAGGATGGAGCCCCTTTTTCTTCCAGAGCCCCACCATCCCTGGCTCTGAGCCGTGCCGCTGCCGAAAAGGCGAAGGGCTCCAGTGTACAAAGGGGAGGGAGGAGGAAAAGAGGAGGTGCAAGCATGTGTGTGTGTGTGTGCGCGCGCGCGTTGGGGGGAGATGGAGATGTCGGGGAAGAACAGAACAGCTTTCAGAGTTTGGCTAACACCCTCTCCAGCCTCTTACTCAGCATACACGGGGTCCCATGATCTGAGTAGCAGCCCCTCTCATGCCATTGTGTGCCTGACCTGCTTAAATAAACGGTGTTATTTTAAGCAAGGGCAGTCGAGCATTTGCCGAAGGTCCTTATCTTTCTCGCTCCTTTTCTCTCGTCCTCCTTCCCCCCCTTTCCTGCTGCTTCAGTTTCCCCTCCCACCCCACTTTGCTTTACACAGCGGGATTAATCCATCAAACCGAATGGGGGGGAGGAGGAGGGGCAATGAGCCCGCACTCCAGTGAGCACTGAAGAGGCCCCCATTCATGGGTCAACAAAACCAGGGAGGACTCTTGGACTTAATCAGCCAAGGAGCGCTCCAGCCCTGGAGACAATTAACATCAAAGCAATGCAGGAGAAAGAGGAGACGGGACAGCCAGGAAGCCTGGAAACCCACGTACAAATCCCGATTAAAAAGGGAGGGAGGTTAGGAAGGAAGCGACGAGAGGGAGGATGCTCAGCGGCGTGCGAGAGGAGCTGATCCACGGCTGCCTTCGGGAGCGGGAAACTGAGGTGCGAGGGAGAGGAAGGACTTGCTCAAGGCCGACCTGCGGGGCAGTGGTGTGGCCTCGCTGGGGGCAGAGTCCTGGTCTCCCGAATTCTGCCCAAATCCTCTTACTGAGGCTGCCCTCAATCCCGCATCGTCAGTGGCTGGGGCACATATCCTTTACGCCAGCTGAAGTTTTACGAGCATCAGTGGGACTAGGACTAAAAAGCAGCATGTGGCAAGGTGTTGCTAGCCTCCCACACCTCATTTTTGAAGGCTGTTTCCAAAAGTCTTGTCATAGTATTGTCACAATCCACATAATTGAAAAACCTTAATAATACTTTATGACTACCTTTGGGCACCACATCAAAGACTGCGTGCACCTAAATATAATACTCATATTTTGCCTTTGTAACAGATGGTCACTTGACTGCTAATGTAAACCGGCAGCAGCCCTGCTCAGTTTTAGGGAGCAGCAGGGGCTCCATGGCAAGAGCCCAGGGCTCAGGCTGGATTGCTCCAGGGGAGGGACGGCCAAGCCTGGAAACCGTCCTTGCACTGGAGCTTGGGGTTTATTTGCAGCTTCCTTTGGAAATAAAAGCAGCAGATGAAGTTACAGGTAAAGAGGGAGCAGCTCCTGCCTCTGTGGCTGGGTCACCCCCCCTGCCCCCCATGAGTGCGCTGAACAGAAAAGAAGGGGGTGACACGCTGCTAAGGGGAAGGGTAATGGTGAAGGAGGCTGCAGGGCAATTTTCCAAAACTCTTGCTGCACGCTTCCCCCCTTCGTGGGCCTCACTCTGCAGAGATCTTTCCACACCTCGGGAGCACCACGAGGAAATGTTAGGCTGCTAGTGAGCTGTTTCAGTTGCAATTTACCATCTCCTTGAGTTACCATGGGGATATTGAATGGAAAATCGGATCCATGCCACAGCTTGCCAGTGCATTCCCTCTTCTCGGCCCCAGTCTGTTCAGACGTCTCCTCCCCAGAGCTCTGCGACAGGTAGTGCTGTCGCCAGCCTGCAGCTACAGCTGCTGCTGTGCTGAGATCTTACCGTCCACATCGAAGTATCGCCTACGATGAGGTTTGCATTACATCCCCAACCATCGCGTTAGCACTGACGAAATGAGCCCTCCTGGAGGGGAGCGGGGTCTGCGGGCAGTGCCCAGTTAAACCCTGGCATCCCAGGTCCTCAGTGAGCAGAAGACATGGTATGCATAGAGATGCTGCCTCTCTTCCCAGTGACTCCTCCATCAGCATTTTCCCTGTCTGCACTTGCCTGTTTGAACCAGTAAAATCTCCAGGACTGGGACTTTCTCCTGCGGTGGGAAAGTATAAATCCTCGGAGCTCAAAAGTTGGCACCATAATCCCACTTGTTTAAAATATATAGGGGGAGGGGGACATGGTGCATCATGGCTTAACTCCTGATTCGGGTCAATGGGGGATTCTGGCTCGTGGCTTTTGAGGAAACGGTTTAGAGGTACAATTCTGTTAAGGACTCTGAACAGAAACCAGGGAAAATGGAGTACAAAGACCAGGAAAAGCTGTGCAAAACCACTGCCAATATGAGCTACTTGTTCAGTTGAAAGATGAGTTTCACATGAAGAAGAAAGAGAAGAAGAAAAGCTTATTGAATTGCTAGCTAGTGCAATGAAGCACTACTTTTCCATACTAGTATTTACCCCAGAGTACATCACCCAATTCAGAGTAACTTTTGGAGCATTTTGAAAAGCTTTTATCATGTTTTTCAATGTAAAAACGGTACCTCCAGCCTTCTATATGCTCAAAGCACTGATCCACACAAGCCTCGCTATTCAGGGGCAGGCAGCTGACAAGCTTTCCTGATGTTGATCCCCAAAGCTTTGAAGTGGGAGTGGACAGGGCTAAGCGCATCCCTCGAAAAGCAGGACCCTGAACGATGGGCTTGGGCCAAGGTCATGGCCCTGGGCCGGGTCAAGCACAGGACCAAGCGGCACACCAGATCCCACAGGAGCAAGGGCTCCTCCCGGAGGGGTTGGGGCCACAGAGGCAGCAGGGCATCGGTCGGGTCCCGCCGCCTCATGAACATGTAGGTGGAAGCCTGGGCAGGCCCGTGCAGCCGTGCAGTTATTACCCACAGGAGAACAGGCGACTTGAAAGCACTCCCCATTTCACGCCACTGAAACTTCCCATCCTGTGGGTTGCTCTGGCAGGATTTGGCAGCTCTGGCGCAGTTTGGTAGCCATGCGGCAGCTCTGCATGGGCGGGTTCACGCCTGGGTGGTTGCCACCACTGTGAGCACACCGGTGGCAGGCAGACAGGCGAGGAGGAGGCGAGGGAGCGCCGGCCAGAGGGAGCAGCTCTCGGTGTATCACTTACATCTTAATTGCGGCTGTCTGGTCGCAAGGAAGAACAGGAAGGGGAGCAAAGGGCCAGCCTTGGCTTTTGTTTCATGCGCTGAACTTTCAGGCTCCTCTTTCCTTTCTTCCACCCACCCCTTTTTGCTCAGATAGAGCCACCCACATGCTTGCCCCATGATTTCTCTTGATTTCTTGTTTTGTCCCGTCATGGCTCTTCTCCAAGGGCTTGGAGAGTTTCTTGAAAAAGGAAAAGGGGGAGCTGGGGTTGCACAGAGGTAAAACATCGTGCAATGCATTCCTTTACCTTCTTCCTCCTCCCTCTCCTCCTCCTCCCCCTCCTCCTCCTTTGCGCTGTCTCCTGAGCATCCCTCCCTTTTCCTCAGCAGGTACCTGCGGAAAGTGACCCCATCAACAAAACCCCAGCAGGATCGGCCTTTGGTCTTGCACGAGCAGCTGGTTCCCATTAAATGTTCTCAATCATGGAGAATTCTTTCTCTCTCATCTGAAATATTTTATTATTGCTTTTCCTTTCTTTTAGTTTCCTAAGGAGAAGGGAGGGAGTTTGTGCGTGTGTGTGTGCGTGCAGTGAACTAAAGAAAGGGAATTTAGAGCTCGATCTTATTGTGCTCATGTGGAAGGCTGTGCGTTAGCCAGCTGCTCTAACATTTATTCCCTCTTAGCATCCACTGAATTATTCCTCATCTTTTCATTCCCCTACTGCCTCAGGTAGAGCCTCTGAGGATGAGAAAGGCCGCTGTTTCTCTGAGCATGAGCCCCATCATCTGCTTAGCTGTAACTAAGCGAGGCCAGGATTTAAAATGGGTTGGGTTACCCATGGTGGGAGGCTGAGAGGACTAAATGGGAGCAGCTGAGAACTGTGGCATTCTGGTTTTGGAGGATGAGAGGAATTATTTGGCTGGATCATTCATTGATACCCTCTCTCCCGGACCGACACCATAGGGCCACTGTCTGGCGACATATGTAAGACCAGTGTCTGGGCTCTGCCCAAATCCAGTGAGGACAGACAGGTCAGTCCATCCAGAAGGAGACTAGTCCCAGCATCACCTCCTCCAGCGACATGAGCCCGGGGAAGCTGAACCCGAGGGTCTCGCCAAGGGTTGGGCGCTGTGCATAACCCCCCTCAAGCTGTGCTAACCTGCCTCGTGCCTCACGAGCCCTGGCAGAGGCTGCACCAGCTCTGCTGGCTGGCTCTCCTGAGGGACAGGGACTGACCATACCTTGCTATGAGGCTCTTCTAACACTGAGTTTAACACGTATAAGCCAAGGTGGACCAGGTGAGATCATCAAAATTTGCCACAGATTGCCAGCACTCTTTCCATTGGGAGATGATGAAATGAGCAGTGGGCGCTAACAAGGAGGCACGTGGTTTTGGGTGGCTAGTAGCCAGGGTGGGAGTTCTTCTCTTTAAGAAGAGAAGGGTGTATATAACTGCATCAAACAACCATTTTGCTAAGACTGGTTCCTGGCCTGAATGGCTTAGGGGATCCCAGGGCTTGTTGCAGAGCTGCCATGATGGAAAGGGTTATATAAATTTTCCCTGGTAATTGTTCAACCTCTATTGCCTTCGAAAAGACAAAGACGACATGAAGCCCCCTGCTCTCTAATGAGCAAATGCCTGCACTTGATTTCCTTGTCTGGAATTTCAACTCTTTGCCTCTGCTATTCGTTTCTGCCCTGCTTGCCTAGCTGTGGCCTGGTGCAATGCCTGCAATATTCCTCCTGGGACAAGAGACACATTTCTCCTCACAGCTCATTAGTAGGAACCATCTTATCATCTTCAGCCATCTGAGAAAGTATCATCCTCCTCTCCTTGCCTGCAACTGGCTTGCCAACAGCTTCCCCGCAGGGCTGGATGGCAAAGGATCCTGCAGCTCTCCTGCCTTAACATGGACAAGTGAGAAAGAAATCAATCCCGGGTGCTTCGCAGTAGGGATCTAGCGCTGGAAGGGATCCCCTATTTTACCATGTCTTGTCCCTTGCTATTGTCAGCAATCACATCACACAATCTTTTGCACAAATGTGAAGCTCCAAACAATCCTAACAAGTTTTAAGATTCTCCCACTACCCCAATTAGTAGGCTCTTCCAGAACTTGACAGCTCTGAGGCTTAAACCATTCTTCTTATTTCCAGTCTCAATTTATTCCTGGCTGGAGCATGCCCACTTGTTCTTGCGCCAACATTGTTCCAAGGCTTAAATAGCTCTGCTCCCTCCCTGGTGCTTATCCCTCTGATGTGTTTACCAAGAACAATCATATCCATTCTCAGCCTGCATTTTGCTGGGCAAAATAAATCAACAGTCTCCTGCCCTGTGATAGGCACTCTCTTCCCCTGACCGTCCTGCTAGCCTTTGCCTGCATCCTCTCTCTTTTCAATTCTTCTCTTTCCAGTGCAGATGGCAAGAACTGGAGACCGTTCTCCATCACCTGTGCTCCAAGTAGGGTCCCGAGCAGCCCTCGGATTTTTGCTGGTGCCCCAGTGGCCAGAGAAGGTCTGAGTGTGGGGATTTTTATAGGCACAAACTGCTTTTTCCAGGGATTCTGGTTTTGACCCTTAAGAGTTGGGTAGAGTAGTGCCTCATCTTGGGGCAGTTTCTCGACACCGCTGAGGAGCCAGCATCCCTGCTCTGCTCTGAAGCTATCGTTGCTTGGCTGCTGGTAAAACATGCAAGACTTGCTTGCAGAACCATAGGTATAAAGTTACTCTTGAGGTTTTGACTCATTTGGTGGCACTAGCTGTCAAAGTTGCCTCTCCGATTTCCCAGCGTAGTGAGGCACCCTGAGATGTATCACTGGATAACTTTAGCAGAAGGTTTTGTTTATCTGGTGGTTTTCTTACAGAGCAAGAGATCCACGTACATTTTTCCTGTGATGCTTTCCTGGACACTCTGAATTCCTGTCAACAGGATATTGAGAGGCCCAAATGAAATTATATAAGTGTGGGTGTGCTTTTTACATAACTTAGTATGTATCTAACCCTCTACCTTGTCTACAACACTTAATTTTTCTCTTATGAAAGGTGTGCAGTGTGCAGATAACATATTTTAGGCTACAATACGCTGCAACAGAAAGAAACAAATAGGTCTACTTTTCAGTTAAGCTAAACCTGGGCTTCAGGAAAAAACAAGCTAGTTTCGGCTCCTCAAAGTGCAGGAATTCAGCCACGCTCCTAATTTTTTTTTTAACTCTGTGACTCTACCTTTCTGCACAGTATACTCTATTAGTACCATGCCCTTTAGATTTAGGAAAGGCAAGCAGCTGTGGACGTACGGTGCAATATTACTTTAGGAACTGGCATTAGAAGAAGTGACTAGCTGAAAGGGAGAGACACATGGGCTGCAGTCCTTGGGGGCAGAGTCTTCCTCTGGATGCCTCTCACCAGCTCTTGCTTTGCAGACTTGCATTATTCTTCTCACTTTTACAAGGGTGATAGAAAGAAATCCTTTTTTTTTTTTTTTTTTTTTTTTTTTTTTACCCCGACATATCTTATTTTGGCCTGCAGTGGACCTTTCTGGGTAGATGTCTCCAGGTCTGCAAACTTATGCAGATGTATCATTACGCTGTTGGAGGTTCAGAAATAATGGAGTATGATACTGGGAAAGAGGTGTTGAAAGGCACCCTTCTTTCTGCACCCTTTCTGTCACCTGCAAAATTAGAGAAATTTTTCCTTACTGATAGCTGTCCATCACTTTCATTCAATTCTGCTTTGTACATCTGTAACATCACTTCTTGTATCTTGGTCAAAATCGTATGTTCCGATTTTGCTGGGTCCCAAGATCTCAGCAAACACCGCGTTGTATAGAAGCAGCGCAGCACAGAGGTCTGCCTCTTGATGGATTGACTCCCTGCTTGAGAAAATGGGAGTCTCTGACAGAGCATCTGTGGCCCAAACTGATTTGGGTACTTCCCGGTGCCAGGCAAGTGCTGGTGTTGTACCACGGCATGCTTTCTATCCACACAGGGATGCTGAGGTATAACAGGAAACAAGAATCAAAAATCTAAATGGCTTCTTTTCCCCCCTGAAGTCTTTTGTTCCTGAAACCAAAGCACAGTAAATCAAGGGGTTCTGCCTTAAATGAACGTGAAGTGCTCTTTATTATTAAAATAAAAAATAAAAAATTAACAACCCCCAAAACAACCAAATCCCCAAGTCCCCAAAAGGAAGAGGAGGAGGAGGAAAAGATGGGACCTCAGAGAGGATTCATAAATCACATTGCAATGGACCTGGTACAGATGTTCCTGCATTCAGCCCACCAGGCAAAGCGCAGCACCATAACGGGACTGACAGGCCACGTGTGAAAGCAGACAGAACACAGCTGACTTGGAGGAGACGTGCTCTCTCTGGCACATATAACACATGCTCGGTCCCTGCCCCGGCCTCCCTCGGTCCCTCCTGCCAAAAAATAAACAAGCCAGATCAAACCTGTCATAGTCTGGAAGTCTTCAGCTATCCCTTTATTTTAACATGGTGCGCATGGTCTGGTCTCCCAGCACTTAACACTTTGGCATAGCACTGAAAAACTGTTCATTCTCCAGTTCTGGGACTGTGGCTTCCCACCTGGCTGTCCAGGGGGGGATGCCCTGGCACCACGCAGCAAGAAACTAGAAGGAGGGGAGGAAAGGGCCAGGTGTTTCTCCACAACCAGATCTTTCCCAGATTTTTTTTTGTGGGGACTCCTTACCGAGTTGCCCAGGAAGCCCCAGCACTGCAGCACGCGATGTTCAGAAGACCACCGCCGAGGGCTGCTGCTACTCTGCCTGCACACCGACCACAGGCGCACGAGCACGGTTAGTCCCAAAATCCTCAATCCCAAAGCATCCTCATTCACATCCAAGCGTTTCGCAGCTCCTTCCCTAGTTCTCCAAGCAACCAGAAGGTCACAGATGATGGAAGAAAACAGCTCACGCATCACCCAGCGGCCATGCCCTCCATCTGGGAACAAGGGAGGTAGGTGGCAGATGAAGTTTAAAGCCAGGTTTTTCTGTGGTTTGCCTTGGAAAATGACTTGTCCTAATGCACTTCAGAAGCCTGAAATGCTGCTGTTGTCAGAAATGGCCTCAGGGTCCTCAGGGTTTCCCTCAGTGTCCTCTGGTGGGTACCCACAGCAACAAGACTGGAAAGAAGCTAAATCTAGGTCTTACCTGTGCTGCAACGAGCTGCAATAGCAATTATGCTGTTGTTTTCTGTGCAGCCGGGTACCCATCTGCCAGTATCCCAGCGCCCTGGTGAGCGCAGAGACTGGCAGCCACCTTGCCTTTGGCCCCTGAGAGGCACAGAAGCAGGCAAGCATCATGTGATTTGGGCATGCCGGCATGGGATATGTTATTTTTCTTTTCTTTTTTTTTCTCCTTTGGTTTGTCCTCATTTCAGGAAGAAGGAATCACTCTCATTAGGACTGTTTTGTCCTTTCTGTAAGGGGAGGAAAAGACACATTGGGAATTCCAACAGGCTTTGGGGCGGCCAACACCTGGGTGGTGCATTGTGTTTAAAATGGTCTCCAAAAATAACCAGGACCACAAAAGGGGAAAAATTAATAAGGATAATTAACTGGTTTCCATCTCCAAGTGCTTTGGAGACATGAGCTAATCAGTCTGTAGGCACATACAAGCACACACAATGTCTGTAATTAGTTTGCTCTTCTACTTCCTTACCTCTTCCCCCAGCAGATTGCCCACCGAGATCCCTATCAGACAGAACAGGTCTCTTTCTGCCCCTTCTGCAGGGGCCTGAAAGTCTTGCCTCGGCTCACAGTGAACCGTCTCTCTGTCAGTCTGTCTGTCTGTCTACTTCCCTCCCCTGCTGGCCACGATCAGATTTCACTAAATGAATCACAGTCTAGTGGAAACTCCCTCTGATCTTTGCCAAGAATTGCAAAGTTGATGAAAATGGGACTCGCAGCCAAAGGGAGTTTAGCACAGTTCCTTGCTGGTTCCAACCAACTGGGTTCCCATTGCAGTTGGTTGCTTCTGGTTGTCCTGTTTCCGCTTTCAGCCTGGCACCTCTCCTCCACCTAGAGCGTCTTTCCCAGGATTATCATGTTGATTACCAGATGCTGCACCACAGCTCCAGGGCCCTCCTGGCAGCCACGGGTTGTTTGATCATTTCCTTCTACCAAGGTGTTCCCTGTTTGCCTTTTTTTTTTTTTTTTTTCAATAAAGAGGACCCATTGAGGCCAAGTGTCCATCTATCCAGATCACCAGTGTGGGATTAAACATCTTCTCTCTTCCCAGTTGGGAATTTAGAATCATAGAATCATAGAATAGCCTGAGTTGGAAGGGACCCATGAGGGTCATCGAGTCCAACTCCTGGCTCCACACAGGACCAGCCAAATCAGAGCATATGACTGAGAGCATTATCCAGATGCTTCTTGAACTCAGTCAAGCTCGGTGCTGTGACCACTTCCCTGGGGAGCCTGTTCCAGTGCCCGACCACCCTCTCAGTGAAGAACCTTTTCCTGATATCCAACCTAAACCTCCCCCATCGCAGCACAGAACCTTATGTCCCTCTCTGGCAACTTAATGGCTCTGGTGGTTTCAGCACATGGTCTAGCAGAGCAGGTACCCTCTGACTGAGAACCATGAGTCCTCTCCCAGATGGGGCCCAGACTCTTTGTGGAACCCTAGGCAATGCTACTTTTATTCTCTGAACCTCGTTGTCTCCACCAGTAAAACAAGTATAGTAAACTCTCTTTCGTAAATGCTTTGGGGAAGACACTGCATTTAGTGCTGGAGGAGTATCTCATGACGGAGAGGAACCACTGTGTGGTCTCCTGGGGCCCTCCACCACACAGAAAGGAGGTTGCTTCATGCCACCTTCGAGCTAACCCCCAAGGAATTAGTAACAATCTTTTCCTCAGCTCCATGCTGAGCAGAAGTCCTGGGTGCTGTAGCACTGGAGGGCTTCAGATTCTCAGTCCAGACCAAGCTGGGCTGGCAGATCATTTTGAAAAGTTTCTGAGAGAGAAAAGCCCCACTGCTGTCAGCCTTAGCATTTCCTCTCTGTGGTCACCAGGAATGTGCTATGGAGTGTCACCATGGCCTTACAGAAGAGGCCCAATCAATCTCCTGGCTGCTTATGCACTTTGCTCGGGTCTCTTTGCGTTGGTGTTGTCCACAGGTCCAGAAACAGACCTGCGCCTCAAGCAATTCCTGGGATGCCATTTGTCGTGGTTTAACCCCAGCCAGCAACTAAGCACCATGCAGCCACTTGCTCACTCGCCCGCCGCAGGATGGGGAGAGCATCAGAACAGTAAAAGTGAGAAAATTCGTGGGCTGAGATAAAGACAGTTTCATAGGTAAAGCAAAAACCTTGCACGCAAGCAAAGCAAAACAAGGAATTCATTCACCACTTCCCATGGGCAGGCAGGTGTTCAGCCATCTCCAGGAAAGCAGAGCTCCATCACACCTAATGGTTACTTGGGAAGACAAACGCCATCACTCCGAACATTAACCCCTTTCCTTCTTCCCCCAGCTTTTATTGCTGAGTATGATGCCATACAGTATGGAATATCCCTTTGGTCATTTGGGGTCAGCCGTCCCGGCTGTGTCGCCTCCCAACCCCTTGTGCAGCCCCAGCCTGCTCACCGGTGGGGTGGTGTGAGAAGCAGAAAAGGCCTTGGCTCTGTGTAAGCACTGCTCAGCAGGAACAAAAACATCCCCATGTTATCAACACTGTTTTCAGCCCAAATCCAAAACCTAGCCCCATACTAGCTACTATGAAGGAAACTAACTCTATCCCAGCCAAAACCAGCACACCATTGAAGAGGAGCCCGTGGAGGTTTGCATGTTGATAGGAAGCTCTTCATCCCCGTGGCTCTGCAGGGGGGTCCCAGGGCTCCCCGGCAGGACGGCATGCATAGTCCCCCTTGGGGCTCCTGGAGTGTGGGGAGGCTGCAGTCCCGTCTGGCTGCTAGCGCAGCCCCCCCAGGCAGCACTGTGGCTGTTGCAGGCTGCACAGGAGCAAGACTGACATACCGTACCTCACCTCCTAATTCTCCAGCCTTCACTTCTCCTCCTTGCCTTTCCCCTTCTGACCCTTGCCTTTTCCCTTCACAGTACCTCCTATTCTCTCTCATTCCTCTCTGAGTCTCTTTCTTTTCTTATCCTACCTGCTCTCATGTCCCCATGCCCTTCCCTCTTATTTTCTCTCCTCTCCACCTCTGATCCATATCCAATCACCCCAGCTGGCTCCTCTTCTCCTGGAGGCCACCAGGGATATGTGACAGATGCCCTGGATCAACAAGGAGCAGCAGCTCAGACTCGGGCTCTGGCTCCCAGCTCTGCTCTCCCAGCTCCGCATCAGGAAAGCCCAAGCCTCGGCCGGTCCAGGAGCTCGTAAAGCCCAGGTGTACCACAGCTCTGCCTTGCCGTCCCACCGCACGAGCCTCCCCTCCAGGAGTGGGGAGCAGCCCCTGGGGCAGGCATGGGGTCTCCACTGGCAGAAGGCAACGTGCCTCTGCCATCCCACACATGACCACCTCGCCTTGGGGGACAACCACAAGCCCTTATCAGGATTCAGCCCCTTGCTGTGAGGAGGAGGGATCGTTTCCCTTTCTGGGTCTCCCTGCTCTCCCTCTAACCCTCTGCTCTCTCCTTCCCTCTCATCCATTTCCTTTGACACTGGTCCCAGGCCCACTGCCAAGTCTCAGATCCATTAGCGAGGTGCCTTGCTGACTGAAGCACAAATCAGGACAGATCCGGGTGCAATTAGCAGCTTCTAGCACCTCATCTGGAAGGCATTAGCTTGGCTTTTGGGGGAGGGGGTTATGGGTTGGGAGGAGGAGAGAGAAATAAGAGGGAATGGATATAGATGCCAAACAGAATAAATAAGATATTTCTACCACTTAGGAACTACCATCTAGCATCCGACAGCAACATGCAAACAGATGTGCAATAGCCATCTGCGGGGGACATAGTTACTGTACTAATTTGATGTGACCCATAGACCTTCCCTCCTGGGAGGATGTGGTTATCAGGTCCAAGAAGGTACTGAGATGTCATGAAGGTGTGCAGTTAGCCACAGCTTGCAAGTAATGTCCCTCCTGGTTTTCCCTTACAAACCAAAGCTTGTGGTTATGGTGTCTGTAAGTGCACTTTGGTCTAGCTTGCCCTCCTCTTCCTTTGGTGCTCTGCTCCATCTGGCTCCCAGTGCACTAAAATCCCTAATAACACGATGATGTGGTATCTGTCTTACACCTGAAGAGCCAAGATATAGACTAGCATGTATTAGTTACGATGGCCCACGTGTGTGTTGTAGACACAAGCCCCAGACAATATACTTCCCATTAACCCAGGACTCTGTACAAAATATGTTTTCCTTAGTTTTCCTCGCCCAGATTTGTAGATATCTTTGAGGAAACCTCTGGTATTACTCTCAGCAGAGACACAAGGCATCCCCTGCTCCCTTGCCAGCTTGCCCTACAGCCAGGGCGCGTGGATGCACAAGGAGGCTCCACAGTCCCAAGCTAACGGGACAGAGCAAACATACTCGTAGTGTGGCCTTCGTGTTCCCAGAAAGGTCCTGCTCTTTCTTGGGCACAATGGCGCTGTCACAGAGCATGTCTCTGAGGGATTAAGACATTGCTGACCCTCAGAGAAGGTGACTGTCAGAGTGAGTTTGAAAGCATCCTTGTGCTGGCAATCCCTACACTTGTTCCCTCTCATCTCTGCGGAAAAACAGGCTGTGCATTGTCCTTTAATTTATCCTCCTTTCCCTGCCTTATGAAAGGGGCTGGAGCCAGCCTCTTCATTTCTTCTGCTTTCCCTTTCTGCAAGATCTCAGCTTTGGGGAGAAGGCAGGGTGGGAGTGGGGGAGCCGGGGGCTGTCCTGGGCCCCTCTGTGGTGATGGAGCAGTCTGCTGGGAAGCGGGACCCCGAGGGCTATGGGGGGCTGCTGGCAGCAGGTGGCTGGCATGCCTCTGAAATGGCGCGTGTCGAGCTAGGAGCGTTCAGGGAAAAACCAAACACCGATCGCAGTCTCCTTGTGCGGGAGAGCCCACTAGCCAGCAAAGCAAGAGGGGACGGCTTTTATTTATTCATCCCAGTACCCGGATGCCAGATCCCCCTCACCATAGCACACACAGGCCGTTCCACTTCCCAGGACCACCTGCTGATGGCCAGGGGCTGGGGAAGCCAAGGCTTCCTCTGAGGCAGTGATCTCATATTATTCCTGTGTAGGCAGCAGCTGGAAGTAGCTGGAAACATCTCTTAAGAGTAATTTTTCCTATACCGGCTGTTGCCAGACGATGGTCTGTGAAGCCCTGCTGGCTAGTGAGCGCATGGAAAGTGACCTGCACCTGGGCTCAGGGGCCAGCCGCCTTCTGAAGATTTTCAGCCCTGAAACTGTGGTGACATAGGTTTGGGGGTGCCTGGGAGAAATGCTGAGGGCCGATAATATTTGTTGGTTCAAAGAGTTTGGGATGTGTCGTTATATTCTGTGCTCTCTGAGTTTTCCTCCTGGTAGACACATGTACATCAAGGCAAAGGTGGTGATAGTTTATCCTGCCAAGAGAAACGGGACGGGCAACAGATGATGTTAGGATAGCTTAGCAGGACAGTGAAGGGGCTGGAGGGACCCTGTGCAGCTGCCCTCTCTGCTTTTGGTATAAGGAGGCAGAAATGCAAGGCACGAGAGAAAGCCTGCACCTCCTCTCACCCTGTCCATGCCTTTCACTAGCAAGCTGTGGCAGGAGACGTCATAAATTCCCCAAAACCAGAGCCACCGAAACACTTTCTGTGAGAGCAGAAACTGTGACATGCATCCTTTCAGCATCCTTGTTTACCCGCTCAGTGTGACAAGGAGGTGCCCCTGCAGTACTCCATGTTTCCAAACACGTGAGCGGTTGGGCACTCAGCGCCTGGAGACAAAGGGTGCAAAACAGCATCCAGGAGCCTCCTCCAGGTGAGGAACACCAAATAGGTGGGAGAGGGGTAGAAAGGGGGGAGCGGGTGTGCAACGAAGGGTGCCAGCACTGCGGCCAGTGGGAAGTGCACCCCGTGCCAAGACGAGGGAGGCTGCGTGCCCCGGGGGCCGCAGGAGCGAGCATCTGCCCTCCCTCTGGTTGCGAGTGGCTGTGCCTTGCCTACACGCTCGGAGGCAGAGGAGGACACCCGCGCACGCTCTGCTGGTGGCTGCCTGCACGTACTCCCTTGTTTTCCCGGCTGGGGTGGAGGGAGAAGGCCTGGTTTTGGTTAAGCCCTCGGTCACACGAAGATGCCTTTCCTATTACTCTTTTGTTTTTCCTTCTAAGCGACATTCCCATTTAACTCTTCCAACTCTCCCCAGTAGTGTAGCTTGCCCTGCCTGAGGGCTGGCCCAGGTCAGAGGCAATTCAGGAGCAAGGGGGAGTTGTTGGATTCTGGGGCTGGAAACCCCCCAGCCCTGCAGAGGGGCTTTGGGAACCTCGGTGCATGGGAAGGGTGACACCGTTGAGAAGAGCTAGGAGGCCAGGATGAAGATACTCCAGTGGTGTAGTGCTAAGCATGGTAGAAATACCTAAAGAGTCAGTCATGGCATTATCATGACTGAATTTGGCTCCAAACTTCAAATCTGCAGAGAAGGAGTGGGGGAGGCGGAAAAGAAAACATGCAAAGGCCTTTTCAAAACCCAAGACCACAAGAAAAAACTTCCTATAAACAAATCAAATGGAAATATTTTTTTAGTTCTATAAACATTCCCCCTTGAAGCGTTCAACCCAAATATTGCATCACTGTGCTAAGACATAAACAAATCTTGCAGTGAAAGAGATGCACACCAACAATAGACTAGCCTGTTTGCCTTGTCCGGGCTGTGAGAAGTGCAAAAAATAAACAAACAGGGCAAAGAGTGACAAGCAGAAGAGAGACGTCTGAGGAGTATTTGTCTGAATATTCAAGGGAGGGAGGACCACTCCCCCCACCCCCAAATCCCACTGAGGTTCAGTCAGGAAATTCAGCTCCTTTGGGGTCCTTAGAAAATCACAGCTCTGGCAGGTCACAGGACACCAGTCAGATTTGTCTTTCAGAAAGCACGGTAGCTTCTGTTTTTTTCCCCAAATATATTATTGAAAAAAACATCTTTGACACAAATATCTCTTGGGTAGGGACGTGTTTATTTTTGTAATGGTGGTAGCAAGAACTAAACTGGCCAAGCTGTGCTGTGTTTTATTCCGACGTCGTGGTTCCCCTGTGGGTAGCCCAGCCACTCACACACGGGAAGCTTGTTGTCCTCTAAGCAGCAGTTAGCAGGCGTTCAGCAGGAGGCAGGGGTTTGGGGCCTGGCTTTTGGTTGGTAAAAATCTTTAGAGGTGCTCTAGGAAGAAAAATTTGGCACCAGATTAGAAAATGTGAAGTTCCCCACAAGAAACATGCCCCCAAGAAACAGTGGCATAAGGTGATGCTGGGGACCTCAGGGCTGCCGTTTGCTCCATCTTCCTGGGGTATGGGTACCCCTAATCAGGCTCTACTCTCCCATTTTTCACATTTTTGGGATGTGCCATGACCCTGCAGATGGACTACCTCAGTGATGGCACACAAAGAGACCTGCCTCCAGTCCCTCCTCTTGCTCCTGTCCCTGCATGGGAAAGGAGAGCTGGACAAGGAGGGGCTGAGGTGGAGGCAGCTGCAGAGGAAGGCGAGCGACGGGGTGGTGTGCACCATAGCACAACTGCACTCGGCAATTTTGGTACCACTCGGTATCGTGTGTTTAGAGTCACAATACCGCGCTGGGACCAGAATTTGGCTCATCCCTCATAGAGACACTGTAAGAGCTGCCGGGGATCTCCTGGCTTTGTTTCTCCCACCAAGAGAGAGATGAGGAGCTGCACATGTCACTGGTGGGAGGGGAATTCACTCTTGTTCCAGTTCATGTGAAAGGCACTGTAGAAAAGGCCACCAAAAAAAAGCTGCTTAGCAGTTCAGTCTCATGGGAAAGTTTCACTACCAGAAAGCTAGTTAACTTGAAACTTCTTAGGCAGATAAACTGTCTCTGTATTCTGCTGAGATGAAACAGAAATACGATTACGCTTGATCCCTCAGCTGAGGTCACACTGCTCTCTCAACGCAACAAGCAGAAGCAGCTACAATTTCTCCGGTGGCTTAACGTGCTCCCTCCGTGAGTCCTCCTGGCGCTGAGCTGTGCTATGCATGGTCCTCACGCTCAGTGACCCCGGCCCAGCTGCCTGCAGCACTGGTACGGCACAGCAAACCTTCTGAGACCATTTGATCTCCCTAGACTCTAGACAAAAATTTCTCCATGCATGCTTTGGTCTTGAGAAAATGACTTCAGGTGCTGCTGCGGGAGCTGATTTACGAGGGGAGGCTGAAAGAATAAAGGGCCTCACACACTTCTCATGTTACATTGCATCCATGCTGGTGTGAATTCAGCGGCGTTTATGCCCAGCTAACTGAGGAAGAATTGGGCCCAGACCCAGTGTATCTGTCTGACCAACAGAGAGGATCAAAGACCTGTAAATGCTAAGCAGGGGTGGTCCAAAAATATTAGAATCAGAAGTAATGGGATGAACTATGTCAGTGCAAAATTTAAGTTGTAGAGGAAAGATTGCAGCTGACATCCGTTCCCTAAGCCGTTGTTCTGCCTTCCACAAGAAGCTTCTAGGTATGGCTTACATCAGGCAGGAAAGGGGATTAAACGGGTTTTGGGTTTAGCACGGTCTGACACGCAGCAGGCAGGCTAGATTGTGAGTATTTTGAGCGCTGACGGCTTGCAAGACTTCAGAAGGTGGTCTGCAAGTGGATTACAGCATCCTTCTCCAAATTCCCGCCCATACGCTCGCGCCTCACGCAATATCTAACACATGCAGTCAAACGAAATGGCGACAAATAAAAGCAGCTGGTAGAAATGAAAAATGCAGAATTTCAAAGCTTAGCCTGATTTTTATTTGGCTATAACTGCAGGCTGCTGCGTGGTATCACTCCATGAAAGAATCTCTGGATTTCTATTTTCTTCCCTGAAAGGTTACGTTTTTTCTTTGGATTAAAAAAGGATCAGAAACACCAAGATATATAACTTTTTAAAGTCCATCTAACCCTTGTTCTCAGAGACTGTAAATTCCTGAGCACCATGGCCTTGGTATCAGCTGTGATTCTTTTTTCTAAAAGGAGACCTGGTTCCTAAAGTTTCAAAGAAATGACTGGCAGGTGCTTTGCTATCCTGTTTCTTAAAATGCGAGAGAAGCGTACGTGTGCACAGCCTAATGCTAAGGCAAAACAGGGCATATACGCACAGAGGCACAGAGCTGTAAGAGCAGCTCTTTCTGCCTTTTGCAGTCTCCAGATTGCAGTAGGGTGAGAGTATTCAGAGGAGACATCACGTAAAAGTAGAGAGGAGAGGATTAAACGGATACTGCAGACAGGCAATGAATAGCCAGACTGACCCAAAGGAGAGGGACTTAAGACGGTTGAGAAGTCAGTGTCTGCAAGGGTTAACATTGGAGAACTGAGGATATTGCTGGGGATGATATAACAGGGTCACACAAGGAATAATGAACAAAAAAAGAGAAGCTGCAGGTTGGTAGCATAATGATGTTTTGGGAGATGTGTGTGTCTAACTCTGAGTTAGACAGGAGAGCGGCAAGGAGCAGCCCTGTCTCGGGGCAGTGCCTCCTGCAGGCTCCCCCAGTTGTGCTAGCCGCAGGGCTGTAGCTGGAAAAGTTACATTTAGGGAGGGTGACACTTCTGACATTGCTTGGGAGGTCAGGAACGTCCTCTGGCCAGGTGGTCCCTCTGGGGAGAGGGAGGTTTTCCTAGGGTGCATCCTCAGGAGCTGACGGCTGGCACCAGCCCTCCTTTGCCCCCATGAGCTCTCGCCTGACCCCAGGGCACCGGGAAGCACCGGCTCATGTCCTGGCCCGGGGGCTTCCCCAGGGGCTGAGCCTGGAGCCGGACCTGCCATCGCCATGGGGGCTTCCCCGCGCTCCCCTCGGTGCCCGGCTGTCTCCAGGCCCCGGCCGCCAGGCTGGGATGTTGGTTAGCAGATTTTTTCCACGCTGTTTCTCCGGGATCCCTGACAGAGCCCATCAGAGCTGCCTTTTATCAGCACTGCACGCCTTAGTGAGCCTGTCATGACTCTCACACAATGTGCTCTGTGCCGGATTAATCCGGACGGCTTTCATGCTCAGGATGTGGGCGATGGGCAGAGTGGGGGGGCACGGGGACAGATGCAGGGCTAGCGGGGGCCCAGAAGGCTGGGGAACCCCAATCTTTTCACTTGCTGAAGTTAAGGACTTGTTTGAGGGCTTTTTCAGGGGATGGGGTAGAACAAGCCATAGGCAATGAAAAAGAAAGAAGGAAAGGCAACAGGTGTGTGGGAAAGTGGTGAAGGAGGAGAGATTATAGGTAAATAATAGGTGAATAAATGGACTACAACAAAGAGAGAATGTGATGTAAAGGGAGATCTGCCTGCCTTAAAATGTAAGCTCCCTTGTTGATAGACATGACAGGTAGCTATTTCACATAGGTGTAATTACTCAGGGACTGCACTGCAGCTAAAGGGATCTTTTCAGCCTTCAGCATTAACCTGGAACACCTTTAAGATACCTCCCTATCTTGACTGTTGATGTCTGTAAACCCTCAATAACTTACTTCAGATTAAGGGAAGCAGTGAAAAGTGTGAAATCCTAAACCCAGTGAAGTCTGTACTGACGGGAATAAGAGTCCCATTGACTACTGTAGCACCAGGTTTCCACGCAGAGTCTCCTCAGAGAAAAGAAGTGGTTCATCTAACGTGAGAAGAAACTAACTACTTTTTCCAATAAACCTCTGCAAGCCTGCAAACAGATAGCAGGGGAACCGGATTGATAAAAGCCACCTAACCCAATACTGCACAAATGTCTCACACTCCCCGCTATGATTCCTAGCTGAAGGTGTGCACGCACCAAAAAAAGTTGCTGATTTACCATGAGCTGGGGATGTTGCAGATGTGTGTGCGTACACACAATGTGAATCCATATGCTAACACTTCATCTGTATTGCATATATACATTTATATATATCTCCTCCAATTTGAGATTTACAATGTTAATTTGAAATTATCCATCCTATCTATTGCTTTTTACCTGTGAAAGCCCTATTTTAAGCACCTACTGCCTAAGTTCCCATCTCCGCTTGGAAGGGTGAACTACTTTATAGCATCCTATCCTGTCTATCCACTGCACATACGTCCTACAGTTTCCAAATAATTTTCCATTCAAGGACTTGAATAAGCTTGCCTGCTGCTGAAATGTCACCTTCTCTGGAGCAAAACACACCACCTATTTAATAGCACATAGCAACACTGTCACAGTAAAAGATGACACGCATGGTCTTGTTTTTATGCCCTATCCATCTCGGGAACATTTCTTACCATTACTTTGACATGGATTTTGGTGATGAGCCCAAAGGCAGGAGGGCACGTTCTACCAGAACTACCTCTTTCTTTACATGGGAGGTTCATGGTGCTCTTGTATCCAGTCTCAGGACTTCCCCCATCCAGCACCGGCAGTGAGGTGTGTGGTCAGGATCACAAATGTGGTTGCATTGGCTTTCACTGCATGAGAAGTTTTAAACTGTAGAAGAGTTGTTGCTAAGTTCTGAGGAAGAAAGCAGGATCCTAGGGGGAAAAAGGCTATTTATTTAGAGCATTTGTCTGAGGTCCTTACTCAAAACAAAAGATTTTTACTCATTGCATTTGATAATTTCCAATGGACAAACCCCTTTCTTAAAGACCCAGTCTTCTGCCCAAAATGTTGTCTGACATTGTAAAACACTCCCCAAACACAAGGAGATCTCTCTGACTACCGATCCCTGAACATTTTAAGACAAGGAAATACATGGACGCAAACTGCGTCATTTCACAGACCTGGGAGCCCACTGATTGTCCAAATAATTCATTATCGATGAACCCACTACAAACAGAATGGTAGTTCTTTACAACATCCCCTATAGATACATAGTATGGAGCATAGGCACAGCTGTACCCATATATAACACATTTTATACCAATATACCTATCACTGTGCAAAAGGAGAATGATACCTTTGCAGAGATATGTTTCTTTTATATTGTTTTTACCGTGTCTGAAATAGGAATTGTACCAGTAAAACCGTCCTGTTGCCAACTCTTCTCCGACAGAAAGCAGAGCTAGCACCAGTTCACTGAGATTTATTTTATTTCAGAATATACACGTTACCCCTCCTGTGCAAACGCATGTATACATTCTGAAATAAATCTCAGTGAACGTATGACATTTCTGTCTGACATCAGGGTGAGCTCGTCACAACTGAGTCTATGTCCCTGGCTTGGACCCTAGTGGTAAAACTAAACTGACATCAAGTTGGTTTAGTTTACACCAGCACAGATTTCCTAATATAGACAGGCCCTATCTCTTGTCCTCCTGTCCCACCCCCTCCTCTTTCATTTGGCGCTCCGAGTTTTGATGACTGAATCACTTCCCCCTTTGTTTCTCTGATTTCTTTCCTAATCTTCTGCTCCTGAAAGATGCTTAGTTCCTGAATCCCTGTACAAATACACTTTTCTTTCTAAGCTTCTCACCAACCAAACAAGGTTTTATTTGTTTATTTAATTTGACATGCCGAGAGAGAAATGATCCCATTTCCTATGGATTATCAAAGTAACAAATAGCTTTACAAGAGGGTAAACAAAGCAAAACTCATGCTGAAACTCCTTTGAACCAGGGGCTTCCCGTTCACATAATGTGAGTCTTTCCCCTCTCCTCCACACTGCATGTGGGACGACTATTTGGTCCCTTTGGACCATGGCTGCTGCCCTCAAACCACTGCTGGGGCTGAGCTAGTCACGGCCTCTTCATTCTTCCCTTCACCAAGCTCACCATGAAACACCCAAAATATGGCCAGACAGCTCGGAACTCGCTCTGTGAAGGAGCTTTTTCTCCATCTTGTCTTTGGCTCCATAGCCCAATTCCCCGCATCAATTTGCCACTTTTGCAAAGATTCAGAGTTATTAAAACTGGGGGGTGAGCCTGGGAGCCTCCATGGAGGTAGGGATGCCACACTGATTTTTGTTGGGAGTTTTGCCTAACTCAGGCACCAGGCATAGACACCTGAAAGCATCACTCTGCGCACGCACCTCCTGCAGTGTGTATTTCTGGAGAAAAATAAACCAAACAACAAAACCCAAGCCTGAATCTGGGCTAAAATTCAGAAGGACTTGGAGCCAGGTGTGCTGATGAGCTCCTCCCAGGATGACAGACCCCGGCAGTGTGCAGCTCACATTTTTTTGGGATTCTTAGGTTTGAGGACTGGGGCCTGGACTGCTCTCCCCCTGGCCCCAACATCCCTTTCTGTTTATTACTTCTGCCATAATTGGGAGGCATGTGTGGATGAATTAAACATAGCAAGACGGATGAGAAAACTCTCCCTCTTAGCTGGCTGAATGAGCAAATTTAACTGAGCCTGTTACCCACTGAGCATCGTGCCGACATGCCAGGGTCTGGTTTCCTTTGAGCTCGCCCTTTCATGCGGAGTCCCTCTGTGCCCCCCGCCTTGCTCCGCACAATATCAAACAGCTGGAGTTTCTGCGGCCCCGAGGAGGAGCCTTTGCCTCCGACGGCAGCGGCAGTGGGAATTTCACCCGGGATCGGAGAGGGACGGGGCCGATCCGGACAAGCTGAAGATCAGGGGGCTCTGGCACCTCCTGAGGGGGACGGGTACCCCCTCAGACTGTAGCTTCTGCTTGGTTACTGCCCCGGCTTTCACACTACTTTGAGCTTCAGCCAGGCCAGTGGCACCCAGAAGTCAGTTCTGGTGGGTAGTTGGAAATAAACGGGTGCCAGCCTAGAGCCGGCATCCCCGGCATAGTAACAGGGCAACTACAAGCAGGGCTACCGCTGGCTTGTCCGGGGATGCCGAGGGGACGTGGCCGCACGAACCGGCATCCTGCTTTGTTCCCAAGGCATTTCTTCCAGCATTAAAACTGGGGCAGGTGGGAAGAGCAGAGTACCAAGGGCGCTGCTGTGCCTTGAGTTTCCTCCTCTCCAGGGATAAAACGGGAATGTAATCCTGCAGGGCTGCAATCTTTTTTCCCTAGCGTTAAACAAGCCCCAGGGCACTTCTTTGCACAAGGTAGCTCTAATTCTGCTCCCTTGCCTCTTTCTTCCCACCTCTGTAAGCCTAAAACTATTCAGGGCTAATTCAATTCCTGTTTTAATTTAGGACAGTTTACGACTGCTCTAAATTAGGAAACCACTGTTTTTCAGACGAGGCAGGTGCTAGAGGTCTCAGCACTTGTAAAAATTAGGCCACTTAGTGAGGTGCCTACATATGGATTTAGCACCTGAGGACTGCATTACTGAGCAGCGTAAAGAAAAACTCAGAATCTGGGAAACAGTTCTTTAAAAGATAATTAGACAGCAAAGTTAACATTGTGGAGGAAGGAAGTTTGTGTTCAACCTGATAAGCCTCCCCATTCAAATGCAAGTTGAAGAGCCATCAATACGTATTCCCTTGGAACTCAAGAAACCCTGCAGAAAAAATTGATTTTGACATTTTCAGTACCCCTGTCATAAACCAAGGAAATAAGAAACCCAAACCCAAATATAAAAAACCTCAAATCCTTCAAATCATCCTTATGCGTGAGAAATGGGTAATCCAGGAGCACAGGCCCCCCTACAGCACTGCTAAGCAGGAATAACTCTGAAACCTAATAATGACATGAGGATAAGCTTTAACTCTTTCACCTTCTTCTTTACCTGAAGGACTTCAGATTTAGAAACTACAGGTGGTGTTTATGATCTATGTTCTGTGCATGGCAAAGATGTGAGAAACCTATCCTGACCTTTCAATGACAGCAGATTTGTTTCAACCTAGTCTTTACCGAAGGGCTTTGAAAGACGGAGGATTTCCCTGCACCTCTGGGTAAATTTATGTTTTGGGGCACGTATTCATCCTTTGGTGTGGGGGGAGGCAGTGAGCAGGAGCTGGTTTGGTTTAATCCCAGGGAGTGGTGTCATTGCTTTTTCTAAAAATTTGTGCCTGAGACGCTTTCTCTGAGAGCAAGTGCCTGCCAGGAGGGACAGTTAGAAGAAAAGATCTTTTCCTTCTTGTCTCGATTTTCCTCCAGAGAAGCTGCACACGTTATGGGTTAAGAGAAGGAGTCAGTCACCTTTCTTGAAACCAGCTGGCTAAAATCATGCATAGACTGTTTGACCTCCATGGGAAAGGACTGTCTTCATTTAGCAAAATGAATTCATTGAATTTAGCAGAATGAATTTCCCCCGGCACTTTGGGGGAAAACTGCAACTTGAAATAAACATTTGGACGCATCTTATTTAACCTGGATGCATGCAATGTTTTGCATTTACACAGTCATTTCTTCTCCTCCTTCTCTCCTTCCCTGCCTTCACTTTTGCTTCAGGTGCCTTGATGTCCTGATGCAGATGGTCTGTCCTGGGTCCCAGGACCGGGCAAACAGGATGGGAACCCTCTCCTGGAGGCTGTGGGTGATGCCAGGCAGGGAAAGCACCTCAGGTCCCCTCACAAAAATCGGTCGTGCCTCTGGGGCAGCTAAGCAGATGCTTGAACTTCAGCTGCACAACTGGGGAAACTGAGGCACGTACGTGATGAGAGGGCTTGCCTAGAGCCATGGCAGTGCTCGCATATGGTCGCTCCAACGTCGTTCCAGCAGGTGCCTGGCAGTGTAGGGACAGGCGTACAGAAAAGGTGTTCCCAGGAAAGCGCGACAGGTGGTTGGAGCAGTTTCTACGCAACTCTCTGGCCTTGGTCCTTCCTAGGAAAAGGGGAAGGTCTCCCAACAGGTCTGCCACAAAGCGATACTTAGCAGCAGCCCATTTTGTTACAACTAATGACTGCCCAAGGCCCCGTCACTACTTTCACAGCCAGGACGAGGCGGGATAGTCGCTGGTGCGGGGGCACCCAGGAGACCCCGTGAGCCGCCGGGCCACTTCAGTCAGCGAGGCCTGGCGGCCGCCACCCGACCTCCGCCGCGGCCCCACCGACCCCGTACCCCGCTGCCGGCGCAGCGGCCTCCCTCCGCCTGGGACAAACTTTTCGGCCCAACTTTCCCGCTTCCGCCTGCCGGGGGGAGCGTGGCGGGCGGCGAAGAGCGGCCCTGCGGGTGCCGGCGGGCTCCTTTGGGGGGTAGGCACCGGCCAGATGATGCCGGTTAGTGTTCGGGGGGGGGGGGGGGGCGCGACACAGGGGATGGGGCACAGCCGCTGCCTGGCTTTTGGGTAAGGGGGTTTATTTTGCGTTTTCTCCCTCCTCTGGCTCCTCCTCTTCTTCCCTCCTCCTCAGGGGGAGGGGAGGAGGGAGGCTCTGGGGCAGGAGTAGCCAGAGCAGGGAATTGTTTGGGAGTTCAGTCATCCAAAAGCTGTCTCCCGTATGGAGGGTCTGGCTTCCCGCATCCCGGCGCCTCTTCCCTCCTCCTCCTCCTCCTCCCGCCGCGCCTGAGCTCTGCGCGGCCCCCCATCCCCAGCGGCAACCCGCAGAAAAAACACAACCACCACCCCCAAACCAAGGGCCCCCCACTTTCCCCTTCCTCCCAAAACCAGGCTTTCCCCCTCTCTTTTTCTCTATTTTTTTTTATTTTTTTTTCTTTTCTGTGTGTGTGTGTGCTGAATTCCCCGCAGATCCGGCCTGGAAGTTCCCAGCTCCTGGAGTTAAGCCTCTTTGTTGCTTCCCTTCGTTTGGGGCATCTTTTGTGTTTCCCCCGCCTGCTCCACCGGAGACCGCGGTGAGTGAAGCGAAGGGGGCCCGGGCCCGGCGGCGCTGGCGAGGGGGCCGGGAGGACGGCTGTGGCGGGCGGCGGGGCGCAGGGCTTTCCCCCCTTCTTCAGCCGGCCGCGGCGGCCAATCTTTGTGTCAGAGTTTGGGAAGTTGGTGTGGGGATGAGGGGAAGGGGGGACGCGGGAGACGTGACAAGGGAGGAGTGGAGACCCGCAGGTCCCCACCAGTACGGGGCTTGTTTTCAGTCAGGCAGGTGAGATGCGGGGGGGGCTCGGCCGTTTCCCTCCAGCTCTTCCTCCTCGCTCGGGCGGCGTTAATGGAGGGCCCGGTCCACGCACACACACACCGCGGTGCTCCGGCGCTTGCCTGAAACTTCCCCAAAAACTCGGTCCCCGACATCGCCCCGTCCTCGCCGCCGGCTAGTCGAGGAGGGGACGGTGCGCGGTCGGAGAGAGGGAGAAGCTGTGCAAAATAACACCCGGGTTCATCCTCCGTTGCTCCAAGTCTTGTCAAAAGCTGACGGGAGTTTGCAGGCGAGACCCAGGTCCTGCAGATGCGAAGGCATTTTGGTCTGTGCCCTGTGAAGGGGCTGGTGTTGCTGCTGCGAAGGAAAGCAGGGCTGGGTAATCTGCGAGTAAAATTTTTGTCCTCTTCTTGTGTGACTGTCGAGTTTTTAACCCTGGTGCGAGGATGAGGAGCGATTTGGGTCGGGGGAAGTAATTTTCTGCTCGGTGGTGGGATGCTGTAGGATTTGTGCGTGCGTGCCTTGCAGCTTGGACTGTAACTTTGGCAGATCCTCTGGATGGTGACTGGAAATAGAAAATGTCTTGGGGAGAAAGTGGGATGTGGAATTTGTACCTGTGTCCAAACGAGACTTTTGAAAGTATTCTAAAGATATTAATAATTCCATTGAAAAATAATAACAAACCTTTCCCAGTACTCCTGGCTGACAAAAGGTATTTAATACAAATCTTGTATTTTTGGGCGCTTCCCCAACTAATTCTGGTACCCCAAGTGTTATTTCACTGGCATTGTGGGAAAGGCAGTTCAGGTCTATTAAAGGGGGGCTTTTGTCGTTGTTTGTTTTAAAGAAACTCTCTTGACCTCTCTGTAGCATTATGTGAGTGGGATAACAGGAATACACACACACACTGTGCGCCCGCGCGTAATTCCTGGCATGTCTTAAATTGCTTGTTTTTCTTGGTGCCCAGTTCTCTTAATTTCTACACCGCTAACATGGTGTCTTTTTGATACGTTCATTTGCTATCTGCCATTAAAGTTTCTTTTCCCATGGGCTAAAAAAGTTCTGTGGAAAATATTAGAAGAATGTGGGCGTTTTGTAAGTAGGATTTTATCTTAGTTTTCTTTTGAAACTAACTAACTGCCTCAGTGTGCATATGTTTAGAGGAGGATTCTTAGATATTTACGCATATATGCGCACACTTTTATTTAATGGGTTCGATATTGAGGTTTATGGCTCCAGAAGGGATTTCAGCAGAAACACATCATGGGTTTGCAGTGAAGATTTGTTCTGTTTATTTAAGTGACCTAAAGAAATGAAGGTGAAATAACTTCCTGTGCTAATAGGAGTCATCTTGGGATCTTCTGAAGTAAATAGCACAATTAGGGAGAGCTGTGAGCTCCCTGCTGGGTGCATGATATTCTCTGACAAGAAATAAATGGAGTTTCGTTCCATGTACTTTTCTTAACCCTCCCCTCTAGATACAATTACAGGGACTCATCCTGCAGGTACAACGCAGACGAGGTCCCAATAGGTGTTTTGTGCAAGGGCTGAAGTTAGATACAGAGCAGTCCTCCCTTCTGGTGTAGTTCCCATTGGGGAAAATGAGGCAGGTTCATCTGAAGGGTGCACAAGGGTCCTGTGCAGATTTGAAAGGCAAGTTCAGTTTTCTCCCTCTCTCATACATGCGTACACCCACAGGACCTTTCGTTGAGAGATATCCCAGTACAAATAGCTGAATCCACACGCATCTCTTCTCTGCTTGGCGCAAAGAAGTAGTATTACAGGTGAATGTGTGTGCTACAAACTGGCATGTAAGTCTTATGGGTGCTCTGTATCCCTATGGTCTGGACAATACAGCATTTCTGTAGCTTCTACTGACATGATACAGAAGCACAGAATGAGAGTTTCTTACAGATTGCAGAGTGAAACCCAGTGGCTGGTGTTTGCAGATTTCTTTCCAGCCCTTTGGGTGTGAGACTCCCAGCTTGGAGTTTTGCTCCATTGAAGGACAGGGGAATCATTGCCCAGTGTCCCTCACTCCTTGAAGTTCTGCTCTGTCCTCAAAACTAACAGCAGACAGACCCCTCCAAGCCCTCAGCACCAACTTGCAGCTCCACAGTTTCCAGGCTGCTGGTACAGCTCCTTCCACCTGCCCAGGGCCAGCAGAGTTGGCCATTTGGGAGCTGGCTGGAGCCTCCTGCCAAGCAGGGAGCATTGCAGGTGGGGCCATTAAGCAAGCAGCCTGCTTTGTCCCCATCCTCTCCAGTGATGCAGAGGGGAAACTTCCTGAGTTAAGAAAACTAATCCATTTAGGGCAGACCTGAATTTTTGTAGTTTCTTGTCAGCGTTACTGAATGACCATACTTGACTAAAACACCAATAAATCTACCTGCCAGTGCTTCCTGGCCTTTTCCTGAGTTGGATGCCCTCAGGAGCACAGAAACCTCACAGTCTGGTACCATGCACAGAAAAAAACCCCCAACACTATTACTTCTGCCTGGGCTGTGGGAGGGCAGATGGGTGACAGGGCAGGAAAGACACTCTTCAGGTGGAAGCATGGGTTTGGATGTGGAGCTGTTTGGGCTGGGCCCTCAGCTGATGCAAATGCCCTGTGTGAGCTTAAAGAGTTTTCTCCACAGCCTTGGTTTTCCCACACAGAAAGTGGAGCTAAACCCTGTGCCGGTGGGGCAGATACTGCCCTCCACGTTGACTCTTGTCAGCTGACCAGCGCCTACCCCCGTGTCTCTCAGAGCAGAGCTCAGGCACACCACGGAGGACAGGACCCGTTTCGCTGTGCCAAGCTTCTCTGGGACTGCTGCAGGGCTGGAGAGGCACCTCTATGCCTCCAAAATCACTCCTTTTTCCCAGGCAAAGATGGGCTGTCTCCTCAAAACCCCTCTTGAGTGCCATATGAACTGGGGGACCAGTGGCAGGGAAGAGTGTGTTGGGGACAATGTTGGTTGTTTTAGCCCAGGTTGGCCTGCAGGTAGGTTTTTAAAGACCTTGGGCTCTGTTAGTCTCAGCTGAGTTGCTAAGCCCACAAGAAGTTACAGCAGCAGTAGCCCAGTGTAACTCTTGAGTTAACAAAAGTTTATTTGGCAGTAAATAATGGTCTATTGGTTCTTTTAATGCCTGATGCTGAGTGCCTCAGAGGTATGAGGCGCAATTCTTTAATGTGCAAAGATGGCTCGATGTATTACTGCTGGCATGTTACGGACCAAGGCTTGCAAATCTCTTGGTTTAAACCGTTACCTCCTAGGCTAGAAACTTTGCAGTGGGAAGTCTATGGTTGGGATGGGATATCCCACAAGGAAAAAGCTCTCTTGCAAAATCTTCGGAGACTTCCTGTTTCTGGTTAGACTGAAAATATCCTGAGGGAAAAACCTGCTGCTGTGTATTTTGGTGCTCCTGTGGTCAGTCTTGGTTTAAGAAGTTGTTACATATTCCAGTTCCTAGGCCACAAAAACAATTTAATGAGAATAATGAATAAACGAATTGCAGGTCCTTAGGTAGAACGTGGGTGAATATCATCTTCCAGTTTTCTAAATGTACTTTGGGTAATTGTTCAACAAAAGGTATCGCAAGCATCTTTTTTTATTTCCTGGTGTTTGGTTTAGTTCGTCTTGGCCCTGACTCATACGACATTGTTTCTGGTGCTTCGTTGGCTGAACATAGTGCTTGAAGCCGGTTTTCCGGAGAGAACGCTTGCAGGGTAGGAAGCTTTCAAAATTTGCTTCGTATGCATATTTGCACATAAGAGTTTTTTAAAATCTACTCTCCACAGGAGCATGTGCTCCAGCTGTATGAGCATCTGTGGGAAGCTAAGCAAAAGGAGCATGGATGCAGTGGAAACAAGTCGGCTGAAGAGCTCAGAAAGATATTTCTTGCAGGGAAAAAAAAATGCTTGATGCTTGCATAGTCCAAAGCTGCCACAGGCGGTGCAGGGCTTTCTACATAAACAGGGAACAACAGATCCCTGCCCTGAGGATGTTGCATGCTCCTTTTATTAAAATGGCCTCTCTCCTTCCCTGTAAAGGGACAAATGGGATGGGAGGCTCAGCTGTGCTTGATGGGGTTGTTAGTGGAGCACCTGGCACAATGCAGACAGGGTGCCTGAGAGGGGCTCTCGCGGCTGCCGTTGTGTGCTCTAGGAGCCCTTCAGTAAGAGGCAGTGCCAATTTATTTTGGCTCTGGTGGGATCGATGGAGGGAAATGTGCTTCAGGGAGCGTGTGGGACGTGCTTGAGCTTCTTCGCCCTCCTCGTGGGCAGCATGCCAGCACAGAGGTGAGAGCCAAACTTTACCCTTGCTTTCTGCTCAGCTGCTCTGGAGAAGCTGCTGCCCAGTGGCCGAAACCCTTCCCTGAGCTCTTCCCTTAGACGTGAGGATGGTGACTGCACCTTGTGCCCGTGCAGCGGGTTGGAGGCTTGCCGGGCAGAGTCCAAACCACACCACAGTGTGTTGCCCCTATGAAAACCCACTCTTGTCGAGTTCACAGAGGTTTTGGGCTGTGGTGTCACTATATATGCCTGTGAAAGCTAGACGGTGTTTTGGAAACCGGTCATTTTTTATTAACTTCTATGCCTGGCGTAGGCAGTAAGTCTTTCACCCTGAGCCCTGTGGCGGTGATGCCGTTTTGGCTCTACAAAGTCCACTCTGGCAAAGAGATTAGCCAGCTCTCATGCAGAACCACAGTCCTGGGGTGATGCCAAATGCAATGATGTGTTCACTAGTTGCAATGTCAGTGAGTCTGAACAATTTTGTGCGTCTAAAACTGTGCATCAGGCCCTTCTGCTGTTCTTTAAATCATAAAAGTGGAGAGAAAAAGGGTGTAAAGATCTTTGTCAGAACTGTGTTGTCAGCTTTCAAATACCAAAATGAACTGGCTTTTTATTTTTCTTCTAACTAACAAAAGGACAGGTTAGGCAAAGCCCTGTGAATTAATGTGTTGAGCTGAGTGTGGTTAAGAAAGCTTGTGGTGATATAAACCTACTGAGGTAGTTTTTGAGAAATAAACCTCAAATGTGAATACAGTGGCCTAGAATATAGCATTTATATGCAAAATGCAGCTTCCTCTCATAATGTCAGTGTAATTTATCCTGGCACTTTTATGTACTAAGCCACCTTGCTTAGTGATGCCAGTGTTTTAGGGCACAAGCCTGGGATGTGAGGAGAGCTAGGTTTGGTTCTCCTCTACGTCACAGATTTTCCCCCTAGGTAGGTGCAGGTTGCTTGTTCTTCGCCTCAGCTCTCCACCTGCAAAACCTGTAAGTGGCACTTCCCTGCCTCCTTGTGGTGTTGAGGATAGGTCGGCTGCAGATCGAGGGAGACCATGGGTTTGCTGGCCCTCGAAAAACCTCTCGGATAAGGACCACAGTTGGTTTCAGCAGAGAGCCTCCTGCGGCATTGACAGCCCAATGGGAGGCTCCTGTGGTTGCCTCTGGGGATGTCCGCCCTTGTGTGCTGGGTGGATGTGGGCTCTGTAAGGGCTGCGTGATGCTTTTGGTTTGGAGGGTAGGCTGGGTGTGTGGCTGTAGAGAAGCCCTTCTCTGAGCATGACCCTTGGGAAGTCTAGCGTAGGTAGTAGCACTGCAGCTGCAGCGAATTTATGGCTCCAGCCAGTGGTGGTACAGAGAGGCCATTGTAATCCTATGTACTGTACAGTGTACATCTCAACAGGCAAAGTGGCTCCTGGGTTGTTTTTTTTTTTTTCTTTTTTTTTTTTCCCCTCCTCCTCTCCATCCCTTCACGTCTAGCTTTATGAAGTTCCTCCCCTTAAATTGCAAATTTGGCCTTATCTTCAAAGAAGCCCTTTGGTGCCAAGCTTTTAAAGGTAGGGAGGAGGCGAGAGCAAAAACATCAAATCCATTAACAGCCCAGTTGCCAGAGAAAATGTTTTTTAAAACAAAATCTGAAACCTTAGTGTTTGAGATCCAAAGCTGAGATCGAATACAAGTATGGGCCTTGTCCCCGGAGAGTCGCAGCGCTGGGAATATGCTGGCAGAGACCATGGAGCGAGGATTCTTGTGCATGCACGCACACAAATAGACAATTATTTGGAAGCCAATAGTATTCTGGATGCTGAATAATAATTTACTTCATCTAGTGCCTTCTGTCCTAAGTTGCTCCCTGAGCTGTAGCTGACGTGGAGAGCGTGCTCATCGCTCCAGCCCTCCGCTGGATGGCAGTCCCCTCTGGGGCAGGAAGGTGGTGCTTGCTTGCACGTTCCTTGGCCGTGGGTGGTAAAGAGGACTAGCTGCCCCCACTTCTTTAGAGCCTGACGCTGTCAGTGAGAGATTCCTTTGGGCCCCCAAATGGTGATGGGAACGTGATTTTTATGTTTTTTTTTCCCCAAAAGAAAGCTGCTTGTTTAACAAACCCAAGCAGTGTCAGATTGAAGGGGTGGGTTTGAGTCCCAGCATCAAGAGATGTTTTCAAAAACACGGTGGGTGGGATTTTTCAAAAACACCTGGGGTGACTTTAATGATGTGGTAGAGAGTCAGTGAGACTTGTGCATTGAGAGACCAGACAGCTCTCCTCTTAAGTACAAGGTCACACTTGGTGGGTTTGTGGGACGGTCCTACTGTTACCAGTGTAGCAGCTGCCCAAATTAGTCCTGACCACTTACTCCTGCATGGAAGTGGACTCTATTTCAAAAGTGGCTATCAGGCATATCTTGGCTTGAAAGCAGTTGAAGTGCAGCTTCTAAGCCAGAGCCATTTGGGCAGAAGGAGAGCACGATGACCCAATTATCCAGCCGTAATGGGGTCTGAATCCAATGAGGAGCACCCCATCACTGACTTCTCCTGGGGCCTTGCAACATGGCCAGCCAGACCACAGCAGATGTGGGAGGAGGAGGGCTTGACATCTATTAGCTTTTGAGTCCCTGTGGGGACTTCCGTGCCGCTCAGCTGGCCAAGCAGGGTATCTGGCTTGTAGCTATCAGCCACCTCTGGAGCTGGAGGCTTGTATGGTGAGACAGGGCTGTGAGAAGCTGGAGCGTGGAGGGCTCCTCAGAGAGGCATGCCAGCTGCTCTGGATGTGTCTGTCATCACTGTTTCATCACTCTGATGTTGCTCTGGGGGCATCTGGGGCTGGCCTGAAGGGAAAAAGTCTTCGCTTCCCAGCAGGTGAGGAGCAGAGCTCCTGGTTGCATGCCAACTTGTGCCTGAATGCTTCCACAATGTTGTAGAGAAAGAGTCCAAGGCAGCACAAGGACTAGTTGCTTTTGAAGACCTTGCTGCTCTGGGTGAATGTTGCAAGAGTAGTTTAGCATATTGGCATCCCAGCTCCAGGCCCTGCCAGAGGTGGCTGCCCAGCCAGCAGAGAGGGAGAAGGTCTTGGGATTGTGGTCAGTTATGCTTGGTGACCATGCAGCCCATTAGCTCTATGACGGATGCTGAGAAAGGGAGGTCAGTACCAACTTATAGCTGGAGCTGCTGGAGCCTGGGTGTGTGTTTGCTGACCCTACTCCCCTCTTGGCAGGGAGGTGAGTAGCCAGTTTGGAGAAGCATTAGGGGAAGAGCAGTATGGTTTATATGGCTGCAGCAGGACAAGCCAGCCCTGTATCTCTTAGGACAGGCACCAGTCTACAAGCGAGAGCTAGCTGTACTTGCCTGGTACACAAATATGCAATACAAGCTGTAGGATCCTGCTGATTGCATCATGAAGCCTGTAGACTTTTGTGGCAGCAATGGTCAACTGTTTACATCATGTAGACAGTTAGGGCAGGGAACATACTTGCTAAATGTACAGTTGTCCGGTTTTCTTCACAACTGTCTGCACTGCAGATTTGGGGAGGAGGGAAAAGGAGCACA
The DNA here is from genome assembly GCF_028858705.1 of Grus americana. Lineage (NCBI taxonomy): Eukaryota > Metazoa > Chordata > Aves > Gruiformes > Gruidae > Grus > Grus americana. Next base: position 93,113,026 of record NC_072852.1, on the reverse strand, counting down.
AAGAGAACAACATCAAGAGCAAAGTGGCAAGCCATGTTTATTGTTGATGCCTGACCTGCACTCTACCCTGTAATCTGTCTCCCCTGGGATAGCTTCGGACATCCCTAACCTCTGAGCCACTTCAAAGAACCACCTTTTAAAAAATTTCCCAAACTAGTGACCAAGCAAACAAGCAAAAATTTCAGCAGCCACAAAAATGTGAGCATAACCCAGTTTTTGCATAGCTCCAGCATTGAAGATAAGTAGAGGTTTCTTAACATTGACTTTCTGGATGAAGGCCTACGAAAGGCCTGCCACGCCATCTTCCCCCATCACCGTATTCCAAAACCTAAATTATTATTTGTATTACAGTTGTGTCTACGAGTTTTAACCGAGCCTGGGACCCAGCTATGTTAGATACCATGCTAACTTGTAATGGGAGACGGTTCCTACATCCCCATTCAAAACAGCAAGACAAATGCAGAACAGGAGGTAAAAACAGAGCATGAAAAAGGACACGTGTGCCTTGGAGCGACTCAGCAGGTCAGGACTGGAGCTTAGTACAGACCCTGTGTTGCCTGATGCCCAGTCCTGTGCTCCATCCTCCACCTTGCCCTGCTCTTTGGAAAAGTCAAAGTCGAGCATCGCTAGGGCTTGACTGAGAGTTACCTGCCTTGAAGCTGAGAGTTGTCCATAGCAGAGTCTCATGTTCCTTAGCCCTCAGCTCACATCAGTCAATAAAGAGGGATGTGGCTTCATGTACTCTAGTAAATGGTTGCCCAAATGGGGCACTTGGTGCTGCAGGTGTTGTTGGTAGCATCTTGCCGCTGTGGCATGCCTTGTATTGGGGCAGGCAGCCGGTCTCGTGGAGCTGAAACTCCTGCCTGTCTTCAGAAGGCAAATGAGCAGGAGGTCTGCTGGGGTGCTGGGGGAGTGGCAGGTGGAAAGCAAGAGCATGTGGCTGAAGGGGAAGGAAAGGAGCCAGGTATGACTTTAATTCTCTCCTGTCAGCAAGCTTTCAGTTGCGGCGTTGTGCTTTGAAAGATAGCTGGGAGAGCAGAGAGCCAGCGTAATAAAAGTGTTTTGCTTGCAGCATGCAATCTCAAGTAAAGCAATCTCATTACGTAAATACTGTATGCCTTCTTTCTCAGGGGGCCTGGAACAGTGCTCCTCCTGCTCTGGAGGCTCTGGCTTTCAGCGCACAAGTCAAGGGTAAACTCTAACAGATGCTGCTTGCACTTTGGCGCAGGTGCAAGAGGAGACATTGCTCACCTCTCCATGGTCAGCACAGAGGTACCTTACACTGTAGGGAGGTGCAAGAAGAGGGATGAGGAGGAGCAGGGTTACAAAGAGCTGCTTTTCCTGAGAGCTGCAGGCCATGTTGAGTGTATGGCTGGGGACACACAGGGGTACCCAAATGCTAACCCAACCACTGCAGGTACAGGTAGCCCAGGACGGAGCAGCTGTGTGGACGCCAGTGGCAGGACAACAGCAAAACCTGGCTTGATGGGGTTACTGGGAACTGTCTCTCAAGGGGGATAGGATTGCTTCAGTGAAACCTGGACAGGTGCCTTCACCCCTTCTTTCTTGTCTGACTTACAGCACTGTTTTGGGGAGCTGGTGGGGATACATGTGCATCCTCTTCTGGCACCTGTTTGTTTGCAAAAAGCTGTGGGCAAACTCCCCTGGAGGGGCTGCTCGTGGCCATGCCCTGTTGCTGTCTGAATGACAGCCTGAACTGCAGTAGGAGGCTTTTTGCTTAGAGGAATGCTTTGAAACATCTTGTTTTTAATGACACAGTGTTGCCAAGGGCTCTTTGTGGCTGGATGAAGAGATGACTCCTTGCTCTGCGCTTCAGGGAGAGGAGCCTGTCTGAAGCAGGACTCTCCTCCATTTTTCAAGTGGGTTTGATCTGCCCTCTGCAAGATAAATAATTTAATTACAGAAGAGATCTTGGATGAGGTGTTGGGGGTCCTTATGGTTTCTCCCTGGCTCTGTCAGTGCCTTGGGAGTGGAGGAGTGGTGGGAGATGCCAGACAGCTGCAGTTATGGCTTTTTCATCTCCATTGGTCCCAGGTCACTCCTTGTGCATGAAAGACTGTAAGGAGGCACCAGTATAGCCTTTGCCTTCATTTCTGTCCAGCTGAATTAGGCAGGGTGTGGGATGGAGAAGGTGTCAAAAAATGGGTTTGTGCTGCCCTTCTTGTGCTTAGGGGAAATAATCTCTTCCTCTCTCCTGGCACACGCATCCCTCTCGGTTTTGTCAGGGAGGTTTTTTCTTTCCTCAGGTCCCGCAATGGGGAGGGAGAATGGGATTGCGGCTGCTGGTGTGCCCCTGTTCCCTGCATGTCTGCTGCCTCCCAAAGGATGCAGGGGCCACCGCCAGCCCTCACACCCCCTTTCTCCCCATTTTCTGTCTTAAATTTCCTCTCCTCTTGCCTGAGGTCCCTGTGCCGCCAACAACAGTTGCCACAGGGCTGAGAAAGGCTTGTTGGGCCGTATCCCAGATGCCCCTGTCCTTACTTGTTTTGGGGAAGGCTGATAAGGAACAACAAGGGGTGCTGCGCCAGCCTGCTGCCGGAGAGATGCTCCCAGCCCTCACCGACCCGGGGCGAGTGCAGGGCGCTGGCGTGTCAGAGCGGGTTCGGGGAGCCCTTGCCTGGGCAGGGTGGCTGCCTGCAGTTGCAGGCAGGGCTGCTGTCTCCCCAGAGGTTATTCTGGAGAAATACCATCCTTGAAAGGAAAGCCACGTCTCTCCTGCCCTTCTTTGCCCCCCGGCTGGTGGATTGGGGCTCAGGGGTTCAAAGGCAATGTTTTCAAGTCTCCACCAACGTTTCCGATCTCACAGTGTTTTGCAAACTGGGAGGGTTGGGGTTTGTGTTAACCTGTCTCCTTACAGGCAGCCAGAGAAGCAGCGCAGCAGGGCCGGCGGACATGGCATGCACAGAGGTGCCAGCATCTGCAAGGGGCATGTGGGCATCAGGCCAGAAAGCCTCAGTGAGCTGTTAATGAGCCACAGATCGACAGCTTTATCTGGAAGCCTGCCTCCTTGGGCTTCTAGAGCTTTCTGCTGAAGAAATGTATGAGTAAAAGCTGGTGGTAGATAAGGGTTGGGAAGGAAGACCCTAAAATAAAGATCCTCAGGCAGATCTGGGGTGGACCTCAAGAGATCGCTTCCACCAGAGGGTCCTTGTGTGTTTTTTCTGAAGGTCTCCTTAACTACTTGGGGGCTGCAAAAAAAGACTCATTTTCCATGCAACTCTCTTGTAGTCAATTAGTAAGACCAGCAGAGGTTTCTCTGTGGCTTTTACAGTGGAGGCTGTCCAGAGGTTTTGCTGGGGTACAAACCCCCGAGGCTGCAATGGATGTGTTCCCCTTTTGCACAGGGAAGGACGCTCCCGACAGCTGTTTGTTATCGGCAAAGCAAAGCGGAGGAACAGACAAACTTCAGCTGGTGAGAAATACAGGGGGAGATTATTGTTGTTTCCCTGTTGGGCTTGCAGAGGGAATTCTGGAAGCTGCTTTTTGTCCCATTGTTACAGTTTCTGTTTATATAGCTTATCTCTTCCATGAGGGACTATTAAATCCTGCAGCATGTTGTGGATGTGACCATATGAGAACAGCTTGCTTTACCCATCCCAGGGCAGAGTGTGACAGCTGCACAACTGGATTTAAAATCATGGAGCAGCATTTCCTCAAAACTGAGTGCCTTTCATCCTAGAAGAGTGTATGGTATTTTCCAAATAAAGAAATGGTTGATAATTTCCCTATTGGTAATTCTGAGATTGTATTTGCCTGATATAGCTGAGTCTTCGCAGCTGCTGCAGGGAGGGAGGGAGGGAAGTCCTTATTCCTTTCCACTTCTAATATTGCATGTGTGGTCTGTAGCAAGTGACAGTATTTAACATAATTTGGAGGGTACATACTGACTGAGCTGGTCTACAGATGACTTTGCACTGAATAGTGAAAGTTTTTTCTAGGGATATTTGGTGCTATGGGACAGTCACAGACTTGCCTTCTCAAAGAAAGTGTTGACAGTCTCTGTAAGCAATTGGAGATAAATGTCCTTGAGGCAGAGGATGTCTTTTTATTGTAGCTCTGTAGAGTACCTAATACTGAGGTCTTAAAGGAGTCTTTGTAAAATAAGAGACTCCTTATGTTCCTTTACTGGACAGTAATGTAAGGATCTTTGGAAGATCCAAAGAGTTTTAAATTTTTAAATTTTTTTTCCTGGTAGGCAAGTTAGCAAATGTCAGAGGTTTGCTGTTTTCTCTCAGATCACTGCTGGGTGAGTCTTAGGAGAGGATGATCTGATCTTTTCCGTGAAATGCCTTTTCTCAAGCAAAGGTGATTTTTGCATTAAAAAGAGTAGATTCATTTCTGTTCTGCTTCTCATGTTGTCACCCCCCAAGGCCCAGGGGCTGGTGTCGCTGTTTCTTCCCGGTTTCCTTACTGCATACAGTTTTCTCCAAAAACAACTAAACATATAAAACAAAGATTGGATTTTGGGGTTGGTTTTTTGTTTGTTGGGGTTTTTTTTTACCTTCCCCTATTCTAGGACAGACAGTGACCACAGTCATGTGTTTGTTTTTTTCCCTTACTTCCAACTGCAGTCACATAACAATAGTCTGGAAAAAAAAAATACTGGAAGCTATTTGGTCATGAATTTGTTTCCTTTTTTGGCTACAAGGAGCGAGTTAGCATTTGGGTGAGGAGGCTGGGAGCTCCAAGCCATCTCTTCCGAGGTTGAAGGGGGTTTAAATGGGCACCGTCCTGGTAAAATGAGAAGTACTGTAGAAAGGCAGCCTTTTGGAGCCAAGCACTTCCATTACTCCACGTGCAGAGTGTCATGCTTGGGCCCTTTTTCTCAGCTGGCCCCAAGACATTATTTGCTTTTTTCGTAATAGTAAAGTCTTACACAGATGCTGCTAAACAGGCTTTGTCTGCCACTGGCAGACAGGGATGGGCTAGAATAGAAATGCTGCCTCCCATATCAGGCTTCTTCATAAGTGGGTGACTGTTTGCTTTCCTTAACAGATTGCTAATAGAAGGTGGTGGGTGGTGTTGTCTTTCTTATTTATTTTATGTGGGATGTCATGACAGATGGCAATTTTGAATGTTGTCCACAGCTGTAGAACCTGATATCTTTCTAAACCAAGTTGACTAGAATGGAGGCGTTGGAGCTGATGAGACATGGGATGATCTGCAAAAGAGGAAAACCGATCAGAGTACCAGTTGGCTGTGTTCTGTCATCTCTCTCCCAAGGAGCACAAAAAGAAGTATTTTGCAGACAGGGTTGGGAGATATGTTTCAGTGTATGGGTCTTTGGGTCTTGGGAGGTGGTATCACCATTTATAAGGCAAATGAAAGGTCATCAGGTGGGACAAAAATGAATATGTGATTGCTGCACTGGTGAGGAGGGTGGTTGTTAAAATCTCAAACAGTACAGGCAGTGAAATCTTGACATTTTTGTGATAGTTAAGTGGATTTGGTCCTTACGGGAGAGAAAGCAAAAGCAAGTGGAGCTTATACAAACTGGAGAGAGAATACCATCTGATAAAGGCTAGACCAGTAGGTAAAGTTTTCAAATCGCAGGAAATTTCCTTAAAGTATTTATTTACTTATGGCTTTGCTGAAAAATTTTCAACCAGCTGTGTTTAAAAATATAACAGTAATGAGATACTTAAAAAAGGAGTTAATCTCTCCCTGTCTTTGACATGCTGCAGAGCACCAGCTGTAGCACAGGCGAGCCCTGGGGAATCAAAATGGCATAGCCCTGCAGCCTGCGAGCCAAAGTCACACCTTGGGAAGCCAAACCCTGGAGGGAAGCACCGGCCTGCAGCAGGTCACAGAGATGCTGGAGGGGTGACCCTTTGGCCATCCTCCGGGGCAGCAAGTTCAGCCTGCCCAGCTCTTCAGGGCTCCCCAAATCTCCCTGGTTCCCACAGCCCCCTAACCAGTCGCCCTCGGGGCAGCAAGACCCAATTTTGTCTGCGCTGTTGGGAAGCCTTGAACTGTCTCTGACATCCCCAATGGGGAAATGCTGGAATGAGGAGGAGGGGAAACCAAGGGCTTTTGTACTGAGGGAACAAAAAACATCCTCTGCGTGTCCCTGGGTTCAGCTATTACAGATTGTCCAAACTGGTCTAGGGGGGTTTTTTTGCTTTTAAATGCTTCTTTAGCCAATGTGATTTTGATTATTATTTTTTTTTTTTGGCTGGAGGGTGTCTCTTTGGGAGACGGAGCCAGTCTGGGGCTCTTCAATTGGCCTGTCCAGCTTATCTACAGGGCATGCACAAGCCATCTCCTCCAGGCTGCATTTCCTTTAGGATTCCCTATGGCTTTGCAGTGGCCAAGCTTTCCTGTTTGGTAGTGAAGGTGGAAAGGCCAGCAAAGGCCTACCAGCTGTGCTGTGTCCTCCAGCCCCCTGCCAACGTAGGCTCAGTGTGGAGTGGGGCAATATGGAGAGGGCTACAGCTATGAGAGTGGTGAAAAATGTACGTGATGATTGGCAGGAAACTGTTTTGAGGAAGAAGATGCCTCTTCTGACAATGGATGTCATGGTGTGGCATGTGGTTGACTGGAAAGGTAAAGCAAGTTAGGTTTGGTCCTAGGTGGAGGACTGTGTGGAGAAGTCTCCTGTGGAGCTGCTGGTTTCAGCTTCAGATTGATGTATCACAAGAGAAAAATCTCCTCTCCTTAACTGTTTCCTTTTTGCACAACTGGTAGCTAATCAAGATTCAATTTTAATGACTTCCCTCTACTCTTTCTCTGCTTCCTCTCCCCCTGCCCCACACATGCTTTTTTTTATGTATATATATTTTTAATGCATTTCTTTTTGGCAGGAGTTGAAACACAAGAAGTGTTTGGACCAAGATGAAACCAGTGGAGGAGCATGTTGGGCAGTGCAGTGCTTTGTTCTGAGTTCAGCAGGAGAAGAGGGGGAAGTGAGGAGGGGGTGGGATGTCATTTCCCAGATGGGGACCCTGCCAAAGATGTTCTTGCTTTGGAAAGGAAAGAGCGATTATTTTTGAGGTTATACCAGGTTTAACCCTTTGTTGTCCCATTTCTGTTGTGCAGGGAAACCCCAAAGTCCTGGTGCTAAAACAGGGCTGTGGTGTGTTGCATGGCCCAGGTGACCTCAAGCTAAAGTGTGCTGTTGTGACTAAATGCTAAGGACAGTCCAAGGTTCTTGTTGCTGGAAACCATAAAGAGCGCATGAGAAACCCGTGTTTATCTGTGAGGGTCCAGAACCAGCGTGGTTGCAGTTTGAAAAACAAAATCGGCATTTTCGTCACAGGGGGTTGACATTGCTGTGCTGTTTCCTGCCCTGCCAGAAGCACTTGGTGGGATTTGGGGTGCTGCTGAACTCTGCTTCAGCTGTTCCCGTCAGGGGGCAAGGAGTACTTTTGCCTCATGATGTGCAAGATGCTTGGGAAACACCTTGTCCTCTGGCCAAAGGAGCCCTGCGCTGCTGGGACTGGGGCAGCAGCAAGCCCTGGGCCCAAGTAGCTCGTGATTGTGCTGGGCACTGCTGGGAGGTCGCAGTGGTGGTTCCTCCTCTCTGTTTTGAGCCAGTCTCCTGTGCAAGAAAATTGCGTTGTTGGAGAGTATGGGGGGTGGAAAACTTCCATAGGCATGTGCCGCTATATTTGTGACGGCCTTGGGCCATAAATATTGCATGGTGCGTAGGCTGCTGATTTAATTGCCCCAGGGCTGTTGCACAGTATCAGACTGAGCATGTGAGGATACAGGAGGAAAGCAGTGAAGGGAAAGTTAAAGCAACTCTATCTCTTCATTAAGATGTTTTCTAGTTCATAAATACTTGGAGCATTTGTCAGGACTCCAGAGGAGGTCATGTGCCTCCTGATTAAAAAAACGCAAGGATTTTGGTCTGTGGTGCTGGGCTGTTTGTTGGTATGGACATCTAGCCTCTTCAATCTGGATGGGGTTCTCTTGGGAAGACCATTCTCTTCCCTCAGAGCTGGAGGAGACCAATGCTGTATGCATAAAATGCATAATGTCCCTTTGTGTAAACCTGGGCAGAGTCACTATTTAATCATAGAATCATAGAATGGTTTGGGTTGGAAGGGACCTTAAAGATCATCTAGTTCCAACCCCCCCGCTGCAGGCAGGGACACCCTCCACTAGACCACGTTGCCCAAAGCCTCATCCAACCTGGCCTTAAACACTTCCAGGGATGGGGCCTCCACAACCTCTCTGAGCAACCTGTTCCAGTGCCTCACCACCCTCACAGTAAAGAATTTCTTTCTAACATCTAATCTCAATGGACCCTCCTTCAGCTTAAACCCATTCCCCCTTGTCCTGTCACTACACTCCCTGATAAACAGTCCCTCACCAGCTTTCCTGTAGGCCCCTTCAGGTACTGGAAGGCTGCAGTTAGATCTCCCTGGAGCTGCCTTTTCTCCAGGCTGAACAATCCCAACTCCCTCAGCCTGTCCTCATAGGAGAGGTGCTCCAGCCCTCTGATCACCTTCGTGGCCCTCCTCTGGACTCTCTCCAACAGCTCCATGTCTCTCCTGTACTGGGGCCCCCAGAGCTGGACGCAGTACTCCAGGTGGGGTCTCACCAGAGCGGAGTAGAGGGGCAGGATCACCTCCCTCGACCTGCTGGTCACACCTCTTTTGATGCAGCCCAGGACACGGTTGGCTTTCTGGGCTGCAAGCGCACACTGCCCGCTCATGTTGAGCTTCTCATCAATCAATACCCCAAGTCCTTCTCCTCGGGGCTGCTTTCAATCCACTCCTCGCCCAGCCTATAGTCGTGCACTTGGCCTTGTTGAACTTCATGCGGTTTGCACGGGCCCACCTCTCCAGCCTGTCAAGGTCCCTCTGGATGGCATCCCTTCCCTCCAGCGTGTTGACCCCACCACACAGCTTGGTGTCATCGGCACAACTAAACCTGCAAACGCCTTCTTCATGAGGACCAGCAGTCTCTCTGCCCCTCTCACAGTCCCTTTTGTCTAGCTAGGCAGATAAGAGCTTTCCTAATTTCTGCATGAGCCTCCTGAATGTGAACACAATCTTCGACTCCAAAGAAGATGTCAGTAACTTTGGGCTGGAGACCACAAACTTCCTCTTCCCAGAAGCTTTGGTTGCAGTGTGTTAATTTTTGGTCACTTGCACAAAGTGCAGCTGGCCCCAGGCATGCCAAGGGTGGTTATAGCAGCACCACTGTGGGTGCATTGGTGGCCGGTGACTAATAGAGAAGTGATGCATCCGATGCTGGCCCTGAAACATGGTATGCCTCTCTCACAATTCTTTCTAGACAGCCAAGAGAGGCTTGATCTGTAGGAAATGAATATAACACTGGTCTGGTGTCACTTGTTGGGATGAGGTGGGGGAGGATAGGGGTATGCAGATAGAAGATATGTATGCATCATCACCTGTGATGGGTTTCAGCTTTTTTTTTTTGACATGTGCAATCTTGAATACGTTCCCATGGAGGTCAGTAGACCTGGCTGGAAATTTCATGTGCACAACATGCTGCATGGTATGTCTGAACTTGCCTATTTTTCATCCCTTTTCTGGGACCCCTTAAGTCATCCACATACCCTTTTCAGCAGTCTTGTGAACCATGGGTGGGAAGCACAGACTGATGGATAGGCACTTGGGTGGGAAGCAGAAGACCAATGTTTCCCTCCCTTGCTCTGCTGCTGACTCTGTGTGACTAAAAGAGACTTCCTTTGCCTCTTGGAGGTCCCCTTTCCTCCTGCCCATTGGCTTTAGCCAACTTAAATAAAAAGCATGGAGAGTGGCTGTGGCCTTTGTGCAGCCTTGCTTAGTGGCACTGAGCACCCCTGGTTTCAGGGCTGGGATCAGCCGACCTGCCCTTAGATCTGTGGTGTGTTTGGCTTGGGTCTCTGGCTCCCCGTAAGCATGGTAACTATCACCACAGGCTTCTAGGTATAGCAGGACTGAAAATAAATGTGTGATACCAATAGATGTTGAATATCACTTGTTATCTTGGAGGACTCCCTTCAGCCAGGAGTTTGGCTTCATTTCACTTGTCCGAATGGTTGCGTGTGCTGCAGGAAAGTGTCCATTGAACACACACAGACTGCTGTACCCACACCTACCTAGGTCTGCAAATCCTGTGCTGGATGAAAATATTTTGAAGGTGTGAATTGCTCCTTGTTCATCTAGCCTGGTGAAGGGTCTTCCTGTAATAGCTCACCCCCTTGGCTTCGCTAGTGCCTGCCGATGGGCTCAGTTGGGCTGTGACAGCCGATTATGGGGCATTTGCAAATGGTGCCACATTGACTCTGCTGCTTCTCTGTTTACTTAGTTCTTGGCAGCTACATGTTTGAATGTTTGCTTGACAAACACTTTCCCTGGAGTCTGTGATTACAGAAAGTTTAGTCTGTCAAATCCCACTGAATTATCCTGTTCTCTGTTGTCAATAATCTCTTGGCTGCTGTCTCTCTTAACCACAATATTTTGTGTGTAGTGCAAATTCGGTTTTTTCCACTCTTCTTGTAATCAGCCGGCCCACTTGGTTCAGTTACTGAGGCTGTATCCCAGGATGCTGACAACTCTATTTTACTAATCCAGAAATCCTGGGGTTACCAGGAAGCAGTACAGATAATAAGACTGCATACCTGTTTAGCACCTTTCATCTGAGAATCTGAAATTGTCTGACTCATATTCATCTGGTTACTGCTTGTACCAGCTGGGGTTTGCTATTCCTGTTTTTGCAACCTGGGAAGCTGAGACACAAGGTGGGGCTGTGTTTTGTCCAATAGATGAAGAAGTGATTCCAGAAATGTGGCATCATAACCTCCATGACTATGAGTTTCTATCCCTCTTTGTCTTGTACTACCTAATTTGCCCCCAAAAGGAAAGAGATCAGAGTGGTTGGTTGGTTTTGAGCAACACTTTATTTGCAGCGATTCACAGCTGGTGGTTTTTTTTTTTATTGGCACCCCAGTAAAACCCACCCAAGAGTAAAAAGGCAATTGAAAGATTTCTCCAAGATGTTACCTTCCTTACTGCAATCAGGTATCCATAATGTGCTTCACGGGAAGGGCAGTATCCAAATACTGTCTCTTCTTGTCAGTTTGGTGGTTTGAAGTGATGCTGAGGGACAAGTGTTAATGGTGAGCCTGGAGAGGGGAAAGATCTTGCTGTGTTTCAGGGGTGGTAACAAGACTGGTGAAAACATGTCTGCAGGTGGTTGGGTGGTCAGCCCGGACTGTTAATCTGTCTGGCTGCTGGCCTGTTTTGGATGAGGTCTAAGACCAGGTAGGACACTGCTGCTTTTCTTACTGCCTCCAAACACAGCTGAGGACCTTCCAAGCTAACCTGAGCCGGTTTATGGTTTTGAGTGGAAACCACAAGCAAACCACATCAAATCGCTGGATTCTACCCCAAACCAGGCAAAGTGTATGGGCTTCTGTTTCGTTTCGCTTGAGGATGACTGGGAGGGGAGGGAGATGGAGGAAAACCTGCTTGGATCCAGCATTGATGTAAGGCCATAGGTGATCTGTTCCTAAAGCATGCAAGTACCATTGCCATGGCTAGACCAGACAGGTGAGGGCAGAATGATACCTGAGCTGACATCCCCTGGGATCTTGGGTGTAAGAGGAGCGATATTTTGTGTGAAACCCTTCCAGAAAGGGACAGTTGAGGCGGGGGGGGGGGGGAATAAATAAAATTTAAAAAATGATGATGAGGAGATTAGTGTGAATGCATGTCTTCAATGTATGCAATCTCAGCTGAGGTGATGGGGAAGTTGGTCAGTGTTCCCAGCACTGAGGGGCCCTGGAGCATCACCTGCAAGGGGGATAAGAAACCCTTAGAAAGAGAGAGAGAGAGAATTGCAAGCTCCAGGAGGTAAAAGTGTATTTATTTTTCACGTGTTGCATCATTACACACTAATTTTGCCTGGGAGGGAGGGCAAGCGTGTGCAAAAACAGTCTGGCTTGCTAGGAAAGGGGTGAGGGAGTATGATACCAAATAGCTCGGGAAATGTTGCTGTAGGCCTGTCTTTTTCCCTCCACATCCATGCAGGGCACAAGATCAGCATCCGTACGTACAAACCCTCCCGTGGGCATGTGCCAGGACTTTGTAACGGAGCCGTGCTCTCCCCTTGAGGTCTGAGCATCCCCGGCTCCCCGCCCTACACCCCTTCTCCCCTTCCCCCTTCTCCCATGTGCTTTTATTCCTTTTGCAAACAGCGTATGCCAAATCCAACTTCACAGCTGGCGCTGCTCCACGTGTTTGTTTTCTATGCCTGCGCAGCGCTCACCAGCTCCGCTTGCGCCTCGGCTCAGAGGTGGAGGCGGCGGGAGCGGGGGGAGAGCAGGGGTGGTGGGGAGGGAAACAGGAGCAGGCTGCTGCTTTCCAAGCCCTTATTTGTTTAAAGCTTAAGCCTGTTTGAGAGTGCCTTTTTGGAGTGAGGGGTGAGTGGCAGGGGCGGGGTGCGGGGGAATGGAGAAAGTAAACTGTGCGTCAAGGAAAGCAAACTTTGCAGCTGGAATTGCTGCTGGTGCTTATTGTGTGAAGAGCCCGGGGAGGTGCCTCTGGCTCTGTGCTCACACTCGCTCTCCCAATGCGGGTGCAAGTGTAAACATGCAAGGGCGAAGAGCAGGGAGCTGGCGATGGGTCTGTTCTGTGCCCTGTCAGTGGGTGTGTGGGCACTGCTGCCCGGCGGACATTGGCACCGCGGTTGCGTCAAACACCGGTGCAGGTGCTGGCCACAGCTCTCACCGGAGTATCCTAACAGTGGGCCGGGGCGCAGGCAGGTGAGCCTCCCTTTCCAGGCTCCGGGGCAGCAGCGTGGTGCCACTGCAGCACATTTGCCGTCCTTTTGTCATGGAGCATCTGGCTGCCGAGAGGGAGAAACCGGATGCCAGCCCTGCCCATCTCCACAGTGATGCGAGGTTTTGCTCCATCTCCTACCCGTGTTTGGGGGTCTCTTCAACTGGGCCATCATTTTTGGAAAGGCATGTTTATTGCTGGGATGATAAATGGGGCAAATGACATGTAGACGCAATGTTTAAAAAAAACAGAGGTGCGACAGTATCCTCTTCATCTGAGGCAGGAGAAGTCCGTCACCCATCCCAAGACCCTGCTGTGAGTGTGTCCCCCATCATTTTTCACCCCCAGGTGAGCCTCGTGGGATTTTGGAGCAGCACAGTGGCTGCTTAGGGCCACCTCATGTGGCCCCACAAATGAGGGCTGTGGCTCAACCCGTCTGGATGCTGGCAGTTGGCACTGAGCCCCTTCCCCACCTAGTTGTTTGGCACCGGCCAGAGCATTTTCTGTGGGCAGTCATTTCTGTCCCTTTGTTTTGCTGACCTCGAGCTTCCTCTTGTGTTTTTTGGAGTAGTGACATGTGTTCCAGGGGAAATTTGTCCCGGCAGAGAATCCTAGAGGCTTTTGATCTGCTCCCATAACCAAATTTATTGTTAGTGAAAAGCATTTAAGCGACAGCTATGGAGAGTAAAAACTCCCATTTATTCCCAGATTTATAAAAGAGAAGAAATAATAAACCCAACTTTTAAATACCATCTTCAAAAGACAAGAAAAATGGACTTGTGCTCTTTTGCATCCCAGCAACAAGTCATTGCTGAAAGGAGTGCAAAGTAGAAGGCAGTTTCTCTTTATGGTGGTGATGGGGATGTCGCTAAAGCCAGCCATCTGGGGATTAAACTTTGTATTGACGTTACTGGCGAGTACTTTGTGCTGTCTCTTTTGTATGCTCTTCTGGATTTTGATGTCAACTGTGTTAAGCTAGCCTTGCGCTTGTTAATGCAGTTTCTGGGCCTGCTCCCATTGAAGTCATGGCAAAGATCAGGCTGATTTTGGAGGCGGCAGAATCAAGTCCTCTTTTACGATCTTCTGGATGCGTTGTTTTAGCAGGTATTTCTGCTGTGCTGCTGACTTACATTTAATACAAGCTTGGTCAGTTTTTTACTGCAACTGCTGTAGGTGCCCCTGCTCCTCAAATACACACTGGAAGAAGGCTCAAAAGCTAGGAAAGCTACCCAAGTCTTTGCTCCAACAGGAAAATTTCCCCGTTGTGGCTTCCCCCAAGGAAGGCTTAACAGTGTCACTGGCAGTTTCTATGGGCTTTTCTGGTTTGGGTCTTTGTGTATTTGTTTCACTCTATTATTGTTCCTAAGTGGATATACACAAGATTTTTCTATTGTTCCTAGACAAAGATGATTTTTTTTTTTAATTTAGTACTTAAATGTAGGTTCACATTTAAGCATATAAAGAAGTGGGCTGTGCTCAAAAAGCATCTGTAGCCACTGTCTCTCTGACTTGTGATCCGCTCTGAGAGTGAGAACTTAGAAGACCTGATTTGGAGGTGGCCGTGGCTGACAGACACACCGAAATGCTCCCTGCTCCCCACTCCCCAAGCGCTCCTGTGGCACTTCATGCAGATGCTGACCAGTGGTGTTTGTCTGGTATACTGCTCCCCTGTGCTTTGGTTTGTATTATATGGATGCCGCTTTCAGAGAAGGGAGCGTTTCGTCTGGCGGTTACCAGCATGAATGGATGCTGTGATATTTATTGTCTGTCCTGTTGCAAGCTTGACCCCATCACGTGATGGAGACAATAAAACAGAGATCAGTCTCTTCAGGGCAGCTCACTGTCACACCTTTGCCATGATTTGTGTTCCTCCTTCCCCGGGGCCTGTTCCTGACCGCTGCTCCAGCTGCAGAGAGGCCGTAGGGTGACATTAGGTAGCGTAGGATGTGGGATTTATAGCATTGCTGCCACATCAACGGCAAAATGCTTGTTTTGGTCAACGTGGTGGCGTCCTGCGGTTGGGAGGGGTGAGGGTTGGCTGTGTGTGTGTGATCCCTGAGAGCTGCTGGGAGAACCAACGCGAAGCAGAGCTGAGCGAAAGCAGCTTTGGAGGAGAGCATCCCGCTCTCCCTGTGGAAAAATGCTGTCTCACTGACACTAGAGCATGCTACGGAAGCACACCTGTTGATTAACTTTTGTCTTGGAGCAGGATGGAGTTTCTAATGAGGAGTGGTTTTCCTGCTATCATGAGTAATCCACACTTAAACACAGTGGAATAATGGCAGCTGGGGAGAGATTTGCTTGAGATGTGGTGGTCTCTGCTCTGAGGAAGGCAGGGCAGGGGCTTGAGCCTGGGCTGACACCTGGCAGGCGAGCTGTGACGTTGCCCACTGCTTGCCTGCCAGCCCCTGGAGCAGTGGGGAGAAAATGGCCAAAATTCCAACTCCCCTATTTCTCCTTCTTTTTGACCTCTTCATCTCAATTTTATCTTCCTGCCACCTTTATTCCCCACTTTCCTTTGGTATCTTGCAGGGCTTTTGCCCAGCATCATTTTCCCTGTGTCTGCTGGGCCTGCTTTCTCTCTGACCTCTCCCTAACCCAAGAGGCAATTAGAGCCTCAACCTCAGACTTCAAGTTTTGGGTTGGTTTTTTTTGTTGTTGTTTGTTTGGAAAGGATGAGAAAGGAAAAACAAAAGCAGTGCCCTGACTAATGTAAACTAGCCACAGGCACATCTGTGCCTGCGTGATGACGGCTCCTGGTGGGAAAGTGCCCATCCCTCCCGGCGCTCCCCTCCACTGCAGTTGCTGACAGGAAGGGGAACAACCTGACACTCGGCTCGCATTGGTGTGGGATTCAGCGCAGTGGAGCCCAGACCAAAGCCAGCAGCATCACCCAGTGCTCACCACCGCTCCTATGGGTCCCACAGCATCAGCCGCCAGCGGAGCCATCCCCTGGGCCTTCCTCACGCAGGTGCATGCTCTCCCTCATTCCCAGCTCCTTACTACATGCTTTGCGCCTCTGTCCAAATAGGAAAAGGTATAGATAGATAAATCTTGTTACTGCTTGTGTCAAACATCCTAAAGTGGGTAACCCTTCTAGCCAGTGGTGTGAAGTCTCTCGGACATGGGATGGTTTTCACTCTGTGTTTAGCGTGGCATCTGTCTGCAGCTCTGACTGCATTGACACTGATCTCTGGCTTTAGTTGTGATGTGAATGAAAAAGCGGGTATTGTTTTTATATGGCAAGAGATAGGATGCTTCAGACAAGTAGTGCAGTAAATCCCATTTCTGAGACTGAAGGTGTGTTTTCACATCACGCTTGTGTCAATGGGTGACCCTTTTCCTGCTGACTCCTCTGCAGTGTTTCTCACCACGACCATGCAATGTTCTCCCATTGCGAAGCCTCAGATAAGTCAGACTTTCTTGCTGCAGTTAGCTGCGTTTGTAGTAGGCATAGGGCAAACTGAAAACACTCCAGAGTGGGTAACTGATCTCCACAAGTGTGTGGCTACATTGATGTGGGTTTCCGAGGGGATCCTGAACCTTTCTGCCGACACCAACTTTGGCATGAGAGTAGGTTGAGCTGCAACCCTGTGTACACAGGTCATGGTCTCACAGGATCTCACTAACTGCAATTCTGCTGATTCTCTGATATTTGACATTCAACCCCCCGGATGCACGACCTGCACCCCTTGGTAAGCACTGCAGATGTACACTCCCTTTGGGAGTCCTCAGCTCTTTAAATTAGGACATTAGCTGGGACACTCCAGAGTCTCCAGGTGGATCAAGGATGAGAAGGATGGGGAATGCGGAGGAAAAGTTTGTCTAAAGCTATGGCAGCTCTCCCAGGTTGGGACTGAAGTTGGACTAAAAGGTTTTGACTGGAGAGGCATCCTGTCCCGGCCTCACGGGCAGCCCCAGCAACTGCCACGGGGCCGCTTTCCCCCCTTTCGCACTTGGGATAAGGAGCCAGAGAGCAGCCAGCAGCTCCGAGCTTGTTGCAGCAACAACATCTGTTTCCTAGGTGCACTTTGTTTCTGAAGAGGCTGTGCAGCACGCTCCATCTGCGCCCTTGTCTTTTTTTTTTCTTTTGGTGGTGGTGGGTTTGTTTTGTGGGGGTTTTTTTTTTTTTTTGGTTTTTTTTTTTGTTGCTTGTGCCGCATTCGGCAGACAAGGATGGAGGCACTTAGGGGAGGCGAGCACTTCCCCGGGAGGACCCTGCGCCAGCCTCCGTGCCAGCACTGGCTCTTTGCACCCGAAGCAGCATTGTCAGCATCTTGACAGCTGGCCGGCTGCATGCTTATTAGTTGCTACTTTCCTCTTGCCCTCCACCTCTCCTTTGCCTCCCTAACCACCTCCACTCTCTCCCTTCCCCCTTCCTGCTCCTGCCCTGCCGGACGGACGGATGGATGGATGGACGGCCCTTAGGGGAGCCCCCAGCCTCTCCAGATTAGAGCTCTCCAGGGACTTGGTCCTTTTGAAAGGAAGAAAGAAAAAAAAAAAAAAGGAAGAAAAAAAAAAAGGAGGGGGGAGAAGGAGGGGAGGAAAAAAATTTATTAAAAAAAAAAAAGAGAGAGAGAAAAGAAAGAGGGGGAACAGAAGAATGAAAACAGACCCAAGGGGCAATAGTCCCTCGAGCCATTTCACTGCATTACAATGAATATGGACTCTATTAAGCTCCGTTCTGCCTGTTAGTGTTTCCCAGGGCAACACAGCTCCCATATGGCAAGCATGCAGCAGATTAGGGTAGGCCTCCAGGCTTCATTGAGGGCCCGAGGCTTGACTGGCAGTTGAACCCCATCCTTCCCCCCCCCTTCTCACACTTGACACTGCCTGTGTTTATCTAAAGCAAAAAGGGCCGGGGTGGGAGAAGGGGGCATTTGGGGGGTTATTGTCCCGGGCAATGGGAGAGGGCAGGGAGGGGGGGGGGGTGATGAGGGAGGGAGGTGGGATGGAGGAGAAAGGGGGTGGGGGGGCGCAGCCCCTCATACATATTCAGGAGGGGTCTTGAATGGGCAGAGGAGAAATAAAGCAGATGGAATTCATGTTAAAGAACAGCCACAATCGCCCTCCAAAAACAAGGAGAGAAAAGCAGGCAGCCTTAAAGGAGCGTAGGGAGCAGCGTTTATCCAATTAGCAGGGTTGTCAAATTGAATTTACTCAGAATGGAGGGGGAAGCTGGGGGGGAAGGAGGGAAATTAAGTGTCTAGGGCATGGGGGGAGCACGATATTGAAGAAAGGACGCGGGTTTTCTTTCTTTCGTTCTTACGCTTTAGCCTTGTCTTTTCAAGGGCTGAAGCTGTTTTCAGGGCGCGCCAAAGGG
Organism: Grus americana; assembly: GCF_028858705.1. Classification (NCBI taxonomy): domain Eukaryota; kingdom Metazoa; phylum Chordata; class Aves; order Gruiformes; family Gruidae; genus Grus; species Grus americana. The sequence continues at coordinate 93,094,942 of NC_072852.1, read as the reverse complement.
CAGCAAAAGCCAGCGTGCATACTCTGTTTTAGCACAGGGCTTCTCTTCTGGTAGCTGCGGAAAAAGGGAGGTGTATCCCACGACGCAAGGCCATGCTCTCATCCCTGGCCTGCCTGTGGCAGGACTATCTCAGGCTGGCAGGTCCATCCACCCTGGGACCACTGTTCCGCAGGCATCGTCCGAGGCAAGCTGCACTCACTACGGTGCCACCACCGTGGTGACACTGGGGAGCCCATGGCTGGCACGAGGGTGGCATTTTGTTCTTCAAGTGTCCTCGCGCTTGCTGGCTGACAAAATGCCAATGTGAAGGAGTTTGCTGGTGCTCAGCAAAGTCAGCCTGATCAATGCCCGCTGGAAAGTGGTGCTCATTTCAGAGGAATGGTCAGATGGAGAGGTGCCAGCAAACACAGGCATTGGGTCTTCAGGGGTGCGAGCAAAAGCCAGATGGGCGATGGGAAGGCTTTGCATCCTGTTGCTAATTCGAAGCCAGCATGCCCAGTCCCCTCCCTGGTGATACCGCAGACTGTTGTGGAAAGGAGCTGCACGGGGCAGTAGCTTTGTCTTGAGAAAGATGGAAAAAAAAGTCATGACGATCACTGCATGTTTTGTTTGGTTCATTGCTGGTTTGGTTTGCATGAGCAGTTCCGTTCAAGGAAAAAGAGCTGGTTTACCTGCAAGTTTAGTTTAGGGGGTTTTTTTAAGAGGTGTCTGTCTCCACTGAATTGCTCAGGACTTGCTTGGAGAAAATCTGTGGTTGTTTTTTACGGTCGCCCAGTGCCAAAGCGCGATTTGTAGTTTGCAGGCGAACTTGCTTATTGGCGTGGTGGTGGTGCCATGCCAGGTTTTGCTCTGGAGATTTTCCTTCTCCCAACTATGACCATGAATTTATCCCAGGCTTTCTCTGTTGTGGCTTCTTGATGGACTCACTGAGCTCACAAGTAGCCAGTAAGAGAGTCTTTTTTGCCTAATCACTTAAAAAAGGAAGGGGGGGAACTCTTCACACAGTTAATCAAGGGCTATGTTAACAGAGCTAATGCACTCTGAAGTCAGGAGCTTTCAGTGCTACAGAGGGAAGCAGGCAAGCTTTTATCCCTGTTTGCACATACATTGTGCTACCTCCTTGACTTTAAACACGGCAGTGTAATGTTGGATGCTGCCTCTCTCTGCCCCCTCCTGACACCACCCACTTCCCATTCGGGATCCTGCCTCTCCCTACAGCATCTGCATCCCCATCCCCATCGGATGCCAGTGCTGGTACATGGGAGAGGGACCATCTCTCCTGCTGCAAACCTCTCCTTTTCCAAACCCTTTCGGAGAGAGTGAATATAATGTAATGGTGTAAAATTAATACTTGGAGTAGGGGTGGGTGTTGGTAGAGGTTAGTTTTGCCCTGTGTATGTTTGATGGGTTTGGAGAAGCAGTCTGGTTCGGGGGGTGATCAGATTACCATCCGTGCCCAGGAATCATGCAGGGACATTGCAGCTGACCTGCTCAGGTGTGTCACCTTGACAGTATTTTTCAGCTAGAGGATTATACAGTTGTGTGATGGATTTTTCAGATGCGATGTCAAAGATTTGGGATCCAATAACAACTTCCTTGATGGGATGGAGGTCCCAGTCAGAGAGCTTTTGGTTTCCAGCTCTGCCACTGCTTTATTTTATAACCTTGGGCAAGGTTGGCTTCCTCTTCTAGCTCTCAAGTTCCCTCATTTGTAAAGCTAAAGGGTACTATGGCTCTTTTCTCTCTTACATTTGCTTTTTCAATGCTTTAAGATCTGTGGAACAACAAAAAAAAATACTGTCTTGTATTAAAAACTAATGATTACAAGTAAAATTGGCATGCTGTACTGTGTAAGACATTGCTTTTTCTGAAGAGCTTAAGTCTCAATGTATAAAACAGAGAACTGGGAGTATCGTTGTCCCTACTTGACCCGTTGGAAACGGAGACCAGCTGCAATGAATTCTCCAGAGTCACCCAGGGTGTCCCCAGCTGGTAGCTGGACCTGAGTTGCTGCAGCCTTTGCCTTAGTGCAGAGCAGCCCCTTCCCCTTCCCACTGTTCCTCCCCCGCACAAAGAGGGGCTTGGGGCCCGGCTGCCTGCCACAACCCCAAACCGCTGTCACGTGCACCGGCACGCTTGCTGTCCTGTAGCGTCTTGCCGGTGGGTAACAGCGTGGACGCATCCGACCTGACCCAGTCTGCTTCTGCGTTTCCCCCCTGCCTGCCCGCGGAGCTGGGGTGTGTGGTGCGGGGATGCTGCCCCGGAGCCGGGACAGAGGCTGGTTCCTATTTGGGAGCCTTGTAAATCACAGACAGTGTGGCAGTAACAAGGGCTGCTTGGCCAGCCCTTGTTAAGCAGGAGGGGGCTTGGGGCTGTGAGCAGCATTTCCTCAGTAAAACCTTCAGTTTCTAATCAGCAAACACCTCTCCTGCTGCCTGTGCTTAATTTGGATCCCTTTTTCCTTTCCAGCTTTATCACCACCACCACCCCTGCCCCACACATGCACCCGCCTTTCTTCTCTTTTATATCTTCACCTCTGGTTTTTCTTTCTTGCTCCTCTCCCTTTGCAGTGCCCTCCATCGCCACGGCACAGCTGAGGCTGTGCGCGGGGGCCTCGGTGGGCTACGGTGTGTGGCGGGAAGCCGAGCCGACAGATTTTACACCCCCACCACCCCTCCGTATCTGATGAAGCTCTCGTTAATTTTGTTTTCCTAATGGCCCCTCCTTTGATTTACTGGGCTGTCTGAAAGGGACTTAGAGCCTCAGCTCCACGACAGGAAATTGTTATTTTAACCTGGCAGGAAAGAATTAAAAATAAATAAACAAATAATTTTTGTTTTCCCTCCCCCCTCGGAGTTCTTTAAGTGACTTTAACTCTTTCTTTTCCCAAATAGCAATTAAGCAGGAGCTGTTGAGGCTGGTGGTTTCAGTGGCTGCAGAAGTCTTGGCAACCAGGGGTATCCCCTAGCGTACCTGCCTTTGGGAGAGGAGGCAGCAGAGGAGGATGCTGTCATGCAGCAGCCCTGTGTCTCCCAGTGCAGCCCCCTGCCTGGGACCGCTGCCTCTGGGAAGGCAACTGGAGCGCCTGGGGCCTCCTCCGCTCCCCACCTCTACTGCCTCTCCCATTGCAGCCCACTCTGGCGATGGCTTGCAGGGACACCAGGCAAATCGAAAGCTGCCTGATTAATAAAGGTCCTTACTTTGCACTACTGCAGGCTGCTTAAGGGCAGCATTTTCAAAAGAGGTCAGCTCCCATTTAGGCATCGAAATAAGTTGGTTGCCTATTCAGGAGAGCTCAGCATGTCAAGAACTGAATGCTTTTGAAAATCTGGCTTCAATTGTGGAAGCTGAGAATTTCGAAATCTGGCCCTGGATCCTAATAGTTCTTTTGGAATTGATGTTTTCATTCATTTTCCTCATTATTTTTATGCCGGCCATTTACTTTTTGTACTTCACTCGGCTGTGAAAGAAATGGCCACATGTCCCTATTTAGAGCTCATGTTCTGCCTGGAGGTTTGGGGAGGTACACTTGTTGCAGCACACCTTCTCTCCTCAGTCTCTGCTCAATACTGTTCAATCTGCCCAGTGCCGTGGCCAAATTTTTTGATCTCCCCTTTTTTTCTCCCCACCTATTGCCCTTCATCTTTTTACAGACCTGGGGGCAGCCAGTTTAGTCATCCGATCGATGTGCCTGGGTGGTCCTAGCTCACGAAGGGTCCGTTACGCATTTCTGCGCCTTTGGCTTTGCCCTTCTGGCCAGAGGCTCCGCACGACGCAGAGCTGCAGGGAGGTCTGGTTGGGAACGTCTTTGCCTGCCCCCTCCCCCAGCATGGGCTCCAAGGAACAACTCTTTTTCCGTCCAACATTTTTCCATCCTGCTGCCAAACCCATCCAGATAGGGAGAATGAGTCAGCTTTGCTCTGTAGGCTTCCAGCACTGAGGAGCAAGATGTTAAGTCCTACTCCAAAATGTTTCTTCTGTATTGGTGGAAGGCTTTCTATCCCCAGCAACCCTGATGGTGTCAGGTACAAACTAAAGCTGGTTTTTAAGCCTAAACTAACTCAAAGTCTTTTCCAGATGAGCATAATTAGTGGGACATCAGTGATGTCAACAGTGCATGTTCTAGTGTGGACAGACCTTGGGCACTTCTACAGCCATGGTCAGTGGTGGTTTGCCCAAGATGGCTGTAGCATAACGAAGGGTGCTTTGGTGGCTACCTTACATGAAAGATGAACTTGAGTAACTCAGGTGGTCTCCAAGTCAATAACTAAAGGATCTCATAGAACTGTATGTGCTGGTTGATGGAGGAAAATCTTAAGAGACAAATTGTTGAGACTCTCTTCCCTCTTTGGGGGAGGAGAGTGATACCGGGAAGGATAGGCACGTAGGAGGGAAGTTGCTGTGTTGTCACTTTGGCACTGGAGCTTATCCGTAGAGGATTCCCACGTCTAACGGGGCTGTGGGCTGCAGTAGCTAGAATATGAGTCTAGCTGATCATTCTAGGTGCCTTCAGGATATGCCTAGCCTGACGTCCAACGGCCAAGCTCTGTCCGTGCTCCCAGCCACCCAGAAGCCACGTAAGGCTGTGCCAAGCTTGACCTAATTTACCCTACCTATCAGCAGGTTTTGTTATCTTGGGCTCATGGCCAAACTAACCATGGATGTGTAACAGGTGCTTTTGCACCTTTGCTGTCACCAGAGGCCAAGCAAAGCCATCTGAGAGGAGCTTGGTGAGATTTCCCCAAATGCTGTGGTTTCTTGCTAGCAGTCATCAGCCTCGCCTAGAATGACTTACCGAGCCTTTCATGGGGAGTCTGTGGCAGTCCTTAGTTCAGGAGTTAGGAGGTTTAATTTTGGAGGTTATGCTTGAAGGGACTTGTCCCCTCTTTTTGACTGAGTTGAGTTTGGAAAGGACATGTTCAAACAGGTGATGGCTTGAGCAGTGACCATGGTGGAAGTAGGAAATGCTGCTCTGCAGAGTCCAGGTGCTCTTGAGGATGGTGGTTGTGGTTAATTGTGAATCTGCAGGGGTAGCGGGCAATATACTGCTGTTTGGGCTGACTGCTATGGTTGGTTTGGTCTTGGGGTTCTCCCCTGCCAATGTGGACATGCTACAGGAGCAATTCTGAAATGCCTTTGAGACTCACAGGTCGTCATCTTCATGCTGCAGCTGGAGGGAGCTCAAAATCCTGTAGCTGCATTACAATGTCCGTACAGGGAAGTATCTTCTTGACTTCAGCCCTTTGCCCTTGGCTGAAGCTCAGTTCAGTCTGACATCTGAGGTGTCTCTTGGTGTAGCCACTTAGATCTTTAATCCCCCTGATTTGTCTGCTTTAGCGTTCGTTCATGACAGTCTCTCTAAAACAGCTGCTGCGGTGTGCAGCCCTTCACAGCATCCTGGCTTGTGACGGGTGGCCGTGGGCTTCAAGTTTTTTGGAGATTGTTGATGCTTTTGAATATGAACCTGGCAGTTTGTCCAGATGGAGTAGTTCAACTCAAAATAGGCAGTGTGTTTCCGGCAGAACAGTTAATCTGAAATCTTTCCATAGATTGTGTCTCTTAGTTTAGAACAAAGGTGTATTATGCCAAATTAGCGGAATCTGCCCTCAGCTCACTGCACTGAATTTAAACAAATTTAGAACTGGCCATTTCTTTTCTTCTGAAAAAGTGTACCCTCCACTTCCTTGCAGAAATGCTCTGAGAAACTTTTACATCTCCTAAGGAGTCCCATCTAGATTGACATATAGGTCTGCCCAGTGGCAGCACAGCCAGTGTCTCCGGAAGAGACTCTGAAACTGTGGACTCACCTCTGTTTTCATATAGCTCGGGATTTGTACCTACTCATTTATTTTTGTGTTCAAGCTAGAATATATTCCAGGCAGGGCCAGGAAGTGGCAGCAACACTTGGCAAATATCTCCAATGACACTTTGTTGGGAATGTTTGGGTTTTGCTTCTGAAAATTGCCCGGTGTGCATTGCTGGCACAGTACGGGCATTCACTGCACCAAATCTGAAACAAGGAAGGGGACTGAGCATGTGTCAGTGTGCATACATGTAGTTTTTTACCAAGGGCTGAGGATGGGATGTCTTGGGAGACTCATGACTGTGCTCGGGGGAGAGGCTGGAGGAGAGAAGTGCTTGCATCAGTGTCTGTAGCCTCCTCAGGCCACCAGCTTTGTGAGTCCCTGGAAGTTTAAGGATGTTGTTAGGGAAGCCAGGGAGGGCTGGAAAGCAGTGGGAAGTCTGAAGGTTTCATCCATTGTGTCTCTTGTCATCCACAGGAATCTGCTGCCACACCTCCACTGCATCCCCTGAGGCAGCTTATGGGACCCTTCCCTGGGCACCTCTGCCCCAGGACACACCGCATGGGATGGCAATGACACGTGGAAAGAAGAGACCCCTGCCCCCCATCCCTTGCCTCATCCTCGCAGCCGCTAGCTGCTTTGCCAAACTGAGTGAGTTTCTGTTCTTACCCATTTGTTCTATTTCATTTATGTTTTGCCTTGAGGTTAATTAGCATAACCCCGTCTCAAGTACATAGTGGTTTTCTCTCTCTGCTGCTTCCTTGATAGCCTTGACCAAAGGTCTGGATTCAAACACTCCTTGAGAGGAGAAGGGGATACAGTTGGAGTTGGACATCTCTGTCTAGTGGTGCCAAGAAGAAATGGGCCTAGGGTGCATCTCCAACTACTAGGGTGGGTGTGTAGCTAACGGGAAGGTGCAGCACAAGCTGAAGCAATGCGGAACGCAAAATGTACCAGCATTACAGTTTTTTTTCCTCTGTCTTTTCTTTTGCTGAGTCTCACAGAACTTTCTTATTCCCATTTCTTTCCCTCTATGCAGGTGAATCTCTGCAGGTCACTGTGCAACCTTCCTCTATTGTCCAAAAGCTTGGGGGCCCAGTTAGCCTGGGGTGTGTAGTGGACCCCCCCAGAGTGAACCTCACCTGGAGACTGAATGGGAAGGAGCTGGCTGGATCGGACGAGGTGCTGGGTATCCACATTGAGCGAGGGAAACTCCTCATCGCGGCTCTCAACAACCACACCGTGGGGCGATACCAGTGCATTGCTCGTGTGCCTGAAGGAGTCATTGCCAGTGTCCCCGCAGTGGTCACGTTAGCTAGTGAGTAGCTTTAGTCCTCTGCCATCCCCTGCGTTGCCCGGGCCATCACACACGCATCCTTGAGAGGCTTATCCACGCTCACTTGTTCACGCAGACATCAAGGGAGGGCTCATTTGGCTTAGGCCACTTTGTAGCATTTTTGATCATGGACTGACTGTCCTCTTGTAGCCCAACCATGACGCAAGCAGTTGCCCTGCATGGTAGGCTGCAGACGTGTCCTGCAGTGACCGTTTTTCCCATGAAGAGCAGGAAATACCTGAGTGACGGGGTTTGTGTGCCTGGTTGGTTCCCTGGCTGTCATGTTGCCTCATATGGTTGCTGAGTTCTTGATTGAGGTTACCAGAAAGTACCTGCTGGTGCTGATGGCCAAGCCACTGCCTGGGCTGCTGCAAGGCTACTGCCAGCACTCGGTCAGTGTGTGCTAGGTTTTCCTGCCTTCCTGACCCACAGAAAGCCAAGTCCCTTGCCCTGCTTGTGCTGTGATGGGACCGGCACATTTTTGTGTTACCCCTGGATTCATCGTAGCCACAGTACCATCCCTCACGCTCACAGTAAGGAAAGTTCGGTTGTGATGAGGAGGCGCTCCCGAGCACCTGCATTAAGTGGCTGGTGGCTCTCTGTGTGCCGTTGGGAAGATGCCTTGCCAAAATACAAGGTGGGAGAGCGGCTCGTTGGGGAACAGTTGCATGATGTTGAAGGCAGAGGCTGCACTGTCCTCATTTGGTAAGGTAGGTGTGGAAGTCGGCAGGAGGTGGATACCAGAGAGCGGAGTATCTAAAAGCAGTTGTAACGAGGTTTCTGTTTTTAGGGGGCAGGAGGCTGTATTCATTACCACTGCTGATGGTTCAGGGAGGGCATGCTTCCCTTCACCAGAGCTTTGTCCTCTTCCTACAAGGTTGCAGTGGCATGGCAGTGAGGACCCACTTTGTCTCTGAGCCACAGCTCTGAGCGAGGGACTTTGCTCCTATCTCTGAGCTCAGAGTGCTCCTCACTGCTGCCCTCTGGCACTGGTGACAGACCAAGGAGACGAGTGCGTGGGAGGGGATGTCTTACAGCAGGGAACTTCTCTTACAGGTGCCTGGTTTTGGTCTAGATGTTACACTCAAATGTGAGAAAGTGCTGGATTTGGATGTATCTGAGAAAGGGCAGTCCATGCCTGCTTGGAGATGGGGGGTCTCTGTGGACCTCCCTTGTTTAGGCAATGGAGAGTCTGATCTTCTCCGAGACCCATGCAGTTTTTGGTGGAGCAAGTGCGTGCAGAGGAGACCGCCATCCCCTGGCAGTGACGGCCCCCAGGTGTGGAAAGGGCTTCATCTTCCCAGCAAGGGGGAGTCTGGGGCTAAGTCTTAAGAAAATGAAGAAGTGAAGATGTTTGTGCAAAGTGGGGGCTGGCTTTGCTTTAAAGCCAAGAGCTATTGGCTTGTCACTGATACATTAATCAGGAGTGAAATGTTTAGGCCAGGCTGGGTGGGAGGAGGAGGCGAGGGAAAGCAAGGGGAGAGTTGCTGAGCTCTGAAGCGGTGTGGGAGGGGGTTGTCACGAGGCTGAATCTGTCAGGGGATTTGGCCTGAGCCCTGGGCTGAGATTAAGTTTCGGAGAACACATTCCAGAGCAGAAAGGGGGCTGTGTGCGCTGGTGGCCTGATAGAGGGAAGGAGAGGAGGGGAGAGGTGGATGGGATTACCAAGGGCATGGTTTGCATTTAGGAGAGCAGGGTGTGCACAGCTCCTCAGCCTGACTGGTTCCTTCTTAGGCTGATCCCCTTTTCTTTTTTCCCCTCACCCCAACCCACCACCACCAGCTCTGTCTCCTGGGACAAAGCATGGCTGTTTGACCTATCGATCTGCTTTGGTCTAGCATCACTGGTGGACAGGAGACAGGTTCTAGACCACCAGAAGGTCCCACTGTGTCCCTCAGGACAAATCAAAGCTACAACTGAGTAGTTCCTCAGCCCTCTCCAGGAGCCAAATCACCTTCAGCCAGCAGATTGCAACTGGAGATGGGGTGCAAAAAAGGAGGACTTGCCCATTGCGGTGATCCATGCCATGGCAAAGGCACTACTGCCGCGGGGAGGTCAGGAGCACCATTCAGTGGAGCTCACAAAACTGGAGCCAGAGCTTGCTTGAACAAACAACTAAACCATCATGGAGTGCCCCTGTGCTGCGCTGCACGGGTCACCTCCTCGAGGGGAACTGGGTATGGCAGAGGCCGTGTCCCACGCACCCGGACAGCCTTGGGTGATGGAGGGCCCCCGGGTGGGGAAGACCTGGCAGTCAATGAGTGAAGAGAGAGAGAGGGCAGCCCAAGAAAGACATAGGGCTGAAGGTGTAGAAGGGAGAGGGGTTCAAATAACCGGTTTCATGTTCATGAGCTGGACGCTGCTTGCAACAGTGGCTTTGCAGTGGTCTGAAATAACAGGGGGCACCGATCTGTGGTGGGACTGAGTTTGAAAGCTATGGTAGCAGATATGCCACAGGCTCTCGCTCCTGCTCCAGACTTCCTCTCTGAGCTGGTTCAGTGGGGACCATGGTCCTGGGGGTGGAGAGGGAAGCCCCTGGCAGGTCAGCTTTGCAGTTGATATATGTCTTCCAGATCACCTGCTTGGCTGAAAGAAAGCCCTCTTGCAAGGCTTAGCCCCATCCAAAAATTATTTTGGGGAGGCAGGGGGAGGGAGAAACTAGAACGTGAATGAAAGCAGTGGTGGGGGTTGTGTGTGGAAAGGTTTTCAAGGTTTAGGTTTATTTTGGAATAGGACCTGGAGTCATTGGGAAAAGTGTCTTGCTAGGTTTCAAGGGGTGTAGGTAACATCATCTGGCCAACTTTTAGGCTATTTCCACTCCTTCACCTCCTTTGGAGGAGACACCCTTGAATGCCCCAGGCTGTGCATGCGCAGTTCCTTAGGGCATCCTTGTGCTTTGCTGACAGTCAGCAAGCAGATAACCATCGCTGCCGTGCTGGCAGCCACAGCATAGCCTTGGGACCGATACCCCCTTCTCACGTCTGTGTCACAGTGATGCCAAGTCTGTCTCTGCTCTCCCTGTCTCAGAGGGCTGGTTGAAACTAGCATTTAATTTCTCCAGCGGAGATAAAATAGCTATTGTATAGCCGAGGGGTGGAGGGAGGAGGGATTTGCAGAAAGGGGAAGTTTTTTTTTTTAAAGAAACAAAAGGAGGAGCACTTCAGGCATTACTTGGGCGCTTTTGAGTCCGCTTAGAGCTGACCTGGTGCTCTGTGATCCCGTGCTCAACTTTGGCGGCCTGTGGCACATCGGCGCAGATAGATACCTGCTGATCACTGCTGGCCTGGCCAGGCTACGCAAGATCAGCCCTGCCTGGCCCCGAGGCAGCCCTTCAGCCCAACAGTGATGGGCTGGAGTCCGGGACGGCTTGAATGGATGAGACAGATGTATTTCTGGTTTTCCAAGCCAGGCCCTAAGTCTTCATATGACTGAGAGCTGCAAGGAAGAGAAAGGTATTTTCTTTGCCTGCTTCCAGGTGGCAAATTTGCCATCATGCCAGAAGCCCTACTCCAGCCCCTCTCCTGACTGGAGGTGCTGTATGAAAAAGGTATGGCTGCAGAGGGCTCTGGTGGGGCCAGATAAATCCACCAGGGACACGAACATGGTGCTGTGGGCTGGTCCTGCAGCAGCAAAGGGCTCGGAAGGTCAAGAGCCTTTGGTGGAGCTCACAGGGCAGCTGAAGCGTGAGGCTGGAGCAAAGCCAGCGGGCAGAGGTGGCAAAAGCCGTGCAACTCCCGGCATTCAGCTGTGTGCCTGGAAAATCAGTGCAGTGAGCACAGCAGCAAGTCTGACCTGGATAGATGTGACATTTAAAAAATAAAACAAAAAAATAGGTGAGGGGTGCAGCAAAGGGGACTCCACCCATTCCAGTGTATCTGCTGCAGCCAAGGATGAGAGGAGTGCGGGATGCCTGTGTTCCGGGGACACTGTGGGACAAGGGAGGCTCGTTGCCCCGTGGTCCTCTGTTGGTGCTGCCGGCGAGGGCGGCCCTCGGCTTTGCGGCAGCACGTGGGAGAAGCCGGGCCTCAGCGCGAGGCACTCGTGGGCAGTGACCCTGCGCCAGGGTCGGGCTGGGCATCCCCCAGGAATTTGCAGCTGCTTTCTGAAGACAGCCCCATTCATTTTCCTCTGCCTGGGCCTCTCCTCTGATGGCTCCCCGGAGGCAGTGGTGGGAGGGAGGGAGGGAAGGAAGGGGAAGACTGGTGATGGAAAAGCGTTTGCTGAGCAGACACAGGGGGCTCTGGCCCCGGGGGCAGAGGTGGCGTGAGGAGGGGAGAGAAGGAAAACACAGGTGGTGTTGCTTGAGACGGTGAAGCTGTGGCATGAGTGCTGTGCAACGGGCCCAGGACAACATAGGGGAGTGGGGCACAGCAGGGGGAATGCACTTGGCGGTGCATGAGCAGGCGGGAGGCCGGGGGTCTGTGCCTGTCCCCTCGGGGCGGGAGGAGGCTGGTGGGGACAGCAGTGGTGCCCAGGCTCTTGTGGCTCTGACCAGATGGGGAGTGAGAGCCATAACCCTGAGCTGCTCTGGCAGCTGAGGGGGGATTAGTGGAGGGTGCCTGCCCCTGGGCTGGGGGACCCTCGTCCCTGTCCATTGCCTTTCGGGGTCCCTCTTCCCTCCCTCATCCTTCCCTACAGCGGGGAAGACTTTCACCTTGAGGGCCGGCATTTTATTTACTACTGCTGCTTCTCTGAAGTTATTTATGGTCTCCCATTCATTTAATCTGGTCTGTCTCGCTTGCCTCATTGCTTGGCCCCCAGCCCTGGGATTCAGCTGGTTTCCCTCCTGGATGACAGCGGCACAACTGGCCGCAGGGCTGACCCTCCCTGTGCCCCGGCTCGCCCTGTCGCGCCTCGGAGCGGGGCACAGATGGACACAAGTGCTGGCCTTTGCTTGTGCTCCCTTCTAAACCAAAAAAAGGAGGAAAAAGCAGGAAAAAAAAAAAGGAAAAAAATTAAGCCCTGTTATCCCAGCACGGCTGGGATTGGCAGTGCTCTGTCTGTCTGTCCACAGCACCTCCTGGCCGGTGGCTGGTGGATGAGGACTTACTGCTTCCCTGTGATCAAGCGTGTCTTTTAAGGACAAGGACATGGGCTGGCACGTCAGGTGCTGCCATATGAAAAGGAAAACCCAGCCAGTGGAGAGGGATGTGGTTTCTCCCAGCTGCAGCGGGAGTTAGACCCAGGGTGCAAATTGCATGTTAGACGTGGGGCACAGCTGCCGCTGGCTGGGCAGCTGAAGGGGTGAGCGCTGCACACCCCCGGCACTGACCCTCTCCTCCGCCCCTCTCTGCACTGCCTGGTGTGGGGAGGCATGCATGGCTCCCCACATCTCGGGGGGCTCATTTGAAGCCCCCAGGGCGAAACTGTGTGTCCTAGCCCAGCGTGGCAGCCTTCGGTTTGCCGCAGTGGGGCCAAGTGCAAAGGGGTGTGTGAAGCGGGGACTCGTCCCACGCACAGAGGGTGCCCCCACCACGGGGGCTGGTGGTGCCCCCAACTACCCCTTGCCAGCTCCAGCCGACCCATCAGCGTTAATGGATGGCTGTATGTGCCCGTACCAGCAGGGAGCAGGGCGGTTGAGACTGCCCATGGTCAAAACCCACTGGCAAATAAAACAGTCTTGTTTGCTGTGGAGGAGCAGGAATTTAGGGGAGTAGTTTGGCAGGAAGCTTTGACACTTGCGTATTGGAAAATAGTTTGTCCTGGTGCCCACCTGATGATTTTCCCCTCTCCCCTACCCGTTTCGCTCCACTCCTCCGATGGTGCCCAGTTCTTGGTCCCCCAGCCACCCCAGGATCCCCTTCCTCCATCCTTGCCCCCTCTGTCCACAGCTTTGTCCCTTGTCCCCCAAGACCGGGACTGGGAGGGGAAAGCAGGAAGAGCCAGGGGTCCCGCTTCCCCCCATGGTGCTGCAGCACTCGCAGCTGTGACACTGTGGGGCAGAGCTGCTGTCTGGGGGGCTGCACGTGAGGGACCTCCACGTCTGCCCAGCCCAAGGTTGTCCTGGGGGTCTCCCGGCACGAGGACATCATTTTCCATCTCCGAGAGCATGGTGCTCCCCGCTGGGCTCTGCTGTACTGGGGCCATGGGTCTGCTATTCCTCCAGGCTCCTGGGCCCCTTCTCCTCTTTGGGGTCTGCGTGCGTGCACGCACGTGTGTGTGTGTGCAGATCCCTGCCAGCATTGCTGGAGCCTATGCCTTGGCTCCAAAATCTTAATTTGGCTGTGATGAATCCAGACCACCAAGGCGCACATTAATTTTCCTGATGCTCGTTTATATTTTGTTGATCGGAGAAATATGCGTGATGTGGGCAGGCAGACACTGGGCTCTCGCCTCTTCTCCACCTCTTTCCATTTCTGTGGCTCTCACTGTTTTATTCCTTGATCAAATATAAAAGCAAAGAGGAGAAAATATCCCGCACCCTTCCCCTCCCCAGCAGTAACTTTCGTTGTTGGAGGAGCGCGAGGCGCTGCCAGCTTTTCACAAGTTAAGAGTTAACCTTCATCTGGCTTTAATACCCAGTGGAAACATGGCTCCCCTCCTCGGCTTGTCTTAAAGGATTAATCACATTTCTGAAGTTCACCCGTATTCCTTCTTTTTATTATTATTTTTTTAATTGAATGATGCCAAGAAATTCCAGAAGTATTAAGCATGTTCGCTGCAAATCATTTTTATGACATTGCAAAACCTCCCCTTTTCAACCTCCTCCCCTTCCCTCAGATCTGGGCCCGGGAACGCTGGCTCCCCCGGCAGCCGCCCGGCAGCCCCTCTGTGCCGCACTTGGGGAGGCTTTCTCGCCGCCTTGCCAAGAGAGCTGGTTTTTATTTAAACTCCATAAAGGATCTTGCTTTAATCAGAAAGTCTGCTTGAGAAATTTCATGTCACTTTTCCATGACTGTGGGTGGGAGAAGCTTGGAGCCAGAGTTGTCTTTTGCTCTTGGAGAGCTGCTGCATTTCCCAGAGAACAAAAACACATTTTTCTGCTGGTTGGGGCTGCCAAGGGAGGCTGCCTGCCGTCCGCCCGCCGCCAGCCCTCCTGCTCCCCCCTCTCCCCAGCTCTCCAAACTGCCCGAGGTCGCGGGTACCATGTCCCAGGATGGGTTTTGAGGAGTGAGGGAGCTGCTGACAGTGTGTGGCCACGCCGTGCCGTGGCGATGGATGCGACGCGCTGCCTTAGCGTGGGGTTTTGAAAAGGGAGTGCGATCTCGTCTGGATTTAGTGGCGTGCCGCTTGGGAGACGTGTTAGCACTGGGTCCCAGGGAAGATGGGCCAGCTTGAGCCTTGATGCAACGTCGTGACTTGTGACCAGCCGTGGGATGTACAGTTGTCACTAGTGGTCGCCTGGGCTGGTGCACGGCACTGTAAAAATGCCTGTGCGGGACTTTTTTCCTGGCGCAAAACTCTCTCCCTCCTAGCACAGGCTGACCAAAGCAAGCTTTGGGCTTGCACCGCCCCGGAAAGATTTGCCATCATGCCCAGGGAGGGAGAGGACCAGTATCATCTCCAGGAAGCTTGGCAGGGCTGGACTGGTGTGCTCCTTGCCCTGCCAGATCCACGGGGTTTCACTGCAGTCCTCTGCTCCTGCTTTGAAAAACAGGAAAAAGAAAATGAAAGGTCAAGCGTCCCTTTTCCCCTGCCCCTGTGCTGCCAATCCTGCTGCCCGCATTGGCCCCGCCAGGGGAGCAACCCCTGTCACAGCCTGGTAGGGGACACGTGCTGGGACAGGGCGTTTTCATGGCTGTTTTAGGGAGGGGGCAGCTGTGCCATGTATATGAGGAGCTGGTTGTTCTTGCAAGTCCCTGAGGTGTGGCCACTGCTTGGGCACACATGAAGCGTCATGGTTAACCGGCCTTCAACTGTGAGATATTTGATGGGAGCAAGAGTGCCTGGAGCGGAGATGCCAGTTGCTTAGGTGCCGGAGGAGCTCAGGGCAGCTCTGGGAGCGTCCAGCATCCACACACCTTCTTCCACTGTGTCTGTACACCCTTGAAGCAGGCTGGGCTCCCTGAGTTACGACTACAAAGTTAGCTTCTTGGTAGCAGGATGGCAGCCGTATTTGAAATAGCAGGTGGCAGAGGGACCGTTTTTGGCCACCCTTCAGTGCTGCATTAAGTTGGCTCATTTTTTACTCTTAGGCCAGAATTTTTCTCACCCTGTTTCTCAGCCATGGAGCAGGCGGTTTCTCCAGAAGCTGTGTTTTAAGTTATCCATTTTGTAGGAAGGAGGAGGAGAAAAAAAAAAAATAAAGCTCTGAAGCCAGGCCAGTTTCCCTAGCTGCTGGGGATGGAGCGGTCCTCTGCCACCACTGCAATGAACAGCCCTGGGCTCACAGGGAGAGGATGAGCTGACACTGAGGTGCAGAGCCAGCCACTGAGATGCCCCGTCGTTCGCTCTCTCTACAGATCTCAAAGATTTCAAGTTCGATGGCCAGCACGTGATCGAGGTGGATGAAGGGAACACAGCCGTGATTGCCTGTGACCTGCCCGAAAGTCACCCCAAGGCTCAGGTCCGCTACAGCGTGAAGCAGGAGTGGCTAGAGGCCTCCCGAGGTGAGTGCCACGGGGGTCTGTCCCGCTTGGTCCCCTCCCAGGGCCCTCAGTTTTACCCTTCCCTAGCAACTGTAGCTTTCTCTGCCTGCTGCCTCCTCATTGTCACTTTGCAGCCAGTCTGAGCACAGGTTAGTTTAGGGTCTCTGCCACATCTCCTTGATGTCCCTGCTGCCTGGGACTGGGGAGCCCTGTGTAACACCAGCTTGCAGTAAGGCAAGAGGAAGCAGAATTAGGTGATGCACAACATTGCTCTTCATTGGGCATCTCCATGTGTCTGTGAAGCATTCTTGTAGCCCAGCCTGGATAAAGGCAACTTTGAATTTTAGAAATTTTTAAAATTTGGATCTGAGTTTCGCAGTTTCACTCCACCTGCTGCATGTACCTGGGACAAGCTCGCTTCACCTGAGGCTCTGTTCCTTCCATCATTGCTCCCCCTGATATTTGAACCAAAAGAAGTCGGTGTTACTGCATTGTTTTTTCCCTTCCTAGCTGTCCACCTTTTCTTTAGGGCACTGCATGTCTTCCAGGAGGGTGGGCAGGAGCATATCTTGTGACCATGTGCCACCTCCTCTTCTCTCTCTACAGACAATTACCTTATCATGCCATCCGGGAACCTTCAGATCGTCAATGCCAGCCAAGAGGATGAGGGGACTTACAAATGCGCTGCCTACAACCCTGTGACGCAGGAGGTGAAAACCTCAGTCTCCAGTGAGAGGCTCCGTGTGAGACGTAAGCCTGTCTCCCTTCACTGCCCATCTTCTTCATAGTGTTTCTAGCCCTGGGAGCACGTATCACTGCTATTGCAGCTGGTTTTCTGTGTGCGGAAAAACTCCTTTCCAGCAGAAGACACCAAGGGCTGCTCCTGGGGTATGTGTCTCCAACCCTGGGATTGCCGTACCTCCTCAGGATTTGTTCTTGGTGATGGGCGAACAAAGGCCCCTAGCCCTTTGGCAAGACTGCTTGCTGTGTGCACGCACCTCTTAAGGAATTTCCCTCTAGGCCTGCCTTGCCATTTATCCCCACAGCGCAGGGGAGCAGCGCTAGCCCTACCGTAACCCCTACCTGCACCCTGCACAGAGTGCTTTTCCACCGGCCACCTTCCTTCTCACCCATCTCCTTCCTCCTCACCAGGCTCCACAGCAGAGGCAGCCCGGATAATCTACCCCCCCGAAGCTCAGACCATCATTGTCACCAAGGGCCAAAGCCTCATCCTGGAGTGTGTGGCCAGCGGGATCCCCCCACCACGGGTCACCTGGGCCAAAGACGGCTCTAGCGTCTCCGCGTACAACAAGACGCGCTTCCTGCTCAGCAACCTCCTGATTGACCCCACGAGTGAGGAGGACTCAGGCACCTACAGCTGCACGGCTGACAATGGGGTTGGGGAGGCTGGAGCCGCATTCATCTTCTACAATGTGCAGGTGTTTGGTGAGTGCTGCTGTAGTCCTTGTTTCAGGAGGGACTTGGAGTTTCTCAACTGCTTTCAGGGGAAAATACTAGTGCTACTGTACTCTTCCTCTCCCTGGATGGACCACAATGTAAGGCAAACCCCTGCTTGTGGTTCCAGTTTCTAGGAGATGGGATGAATTCTTCCTTGAGGGTGGTAGTTCCTCCTTCCTGGCTCCCACCATGAGCTGGAGATGATGGATCCTCCATTCCCATGCAGAAGCTCTTCTCTTGTCATTTGTGGCACTGGGTTTGCTCTAACTCTCCACTCTCTTGGAGGACTGGCTGCTGCTTAGACATATTTAGCATTAGGATAGGAAAGACATCAGAGTGACTTGCTGTTTGCTCTGTTCTGTAGGGAAGATCTCTGTGGGGTGGGAAATGTAAGGGATACTACACCTTAGATATTTCTACCATGCATCCTTCCCCTTCTCACAAGCGTTAGGGAAGCTAAGCCTATGTCTTATTGGATTGCATTTCATCCAGGTGCCAATGTGTTGCTTTGGCACAAGCGTGGTCTTCGCAGAGCAGCCTTTCAGCTCAGAAAAACGGGTCTTGTAGGTGGCTGCTGTTATCTGAGAGGGGCAGGTGGCCTTGGGCCAGCTCTCCCTGAGGTCCCTGTGGATGCTGAAGGGGAGGCGCAATGAAGCAGACCCCTGCAGGCCCCCACAAGGGGGTGGGACTTGGGGGTAGGGTAAGGATCCATCACTCTGCCCTCGTCCCTGCCAGAGAGGAAGGTGCAAAGCCGTGACCTTGCCATGCTCCCTGCCAAGTGACACTCAGCAGCCGTGTCTTTTCCTCGCACAGAGCCCCCAGAGGTCACCATGGAGCTGTCCCAGCAGATCATTCCCTGGGGCCAGAGCGCCAAGTTCACCTGCGAGGTGCGAGGGAACCCCCAGCCCTCCGTCATGTGGCTGCGCAACGCCGTCCCCCTCTCTGCAAGCCACCGGCTCCGGCTCTCCCGCAGAGCGCTGCGGCTGGTCAGCGTGGGGCCCGAGGATGACGGCATATACCAGTGCATGGCAGAGAACGAGGTCGGCAGTGCGCAAGCCATGGTGCAACTGAGGACAGCCCGGCCAGGTGAGTCCCTCTCTCCAAGCTCGTGACCGTTCAATCCCAGAGCCTAACACACAGGGAAAGAGCAGGGGCAGCAGGAGAAGAAAGTTGGTGCGTAACCCTCCCGCTTGTGTTCGAGCTGCCTCGCTCTTCCCTCCCTTTTACCCTGCACTTCGAGTGCTTTTTTGACTCCGTATCTCCCTGTAGGAACAGATGTTAGCGGTTTTGCTTCTAAGTGCAGTGCCGCGTGTGCATACTTGAGCTATCTCTACATGAGAGGCATAGGACATCTGGGTGTAGCGCCTTGCCCTATGGCTTACTCAGCTCTGCCTCCAAGCTTGCGCTGAGCAAAAGCATAAACGCGGGTGTGGGTGGATACACCTGGGGTAGAAGTACCACCTGATTCCTTGGACCTTGCTGAACTTTTCCATGGTAAGAGGGGCTTCAGAGAGGGAGGAAGCCCCATGTGGCCAAGGCTTGTTCTTGGAGAGGCCCTGGTGAAGTGAGTTAGGTTTATAGTGCGAGAAGGAGAGATTGTTGCCAACACCTTTTTGAGTGGCACAGCAGGCAGCGCTGCCTGGGACCTGATACCTCTAAGGTACCTGTGCTGCAATGGGTGCATAGCGCCAGTCTTCTGAGAGGTTCAAGGGGCTCACAGCTCTGCCTTCACTGTAGAATGGGATGGGCATTTACCCTGCCTCAACACCTTGTCTTTCAGGAGCTACACTCAACCCTGGGCGAGATGCCCAGCTGGGCTCGGCTCAGCCTCCAACACCACCTTCCAGGGACAGTGCCTTAAAGCTGCCCCTGGATAAAGCTGGACTGCCAAAGCCTGGGACGACCCTGCTGGCAGCATCTCCACAGTGTGCAGCCAACAGGGAGCTGGTGTCTCCAGCCGAGGCCCCCATCATCCTCAGCTCTCCCCGGACATCCAAGACAGACAGCTACGATCTGGTGTGGAGACCCCGGCCTGACAGCAGAGCCCCCATCCTCTACTATGTGGTGAAGCATCGCAAGGTATTGCTGTTTCACCCTGCTCCTGTCTTTCCTCTGCCCATTCAACAGGTGGGCTGGTGACCTCAGTGCATGTTTTCACACCTCATGAGCAGGTGCGTTGGGGCAGGGGCACCCATCGATCACTGGTGGTGCTGGTTGGTGGGACCTCCTCAGCTGCAGCCTCAGCCTGTTGAGGTGTCACACGTTACAGGCTGTGAGAGGAGGTTTGTCAGGCTGTCCAAGAAGAGCCCATAGCAGTGCCTGTCTGCCTAAGTACGTAGGGGGGTGTATGCACACACATGTATTTCCAGTCTGAAGAGCTTCCAGTCCCCAGTTGTGTGCTTACACAAGTAGGAAGTCCTGAGGGCAGATTGCACAGTGACTTGCTCTGCAACGCTTTTGTCTTGGCACAAGCCACGGGGACACATCTGCCTTGAAAGCCTCGGGCTGTGGGACACTCTGCCTGTCTCTGCTGCATGTACCTGCCCTGCTCAGCCGCACTGAAGCACCCACGCTCAGTGACTGTGAGGAGCCGGCAGAGAGCCGGCATAGCCATGCTAAATCCTCTGGGAAGGCCCTCAGGCACCAGTTTTATTCTGGAAGCTGAAAGGCAATGCACTATTGAGCATGTCTTTTGGCTGGTGGCACAGCGTGAGCGCAGGGTGCGCTGCTGAGCCCTGCTTGAGCCCGAGGGCTCCTGCCCTCTGCGGTGCTTCTCAGCACCACAGGCAGAGCTGTAGCCCAGCGGTTTCTCTAAATAGCGAAGCGCTGTTGAGGTACAAATTCTGCTTTTGAGGTGTAGAGCAAATTTTCCCATTTTGCTGGGAATAAGTGGGGAAAGAAGGGCTTGAATGTATCTGTTTGCTGCTTGTATTTCCTTTGGGGAGTCAAGGAGTTGCAGTAGAGAGGCAGGTTTTGCTTTGAGGTTTGAGTACATTCCAGATCTGGCATGTTGTGAATTCCCAGCCACTGCAAGGCACTGTTTTTGATTGTATGTGAGTGTATGTATCTATTTTCCTGGAATTGTTTGATTTTGTGAAAATATGGTATAATAGGAGGCTGTTATAATCCCTACACATCCCTGATTTCTTTCTAAACAAAAACTTAAGCTGAGGGTTTCAGCTAAGCATCTCTTTAAAGAGCCCTTTAAAGCAAAGGCAGAAGATGCCAACACAAGAATACAATAGGACAGGCTTAAATAAAAACCAAAAGATGCCAAAAGCCTCACCAGATTATTGGCTCTCGTTGTCTGCCAAGAAGAGATTTGTCCCCCAGTGGTGTATCATGTAACTACCAATTCTGCATGCAATCTTAACTTGCAGGCTGGAGTTTGTCCATATTTTATTTGTTTTTCAGCACTTCACCTGGAAGGGGCTGTAGGGCAGTGGAGGTCACCGTGGGTCACCGCAGTTTGCAGTAATATGTTTTCAGTGTAGTCCAAATTCTCAGCTGGAGACTCTTTCTTGGGATGCTTAAGGATTGCGTGGAAAGGAATTAGTCCCAATAACCCTTAAACTTGTTTAGAAAGAGTTTCTTTCTATCAGAGATCCTTAGGATCAAGTTATATAATGATCTGGTTTTGACATCTCTGACTGGAAAAGCATGTGTGCAGAGAGGGAAGGAATCAATTCAGCAACAAAAGAAAAGGCTCTTTGTGTGAAATATGGTTATAAGTAAAACCTACTGACAGGAGGCTTACATTTGTACTGTGCAAGGGTCTCCTGCTCCTCTGGAAAATATCTGCGGATGTCTCTTTTTTTTTTTAATTTCCCCCTGCTCTTACACTGCCCCTAAAATCTCAGCAGCCTGCAAGCAGTCAGATGCCACGCAGCCGGTACCTTTGTTTCTTAAGAATTTCTCTTTTTCTTTCCTGGATATTAGCAGTCTTTAGGGCTCCCCTCTCTGGCCTCACAACTCCGCGGGCTCAGGAATAAAAATAAAACGAGGCAGGCATTAATCAGTCAGTGTCAAACACTTGGAGAAGATGAATGATACGACAGAGTCTTGGCATTTCCGTTTTGTTGCATTGCCTGCATTACTAATGCTCCTTTTGGCACCGGGTCACTTCAGTGTCCTGCCTGTTTGCCTGCAAAAATATTATCCTTGCAGCTGAGGAGAAGGAAGAAGGTCCCAGCCTTCCCTCCCCCTCCACATGGTGCATCGGGGCATCACCAAAAAATGAACTGTGTTTCCAAGCCTTTCTGGGGGCCACGGCCATACACGGTCTTTTCCCTGCAGAAACCTGTGCTCGAACGTTATGGTTCCTCATTTCAGCCAGAAAGTGCCAGCAAAGAGGCTGGATAAAACTGGATAAAAATCCATTAGTGAAATGATTTAGATATAGATGACCAAAGTGGTATGTGGGTAAGTGGCCAGCATCTAAATGAGCAGCTCAGCAGCTGGGCTGCAGGAGAGATTTGGCTCCTAAAGCAGCTCCAGCCTCTGCTTAATGCTGCCCTTTGTGGGCATGCCTGCTCAGAGCTTTACCTGTGTTGAGGGGCAGCGGTATCAGAGGGGACCCGCGGACAGACTGGGGCTGAATGAACCTCTGGGGTCAAGAAAACACCCTGGTGCTTGGTGACTTGTCCTGCTGATACCTGAATCCTTCGGCTTTGCAAAATCAGGCTGGAAACATCTCCCTCCTTTGCAGTCAGGGAGCTGGC
The DNA here is from genome assembly GCF_028858705.1 of Grus americana. NCBI lineage: Eukaryota > Metazoa > Chordata > Aves > Gruiformes > Gruidae > Grus > Grus americana. The sequence continues at coordinate 93,073,095 of NC_072852.1, read as the reverse complement.
CTCCGGGCAGGGAAGGTAGCCTGGCTGATACACAACCTGACAGGGAGGTTACTGAGCTCAGTGCAGGTGAGAAGCCCAGCCTGCCCCCAGCTTTGCAATGCCTGCATTGGTCTCTCAGCAGGTCACCAACACCTCGGACAGCTGGGCAGTGAGGGACGTCCCAGCTTCACAGCACCGCCTGACCCTCACCAGGCTGGACCCTGGGAGCCTCTACGAGGTGGAGATGGCCGCTCACAACTGTGCTGGCGAGGGACAGACGGCCATGGTGACCTTCCGGACTGGTAAAGGTCAAACCTTTCCCTGGGTGTTTTGCTCTGAGTCAGGGGAGGGCCCCTCTGAGATGTCCTGCCACAGCCCTGAGGCACAGGCACCAGCCTTATGGGAAAAAAACAAACAAACCAACCCTTAAGGGGCTGTTTCTGCTCTGGAAACCCATCTGCCCTCAGCTTAGATTGACCCTGTCAGAAGGGAAAGTGGAGGGTGGGACTGACACAGGATGGAGAAAATCAGGTTTTCCCCTCTGCCTGGGTTGGAGTAAGTCCCTCCCTTGGTGTCTTAGTTGGACACCTGCAGAACCGTGGAAAATAGGTCTGGCAGGGATGTCAAGAGGTCGTTTAATCCATCCTCTGCCTGGAGACAGGATGAGCCTGTGGGGGTTGTTCCGACAGGTGTCTGTCTAATCTGTCCTTAAAAGCTTGTCCTGCACTAAAGGAAACTCCAAGCCTTCCCATGCAGTCTGCTTGGTGCCGAGCTGTCTTTGCCATTAAAAGGACATTCCAAATGTCTACGCTAAGTCCCCCCATCCCTTGGCTGCTTTTCATGTCTTCGGCAGGTGTGGGGAATGGCATTCCCTTTGTAGCAACCCTCCCCACGGTGGTGGGCTTGCTCACATCTCCCCTCAGGCCCCTCTCTTGTGCTAATTATTACCTTCTCAGGCAGTAATCTAGCAACATTTTCAAGAAAACCAATTAAAGTTTTTGAAAATTAAGTATGAGGGGGACCTGTTAACATTTTAACAAACCTGCCTCTTTAGCTTTAGTTCCTGCCTGCAGGTTGAGCACTTTGAACCCCTAGGGTCATTTGAGTCCAGAGAGTCCTTACCTCGGCATTGGGGCTGGGAATATTTTCTTTGCTCATCACAGCAAAAATTAACTCCGAGCTGCGTCTCTGTGTCACTGATGTCATCTGTCCCATCTGCACAGGCCGGCGCCCAAAACCAGAGATTGTTGCCAGCAAAGAGCAGCAAATCCAGAGGGATGACCCAGGCACGAGCACTCAGAGCAGTAACCAGTCCGACAACAGCCGTCTGTCCCGTAAGACCCTCCCTGAACTGGGCAAGGAGGGAGGGCGAGGGGTGCTGGATCTCTTGTGGGTGGCAGTGGCCAGGCCGTGCTGGGGTTGAAGTCTCTGCGGGGTAAAGCAAGACTCTGCAACGCTGGATGGGTGGTCTCCAGCTCCTGACGAGGAGAGGTCCTTCTCGGACACCCCTGCGACTGCACTCGGCAGAAAGTCTGTCTTAGGAGAGCAGGCTGATCCTACTGCCTGTCCCCACCATTAATGCCAGGACTTGTGAGAAATGCTCTGTCTCTTGCTGAGTGTCACATGGAGGGTTCAGAAAGCCCTGCCGCGCAGGACCAACAAGCTCCCATGCACCAGTGGGTGCTGGGGGAATCTGAGGGAGAAAGGGGAACCAAGTCCCTGCAGGTACTGGCATCCTCCTCTCTCAGCCAAGCCCTGACAAGGGGCAGTTAGTGCCCTTTCTAGGGGCAGAGAGTGCTCCATGTGGGTATTTTGCCACACTGGAGAAACATCAGTTCCTGCCTGCTTAATGTAATTGCTTGTTTCCCACCCTGTGTCTGCCATTATTATTATTCACCAGTGCTGTTACCCTTTCTGTGAAATTCTCTTCTTCAATCCTTACCCTTTCTGTGAAGTCCCCTCCTTCAGTCCCCCACTCTCATTCATGTGTTGCCTTTTCTTCCATCTCTGCAGCTCAGTTAATCTCTTTCCCTCCCATCTTTTGATTGTTTTCCTACCAAATTACATTTTTACTGTTCAGAACTTTTCTCTGTTTTCTCCTCAGCTGGTTCTCCTCAGTCTCTCTGGTTTTCATCTTACACTCCTCTGTCTCCAGTGTCAATCTCCCTCTGCTCACCACTTCCACATCAGCCAGGCCTTTTGCTCTGTCTCCAGCCCTGCATCCATACTTCTCACTGCTCTCTCTCCCATGATGGGTGTACACTCCTCAAACCTTGTCTTACCCTGCTTAAGTTGGAAATGGAAAAGGAGCAAGATGCAAGCAGGAGTAAAAGATGTTGGCAGGGCACAAACTGAAAGGAGTGAGGATTTGGGGGTGTCAACTCCACTGAAGAGACAGAAGAGAGTATTCAGGACTTAGAGAGCATGTGGGTGGGTGCAATGCAGGTAGCCCTTCACCCACATACCTCTGAGCTAGAGGATCCTCTAGCTCACCTCAGACAGGGTGAGAGGAATGTGTTTCACGTGCTGTTGTCCTTCTGTGCTCCTTGCAGCTCCAGAAGCACCGGACCGTCCAACCATCTCCATGGCATCAGAGACATCTGTGTACGTGACCTGGATCCCCCGTGGGAATGGCGGGTTCCCTATCCAGTCTTTCCGCGTGGAATATAAGAAACTGAAGAAGTTGGGAGACTGGGTCCTGGCCACCAGTGACATTCCTCCCTCCCGCCTCTCTGTGGAAATCCCAGGCCTGGAGAAAGGTAGGCAGGTGTTCTCCTCCCTGCTCCTGAAGGCGTGTAGGAAAGCTGTGCAGTCCCTGTAGGATGCTTAGCCTTCTGTCACGTCACGCTTAGCCCCGGCATGTGCGAGCAAAACAAAGCCTCCCCAGCTCCAGCCTTAGATGCACGGGGAAAAGCTGCAGATGCTTCTCCAGTTTCTCCAGCTGCAAAGACCCACATAGATTTGACCTCCCTCAGGGAGGCTTGCACATGCTTTTCTGTATTACAGGATATAGTTACAAGAGTCATTTGGTTTTGCCATTTACTAGATAGGACAGAACTTTCTTGCCACAGGCAAGACAGGTGGACACACAGTTCCCATTGCACTTCACATGAGAAAAGATGGCATCACTGAGCTGGACAGTTTAAAAGGGCAACATATCTACTCCAGCTTAAAAACCAGAGAAACTATGTTTGGGTAAAAATTATTTAGACTTTGAGCTTTTAACTGACATTTATGTACCTAATTTCTATGTGGTAGAGGAAGGACACCTTCCCATACCTGCTTTCAGGTCAGGACGTCCTTTCAGGCATCAATGAATCCACCCACACACCTTCCAGAACTACTACATGCACTCTAGACTATCCAGACAGGAATTGGGGAAGGCAAATAAAAGCAGGGTCTATCTAGTACATGGCTGAAATCTGGCCATTCAGTGTTTGTACTTTGATCAAAATGTCTGCGTAGGTTCTCTGTCTTCTGGAGAACATGTAGTCCCTCTCCACGCTCAGGCCTGTGCTGACAGTAGAAGTCTTGGAAGACTCCAATCTCTACAACTATTTTATTTCCCATTTTTTCCCTAGGCGTGTCCTATAAATTCCGTGTTCGGGCACTGAACATCCTGGGAGAGAGCGAGCCCAGTGCAGCATCTCGGCCGTATGTGGTGTCTGGGTACAGCAACCGAGTCTACGAGCGCCCTGTGGCCGGGCCATACATCACCTTCACAGATGCCATCAATGAGACCACCATCATGCTGAAGTGGATGGTAAGGTTTGTAGGGGTGGAGATCTCTGAATGTGCAGGAAGCAGGTGTGTGGGTGCTACTTTGCCCAGCTTACACGTCTTCCAGGTTACTGCAGTGGAGCCCGTCACCAGCGCAGATGGATCTCAGCAGATAACCTCAGGGTCTTGACCGTTTTGTTCCACAAGCACAGTTCAACAACACGTGGGGTGGCTGCTTGCTCTTCTGGCCAAATTCTTGGAATCCATTAGCACTTCTGTCTGTCCCAGTAGCTTCCAGCAGAAATGTCCTTCACTCTCACTTGCTGGGTGGCAGTCCTAAGTGCTGATAATCATTTACAGCAGTCCACTCCAGAGGATTTTAGGAGGGGGCTAGACCTTTTGGATCACAAGCCCAGATCCGAGTGTTTCCAACAGCTTAGAGCTTATTCAGAGGGATACATCGCCCTCTTCTCTCTCTCGGCTGCTTCTATCCAGAAATTGCTGCACAGCAGGATGGGCACTGCGGTTCATTTAAAAACAAACAGTAGCTGATAAAATACTGGGTGAAAGATGGGAAGAACACATGGAGCTGGGACAGTACTGCCCTGGGTGGGGGAGGAACAGAGCTGTCTTCAGAAACACGAGAGTCCTACAGTCACTGGTTCATGGCAAAAACGGAGTCAAGGTTAAAAGGAGCGCTTGTCCTTGCCCAGCTGAGTCACTGTTGCTGAGGAATTTTTTTCGCTGCAGCATTGGCTGTGGCTGCTGGGAGGGAGCACAGAACAGGATGCTTCAGTTGACAGGACCAGATTCATGGCTTGTCTGGTACCTGAGAGAAGCAAGATGTGAGAGTATAAAATAGCACTGAGCTTTTGGAAGGAAGCCCTTACTGTGCAAACCAGTGGCAGTGCAAGGAAGATCCCCCTGCTCCTCACTTAGTACAATATGAAGCACAGCCATCTCTGCTAATTTCTGCTCTCCTGTTCTCTGCAGTATATCCCAGCGAGCAACAACAATACTCCCATCCATGGTTTTTACATCTACTACCGCCCCACTGACAGCGACAATGACAGCGACTACAAGAAGGATGTGGTGGAAGGTAGGAGATACTGGGAGACTGGTCCCAGCTGCTGGTTCCTCCTGGAAAAGTACTTGGCCAGAAGGAGCCCCCTGAGCACAAAAGGCAGCTGCTACTGCTGCTGCGCAGGCCTGCTTTACCTAGCACTGCTGCAGAGATGAGCCAGCTGCATGTTCCCCGAGGAAGCTAACGGCACTGTGTGTGTTCCCTCCTCAGGAGATCGGTACTGGCACTCCATCAGCCACCTGCAGCCAGAGACTTCGTATGACATTAAGATGCAGTGCTTCAACGAGGGTGGTGAAAGCGAGTTCAGCAACGTGATGATCTGTGAAACCAAAGGTAACCAGCTTTGCAGGGTGCAGCCTGCTGCCTTCCCTGCCTGCAGCTGTCGGAGCACAGCAAGGCAGGTACCATACCTGCCTGACGGTGCGTCGTGCAAGCTCAGGCAAGGAGATGGGGGCAGCACTAGGGAGAAGAGGCGTAGGTTTGTTGATGCTGTTGCTCAGTACGTGTATATACCCATACCAGTACTCACAGGCCCCTTGTGCAGAGTCCATCACTGTTTCCCTCAGAGTAGTAGTTACGTTTTGTTTTCCTAAGGATCACATAGATGGTGACTGGAACCAGAAGGGCTAACATGCCCTTGCTGTTCCAAACTCTGTGTTTGGCCATAAGCAGGTCCCATGCTTTCTTCCAAGCAGCTGCACTATCATGACAGGAACAGCATTAAGTCCAAGTGAGTGCTTTGGAGAAGCCATTTTTCCTTTTTCCTTTGCTTTAGCAGCCCAAGAGCCTGGCAGATCTGTAAGCCAAGCACAGAGACCTGGTCTGTACTGCAATATGCATCAGCCTAGGACATCTTCTGGCATCCAGGAGCACTTCTTTAAAGCCACCACTCCACAGCAATGCTGACATCCCTGGAGCATGCTGCTCTTCCATCTGCCGTGTCTGTGTCTAACGCGCTCTCTCTCTTTTCCCTTCACAGCTCGGAAGTCTCTTGGTCTGCCAGGTCGTCTTCCACCCTCAACAGTGCCCCCCCAGCAGCATCCCCCACTCAGTGGTGGGCACAGTGGCCTGGGGACAGGAGCCATGGTGGCCCGGTCCAGCGACTTGCCATACTTGATAGTAGGCGTTGTGCTGGGCTCTATTGTACTCCTCATCGTGGCCTTCATCCCCTTTTGCCTTTGGAGAGCCTGGTCCAAGCAGAGTAAGGGTTCTTTCCTGAGGGCTGATTTACAAGATCTGCTCTGCCCTGTGGGTTAGATCTGACCCTGAGTGTAGTTGGGTCAAACACCCAAAATGTGAGGGCTGCACATTCTTGAAAGCAGGGAGAGGGTGGGCAGAGGGTAAGTCCTAAATGTCCTGTGGAACCCCAGAAAGACAAAGGCCACCATTTGTCCTTTGTCCTGCTTACCTTGTTGGGAAGGAACCCTGGGACTAGAACAGGAGGAAAGGGGCACTCCCTTTGCCTTTACATAGGGCCCCTTTCCACCATTTGTCTCCAAGGGTGCTTTGGGTGCCAAACTAGCTGCCTGATAGGACAGCCTACTGCTATCCCTGCTGGCAGCTCACTTCAAGAACCTCAGCTTTGCCTCTGCTTTTGGCCTCAGACTTCTTTTTTCTTCCATCTGCAGAGCAAACCATCGACATGGGCTTCCCAGGAGCTGGGCTGCTGGTATCATCCTGCCAGTACACCATGGTGCCTCTGAGGGGCATCTCTGCTCCTCGTGCCAATGGACATCCCTTTGTTAATGGGCAGCCCTATGCCAACGGGGCACATCTGAATGGCATCTGTCCCTCTGCGGGAGTGGGCTATGCAAGCACCAAGCCCCGAGATTACAGTCCAGATGAAGTGCCACAGGTGAGTTTGCTGAAACTAACAGTTGGTTTGACATGAGCTGGAGGCCATGGTTGTGGTGAGAGGACTTCTCCAGACATGCCTGGTGCTGCCCTTTGCAGCATGTAGAAGTGGCAAGACTGGCTCCTTCTTAAAAGAGATTTCCCCTTTGCAGTGGCGTCTGAGACATGGGAGGAACAGGAAGGTGTCCAAAACACTGGTGACGCGGTGGTTTCTTGGGGCAGTGGCTCCATGTATGGAGGAGGCAGTGAGCAAGGGCTACTTTTATGGGAATGGTTCCTCTTTCTCCTGAGCAAAGGTCACAGGGACTGGCAGTGTTGAGGACTCAGGAAGTAGTAACACAGGCCAAGGCAGCGCCACAGCTGAGACTATAAATGGGTTATCATCCCCCATTCATTCACCAGTAAGCGTGAAGTGAGTTTTTCCGTGCTCAGTTCTGCTCTGTCCTCTGTAGCAAAAGAAACAGTTTCAGCTTTCTCTGCCTTCTGCTGCAAGAACTTCACCAGTCTGCCCCACGGCTCCGGCTCCCGGGTCAGCACCTGCCTCTTAATGCTGCTCAGTGGCATTGCTCTGCTGAGATTCCTTCTCTCTCCTTCCAGTCACACGAGGAGACGAATGCCTTGCTGCAGGCGAGAGTGCTGCAGAATGGGAACGCCCAGCAAGACTACCAGCCCTCCAGGTTAGTCCTGGCTTATGGAGGGAGGGTGGAACGATCCCATAGGGCTCACAAGACTACATGCTCACAAAAGCTCACCCTCAGCACGCTCCCATCTGTCCCAATTCACTTGGGAAACAAATCTGTGCTCCAGCACTAGGCCTTCTTGGTCTAAATTCTCTTTGTACAGCTCATTCCTTTTATGGTTTGAGGGAGGGATAATTTAATTGTAGAGATGTCCAAGGACTTCCTCCCCTCGCTCCTCAGTGGGAGACTGAAAAGTAGGATGAGAGAAGCTAACATCTATGACTGGATGCTGATAATAAACAGGAGCCCCAGAAGCTAGCCAGGGTCCAATCGCAGGTACTTTGTATCTGTTTGGACTTCAAGTCATCATTCCCATGCTTCCTGGGAGGCACTACTCCTCCCAGCTCCCGTGGCACTCACTAGATTTTTCAATCATGGATATCAGGTCCCATCACCTCATTCCCATCCCACAAGTACATCCCAATTTCTGCTCTCCCCCAATTTAGGAACATTCTGTGTCATGGCATTGATGCAGTTGGCTGAGATGTTACATAGGTTATGTCTTTCAAGGAGGAAAGATCTGTGAATAGTGCTAAACCTCTTTGTCTGCCTCCCCAGATTGCCCAGCTCAAGAACAGAAGACAGCTCTTTCCTCTACAGTCTCCCAGATGACTCCACTCACCAGCTTCTTCAGCCACAAGATGACTGTCCTCACCTTCAAGAGCACTTTGTTGGCCTCCATCATCCAGTGATGGGCAGCAAAGTGGGAGGCCCAAGCCTGGATGCTCGACAGGATCCCCTGTTCCACCAAGGTCAGTGATCTGGAAAACTTCATTTTAGGCTGATCTTGAAAGGAAATCTCAGTGTAGAGCCTTTCTGATGGCTATGTTCATGCTCGCTTCTGCAGTGCAAGGACAGTTTTAACACTGCATAGAACAGCAGCATGGAAAGGCCATACTAGAAGTTGGGGACTGAGTTGCAAATTCAGTTGACAAATTTCTCATTTCCTCAAAAGCTTGAGCTGTGTGCTGCTGGAAGGACACATACCTACCTCCAGTTGCAGAGACGCTGTCCTTTAGTCGTCCTTAATTTTGCATCTCCCAGGCTGCCAGTAAAACAAGGTCCCTGAAAAATTATGTGAATCCATCTCCCTAGGACCTCATCCATTCATCCACTCCTCCCGCAGCACAGATCGAACTCACTGTGTGCAAGCATAGGATCAAACTCCCATGTAGCCAGGACGTTTAGAATGCAGTTCTTCCTCTTTGGTCAGAGTACCTATCCTCACAAAGTGGACTGTTGACTAGAAAGCTACCACAGCATCTCTGATTTCTGTTTGTATTCTGTATTTCTCTCTCCCTTTCAGGAAGCCCTTGCTGCCTAGGCCTGGTGCCAGTGGAAGAGGTAGAAAGACTAGATTGCTGCCAGTCCCGAGGAGATATCCATCCCCAGAATCCAGTGATCACGTCTTTGGGTCAGGACCTACCAAGACACCTGAACAGCAGCCCGCCGCCACTGAGGCCCTTAGAGACTCATTCTCCCACCAGCTAGGGACCAAGCTGCCTTTTGCAAAAGACTTATTCTAAAGAGAAAGAGAGAATGGGTATTTATTTTTGTATAACACCCCTATTTATATATTTATGCACTTGTATATAGATGTATATGTGCCTTTTATAATGCTATGGAGATGGAAGGCATCCATCAGAGGAGGGCCCAGGAAACAAGGCAGCAGCTATCTGTGGCACCGGGCTGTTCATCAGAGCACAAGATTGAATCAGCAGCAAGAGAAACGTCGCAGGACATGGGTCCAAACAGAGCTGCCACCACCAAGAGGTAGCACCCTCTTGCAGTGAGGGCTTTGCGAAAGATAATGCTGTCAAAAAGGTCTTTTCCTCTCCCCCACAGGAAGGCATGTTCCAGGAACACACTCCTGTGAATGGACTGGAGTTATGCACTCTGCCTAATCAACTTAAACAACCCTTCGCATACACGCCATCTGCAGCTGCATATCTGTAAAGTCAAACCCACGCTTTAACATCTAAAATAAAGGCTTTAGTCTTTTCTGTGGCTGGCTGTATGCTAAATCCACCCAGGGAGTGAACCTACTCTTTTTTCCTTGCAGACACACAGCAAGCAGGACACCCAGTGAAAGGTTACGTTTTCCTGCAGTTACAGTTTTTCAGATAGCCACTCATGTGAATCTTCTAAATGCTGAGCTCAGGAGAAGAGGGACAGCCACTACCAGGGCCAGTTAAATGACATAAAACTTCTAGTGAGGAGCACAGTTGCAGGAAATTTTCATTTGTCTCCAGGGACAGCTGCATGAGTTTGGTGATGGAGGGGAGGCAGATGGACATCCAAACTTCTGCAAATTTTGTTTTCTTATCCCCCACCCCCCATCCTGTGATTTTTCCAGCTTCAGATGTTTTCAGCATCCAGGCCTGTGGACAGGGGTGGTTTGTTTTCCCTATGGAAACGGGATGCTCAGTACCTTCATAGGGACCCACTGAAAAGGCGCAAGTGCCATTCATTCTGTCGTGCTGGGCACAGCAGAGGCAGGTCTTGTGCCTGGCTGGGATCTGGTTGGGTCCTGGCTGAACATACACCGGACAGAGGAGCAAAGACCAGTGGCAAAAGGCAGGGAGTGGGGAGGAAGAGCAAGAGCAGCTGCAGGATGATCAATCTATTTAAAAAGCAGCAACAGCCCCCAAGCCTCCCCCAGCACCCTCAGCTACTTTGCAGTGGAAGAACAGTGCAACACAACCCCTCCACTTTGGGGTTGAAGGAGGTTTTCACAGTAGGACAGGGCGAGTGCTGTGAATGATCACACACTGCCACCATATCGAATGCCAGAAGGAAAAAAGAATAAGACCTGAAAACAGAGTCTGGCTTGCTCGCTCTCTCTGATCAGGCAGGTGCAAGCCAGTGGAATTACAGGATGGCTTTGCATTTGCTATGCCCTCCTCCTGCCAGGTAAATACCACATCCTGCACTGCAGTGCAGTTTTCCCACTTCTACAGAGCAAAGGCAAGTGGAAAAGTCTTTGGCTCCATGCCCATCTGAGCACTGTAGGCCCTGAGGAGAAACGTCCCTTTGTTTTCTCCACATAGCACTTCCCTTCTCTTTTTACCATGACTCTAACTAGCTCAGTTAGCAGAGAACTGCCATTGCTTGTTAAAAAAAAAACAACACACCCTTAAGGCAGACATCTTTTCCCATTTTTGAGTAATGGGCTAGATTTGCCCATGTGAAACACTCATATCCAGCTTTCAAAAGCCACTCATTTGAGTGCACACTCAGACACAGAGCATCTGTGCAGTGCAAATCTCTGCAATGGGCTGATAACAGCATTTACTGGGTGTATTTGCACTTTTTTATTCCATATCTGTCACTATAATCATGTTTTGATAGGGGAAACAAATATAACCCTTTACAACTAAACCCCTGAATAGCCAAAGCAATTCATTTCACACTTCCAGTTATTGCTACTGCCACAGTTAACCGTGTCCATTTTTAAGGAAGAGCTGGACTGTTACTTAGCTTTTCTGATCTAATAACAGGGAATGATTCAGTTGGTGTCTGAGAGTCCTGTGGTGATGAAGGTTGTAGAAAGAGGCACCCATCTTTTCTGCTAAGGAAAGCAAGTTCTCTTAAGCACCTGTCTCTTCTGCTTAGAAGATTGATTTCTTCTCTTAGGAGGGCTGTGTCACGAGCTGTGTGCTTGAGCCGCGACTCCAGTTTGGCCTTCTCTTTGATGTCAGTAGTTCGGATGCCCTGAAATTCTGCTCCCTGTAAGGCGAGGGGAAAAAAAAAAACCTCCTGTAAAACATGGGAGAATGAATGGTGGAAATTTATTTCAAGTGGGAAAGCGAGGCTTTCCAAGAAGCAGGATGGCTTCATGATTTCTCCACTCCTCAGTCAGAACTACTTGAAAGTCAGTGAGGGACCACTAACTTAGATTCAGACTGTCACAGATGGCTGCCTTTTTCCCCAATACAGAGCAAACACTTGAATTCATGTGGCTGTTTCCATGTAACAAAGGAATAATTTTGAGCTGCTGCAAGACATTTTCTAATTGGAAATTAGTTCCTTTCAGAATTAGAAAGCAGCTAAGTAAGAAATTAGTACAGAAGCTAAAGTATGGTCTCCTTGAGGATCAGCTCATTCATCTCCCTTTCTATAAGACCTGGAGCAGCTGTTCAGCCTGTGCCACAAGGCATTATTAGCCTGAACTGCAGAACAGGATGTGAGGCCAGAGAGCCGGTGAGGAGGGCCAGATGAAGCCTTACCCATATCTGAACAGTCCCAACCCTGCATGCAGCCCAGTGGTTAAAGGCTTACCAGGTCATTCTCTAATGAATCCAGCTTCGTTTCAAGTTGCTGCTTTTCAAGGCAGAAGCTGTTCAGCTGCTGCAGCTTACTAGTGTTTTCCTTTGTCAGCTTCATTAGCTGCTGCTGCAGGTCTAAGATTCTTCCCTAGAAAGATATAAGAGGTTGAGCTGTGATGGGAGAGGATAAAACATGTGAAGTGGGGAAGAAGTGCTAGGCACAACGTGTCAGAGAAGAGAAGCAAACAACAGGCTGATCCTGCATACACCACCAGATCTCACAGTACCTTTAGCATAATCTGTCGTCGTCTGTTTTTCTTTCTTGTTTTATTATTGCAAATGCCCAAGTATTTAGGTAAAGCAGTTCAGCAAAAGCGTGAGAAAGAGAAACCATTTGGTACATAGTACTGCTGTATGTGTGCTACATATTAAGCTGGCTCCTAGACCAGCCGCAAGCTAGCATAGAAGAGGAACAGAAGGCTGGGGCTATGAGTTTCCACTTTGAGATTTGGCTCTCATATCCAGATCCAGAGGGAGGACAGGGGCTCTTTGCCTTGCTACAAACACAGGACAACAAGGAACTGCAAATCTGCTAGGACACTACTTTCCTGGAAATGCGTCATGCTGCACAAACGTGAGGAGTGGCCAGGACAGTTCATTACAAACCTACCTGTGTCCTTGCTGATGTCAGTTAGAAAAGTCTTGAACCAGATCTAGGTGTGTGCTGTGTTGAAGGACACAAGAAGCACTTCCCCAAGGAGCAGTGAATACCCACCAGCAAGCCTAAGCAGAACGTGTTGCCAACTGACATGAACAGAAAAAACTCGAAATCACAAAACATATTGGATATATGTATAAAGATGCTGCTGTTTTACTGCTCGGGGGGAAAAAAGAAATCTTAAGTCAGTTTAAAACAAGAGGCATGATACTTGCCTCTTACTAGATTTCTCCCGTTTTCTAATTTTTCTTTTTCCGTATTTTTAAAAGGACAGACAATGACAGCATTCAGTAAGGGCAGAATAAGAGCATTGCCTGCTTGCACTTGCCTTAGCCCCCTTCCAGATAGAGACATGCACTTTTCAGACTGCACAGGCTGGCATCCTAGGCATAAGCCAGGGCTGCTGCCCTGTACTCAAATAGTTCATCACCAAATGTCAGCTGAAAACCAAAGGAAAGCACTCTGGAAGAACTTCAGATAGGGACTGAAGGAGAAGGATGTATTTGAGGAAAGTAAAACACAAAGGTTGTCAACTACCTCCATGAGAAAATAGGATGTGCAGCAGCAATAGGAGCAGAGGTAGGAACAATGATGGGAAATGGGAGTTAGACATTATGGTCTATTAATGACAAGTGAAAAAACCAAATGTGAACATTCACAGAAGATTTTAGTGTAGCTATTCAGTCCCAGGCAAATGAAGCCTTATCAGATCATCGTAACACACATGCCCTCCTCCTTTTCCTGCTCCTTACCTCCCACTCTTTGAGTTCCTGGGAGTGCACATATTCTTTCTCCATTATTTGCACTTCCAACTCTTCCACGCGTATGTTAACGGAGTGTGCTTGAACTGCTTCAAAATCAACCAACCGGCCAAACTTCTTCACGATCAGCTGATTGCACTTCTCTTCCAGTCCTAACAGAAAGGGCATGGTGCAAATGGCAGAACTGTCTTTCATTGGTTAATAAGGATTTCTGCCTTACTCCCAGCTTTTTGTCTGAGCTCTTTGGTATTTGCTCAGTAATAAATAATTCACACAAAACCACACAGAGGTCACAACTGAATATTGCTGTTTGTCTTTGCCCATGACCATGTCTGTGTTGTCACTAAGCCACAGTCTAAGCCAGTCCTAGTAAGGCACTCCCACATCAAACATTATATAAGGCCTTTGCAGGCATATCTTTGGGTTTGGTCCTTGGGAAAGTGTTTCAAATAGGGCTTGTGTCCTCCTCCTTATGTTACACAGAGACGGAAATTGCCAAAAAAGGTTATGTGGCTTTGGGTAAAGTACTTTTTTCCTAGCAGTTCTGGTTTACAGCCAGAAATAGCAATCATGTCCTGACTTCCAGTGTCTCATCTCAGTAAACTCTCCTTATACTAAGTTCTCAAATTATTTCACACAGCCTAATGACTACAGTGCTGGAGAACTACCAGTATGTCATCAAAACAGTCCACTTGATCTGCTCTTTGTGTTTTATTTTCTGCAGTAACCAGCTGTGACATCTGGGTGAGTGTAAAGACAGACATCAGGTGAGTTACCCACACCTAGTGAGGGGGACAGAATAAGCACTAGTATGCTGTGTTGTTCAGAGTCTCTGTTACTCACGTAGAATCTTTATCTCCATTTCCTTTTTGTCCTGGACGAGCCGCTTATGTTGCTCCTGGGCCTTCTTATAGATCTCTCTTTGCATTATCTTTTCATTATGTAGGTCCACAATTCTCTTCTGCAGGTGCTCTAAGGACTGGTTGGTAAATACCAAAGCCTGCGAGAAGTCACTGGGCATCTCCCCATTAACCAAGTACTCCACCTGTGAGAAACAGCCATAAGCAAGGCTGATCTTACTTATTAAGGGTGCTAGTGATCTCTGGCTAACAAATGTGTGAGCGTTAGAGAACTAGTGAGTGAGGTAATAGTCAGCATGGACACAACTCTCACGTTTTGAGCCAGGGAATCACTACCACTCAGCAAAGCTCAAAGACTACTTAAAGCTGTGATGACTCCCTGCACATAAAGCTGTCTACTCTTCTATAGCACCTGGAACAAAGGGGGAGTTAGGGACTCCCTCTCAACTGTCTCTGCTTTTGAATGATCTGGGAGCTGCAGGATTGTATAGTCAAGCCTTAGATTCTTCTGTCTTTATCACCAACCTTTTAATGAAGGGAGACAGAACAAATGGAGAGAGCTGAGCATGCCTCAGAGGTATATAAGCTAGAACAGGCAGAGGCTTATCTTCTCTCTCTGAGCACAAGATGCAGCCCAGAGGAAATAACAGTATCATCTTGAGTTTTCCTCTTCATTTTCTACTTATCATCCCTGTGCTAACAGCTGTGTAGATGAGCGCATTGCATCCAATCAAACATTCTTGAATTGGGCAAAACTCCCATTAGTTTCAATAGTTTGGGGGCTTTTTTGGCTTGGTTTTTTGGGGTGGGTTTTTTCCATAAGAGTATCAGTAGGTATAGACCTGAAGGAAAATCCCATGCCAAACCTATAAAACACTTCAAGACTATGCAAATTTCAGCAATGGACCAACCTGCTTGTCCTTACCTCTTTTCTGTGAGTATAAAAGTAGAAAAGGAAAAAATATCTAGAGGAAATAGCAGCATGAAGTGCCATTAATGGCACTTCACTCCCAGGAGACTATGGTGAATCAGGAACTAAGGGCCCCAAAGAACAGTAACACCATTGTTTAGATGTACATAGGTCATTCTGCACCTGCAGGTGCACAACATCTTCAGTTACCTGATGGAGTTTCAAAGGCACAACTACATATAGCTCATTCAGTCTCTGCTGCTTTTCCCGCTGAAAGGTCTCCAGTTCCCTCTCTGCGGTGTCCAGACTGGTTTCCACTACTTTTACCTGCAGAAAGACAAATTGTGGACAAACAAAAATCCTGTAACACTCAAATACAGAAGGCAGCAAGGTTTTATATTAGAGTTCCTGATCCAAAGGAAAAGTATAGACAAAATGCTCTTTTTTTTAATATACTATGATAGATGAATTTCATAGGCAAACACAAGGGTCATCTACATATTCAAGCAAGATTCTACCCTGAATACCTCTGTACACATGTATGTTCAGAAATGTTTCCTCAGTAGAGAAGCCCTGTGTGTATCAAGAGAGACAGCTGCTTTGTTTAGTGTCTAAAACATTTCTAGATCTACAGAGCTTGCAAGATCTTTTTTTTTTATTGTGTTATGCCTGGAAATGCTTATTGATTCTGCATGAGAAAGAAACAATTCAAACTCAAATGTCAGACCCCAGGGTGAATATGTGGCAGCTGGCACTTAGGACAGCCTTTAAAAACTAAACAAAAAACGTTGTAAGTTAACCATATTTGATGGAACATTTTTGAGACACAATAAAAGCAAGACTTGCATAATGTTATTTTGGCAGAACTCTCTCTCTATCCCGGATAACCCTTCAAATTAAGATATTTTTGAGTTAATATAAATCAAATGTCTTGACGAATGCAGGAGCTCAAAAAACTAAAAGGAAAACTTGCACCAAGTGAGTTTATTCAATGATTACTATGGCAAAAAAGCAAGAGAAAATAACTAAAAGCAAAAGAAATAGATGGAAGAATAGCATTTGTACACATTTATTTTAACCTGCGTTTGCGTTAGGATAAGGATTTGTTATTCTCTCCATCCCCATGGATATGCACAGATGATGGGCCAGGCTACACCAGGTGTTTCATCTGAACCACAAAATCCAGTTTCTGCTGCTGTATGATGGTTAGACAGCTGGGAAGGAATGGGACCTAAAACCTGGATCCAGCCCCATAGCAGCTAAGGTCAGACCACCTTGATTTACCTTTTTCAGGAGGACAGGTGACCCGTGCTGAGGTGCCTCCTGCCTCTGTGCTACCAGAGATATCGCTACCCAAACTGAGGCCTCTCAAAGGGTGAGGATTTTGTTTTTAAATCCAAGCCAAAAGTCACTAGCACAACATTTTCACTGTAACGGAACGAGCTGATGCTTGCTGAGAAGAAAACACTACCTTTTTGGCCAAGGCGTTATATTTCTTTCTGAGGTTAGCAGCAACTTTCTTCTCCTCTGTTAAAGCTTTCTCAATGTCCAGCCGATTCTGCCGGAGCCGGATGGTGTTTTGGAAGAGTGTCTCATTGCAGTCTGAGAAGAAAAGAGTCAAAGAATAGCTTAGTTTCATTATGACTGTACTGTAGTTACAGGCTTGAGCTAATAGCTTCTCCTAATGTGCAGATTGCCCAGCATTCCTCATAGGACGACCACGGTCTTGGTTCCCTAAAGCTCTCTCAAACATAAACCACATGGGCCATGTTCCTGCATGAATGGGTGAATGTCTTGGATGGATTTTTTTCTTCTTTACATTCAATCAAGACAGTTTGTTTCCAGAAGACTAAATGCATCAAAGCTCATAATATTAAAGCCAAGTGCTCAAGAGTTAGCTTTTGTAAGTAACACAGTCTCAGTAATTAATAGATATTACAGTATAATCTTCAATTACATGAACATGTAGTTGCTTATCCACAGCACCCTTCACTATAAATGATGAACTTACTGTAGGGATCATTTATAGCTCTATTTGTAAATGAAACTGTGGTTCAATAGGACCTGTTTCATTTGTTTCATGCCAAGGAAGATCTGTGAATTTCTAACACAGTGATTTCAGTCATATTAATCAAATCAGCATTAGTAACCCAAATCAGTGAGCATAAGAAAAAAAAGTCCAATAAAGGCAAAGCAAATTACACATAAAGAGACAAATATGAAGAGGTTAATGCAACATGTAATTTCCCCATTAAATTAGTAATTTGGTCTTTTCAATAAAATGTAAAAATCCTCTTCATATCTTCCTAACATTTCATTGAAAAAGGAGATGAATGAGAAGCTAATAAAAAATTCAATTTGTGAAAATGATGTTAAAATCCAATTTAAAAAAAATGATAAGGTAATTTGTTGGTAAGTTCTAACTGAAAATAAAGCAGTGTTGTTATATGGTCATTGACATATCTCTCAAAGATTTTTTTTTTTAAAAAAACCCAACACCCTAAACTAGTTAAACTCATACTAAAGTTGGGGAGAAAGGGGGAAAAGTTGCTTGCCTTTGTTGAATGAATGAATGAAGAGGATTTTGCAAAGTAAAACTCCAAAATTTTCAGATACCCACAAGAGAGCAGCCTAGCAACAGGCAGTTACTGCATAAATCCACGAGGTGGTAACAAAGAGCTTAATTTAACATCATGGTAGGGTCCCCGCTGAACTCCCTTCAACAGGGATCCAGCTAGGCCAGGCAGCAGGTTTCCAAAGAGCAGCTACAGCCTTGCTCCAGCTCCACTCCTGAAAGGAACCTTTTCTCTCCAGAAAACAGCCGTGAAATGTGAATGGTTCTTTATGCAAAATAATTCATTCTTAGTGCCTAGCTAAGTATTATTTTTCCAAACTTTTTAATTAGGGTACCCTATACTACCAACGGTTTCATTATCTTCACTGAGATTTCCAGGGAGAAATGCTGCACTCCAGAGGGGTACACACATTCTGTCCCTTAATGCCAATAATATGCAGTAAATAATGAAAAATCCTGTGTTTTCTTTTTAAACACACAATATTGCCTCTAAAGCTAAACAAGTAGTCGATTCAAGGAAATGATGGCTTAGGTACTCTTTGGGCAGACAGAGTCATCAAAGACTTCATCTTCAGATCCAGAATTTTCTTCATCAGTCCCTAAGCTGGACTCTTCATTATTCTCCTCTTCATTCTCATCTTCTTCATCTGGAAGAAAAGGACAGTACTGCTGGCTTGCAGAACACCCCCAGACCCACTAGCTGTGCATTATGCCAATGTGCTGGTGAACACAATCCCACTAATACATGAAAGATCACCCTGGTAATATGTGGATACAGGCACCTTGTGCCTATTGCATTGATTTGATAATTTCACAGAAAGAAAAAAACACCACAAAACAAAACACTGAGGGAGAGAGATCACCTGGTAGTGCCAAATGCACAGACACAGGCACATTTTTGGGACTTCCTTCAATAATGTTTCCTTTTTTTCTTTTCCTATGGGTTAGGAATTTAAACCTTATCAGTTTACCATTCTACTACAGAGATTAATCAACCAAGCAAAATGTACAGAGGCACAAAAGTGTCACAAAAGCATCACTGTCACCTGCACTTTTTGCTAATCATGTCCCATTTGAAATCAAAAGCCAAGTCAGAGAGAGAGCACAAGTGTTTTAGCTCGGTAAGACTGCCTAGCCTTACCAGTTTAAAACTGAGTCACTAAGATAAATGCAATCCTTTCATAATATGTTTAGTCTTGTGACTAATAGGTGATTGCAGATTAGGTCTATGATCTCTCATTAGTCAATGGACAGACTAAAGGAGAATGTCATGAATGTGGCAGACTAATCACTTATCCATAGCTCCCATCAGTACAGCATGGGAAGTAGCTATTTAAAGCTTTGCCCCTTCTTAATACCAATTATTAGTCCTCAGTATTGACTTACAGGAAGTAAGTTGCAGGAGCTGTCATCAGACCAAATGTAGTCATGTTAGAAACTGAATTACACCATTGTTATCATTCAAAACGGCTGCCACAGAACATGGGTCAGTATATAAACTAATCTGGTTAAGTCTGATCTATGGTTTTTTGAACTGAGTTCAGAGCTGCATGTACCCAGGGCTCCAGCTAGACTGAGAGCCATTTACTTGACCACATGAAAGTATGTGTATTACAAATCCATAAAACAAAAACAACAGTATCTCCAACCTGCTTCTCTTTCGACTTCCTTTTTTTCCACGCACTTGATTTTCTTCTTCAGAACCTTGGTCAGAAAATGGGCAAACTCATTGTTTTCTCCAAGGGATGCTTGGAAGTTGGCATAAAGAGCTTTCTCACATTCCTGGAGCTTTACTATCTCACACTTTCTATCCTCCATCTGTGCAAGGTAGCTGTTCAGTTTTGACTAAACAAACAAAAAACCTACTTCAGTGAACAGGTACAACCCACATGTGTGTGCATATAGGATATATCTGTGAAAATCTGGAAATGCAAAACTTGACTTTCTCCCTTTAAAATCTGTGCTTCAATCAAGCAAAACCTAGAATTATGTTCTTAAATTTAAGTATATGATTTGTCACCAATTCCACATCATTAAGTGCCTATTAAAATACACCTGTTAAGACTATGAAAGGATTAATGATTAGAAGTTAAAAGCAACCATCCTGGGTTGATCATCAAGAGTTTCTTGTTTTCCAAAATTTAGCATTAGATACTGGATCAGTGCAAAAATGAAACAAGAAGATTCTACCATTTACTTTATGGCTCGCTTTTCTTTCAAGCCATGCATTAGGTACTGTTAAATCCGGAGACACGCGGCCTGCTTACTTGCATAGCCTCCTGCTCTCTGGTGAGGGTGTTAACACGTCCCTGGAAAAGGTTTTCATGTTTTTCGAGGTTCTTCAGGATAAGCAGCTCTTCATACCATGTGATGTGGCGCAGGTCAGCAATTTTCATCTGCACATCCAGCTTCAGTTTCTTGTGCCGGAGAAAACGAAGTTCAGCATCAAAGTTTATCACCAGTGCGTTGATCTGAAGCATGTGAGAAACAGGGAAAGTATTATTAGGAGTGGAGCTAAACATGTAAAACTAGAGAAAGGAGCTAAACCAGAGAAGGGAAAAATTCTCTCTGCCAAATCAACAACTTGGCCATGCTATTTTCTATGGGTTACTGAAGCACTCAGAAAGACAAAATTAACCCTAAATGTATGTTCATTCTTAGCCCAATAGTAAAAGAATCACCAGGGCTTCACGGGAATGTCTGACTGCATCCCACTCCACCCCAGAAGTATTCTACTCTTCAGAGAATGTTTTACAGTAGCCTGAATAGATTATGCAACAATCCCAGATGTAGCAATAAATACAGGTCTTCTGCCTTGACAGACTTCTTTCAGAATACCTGACAGCTCTTCCCTTAGACATTTACAGTTAAATCAACACTAACTAGCAGCTGCCAACATTAGCTTGTACATATGTGATGGTCACAGCAGCATGTGGTTATTCTCTCAAAACCTTCACACACACAAATACAAAGGTGTCTGTGTTGGGGTAGACCAAAGAATCAATGGCCAGTAGCAGAAGTTAGAGGAAAGATGGTAAGAAACGGAGCAAACAAGTGAAAAAGTGGTACACCTCTGGCACGCTCCTCTCTGTCCCCCCTAACGTAGGGACATCCTGAACTAAGAGTGGTATGTTTGTTCAACAGCTTTGAATGTATTTTTCTTCCAGACTTTATCAAATTGTAGCTTCCTCCACATCCTAATGCTGAATTCCAAAGCTTAATTATTGTTGGATAGGAAAACTACTTCCATTTGCATGTTTCAAGCTTTCTACATGAACATTTCATTTGATATCTTTCTTTTAAGAGGCGAGTCCCACTCTCCTTTTCTATGCTATTCACAATGTTATCACCTCTGCTACAAACCTGTTAAGTTGCACCTTTTCCAGGCCAAAGATGCTTTATCCACTTAGATGTACTTTTTAAAGAAGCTTTTCCATGATGAAACATTTTGGTTACTCTCCTTTGTAACTTTTCTAATTCTAGAAAATCATTTTTGAGACCAAAGGGTCAGGGCTACGGTTATTTAAAAGCTGAGAACATCATGAATCTACAAAGTTGTAGTGATGCTCCTTCTTTTCCTCTTCGTCACTTTTCAAGTAATTTCTAACATTTTACTTGTCTTTTTTGGCCACTAAGCTCCTGGTTTCATAGAACAATCAATAGGAAATCTAAGATCTGTTTTTCAAGTGATAGTCAGCACACAGGTCACAGTTATGGATTTATACCAATTTACACTGTAAATTTACACCAGATAGCATTTTCCTAAATTTTGGAAAGGCAAGAGTAGCTGCAATCCTGAGACAGAAGGAAGGGGTTTTGGTTTTATTTCTGAGGCAGTGGGATTGTTCAATCTGAAAAAAAAAAAAACCTTTTGATTTCCTACCTTTTTAATCAAGGTCTCCTGCAAGTATAAGTTTTTTATCTTCTCCCTCTTAAAAATTTCCAGTTCCATTTCTGTTGGCTCTGCCTTCTTGATCTCAAAAACCTTTCGCTGCTCTATGACCACAGATGATGCTGTTTTCACCAGGCGTGCACCTGCAGCCTGTGCCATGGGGTCAGTCTCTTTAATGGAAGGAGCTCGGAGAAACCTATACCTAAACGCACGAGATGAGGGAGACCCTTCCAATTGTTCCTGGAGCTTTGCCTTGGCCTCCTGCTCCTCTTTGAACTTCAGGAGGATGTCACTGTCATACTCAAATTTTTTTTCTGGAACCTCATCTGGGTGTAACTGAGGGATCAGGGGAAGAGGGAGACGTTCTGATAAATCCAAGGCTGCCTGTATTGATTTCAATTCTTGCACTAAACACTTGATTTCATCAATAACAGAAACCTTGAGATCCCGCAAAGACATGATCTCTTTGTTCATGTTCACCTTCCTCTTATGGATCTGCAAAGGAGAAACAATTTTAGTAGGATTCCCTAGGAACACTGACATAGTACGTAGTCTTCCCCAACAAAAGTAATTAAGAGGCTTGTCATACTGACTTTCCTTCTTTTCCTATTAGTTTTCTTTTCTGTACCATCTCCACGCATTAGCATTTTTAAACAACTGTCTTTAAGTCTGCATGTGGTTTTAAAATCTTTGGAACCACCTTTCTTCCTCTCCTTCGCAGCAAATAGCAAAAGTGTAAGAAGGGAAATGAGGATTCCCCATTCTCTCAGTTCCTGACTTGATTGTGAGTTTCTTCACATAAGATGTTGAACCAGTGCAGAAAGGAGACAGAGGCTGTGAAAATAAGCTGTGGCTTTTAGAGGATTAGACATTTGGGCTGTCTCTCATAAATACAGAGAGTATTTCCGCTTTGATATATGGCCCTCTTTTCAGGCATATAATACAAATAATACACTAACAAAATTAGATCTCTCTCAGTATTGTGTAAAGCAAGTAAGACAAAAGAAAATCACCTGAGAGGACCTTTACTGTACACACTACCAAATGCACAGCTGTGCAGGAATCTAGACTTCTTTGACCTAGTGTCGTGGTTTAGGCCCAGCCGGTAGCTGGGTGCCACGCGGCCGCTCACTCACCCCTCCCCCAGCGGGACGGGAAGGAGAAGAGTAACAAAAGGCTTGGGTCGAGATAAGGACAAGGAGAGATCACTCGCTAATTACCGTCACGAGCAAAACAGACTGAACGTAGAGAGGAGATTCATCTAATTTATTACTAGGCAAAACAGAGTAGAGCAATAAGAAAATAAAATCAACTCTTAAAACACTTCCCCCCACCCCTCCCATCTTCTCGGGCTCAACTTCACTCCCGGCTTCAACCTCCTCCCCCCTCAGCGGCACAAGGGGGCAGGGAATGGGGGTTGCGGTCAGTTCAGCACACATTGTCTCTGCCGCTTCTTTGTCCTCAGGGGGAGGACTCCTCTCAACATTCCCCTGCTCCAACATGGAGTCTCTCCCACGGGCTACAGTCCTTCACGAACTGCTCCAGCGTGGGGTCTCTCCCACAGGGTGCAGACCTTCAGGAGCAGACTGCTCCAGCGTGGGGTCTCTCCCACAGGGTGCAGACCTTCAGGAGCAAACTGCTCCAGCGTGGGGTCCCCCACAGGGTCACAAGTCCTGCCAGCAAACCTGCCCTGGCGTGGGCTTCCCTCTTCACGGGTCTACCGGTCCGGCCCGGACTTGCTCCAGCGTGGGCTTCCCACGGGCCACAGCCTCCTCCAGGTGCCTCCACCTGCTCCAGCGTGGGGTCCTCCACGGGCTGCAGGTGGAATCTCTACACCCCCTCATCCTTCCTCCATGGGCTGCAGGGGGACAGCCTGCTTCACCATGGCCTTCACCACGGGCTGCAGGGGGATCTCTGCTCTGGTGTCTAGAGCGCCTCCTCCCCCTCCTTACTCACTGACCTTAGTGTCTGCAGAGTTTCTCACATCTTCTCACTCGTCTCTCCGGTTGCAAAAGCTTTTTTTTTTTCTCCCAACTGTTTTGTTTGCCTTCTTAAATATGTTATCACAGAGGCGCTGATTGGCTTGGCCTTAGCCAGGGGCAGATCCATCTTGGAGCCGGCTGGCATTGGCTCTCTCAGACACAGGAGAAGCTTCTAGCAACTTCTCACAGAAGCCACCCCTGTGGCTCCTCCCGCTACCAAAACCTTGCCACACAAAACCCAACACACCTAGTCATTGAAACAAAGCTGTTATCTCCTATAACCTCAAAGTTACTGAAGCAGTCCTCCACAAATGTAGGTTTTGGAAGGCAGATGAGATCTTATCTTTTATATACGTGATAGTGAAGCTGAAATCACAACTACTGCAGGTAGTTAGCAGTGGAACAAAGTTCTGAATTTTCAAAGTATGGTATATAGCGATACTAAGAGCAAGAAAGTAATATTTTTTTCAGATGCTTTTGGATTTCATAAAAGCCACTGGATGTCCAAAACAAATTCTCTCCAGGCCTACCAGCAATCCAGAGTCCCAAGGTCAACTCAGAAAACCCTGGCATCAGCTGAATATTTTTTCTCCAACTCAAGATGAAGATCTACTAACCTGTAAAGTGACACTTAGGTATCAGCTCCAAGAGGTGGGAATTAAACAGCCAAGTGCAGCAAAACCTATTTGTAACAACTTTACATCTTGCTTGGCCTGTAGGCAGACATCAGTAATAATTCTATATACAGAATTCAGTAATAATAATTCTGTTCAACATCATTAATTATGTGGATGACAGGACAAAGTGTACCCTCAGCAAGTGTGCAGATAATGAAAACTGGGAGGAGTGGCTGATACACCAGAGGGTTGTGCTGCTGTCCAGAGGGGCAGGCTGGACAGATGGGTTCACAGCAACCTCGTGAAGTTCAACAAGTGGAAGTGCAAAGTCCTGCATCTGGGGAGGAATAACCCTATGCACCAGTATGTGCTGGGGGGCTGACCAGCTGGAAAGCAGTTTTGCAGAAAAGAACCTGGGGGTGCACGCTAAGTGGCCCATAAGCCAGCGATGTGCCCTTGTGGCAAAGAGGGCTAAGAATATCCTGGGCTGCATTAGGGAGTGCCACCACAGGTCGTGGGAGATGATCCCCCCTCAGCACTAGCAAGGTCACGCCTGTAGTGCTGCATCCAGTTCTGAGCTCTCTAGTATGAGAGAGAGATGGCACTCTCTAATGCAGTGAAGGGCCGCTAAGACGATTAGGGGACTGGAGCATCTCTCATATGAGGAAAGGCTGAGAGAGCTGGGACTGTTCATCCTGGAGAAGAGAAGGCTCAGGGGAAGATCTCATCACTGTATATAAATACCTGAAGGGAGGGTGCAAAGAGGATGGACCCAGGCTCTTTTCAGTGGTGCCCAGTGACTGGCAAGAGGAGATGGGCACAAAGTGAACACAGGAGGTTCCCTCTGAACATCAGGAAATGCTTTTTTACTGTGAAGGTGACTGAACACTGGCACAGATTGCCAAGTGAGGTTGTGGGGTCTCCATCCTTGGAGATATTAAAAAGCCACCTGGACATGGTCCTGGACAACCTGCTCTAGATGGCCCTGCTTGAGCAAAGGGTTTGGACTAGATTACCATCAGAAGTGCATTCCAACTTCAATCATTCTGTGATTCTATGACAAGGAGATGCTGTATTAATTTACTCTTTTCACATGAAATAATAATCAAATGTGCTCTAACATTAATATACTTGGCAAAAACTTCTCTGATCTTTATAAAAGAAAACAACCCTATACACCAGCCATCTGAAGTAACTGGAATTCATCTGTATAACCTGGAATTTACAACAAGAACTATTCCCTTTGTTTGTATTGGCTTGTCCTACTAAGTTAGGTTAATCACTGGGTATCTAGTAACATCACCACCACAATGAAGTACTGGAGCCCACGTATGAGATTAAAATGATCCAGCAGATCCCCTGAGACTATAGCATTGCTTCTGTAATGCTTACACCTCGCTATCAAAGCAACCCAGCCTAGAGGGTGCCTGAGATTAGGCATGAGGATAAGACTGGAGAAGATTCAGGATCACTGAGAATATAAATTACACTTCACCAGACAAAGATAAACCATGCAGTGAAGAGGCTCCTCTGTCAGAAAGCAGGGCAAGAAATAAGCCTCCCTACCAAAAAGGAACTAGAGAGTTCCAAGTTCAATAGATATATTTCCTCATTGTTCTTTCAACTAAAGAAATTTGTCACTCTCTTGTACTCCAGCCCAATAAAATGAAAAACAGTTCCTATAAGAAGAAGGATGGGGGGAAAGAAGTCACAAGGAAAGCAACAAAGATACTGCACAACATTTGAGCTTCTTGTGTCATTGTGGTTAAAAGACATGTGGTGGCTGTAGGAGTCCTATCACAGAAAGGTGGCTCCAAAAGGCCTGGTTTCTCAGGAAGATTCCATTGCTTAGTACCCAGAAGCAGTGATTGCCAAAGTGCAAATATGGAGCAGCCACACTAGAAACACCTGTCCTTGCTCACATCCCTGCTTTTGTAAAGGTATTTCATGGCAGGGGGTATTTAGCTCGTGTTTTAAGGAAAGCATACCAGTTAGTAAATTATAAGACTTTTTTAAGAATTCAAAGAGACAGATGTTCCTGCTGAAGTACTAGAAAAAGTAAATTCTCTTTCTCATTTAAAAAGAGTCAGCTGAGAGTTATCCTGAATTGACTGAGGTTTGAGTTTGGTGAAGCACTAACAGTTCACAGAGAAAGGCTGATTTGCAAGTAACGTTGACTCAACGGAGTCTGTCCTTCAAGGCCTCTTCCCACATCCTCTGCAATTTCCTTTCAAAAAATGTCTTCAGTGACTAATACACTATTCTCCTGCCCCCTAAAAGGGAGAAATATATGCATCGATGAATCAGTTTACATACCAACACTTCCAGGGATGTAAGCTGCATCACCTTCTTCTCAGTGTTCATACGCTTGTGTTCAGGGACTCTGTAGTTAGCAGCAGTCTTCAGCTTATAACATCCCATATTTTCCTGTGCTTCTCTGATGTCCTCAGCATCCTTGGGATTCTCATAGTCATCACTTGGTTTGCTCTTGTATCTGGTAGGGACAAAACAAAGCTGAACTTTAAGACAGCATACAGATGAACAAACAAGGTCATTTCATACCTTCTGATTTCTACAGCAAGGCTTGGGAGCAACCTAGGGATCAAGAATCACACGCCTCTTTCAGAAACCAGTGGCTACTTTGAGGAGAATATCCTTGAACATTTGAACAAAAACCTCAGATTATTTTTTGATCCCCAAAAACCTCTTATAACATAGTTCTGCCATGGGACAGGTTAAAGCCCTACACTTGGACTGAGTTCTGGGTTTAGTGAGCACATGCTGTGCTCAGTCTCAGGGAGCCATGTGTCAACACTCCACCAGCCTGCAGCACAGAATACGTGATCCAACTCTATATTGTTAAACATTTAATAACCTTAAAAAGCCTCGTACTCGGACTCTACATTGGTCTCATTCCCTGTCACTCATATCCTAATGAAGAACTTCTGTACTACCATGAGCATTCAAAGATGTCCCCCTTTCTTGACTCTCAAGATAAAGATCAGCATGCAGCATGAAGGCATATCACAAACACTCACATAATGGCCATGATGTTAGTACAACTGACCTAACCCAGCTCTTACAGCATCTGCTCTACATGGTGCTGGCAGGGTTAACTGAGAGTTCACTGTAATGGTCTAGGTGTCCCTCAATTATGATCAATTTAGACACCTCTTTACTCCCTACCTGAAAATGCAGCTACCTAGCTGAATTCAAGTTTTCCAATATTTTAGAAGAACCACAGAAACTAAATGAAAGAGTTTAATGCTCTCTTGAGACTCAGAGATACATGAAAACTCATCTATTTTAATTACAACCATTAGGAATATAAAAAATGAGGCAAAGAGATTATAGTGCCATATGATAGCCAAAGAGCATTACTTGACCTCAGACAAGAAGCAGAACTAAAAGGGCACAGAGTCCAATTCAAGACTCACAATTCATCCCACTCTGCCTTCCTCTTCATGATCTTAGCTTTCACCTTGTCATATTTCTCAACAACTCTTCTGATGTGCTCATGTTTGCTTTCTATATAACGTGTGGCTGACTTTCGGACCGCTGATGTCTTCAGCTTTTCAGCCTCAGCCTCGAAAACTGGAGTACCTGGATCAAAAAATAACCATGTGAAGATGTAGATACCGTGCAGCACAGTGCAGTCTCAGCTACTGGAAACACCCTGGGATGGCTCCTGTAGAGCTGGTGTCAATCAGTATAGTTCCACTGCAGTGGATGTTCTGAACGTATTCAGCTTCTTTGACTTGACTCTTAGTCACATTCTACCCACAGAGTTGACAGACAATTACTGACATTGACCTAAACATGGAAAACTCTGTGTGTGTGTGTGTTACTATGTATGTAGGTACTAAAAAAAACCATACCATAGTTCTATTTCTTTACCTGTACCTAAAGAAATTATAATTTCATTAGCTTGGACTCAGGAAAACAAACTGAGATGAAAGACAGAAACCATATTACTGATAAGGTTTAAATGGTCATCATTAACCCTGTGCGTACGCCTTGTCTCTTTGACGATCTCTCTTTTTTCTGCTTGTTTCCAGGCCTGTTTAAGTACTGTCCTTTTCCATGATGGACGTTCCTTATCTTGGTAGTATTTCTCAGACATTGCTAGAAGTCTGTAGGTGGAAATCTGATGATTGCTTTGAATAGCATGAACAACAACACTATCAAATTCCAGTGAGTCCCGAAACCTGAAAAGCCAAATTAGACAAAACCATCTGATGTCAGTAGGCACAACCTGTCCTTTTGGTCAAGGAAAAAAGAAAGTTTACTAATTGCACATACAATCATTACATGTAAATTCAGAAGTCAGTAAGTAATAGCATGATGACATCTGACACTCTTTATTGACTTTTATCCAATCTAGGAGTGGACATGCTCAAGAACAAACATATTAACACCCCTCCCAATACTGAAACTTCCACCAGGTTCTTCATGAGAGTATCTTTCATCTTCCATGAAGGACTGACTAAAAACACATTCACTCAAGTCTTTTTCCCAGCCACACACTCTGTGTGCCTAAGGTGCTTTTGTTATTATTATTTCTATTGCGTATTTATTTTTAGGAATTCATCTTTTGCTATATGCTTAGATTTAAGAAAACCAACCCAAAATGCACCTTGCGCTTAAACTTGTCTTCTTGAGAAAGTTAATTTCATAACTAAACTATATGGGGAACATTGTGTTAGCAATTACACTGAAATACCCAACGGACATGTAACATGCCTGAAAAACAGGGGTTCATGTCATAGGTTGTTCTTTAAAGTTCCAGTAAGACTTCTTGGTTCTTACTGAACTTACTGGCAAAAACCCAGGCAAACTTAGTCTCAATGCCTCCCCCAGACCAGTGTTCTTCACATAGAAGTGAATCAGAATGAAGCTACTTCCTTGATTTGCATATCTGAATTTTTACCAAAGATTCAAAAGTAAGTACACCCAATATCAATATATACTCTTGTGTATGTTCCAAGTAAAATAAGAACAGAATCATAACAGAACAGAAGAAATATTGATTATATGAGGGGAAAAAAAGAAATCACATTCTTTTTCCTTGTGGCAGGCACAACTTTGTAAATTATAAGCCCCGTGCAAGGTCAGAAGGAGAAGAAAAGTGGTACTTACTGATTTTGTAGTTTCTGCAGTCCAATCAAGTGTTCCTCATGCTCCCAAGCCAGCTCTTTTTGCACTAACTGGATTTTCTGTGCTGTCTGCCTATCCAGCTCCTCCAAGATCCTATGGTCCATCTCATACTGCTGCAGAAAGACAGAAAACCCAACATCACATTATCTTGGCTACTAGATTTTGGTAATAAATATTTTTGCCTGGGTGCCAGAGTTCTATGCATATCAACACAATCCTTTATTTCAGGAGCTATTCGGATCTCCACAGAGAACCGTATTTTTTCCCCACGTGCTTCTTAAATGGCACAAATCATTAGCTGTGATTCAGAAGTCCTAGCAAATTATATATTCATAGAACTACCTTAGTCCGAAGAGTTGGACATCTTTGGCCCCAACACATCAGGTAGCAACATTTTAGAAGAAGGTGCCTCTAAATGTAAATGATCCTTTTGAAAACCAGACGTACCTCTCTGTGCAGCTGCATGTGCTTGGGCAACTCCTGATTCTTTTGAAGAAGAAAAAGAAACTCATGCCTCAATGCAATTAACTCCTCTCGTTTCTTCTGTTTTTTTTCTTCAGCTTCCTTCAATATCCGTTGATACTCCTTTTTCTGCTTGACTTCCTCAATGCTGAAAATACATGAAAAAGGAAATGGTGTTATCGCAATGGAAGAGAGAAAAGATTACAGGTTATGTAACCTTCTAGATTTCCTTGACAGCCTTAAACTCCCAGTGAACTCAATGGCTCTGAAGGTAACTTAGAAAGGAATCAACTTACTGTATATTTGTAAAGTCCTAACATCATGGGGCTTTGACCTTGAGCTTGTGTTGTCTCTGTAGTCTGAAGTTAAGTAAATATCAGAGTACCGTATTTGAATTACTACCACAGAAAAGTAGATGAAATAGAGAGAAAGGCTGAAAAAACTTTGTGTGTAACAAGGAAACAACCCAAATCCAGGGTGATCAACTTCTCCCTCCTCTTAGGAGGCAAAAAGAAATACGTGGTCTGAAGAAAGAGCTACTAACACTTGAAAATCTCTTTCATCATTATCCAAGCATCTCTTACTTGTAGGCATTGGGATCCTCAATATCTTCAGTAGCCCTCTCCTTCTCAAGACCACTCTGGAATAAAAATGTTATCTTGTCTTTAAACAAGCAATAATAGTTTCAACAGACAATAAAGCTTTTACAAACACTAAGACAGAGCTCTCACTGCCTCTCACAAAACCAAAAGAAACCTTCGTGATCAATATTGATATACAGGCCTTAAATATCAGGTTTTAATATTTCAGGAACATAAAGCAATTAAGTTGGTTTACATGTAAAAGAACTAATAAAGCATAGTTCTTAGGGACAGAGAACACAAATCCTATATCGTCCTCATCAACACTAACCGTTACATCATTGCTTGTCCTAACTTCACTCTGTCCCCTAACATCTTTGTTTCTCTACCCCTCAAACCCAATTCTCTTGTCTCCCCCCTCACTGCCAGGTTGACAAGAGACAACATATCCTGAGCTAATTCCAAGTTAGATGTGTAATTCATCTGGTTTGCTTCTTCTGACTGCATAATGGGTTCACAATTATTAGCTGTGAAGAATGACAGATGGATGGACACTGCAGTCACACAAGCCTCATTTCCCTAGGCAGTCGTGCTCTAAAAAAAGAGGGAGGTCTATCACCTTACGGTGAATACAGTCATACTAAATGATCTGTAATTTAACTCAATTAGTTTCAGAGGATTTGTATTTGATTGTCTAAGAATCCCATTAAGTTTAATGAAGATGGAATTTTTAAAATCTTACACATGACTTAAAACTAGAATAGATACTTAATGAAGATATACTTTGATAAGGGAAAAACTCTATTAGGATGGTCATTAAGCAATGATGCGAGCCTGAACAATAGAAATTGACCATGAAGATCTTTATATAGACCTACTTACATACTCAAAATAATAAAACTGTATGTGTATGCTTTATAATTTTATAATAATCACTACTTGTAATACTGGAGCTAGCAAAGCTCTGATATCACAGGTTCCAATCATTCACTTAGTTTAAGAAAAAAATTTTGAGTCTATTCTTAGTGCTATATATTCTTGTGATATTACCAAAAAATTCCAACTAGTTGTGAACAATTTAACTAAATGACCACAATCACAATTTCCTCTCCATCTCCCTTGTCAAGCATCTTTCAAAACGTAGTTACCAACTAATATTAAAAAATATTTAAAAGTTGAATATTTTATGTTGACCCTTTTAAGATTTTTAAACTGTACTGAATGTATATCTACTTCAAAATTCATTGTGCTTGATAGCACTTCTTTACTCAACAGGTCTCACTGCTTCTTTCAAGTTATATTTGTTTAATTCAGGCATTCAAGAGATTTTTAAAATATGTATAATTTTGAACAATTCAATGAAGTCTGAACATTTTTAGTGTATTCTGTATTATCAGAACTGTTATCGACTTCCGGTGTCATCTATTCAAACATGCTAAAGGTGATGAGCTCTATAGTGATTACAGAACACCTGGAAAATCATTACTGCTATTGCTGTCCAAGAGTGAAAGAGCAATAGGACCAGCATCATGCTGTGCTATTCTGCAAATTTAAAAAAATCTAACTTGTGAATTGTATATGAATGGTATATAGATGCACTGAGAAACTACACATTTGGTATTATCCAATATTATTTCTAGAATCCTCATCCAGAGCAGAACCATACTTTACTGGAATTAAACCCAAGACTTGTATTAAGTATGACAGATCCTTGTGGTTCTTTCATTCCAGGAATGTGCATGATTAAACCTTTGAGTGGAAAAAGACTAGTAGAATATTACATATGAACAACACATACTATGCTTGTTTGGAGAAAAACAAAAAAAACATTCATAAGGAACAATGCAGTCATAGTGCCTATTTATTAGGGAATATTTCACAAGAGCTCTTCTTCCAAATTGTTTGGGAAGCCTCGGCTGTTGCTATGAAAGATCTATGATGCCAAATAATTGAACTGGATTTTGCCCACTTGCAGTAGCTTCATTATAAATAGACCTAAATCGGTGAAAGAGGGTGGCAACTTACCCTAGGAGAGGGGATTTTGGCTTTTAGCTCTTTGTGAACGTCCTCTGGAGACAAGATGTCGAAAGTAAAAATGTTTCCATCTCCACCACAGGTAATCAGAAACCTATCATCATAACTAGAACAGATCCCCTGGATCTGGCCATAATCATTGTCATGTATATTGAAAGACCAGTATTCTTTAAGGGCATTCACTGAGAGGTCTTTATCCTGGAGAGGATAAACACGCAGTGCACCATTCTGCATCCCACAGAACATCAGTAGTCTGCTGGTACTGTCAAATAAGCAATGAGAAACAGTAATAACAGGCAACTTGTAACGAGTAAGGCCACAGCTCAAAATGTGATACTTCTTTAGAAGAGCTAATCTATCTGAATAAATGTAGCCTTCCCAAGTTTGTAGGCTGGGAGCAAAGTATTTGGACCATTTAAAGTATGTGTGATACTACTACAAACTTTCTTCCAGCTAACTGGCTGCTCAGAAATGTTCCAGCACTTGCTGGGTATTATGGAACTGGTCTCAGCCCGGCGTTGTGCAGCATAGCAGACACCAAGTTCAGAGCTAGAAAAACAGTTTCCCCTCCCTGCTCTCCATCTAGTAGAGATGATGGTGAATGCTGCCAGCTGACAATTAAAGCCTGACCTAAACCTGCTTCCTTAGATGCAGATCATAGCTAACCTCACAGGGAATCTAATATTGGAAGTATGAAAATATTTTACCCTTTCCATTCATACAGTTCACAGAATGTTCTGAGAAGCCTGTATTCTTTGCACAAGAGGAATGGACTGATCCCTCCATGTTCTCCTTGAGGGCTAACTGTGTCCCTGTTTTTGCTAACTACCAAAAAGAACTGCTGTTCTGACGATTTGCAGAGACTTCTAATGGGTCTCCTGGAGATCTACAATCTAGGATGTTTGAGCCCTAATCAGTACTTAATTAGAAATCAGATATTTTAATCTTTGAAGGGCTTTTAAAATTATTGTCAGTCACAGTGCTCAACTGTGTCCATTAGGAATTTTAACTGAAACTTAGTGTCATGAAAACCATAGAGAGTTCCTTCACACTACAGTTGACCCACAGTTAAAAAGGGACAAAGCAATGTACCATCCTCTCTTCCAAGTTCAATTGCATCAAGCTTTATCATGAAGCTAACTGTTACACTACAGTGTTTTACCAGAAGGAGATTTGGTGGATGGGATTGTTGTCGGTGTCCTCAATAGGAATTACTTCAAAGGGTTCATCTTGCCTGTTTTCAGGGTCGTCTTGGTGATCATTTGAGGAGAATTCACAATGATAGAGGAACCCTGAGTCATATCCACCCTGAAGAGGAGAAGGACCATAAAGAAATGGTAACTAAAGAACACTGAAGCAGCTGACCAGGTAAATGCAATTTTCAGAATTCTTCCTCTTCTTAAGGATCTACTATAGGTTAGAAAAATGTTACTTCCAAACATCTAGAGATCCTATTCACCCACAGAGAAAAATCTATCATGATCACTGGCATTACAAGCTGTCCTATCAGTATGTTAATATTCTACCTTCTGCTTGTGAGGGAACAGCTTAGTCTTTGTGCCCATTCAGGCATCACCAAGAAGTGTACCTATTGGAAATTTACTGAACAATCTGAATTGGAGTGACACTACTGATTTACTTCATAAAGACCACTGAAACTATCAAGTATGAAGGGGATTCCATGTTCTAGAGAAAGCAGGTTTCAAATAATCAGTTTTCTAAGGTTCCCAGATGTGAAGGGAAGGTTGCCAAATCTTGCAAATCAATCAACATGAAATAAAAATTTATTTACCAAGGAAAGCCAAAATTTTCCTGGTGCTGAATAAAACCC
The DNA here is from genome assembly GCF_028858705.1 of Grus americana. Lineage (NCBI taxonomy): Eukaryota > Metazoa > Chordata > Aves > Gruiformes > Gruidae > Grus > Grus americana. The sequence goes on along the minus strand of NC_072852.1, from coordinate 93,039,070 downwards.
ACAGAGGATGGGACTGGGCTCCTCTGGTATGTAGAGAGGTGGCAATGGCTCTTCTTTGGGTTCCTCCTCAGGTTCTTCTTCTAACTCCTTTCCCATCTCCTGTTGCTGCTTTATCCATTCAAGCTTTGCTTTCTCCTTCTCTTGCTTTTTTTTCTCTCTCAGTGCAATCTCCTCTTCCAGCTATTACAACAAGCAGAGAAACATGGAGACATGAAACCAAGGCACTCCATTCATTACTGGCTGAAGGAGTCTCATAAATGAAATCCAAGGCGGTCCTGGCATTATATATACACAGAAGATCTGTATATAAAGACCGGGTGGAGAATGGATTGAGAGCAGCCCTGAGGAGAAGAAAGACTTGGGGGTGTTGGTGGATGAGAAGCTCAACATAAGCCAGCAACGTGCACTTGTAGTCCAGATAGACAACTGTATACTGGGCTGCATCAAAAGCAGTGTGACCAGCAGGTCAAGGGAGGTGATTCTGCCCCTCTACTCTGCTCTTGTGAGACCCCACCCAGAATACTACATCCAGCTCTGGGGCCCCCAACATAAGAAGAACATGAAGCTGTTGGAGCGAGTCCAGAGGAGGGCCACAAAGATGATCAGAGGGCTGGAGCACCTCTCCTATGAAGACAGGCTGAGAGAATTGGGGCTGTTCAGCCTGGAGAAGAGAAGGCTCCAGGGAGACCTTATAGCAGCCTTCCAGTACCTAAAGGATGCCTAGAAGAAAGCTGGAGAGGGACTGTTTACAAGGGCATGTAGTGATAGGACAAGGGGTAATGGCCTTAAGCGGAAGGAGGGTAGATTTACACTAGATATTAGGAAAAAATTCTTTACTATGAGGGTGGTGAGGCACTGGAAGCCCAGAGAAGTTGTGGATGCCCCCTCCCTGGAAGCGTTCAAGGCCAGGTTGGATGGGGCTTTGGGCAACCTGGTCTAGTGGAGCATGTCCCTGCCTGTGGCATGGGAGTTGGAACTAGAGGATCTTTGAGGTCCCTTCCAACCCAAACCATTTTATGATTCTACTATCTAGAAAAACCTCTTTTCTTTCAACTAAGCAGACATCAACCAGACTTCATAGGAGTCTCCAGTGGAAATGCCTCCATTTCCCTCCTCCAAAGTATTTTAACTCATGGTCCTTTGAAACAGAAACCATTCTGCATGAGAAGCAGACTTCAGCATTTCCTCACAGAGATTATTCCCCATATTAACCACTATTAGCATACTACTTGTGCAGAACTCCTAAGCCCTGTCCACTGCCTGCCCAGGAGAAAGGAAAATACTGGAATGCTGAACTTAAGATTCCCGAGTTCTAATGCAACATTGATGTAAGGTAAAAAGAGAAGCTGTAATGGACTTCACTTCTTCTGAACAATGAAGGGAAGATATTTGCGGATTTGTAACACTGTAAAACCCCGTTTCCATTCGAGCCTACTTTAGCATAAACAAATATCAAACATTCTCTAAAACAGGATCTTCCTAAGAAGATATTAGATAGCAAATTATAGAGAAAGGTCTGGAAAGGATCTCAAAAGAGCATTCTTTTGCCTGAAAGCAGAATCAGGTAAACCTTTAATATTATCAGCCAACGTTTGTCTGACCTACCCTTTAAAAAGTCTGCTATGGGGACTCTACAGCCTATGCAAACTATTCCAGTGCTTCACCACCCTTACTGTTAGAAATCTTTCCTTACATCTTATCTAAAATATCCTTGTTGCAACTTATTAATTGCTCTGTTTTTTCTCTAGAAATAGATCAATAATTAATATTCTTTCTCTCTGTAGAAACCTTCTTTTATTTTTAAAGATTTACAGTGTCTCCCAACAATATTATTCTCTTTTGACTAAAAAACAAACAAACAAACTCAAAACCAATAAAACTCCACACACATTCTTTCAATCTTTCCTCACAAAGCATGCTAGCTTTGTGATCATTCTTGTGGCTCTTCCTGTGAGAAAAACAACAACAAATCTTTCTCCTGAATACTGACTTCCTCCTAGTTTTAACAAGAAATGAGGCTTTGCCTGACATTCAGTAATGCACCACTCAGAAGACAAGAGCAGTTAATAGGGAAAGCAGGGAAACCAGAGGTTAAGAATAGAATCAGAGAGGCTGTTGTATTGTGGTGGATTGAATATGGGACTGAGAGCCTGCTCGGTGCCTAACATCAGCTTGCTTTTTTAGTTTCACAAAATTAACTAAAGCTGAGAGCTGGTATAACTCTTTTCCTTTGGCCCCATGTATCTTCCAAAATGCTAGTTCTCATTCAGAAATAAAACCCAAACCTTTAAAGTTATTACAACATTAAAAAAAAACCCAAAAAACCACAAAAAACCCAGTAATATATAACTGCTAAAAAAAAAAAAAAAGTTTCATGTTTGCCTCAAAGTGACCGCATGGGTGTTTTATGACTGTTCAAAGGGATTTCCTACAGGGCTAACATCAACCACAAGAAACATACTTTTTCTGAAAATTACTGAAATGAAAATACATGAAGAACTTGCTTTACTACCTTTCCCTTTTACTAATGTTATCTTTTAATTCTAATCAAAATGCACATCATGCTTTCAGTGTGATGTATGTTCTATTTGAATACACAAACAACTTGTCATTTCAAATGTTGTAACTCAGCCACAGATGGACTCTACCTGACCTTCCCCTTCAGGAAGCTTAGCAAAAATCCTATGATGCAATATAGGGACAGAAATCTCTGGCACATGAAGAACATTAAATTCCTCCACAGGAGACTTTACCTTCATTCGGGATTTAATACTATAAAAATGGAAGTACTGCGTTGGTAGGGTTTTTATTTGATAGGTGGACACTGTATCCTGTTCACCAGGGAGAGGGGCAGGAACCTGGAGAGCAAAGCCATTCTCACAAAGGATGAGCAGTGTGCTCGTCACCTGTACAAAAAAAACCAAAAAATACAAGTATAGGGCAAATGTATACATGAAATTGAGAGAAATGGGAAAAAGTTAGTCAGACAACGCATAGGCACAAAGCCAAGCTCCAGCCAGGAGGCAGTAACTCTAACTGTGCTCTTATTTAACTGGACACTTCTAAATGGACATCAGAAATCAGTGAGCTTCTTTTATACTATGTATCCTAGGCAAAGCTAAGGAATTGAAGAAGTCCTTGCCATATACAACAGCTATCATTCTGACACTGTCCAGCTTGGAAGCCGCATGATGATATTTTGGGAGTTTGGTTAAATTAAAGGATGGATCTGACTCAAAAGTTAGGAACTGAGGGGGTTTTTTGATAATTGCTTGAAAGTTCATACATTTCTATACTAATAAATCCCTTATAACTTTAAGACTGGGCTCGGAATCTTGCCAAATGCTATCTAGCTTTGAGTTTGTTTGTTCTTTGCTGGTACCTGCCAGGTCCTTTAAAATGCAGTTAGGAAGAACAGGCAAGCTAACGGTAATAATTGTTTAGTGCTTTGAGATTTTAAAAGGCAAATCTGTATTTAGTTTCATTTTTTAAAGTGACCTAGAGAATAGAGAGAGGCTTATTTTATCTGACCTATCACTAAAAATGTGCAAAGGGGACATATTAGAGTTGCTACAGAAACTTTAACTAGAAATTATATGGTTCTTATGTCTATGAAATATCAGCCTTACAAATGCATTCATTACATGTATAGTATTTAATCACCAAGATGTTTTTTCTAAAAGAGAAAAAAAGTAGTGTGACACTCAGATACTTGTGTTTAGCAAGCATTCATATCTAGCAGTGGAGACCTGATACCACTAGACAAAATTATTCAGAGGGAACCTAACATCAAAGACACGATAAGTACTTTTTTAGTAAGTAGGAGTACCTTGTCCTCAAGGAAAGGACTCAAAATGTAACTGTGAGGTCAAGATCTGTCATTTCTCTGGTAAGATAGAGTTCATACCAGCAAGAGTTCTTCTGTCAACACAGTTTTTATCAGTTCCCATGAACAAGCAATAATAGCTAGATTTTCCCACTGTGCACCAGTATAACATTATCACACTGGCCACTTTGTCAGTGTCTGAATAGAATGCACAATATCCCTTCTAAATAAGAATGCTTGGACCAACCAAAATTTCAGATTTTACTGTAACTTTATAAAACTTTTAAAATATTAACAAGAATCTATTTGAATATGTCACTGACACACTTCAAACACAGAGTATGAATTCCAAGAAGCACCCAAAAGCTTTCTTAATGTGGTCTGAAAGCTTTGCAAAAGCCTGTTTTAATATGGGCAAGAGGCACAGGCAATAATGCTCAAATAACTCTTATCAAAGACGACTAAGACCTTCCAAAAGCAAAGGCATAGGCTTGTTTCTTCAAGGCAGGAACTCAAAAGTTGAGCAAAATTTTGTGCTTAGCATATGTTTCTGCTCTTTATTATCCAAATTCCAAAATATGTCTGAAGTGACTGAACCAGAGATACAGCCACACAGAACCTGTCATTCTGAAGCAGCATGAAGAACAAAGCAGCAAAACATCTTTTGCATTGTCTACAGAGAGCATGGCTAGGGTCATGGATCTTCATTTATTTTCATTGGAAGTTCTTTTCAAAATGACATTTTAACACTGTAGGGAAGGAAAGAAAACAAACATGCATTACTCACATGAGAAGGTGGAGACCACTGTAGTGCCTGAACAGGCCCAGGGACACAGATGAATCCAATTGGCTCGTATTCATCTTCAACAGCAAAAAAGAAAACAGTTTTGTCTTTACTCTGAGGGAAAAAAACCCAAAGATGATGACCAAATCAAAGCTGACCAAAAATTTGAAAGACTGTAAAGCACTTTATGACATAAACACATACTTCAAATGTTTTGTGGCTCAACAGGGGGACTTACAAGTGCTTTGGAACTTAGAATTAGATTTCCATGATGATTACAGGGAGGAAATAAAAATCCTGCTCTCTTTGCTCCGGGGCCCTGAGTGCACCCATAGCCCTTAATTGCCCTGATGGGCCTCACCTGACATCCCCAGCCATGAGCTTTCTGCCCATTGCACCAGAAGCTCCTTTAAAGCTCAGGCTCAGGCCTGATTTTTCAGATGAGACAGCACAGGCTCCCCAGATAACAAGAAAATCCAGAACTGGTGCACAACAGCTTAAATCCTGCATTAAGTGAAATGCATGGTGATTCAGCTCAAGGAACACATAACTGCAAATGCACTGATCATGGCTGAAGGCTAGCTTTTAAAAAGAGAGACCACATTGACTGGAAATCATGTCAAAGACTAGAAGGCACACTGACAAACCAACTGGCCAATCCTGTTGTAAAGCCAAGCAGTTGCTGGGTAGCAGCTGGTGCGCTGCCAAGGTGGCATATGAACAGACTTGCTTTTACTAATTCCAAGACACTACTAAACTAATTCCAAAATGAACCAAATCCATCTTCAAAGGGGATTACAGTATTCACACTAAACAGTCCAGTAATTCACAAAATGAATTGTATGAATTGCACAGTTGCTTTCCTTCAGAAAACAAACATGAGTGCAAACAGATCCTTCCCTTCCCCAGGCACTGCAGAGAACTACAAGAAGCAATCAACAGCAGTAACAGAAGTAGAACTATGTTGTCAGCAAACAAACCTTACATTATCTCTTTAAATAATCTCTGTGTTTGTGGCTTAATAAAAATAATCATACATACCCCTGTGGCAAGCACATCTCCATTTCGTTCATATGCCAAGGCTGTAACTGCAGTAGCATGAGGCTTGAAAGCTTGTTTCAGATTTATCTCTGCATTCTCTGTATTGGTCTGTCCTGCAAGAACGGGCAGTCCTTTGGGATCATAAACTTCAATTATGCGGACAACACCATCTTCAAACCCCGCAGCAATTAGACCTCCTTTAGGATTTACCTTTTGAGTGGAAGAATGAAGAAAAAAAAACCAAACAGTGTATATCTGAGAGCTTAGAATAAGAATCTGTATGGCACATGCTCTGGTGTTAATCTGTAACTCATCTTAACATGGAAGTGTTGCTAAAGCACAAAGAATGTTTCAGACACGGGAAATGTTGTTTATTCTAATACACTACCATAAAGGGAGTGGGAGGACTAGGGGTTATTTTTTGGTTTGGATTGTTCTGGTTTTTTTACTGATAACATGCCATTGAGATTGGAAATGTTAATGAGGATGTGGTTGTAATGTCTGAAGGAGAGGTAATTCATACTGATACACAAATATATCAGTAGCTTCTTAAGGAGAAGAGTTGAAACTCAAAAAAGGAATTATTCTATTACCCTGAATATAATATTGAGCATCAAATGTGAGTATGATTTTTGAAGAGGTGAGGGCACATACTTGGGTCTGCCTGACTCCATGTAAAGTACAGTTGTCAACAGGGACAGCTACTTGAGATGGAAAGAGGAAGCTATGGGGTCTTTACCATAGGCCGTGTAGGTAAGCCAATTGCTGACAATGTAGATAGGCTTGAACTGTGAGCGAGAAGAGTTAGCAGAAACAGGCCTGTATTTTAACTGGATCTAGCTGGGCTTGCAGATTTAGCTGGTATTAGCCATACATGGTAGTGTCTTGAAGTGATTTACAAGCTGAGCCAGTCCCAGACATGGCACAGATCAATATTAATGCACATCAGAAATGGGACCAGAAGGAGAATTAATGTGTGAAGAGATGAGAGTGAATGGATAAGCTCTGTGAGCAATTGGCAAAAGTATGCTCTTAGGCATGAAAAGGTTTCTTGTTCAGAAGGGAACTGGGGGTGTCTTCCCATTATCTGGGGAGATCAGCCCGTGATGTCTTATCTTAAAAAGCCCCTCTATAATAAGTAGGTGTACGAAAGCATTGCTCAGTAAATGACCAAGTGGAGTCACTCATGGACTTCAAATTTATGGCTCTGTGTTTGACTCCATTAATTCCATATCTTTCCCCTACTAGTCATCCAGCACTCCAGATATGGCCTCCCCAGTGCTGAGTAAGGAGGAAGGATCACCTCCCTCAACCAGCTGGTAACGCCTGCCCTTCCTAATGCAGCCCAGGATGTTGTTGGACTTCCTTGGGTGCATTGCTGGCTCATGGTCAGCTTGGTGTCCCCTAGGATCCCACAATCCTTCCTCTGCAGAGCTGCTTTCCAGCTGGTGGGACCCCATGCGGTACTGGTGCCTGGGGTTATTCCTACCCAGATGCAGGACTTTTCATTTTCCCTTGTTGAATTTCATGAGATTCTCCTCAGCCCAATTCTCCAGCCTGTCCAAATCCCCCTGAATGGCCGCACAACCCTCTAGAGTACAAGCCGCTCTTCTGAGTTTTGTATCATCTGTGAATTTGCTGAGGGTGCATCTGTTCCAGTGTCCAGGTAACTCATGAAGAATATTGGCACCCATAATGACTCCTAGGGTACACAGCTAGAGACATGCCTCTAACTGGGCTTTGTGCTGCTGATCACTCCCCCTCTGGGGGCCCAGCCATTTAGGCAGTTTTAAATCCATGTCACTGTTGATTTATCTAAACTGTTTGTTGCTAGCTTGCCTATGAGGATATTATGGTATACAGATGCTTCAAAGTATGTTGGATAAAATTTTCTTAGATTAATAGCACAGATTTTCAAATACATTTGAGCACCTGAATCTATGTGTATCTAATGGGATTTTAAATGCAGCTAGATAGACTAAGTACCCTTGATTTTTCAAATTGTGTTTAGTACCAACGTTTGTAAAACTGAACTGAGTCAGTTTTGTAATGCTGTACAATTTATTGTGGCAGTCAGCTTACCTCTTGAATGTATAGGTCATCACCTAACAGCATCCCTGTAAGTCTTCATGGCCAGAATTATAAGAGCACTGTCCCAGTGTAACCCTTGGCTTGGAAATTCAAGTAAGAACTTTCCACCATAAATTTGCTTATAATTAACCCACCAGGCTTATTATGTTCCCTCAGAACATAACTAGACACTATTTTAATTAAAATTAGCAAATATGTCTAAAAGTGATAGACTCCACATTCCACAAATGATCAGTTCTGGCAACAGGTTTTTATGATTTATCTCCAAATGTTTGTGGATTGTCTGGGCTGTCATTTCAAAATGTGTTAACTAGTTCATGTTAATTGATAATTACTCTGCGTGGGTTAAATAGAAGCTGTTGTCTATAAACTAAGACTACTTCCTGGGACTGCACACTGAGATATGGTTATAAAATCTCGGGAAGATGCAAAGTAGGATACTCGATAATCCACAGTAAAGTCAAACTGTACACATCCTATATATATACACACACACACACTATTCCACAAACTTATATATACATACTACTACAGTAAATTCCACTGTGGCCTAACAGTGACTTCTTTCAGGTCTTGTATAGTGAGCAACTTTCTTGATGCTGGCAGACTTATAGACCCCTTATGAATTTTTGTTAACACACATGCAATAACTCACAACGCGAGGTGCCCACGTCAGTGCTGTTCCTCCTTGTTTAAACTTAATTTCAATCAGTTGACTGTTGCTGATGAAATCATAGATACGCACTGACCCTGTGTGGAAAGGAAGACAGTAAGAATTTATTTCTTGCAATGTCACTTACATTTTAAGATTTATGGAGAAATGTCTATTTATTTGAATTAAAAGCTGGATAGAATGTTATTAATTTTTCTCTTTGAGTATCAAATGCCCACCTGGAAAGACATGACTGATGGTTACAGAATACTACAGCTAGCATGGTGCTCATGAACAAAACATAAGCTTTCTTCACTCTAACTTACATGCTCCCTAGAGTTGTTGGGGCTGAGGGCTGTAATAAGAAGTCCCATGCTGACCACCATGTGTAATTTTCAAGTAATCACACAACTGTAGCATATCATAAAGAAAGTCTGTACTGACAGCATAGGAAGGATAAGCTATTACTTGGGATTGCCTAGGGTAGAAAATATTTAAATGGATGAAAATTGGAGATTGTCCAAAGAAAAGCCAGTTTCACCAGAGGTGAAATTAACAGATTTGTAGACACACATATTGATCTGCATAAAATTCCATTCCAGCTGGCATATATCCTAAGTGTCATTTGCTCAACTGGTAGGAGTTTGTCTTCAGGCTAGAAGAGCATGTGCATTGTATAACACAGACAAATTGCAAGATACTGTTGACAAGAATTGAGTTAAAGACCTTGTAGCATTTTCTGAGAAGTGTCAATGACATTGTTAATGTTCTGGCCAGTGGTTCTTCTTTCAAATCATGATATGGCTAACTCAGAGGCCTAAACTGCAATATTTATATAAGTTAAATAAATATGTCTGTAATTACATGTTAGCTGTTGTTGAGACCATAATAGTTATTGCATTTTCTAAGAAAGCCACAAATATTAATATTCACAATAACTTACACAATGCTAGACATGTATGTGATTCCTTACAGAACAAAAATCCCAACACTTATTGATCGAGAGCCTTGAATACAAGTGCTGTTATTCAAACCAAACATCTCATCTTTTCAGCCATTCCTTCAGAACAAACAGAATTTACAAAGTTTCCCATTAAAAACTTCTCTCGTTAAAATCCCAGGCTTTTAAGATGAAGCAGTCTTAATGCATTATTTCAAAACATTAATGATTTGTCTTAACTATTAAAACTGTCCCTGGAATAACAATTGTCTGTAAACTGACTTTTCAAAAGGAAATACACAACTAAGTTCAAAACAGAATAGTTCGAAACAAAGCATCATTGCTCTTCAAAAACAACTACGGTGGTATGAAAAGAAAGGAATAGTGTACTTACGATCAAGAGCAGTGGTGGCCATAAGGTATGTAGTAGGAGAGACACTCATGGCTTCAATCCTTCCAGAGTGAAAGGTAAACAGGCATTCTGGATCATGGGTCTGCAGTGCAAAACAGAAGAACAGAAATTCTGCTACATTCTGTAGCTGCATTTACAAGGTATTACCAGCCATACCTACAGTGAACGTGAAAAATCTAGACAGGTGTTGTTTGTGTGAACGAAATTTGGCATGCATGAGGTACCTATATGCAATTTCCTTTCTTTTTATCTAAATATTCATAAGATCATGAGCAAAATTAGCGTAAGAACATTAAGTTCATTTAAAATTCCAACACTCTCTATGTGAAAATAGAGGGGAATGCCTTTCATTAAGTGGTTTCAGGCTTGGAATTAGTATTTTTAACAAAGAGCTGGTGCTCTGAAGGCAAAGAAAATGCTCTTAAGCCTAGGGCTTATGCTGCCTGGGAAATCATTTGATCATCCAAGGAATTCTAGGGTTTGCTATACATTTTTTAAATTAGTTTTTAAAGTGTGTTTTGTACATCTTTTGTTTACCATAAAATTCTTGGAACATAATTTTACCTTCTGCCACAGAACTTTACTCCACTCAAAGGGATTGTTCCCATTTACTTTAATATGTTTGGGAGCAAAAATTAAATGTCCCCATTTTAACTGGGTCATCTATTTCTCCATCAAAAACATCTCCAGCAGTAACACTAGTAACCAGTAGAATAAAACCTGTGAAGTGCATTTCATCTTCTCTTTGTTTTTCTTAGTTCTTTATGTCATTTAGAGACAACAGTAAGGATTGTTTCAAACACTTATCAAGATAGGATATATCAATACTCCTTGAACTCATTTCCTGCATCCATACAACTTTTATTACCAGTATATGACAGTAAAATTTCTTTAAGGTAACTGGAACTCAGCAGCCAAAATTTCAGAAATCAAAAATCAAATTATTTTTTATAATCCTGCACAATTATTATAATCAATAACATTATGAAAATAAATTTTTAAGGAAAAAAAAAAATCTGTTTCAATGCTAAAATTTTCAACTGTGCAGCTTCATAAAACACAAATTTCATTGAGATGTATCCAGTATAGTTAAAGGAATAGTTATTGCAAAGGAAGAAACCAGAAGAAAGAAAAACAAAACAAACCTACCATATTTGAAAAAGTCAGATCCAGCTTCCAGATTGCTCCATTGGTATCCTGAAGAAGAAAAAAAAACAAGTGACTTGAATATTTTTAAACTCCATTTGGAAATAAAACTGCCCACAGTGACTCCTTAAAAATTCCTTAATTATCATCATTGTGAAACTGAAATAACTGAATGTGGTGATGTTGGTCCTATCAGTCCTATCCATCAGTTATGGATAACAGAACTTGGACAATACCTTTTGACATTCTCCTATTCCTATGCAGTTCTAGCTCTGAAAGTCAGTCTCTCACATGTTACTATATACGAAAAATGTAGAACAGCATAGAATAGAACAGCATAGAATAGAACAGCTGGAAGGGACCTACAACGATCATTTAGTCCGACTGCCCGACCACTTCAGGGCTGTCCAAAAGTTAAAGCGTGTTAAGGGCATTGTCCAAATGCCTCTTAAACACTGACAGGCTTGGGGCACCGACCAACTCTCTAGGAAGCCTGTTCCAGTGTTTGAAAGAAGATTATATGTATTACCAGAAGAAGATTGAATTCTACCAAAGAGAAATGTACTGATTTGTAATGGACTCCTGATGTTACTTAACATCACCTCCCTCATTTTGTGTTTCTCCAAGAGATGCATGTACCTGAGTGTATCTTACCTGAGCGTACCAAACAGGCTGTCCACAGTCATGAACTTTTGACATGAAACTCAGACTGACATTCCTGCCAACATGAAGTTCATTCATAGGCTCTACCTCCAGTAACCCTGTGTCATCCACAGAATCAGCAGCATCTATTGTCTCGAAGTTCCACACCTTCATGGCATTGGAAGCATTAAAATAAAAAACAATAGTTTTTTATAAGGCCAGGTTATGTTTTCATACACAATTAATATGGAAATTCAAAATTATAAGAAACCAGTAAAGTGTAGATTCTACACGCAGAGTATGAAACTTGTCATATCTGCCTCACTGCTTTGAATGTAACCTAGAACAGTGACAATCAGCAACTACTATGTGATACATTTGGGTACAATGCAAAGTATATGTAAAAGTTCTCCATCCAGTTCCAAAACAACAGTAGCCTAAATTCAGCCCGAACACTAGCAGAGCTATACATGTCAGCCTCAGAACTATATAGAGTAAGTGATATCTGCCTGCTCTCAGCATTGCACATACTGAGGCAACACAAAAGAAAGAACGGGAAATCTAACACATCCATGTTCTACTCTGTGCGATAACGACCTGACATCAGTTGGCACCCTTATAACCAAGTAAATTTTCCTAATGGGATATATCAATTTATAAAACACAACAAAAACAACAACAGAAAAACCACTCCAGGGTGTTCGAAACCCACCACTGTGTTTAACAGTCAGCTTCCCATTGATTATCTGCGTCTTTCACACATCAGCAGAAGACACATCATGTCTTCCCTTAAAGAGCAGGCAAACAAGACTGCAAAATCCTTGGTAATTGACAGGTGAGATCAGAAACTGGTGATATGGATGAGGAAAACTTTTTGACCTTAATTTATAGAATTATATGTTAACTTCAGGATGCTTTTTCTGTTAATTGTTCCTCTATTTCAACATATGTATCTCTGAGATGCTAGTTAATTTCTATGTCATTTTAACATTAATAATGCAAGCTTTAAAATACTCAGAAAATTAATTTCAAATATTGCTGTAGTTTATCCTTTGAAATAACACCAAATGTATTAATCGGTCTGGAAATTATAAAGACTAACCAAAACTACACAGGAAAAAAAAAATGTTAGAATGCAGGCAAGAACAAAGCTGTTAGAGAATCACTGAAAATTATTTTGATTTACTAGAATAAAAGGTGATTTATTTACCACTATTAAATAGAGATGTTGCGTGAACACTATCCGATTCAAACATATACACTGTGGAGATGTGCTCTGATACTGTTTGTTCTAAAAATCCACTTTCAGAAAGAAAATGCACTGCAAAATTGCCTCCATAAATAAGCCCTGGTAAAGAAAATATGTAACATTTACCTGCTGACCACAAATTTGCACACCTAAAAGCAGAGCAGAAGAAAAACTCACCCGAATGAAGCCATCTTTTCCAACAGTGACAAGTTCTCCTTCATCCAGAACTAACTGGCTGATGGGGCCACTGTGACACGGCTTGTGTCCAGCTCGACAGAGCTCTACTTTAATGAGGCCCCCTTCCCAAAGCAGCAAGTTGCCCCACTCAGTCCCTGAGATAACCTTCAATGCAAATGAAGATAAGCACATAAGCACCTGCAGTTCACCATGCAGAAATATTGGCATGAATCTGGTTAACATTTGTGGCTTCCTTCCATGAAAACGTTAAATCAATAGCAATGTACAGATATTTGCAAGAGAAAGTGTAAAGGGTGAAAAGATTCAACTTTTTAGCAATGTGACATAATTTATGTGCACTGAAACGGTTAAAGACTAGAGCTAACAGTCTTTGCATTTCTTTACAGGATCCTCAGCTCTAAGCCAACAGAGATCTTTTGTGTGGGAATTACAATACTAACTGGACTTTTCAATTATTATAAAGCAAGCCAGGTTTTGGGCAAATTAATGTCAATATTAGCTTATCAGAGCAGTGCATTGAGGGTCTAATTCAAATCACTTTGAAGCAAATAGTAACTCTCCAACCTACTCAGGAGACTTTATATCAAAACCTGAGAGGGAACATAAAATCAGTTAAACTTTTTCTTACTTACCTTCCCATCAGGCAGCTCCACATAACCTATAATGTCGGTGACTGCTGTTTTTCCAAACCTGCCCAAAGCTCCTTGTAACTTGAGACCAGTGAATGTGAGAGCCATCTTCCAGAACCTGAGTATAGATAAAACATCACTCTCTGACACACCATTTCCTAAACACACTCTTCAGTCTCTCTCAGACATTGTCATAATCTTACCAGGGACACCTCTGAGGTAAAGGCTGTTCATTTATTCTTCGTCACAGGAGACCTTGGGTTTTTCTTTTTAAAATGAGATAAAGCTTTGTAACTACACAAACATTTCCCTATACTACCCCTATGAAAAAGCTAGGAAAAGGATTTGGAATGGGTAGAATGAAGATTAAAGTGCTATTTAAAATGCATAGCTACATCTTTCCAGCTACAACCAATACTCATAGTTAGGGATACCTATTTTACTCTTCCTGTCTTCAGTGTATGATGCTCAACTTTGTAAATCCAAGGGACTAAGGTCTTTACTGAATTTCATCCAAGTACCCCCATGGACTTGAGCTTGACTATAAAATCTCACTGAGCCAAAGGTTTTATCCTAGATCTTCATTCTTATTTGATTATTATATTTTTAACAGTATAAAACATAACTTTAAATTACTGCATTACAGAAAAATTAACATCTACTGCAATTAGGGATGGATCACTGTGCACGCAGGAGACATTACATTTAAGACAGGTGTTGGAAAGTGGAATTTGAGACCACATCTGGATGAAAGGTCATGTTTATCATGTTATAAAAGCTATGTCAGATTTTATTCATAGTATTTTAGCTAAAAAGAAAGTTTATAAGTGATTTTGTTTAGTCAATTTCCATAAATAATGTATTCTAAACCATATACATTCTAAGTCTAAGTAGTCATTTGCTTTTTCAGACCCATCTTGCAACCAAACTATAGAGCAAATCTCAGATTTTGATCTGATTCCTCTGTTAAAATGCAAAGAAACTTCAGATGGGTTATGATTTGAAAGGTATAATTTCTATTACAATAGCATATAAGTCATATCTTAAGTCTCTGCTGTATTAACATTGAACACTGGATAAATACAGAACACAAAGCTAATCCCTGTCCCAAAGAGCTTAAAGTTATGGTTTATTTTTTAATACAAATGGATCCACAAACTTACCAGAGAAGGGAGTGTATGGAAGCATATATTTTGTAAGGCTTCCGTGCAGGCTTTTGGTGGTATCAGAGGGTTTCTGATCCATGACTTGGCAACCAGTTCTAATGGCTGCCCAAACAGCAGATGAGTTTGAGAAATCAAAGGTAGAAAGCCCAGGAGGCACAGGAGGCATGCATGCTATGTTACCAGCTAGAAGATATGTATATATAAATATTTTTTATTAATTCTCCCCAATGCTTGTTGAAATTACAAGAATGGAGCCAGTGGTACTGCCATTCAACATCAAGCATCATCCTTTTTGCACAAAGATGTTAAAAGACTGGGCTGACTGGCTGAAGGACTTGAACTTTCTCATTTTTGTAATTGTAATGGCCAAGTAAAATAGCATTCCTCATTGCTCCATGTTTGCTAATGATACATTCCTGTTAGTCATCTTCTACATACTACGACTATAGAGGTGATATGTATTAATCCTAATCAGTAAACCTACTTGATATGTCCTGCTCCAGATGTGGTCAGTTGCTCTTCATTATCAGCAGAAAATGTGACCTTGTAAACATCCTGTGAAAAAGCTTTTGACCTCAACACAATCTTTTCTTGTTTCCAGTCCCAGATAGTCAGCATGTAGTCAGGGCTGCTCCCAACACTGGCCAGCAAAGTGCCAGCATTGTTGAAATCACCAAAAACATAGGCTTCCTCTGTTCCACCTGAGGAAACATATAAGCCGCAATACACAGACACACAGAAGAGAGGAAGAAACAATAGGAAATCTACTTAGGAGCTCAACTTTCACTGCAATTATTTTTTTCACTAGGTAATAGCTCTCAGTTGACTATTTCTACTAAATAAAAATTTCCTCCCATGGAATAATGAAAAAGCTTGAAACTGGTGGGTTTTATTTTGCTTTGAAGGACCAAAAAATTGTATTTTCTTCTAAACTTCTAAAATGACCCACTATTCCATCTGCTGGAATCTATAAACACTGGTCCATTTGTGTAAAATGAAAATAGAACTTTTTACACTACCTCGCAGTATTCTGTAGGGCCTCAGTGAAGGATAATCGTAGATTATGAGGTTTGGCTTCTTTCCTTTTTCTCCTACTGCAAAGTACTGCTTAGTAGGGTGTACCTTGAAAAAGCAAAAATCCCATTGCATGCTGTAATGACACCTTTGTCTCTATCCTGTTAGTTACTGACATATCGTATTTACTCACTCATTAGTCAAAAGATATTGCCATAAATACTGGGTTGGATTTTTCTGTGTGTTTATTCTGAACAACTGCCAATCTATTGCTCAATATCAGAATGAAGCTACTGTGCACGCAAAATGGTAAAATCATTACGCACACAAAACGGTATATTGCACATATAATGCAGAACCATGACAAACTGTGAAATAATTTGCTTTATCATGAATTCTTTTACTATTCCTACCTCACTCAACCCACTAGCTGATCTTCCCATGAGTAGCATTTGTGTCAGCAACCGCCATCTACTTCAGTAGCAGAAAAGCCATCCTGAATGACATTGTTCTGAAGAGATAAAGATGTACCATGATTCCCCAGAAAAGGCTGCTTACAAAGGAGCAGAACAGTCTGAGGCTGGTATTCTGAAATCCTTGCTCATGTGGAGTACAACTGAGAGATGGCAGAGCCTTTGACAGGGTAAGGTGCTGCAAATCCAGAGGAAGCGTTTGAGAGTCCAAGCTCTTGGTAGGAGCTTACTAGAGTGAAACCAGATACTTTTTCTCTTCATTTATCTAGGAACTTGATTTTCTAAGTTTTAACTGCAAGTAAAACACTATACTAATATCAGCTGTGACTAGGAGAGATGAGTGTTCAAAAAGAAAAAAGTTGATATGAGCTGAAATAAGAATGTACTAGTTCTAAAAATTAAACTCAGCTGGCACCTGTCAGTCCTTTAAGGTACCTGAGCCTGGGACTTAGGTATGCAGATATTTGTCCTCTGCCAGTTATGTTGACAGGCTGAGTAGCCCATGCTGCATGGTCCATACATCCCCCTAATCAATACCACACTTTCTTATGTATACGCATGTGCGGCTGTAGAAATCTCCCATAAGGCAACCAAGTGAACATTTCACTTCTAGAAAGTGACTAACATCCTAAAACACGAAACAAAAGCCATACCGTGATAAACCCAATTCCACCACCACTGCTGCTCCGGAGATAATTTTGAGATTTAGTTTTCAGATCCAGGAGCACCACTTGGTTGCCTGCTATATACATCAGTGTTTGGCTATCCATCAGCAGCAGGTTTACACTTCTGGTGCAGTCATATCCAAAAGAATGTCTGAGAACAGTTCAATAAGGAAAAGATTTGACACTGGCTTCTAGAAAAGATTACTAAGTGGATAGAAACACTTAAATCAAAACTGAAATGGGAATATTGAATCTGGTGACTAAAAGCCTGATGGTAGGATATAGTTTTGTTTGGTATACAGTGAAGGTAAAATATACCAAGCCTCTATAACTGAGGAGAAGGCACAAGTGAAGATCTTCTAAAATTCATATTCCATCCTTTCATCTCCACTTCAGGGCAACACCTCTTGCCTTTGCTGGATCCTGTGGGGCTGCAAGGAATTCATACTCTATCCGTGTTCTCTTTCCAAACAAAATGTAAGAGATGTGCATCAGATTACTAGGAACTGTTCTACAGACAAAAGATCAAACCAAGGAAGTGCTCAAGGTCACTTCTTAAATGTTTACAGGCAGATGTAGAGAAGGGAAAATCCAGTCTTCAACAGCAACTTGACTGTGTCTGCAGAGAAAACCACCAGCCCTTGTGAAAGTCACATATCATAGGTGACCGTACCTAGCAAAGGACTCTTTGTAGCTCTTAACTGACGGGCATCACTTCCTTCATTCTACCAGTTTAGATCTTCTGAGCACCAGGCTACAAATCTACCTGGTTTCTTCCCTGCTTCTCGCTTAGCAGTTCCGTGAGGAAGTATGAGGTACACAGCTGCTCTTCTCCTGCCCTCTCCTCAGCTTCTTGGGGAGCACCAGTGTGGCTACACAGAAAGGGAGAGCTTTGCGGTAGGTATTCTTATGCTAGTCTTCCACCTGGTCACATTAACTTGCCCATGATCAAGTTCTACAAGAATACTTATAACAGTAAGAATTATGCCCAGTAAGAAATGTTTGTGAGCTTAAGACAACAGTTAAGATGAAATTCACCCAGAACCATAACTGGTCAGGATTCTTATCTGTTTCTCAACCAAAGGTATCCCACTAGTGCTACATAGGCTACTCAAAATTAGACAAGTACAATCTTAAGAATATATATTAAATATCCTTAGCTTTAAATTTGCACAGCCTCAACAGAAAGGATACTTAAGAGTAAGAAGGTTAATTGGTATCCCAGAGTCTTCAGTGACAAATGGCCGTGAATATATATCTTCATAGTTATAGAAGAAAGTGTCCGAGATTTTCTTTTCTACTTCTTCAGGCCTTTTTTGTGCCTCCGAGGGTACTTCATTATTATCTTGCTCTTCCAAATCACCTTCTGCATCTCAGAAGTGGGAACATAAAGGAAATTTATATTTACCATAAATTTTAGGCTCCCTGCTGGTATTTGCACCTAATTGCAAAAGGGAAGGATTCACACATTCCTTGCCTCTGTCAACAGAGTAATAGACACTCCACAGCTCAAAACAGAGGTGCCATGTGTCAGTAACAACTTGTCCTGGAACAACCTGTAACAAGTCCTCCCTCAGGCTTTAAAAAAACTTTACTGTGAATATTCAAAACTGAAGAATTGAAAGAACAAAAATTTTGAAATAGTTCTAAAAACATTGATTTTAAAACTCAAGACTTAGTGAAGTAGTTCAGTTCAGCTTTCCCTGATGTTTAGGCCTCGGCTTTAGAAACCAAATAAAGTTTAAAGTGTCTCTTTTCGGTAGCTATTGAATGCACATCATTATACAAAACAATTAGTAAAACCACATACAACAGACCACCATAAGACACCATTGTCCTCAAAAAGGTATTCTGCTGATGCGTTACCCAGTGTAGTTCTTCACTGCACTGTAATGCAGAATACTGTCAATTTCCAACTAGTCATAAGCACTTGTTAAAAGTACTTTTCAGTTTGATATCTCAGATCAAATCCCTATTACCTATTTCATGAGCTTTTCACCTTGTCTTGATTTTTTCTCTCCAAGGTGTTTATGAAAACCAACCAAAGGGGTCAGGACGAGCCATGGGAAAGAGCAAAATGAAGTACACAAGGTAAGCCAACTGAAAGGGTGCAGAGAAACTCAATAACTGTAACTTGATGGCAGTGGTCTGAGATGTTGTTCATAATAATAACAGTGAAAAAATGAAAACTAGAAAGTACTGGGATTTTTAGGTCATGCCAACATCTCCTCAGTGGAAAGCAGTGCTCACCAATGTTCTCAGTGTCTGATTCCACTTGCTCCACTTCCTCCTCCAGTTCCTCTGCCATTGGCGATTCCTTTGGAAGACTAGTTTTGTTTTCTTCTGCAAAAGACAATTGGGATTACTCTCTTAGGTATGAATTCCTTTGAGTAATTTGCTCATACATGCCATGTTAAATAAATACATAGTTCTGTAGTAGTAAAAAAATCCCTTCTGCCCAGCAATGAATTTCCTGCTGTTTAGCAAGAAGTTTGCTTTCAAAAAAACATAATTTAAAACTTAGAGGAAGGAAAGAAACACATCCTATAACAGGCAAAATGTATAATAGGAAGATCAATCCTTCCAAAGTTCCACAGCAGACTCACTAGTAGATTTTGTTATCCATGCTACCTAGATCTAGTGTGTTAGATGACATGCAGAACATCTGAAATAGACACTGGACAGGCATTTCAAGATGAAAACGGTGTTAAAAAGAGAAATACAGGTTTCTAACTGAAAGAGACTGGCAGAGTTAATAAATTGATAGCAGTACTAGCTACAGATACAGGTCTAAGCAGCAAAAATTTTCAGGGGACTTTGTGGGCTGAAGGACAGCGGGAACTGCAGACACAGTGGTCAGCCCAGAATTTCACATCCTTGACCAGAGTCAAAATGAAATTTGGAAACACCAAGAGTTGCAACTGAGGATAAACACACACTAGCAAGGAAGGGGTGAGTGGTGGGAGAAACCAGAAGCTACTGTAGGTTCAATATTGAAATCACTGTATAACAGTGGGAAATACTCACGGACACCGTTGTGATCTGCCTGTGCACCTTCCACTGGCTTCTCATCGGTTCCCTCCTGTTCTCGTGGAAAAGATGGCACATCCTCTTTACCTGGTGGTAGTGAAGAGGAACTTTTAGTATTTTTGCGTTCATCTGCCTTTTAGACCATTTTCATTTCCTCTCAAATGCTCTGAGATTCCCAAATATAATATTTTTGTTCTGCCTGTACACTACAAATATGGATAGCCCAAAGCTATGTCCTAATTTGTAGGCTGAATTCATTGGTTCAGGTTTTAGGACGCCGGGCTCTGGGTACATTGCTATAGAAAGACTAAGTATTGTGTAACACGGGAAGCTGAAGAGAGATTTACATGTTTTGGGTTTCTCTTTAATATACTGGGGGGGGAATTTGTTTTTGAGACAACGAGGCTATTCCTCCACCTTTCTGGTGAACTTCACAAAAATATCGGGAGATAGATATTCTGAGATTATCTAATATCTCGAATGGAGAAACCAGAGAGATTATTCTTTAAGAAAAAAGGACTTTCTTCAAAACATTCTATATTAATGCAAAGTGAATGAATAAAATTAACACAATTTTAAACCTTTAAACAGCTTAACTAATACCTTCCAGCAATTTTTCAGCTTTCAGACTATCATTTGCAGAGTGCTACAATTTCATGAGTTACCATTGTCCTCTGGAGTAGTAAAGATCCAAATTTTTTCATATAAAAAACATTGATTATTTATATAAATGTCTCTGAAAGAAGCAAAAAAGCACAAGCATTGCTTTTATTCTAAATTGGTTCTGCCTTCTGATTTCAAATATGGTATCTATTTCCAAATAAAACACCTTAAAATGAACATTGGAGCAATTTTGTACAAATTCAGAAGTTGAATGTAAAGAAACCTAAGTATTCAGAATAACAAATATTGGCAGGATGCAAACAAATCTTTTTTTATGTGTATGGCTGACTGATACCAAGAAAAATCCATAAAATTGCACTTCCTGTTTCTGGCTTTGGGTCAGAATCCATTTGGGAAAAGATCTTTTGAGGCATTTCAGACTTTCCAGGTATTTCAGGAAAGGCGAAGTGTTCAAATATAATTCCACCCACCAGAAGGACAGTGAGGGCAAAGGAATATTGTAGACATATTCTTGTCATTATATAGTCAACCTGCCCTACTCAATCTTCATCCAAAGGTTCTGAGTCTCTGCCAGAGTTTGACTTTCCTGCATAATTTCATTTAAAAATTAAAATGAACTTTTACCCCTCAGGAGTGCTGAGAAAAACTTGAAAACAGACATGCAGAAAGTTTTACATTCAGAAAACAAATCAAAAGAAAACAATTGCAATATATCTCAATATATTTAAATGAAATTCATGAGTTTTTAATGGGGTAACAGAACTGATATCACTGAGGTTGAAGAAATAGTTACAGACTAGTTGCATAAATATATAGTAGAGTGTTCAGAGACCTGAATTCTAATTCTAAACCCAGTAATGATGTGTAGAATTTGTATCAGCCATATCACCTCTGGCTGTCTCAGTTACCTCTTGTGAAAAATGAGATAATAATACTTTCCCATCTTAGCAAAGTGTTTTGATATCCATAGAGAAAAGTGATATAAAATTTTAAATTATTATAACTAATTAGCCATCATTTATCTTCTAAAAATTAAGACTATCATAGTTTTCATTATAAATTAATTCCTATCTGGAAAATGCTTTAGGCTGAAAGAGGGTATGAACATTTCCGCCTGCGTTAATATCTGGGTTCTAAAGAAAGCTATTGCAGTGTTCACTGTGCATATTACCGTGATGGTGTTCAAGCACTGTGCCAAAACAAATTTTGAATTTAAAGACTCTGAGGAGGCTCAAGGCGGGGGACATGTCGACTTTGGTTGCAGATTCTGGGTTTCATGGGTTGACTGACGCAGAAAACTTTCGAGTAGATTCACTGTGACAAAGATATGCATCTCTCTGTGAATGCTGTTTTTCTTTTCCTGGGTTGGGGGTTTTGGGGGGGTTTTTTGTTTGGGTTTTTTTGTTTGTTTGTTTAGTTGGTTTTGGTTTTTTGAGAGAGTTTTCCTAGTTTAACTAGAATTAAGGCTTTTGATACTGAAAACCGAGATAGTGGCAAGTAGAACTGGTGTGAAGCGGGGAAAAAAAACCGCAACAAGTTGGCAACTAGACATTTTTGCCAACCCTAATTATACACTATGCCTCACCAGGACAGTATTATTCCTGCACCCCGCCCCCCCCCCCCCCCCGCCCCAGTCCTAGTAATTCAAGATGCTGACCTGAAACACTATACAGATCTACATCAGTTCCACCATTTAGCTTTCTAAGAACTCACTCAGGAGTGAATTCAGGTTTACTTTGTTTCAGTGGCCAGTGCTATAAGCTGTGAAGCTCCATTTTCTTTCAAATTGCCTTTCATTTAGCTACATTCACAAAAGCCACAGCTCACCTCAGAATGGAGAAATGTGTTCATTTGGGTATATTCTTTCAGTTATTTCAAAACTAAGATGTTTCTTGGCAATTTTGCTGCCACACAGAATCCTTATATATAGGAGCTTCTCAAAAATTCTCAGTTATTTTGGACATTAAGAGATTTCTCATCTCAGACAATTGTCTCATTTATTCAAGATATGGGATAATTAAATCAAAGGGGTGTTTATTTAGTAACACATAAACAAATTCACTGAGATGACACCACTTTCTTCGTATTTTGTCATCCTACATTTTTCCTCTTTCCAGAAAAAAAAGGTGTTTAAATGTGTAAACTTCATAAATGCAGTGCTTGCCTTCATAAATCCCATGACTGACACTTCAACTGCATAAAATGCATCAAATTAAATAATGATCAAAATGCAGCCCACAATTGTACTTTAGAAACAGCATATCTCTGCCCCACCATTAACTGTGTGACTGTGCTTAGAGATGTCACCTAACTCACCTCAGCTTTTACATCTACAGAAGAGTGATAATCAGTTTTGTCCACTAATTCAGGATATGTAGAAATAGGGAACTATTACTGCAGAACATAAGTGCAGTGCTATTAGTATCAGTAATAAGCAAGAGATTAAAAATTCCTCTCTGCACTGTGCAAGCAGTAGAGTTTTGCAAAACTTACTTTCATTCAAGAAAATTTAAAGTCTTTTAGTGCCTATATACACAAAGAAAAATATCCAAGTGTAAATCAGGCATAGCTATCCAGTGCTGTCTGCATATCATTATCAGTCAGCATTACTACAAAATTAGTAATAAAAGTCAGTTTTAGGCAGTCAACCCAAAATCCCAGGGAAGAAATTTTTTGTACTAGAGAATATTGCTGTCTCTCTTACACTAGCTAGAAGACTTGAGAGCAAGGACAATAACAGAAGATATCAATTGTCACAGCAGTTAAGGTTAAGTATATGAAATATTTACTAGGCAGAGAATGAGACAGCAAGGATAAAGCTACAAAGCAGGATCTAGACACATCATCTTTAGCATAGCCCCATTGTCTCTTTTTCCCCCCATCAGAGACAGAAAAGAAGTGGACAGGGGGGAGCCCTACTTAAAACCTCACTATTGCTACATTGTGCACATTTAAAATATTTTCTTATAAAATCAGGAGAAATAAAACCTAACTCTAATTTCCAACCTTACAACCAAAGTAGTCCTCTCTATGATCCAGATGTCCTAGCTCTGTCTCATGCAAGCAAAAGTTTCAAGTCTCTTAAAGTCTGCCTTGTGAATAAAGGTTACCAGGTTTTTATTAAGCAGAAACAGGTGACATCACCAGTTACTTATTAACTTGCAGTATAAAGGAAAATCATAAAAGTGAACACAAGAACAGTGCCACAAATACAACAGGTAATAACTGCCTCACAATCAGTAAAGCAAAACCAACAAGTCCCACATTTCAAATGAAGTACAGGACGGTCTATCTCAGCTGCAGAGCATTCATTCCTGTTTCACTTTTCCAAAGCTAAGCATCTACATGAGAATAAAGGCTTTTCGTTTCCCAAAAGAAAAAGGCTTTTCTTTTCCACCTCTGTGTAGGAAGATTGGCCCCAGACTTCACCATGCAGAGGTGGTGGCACCAGCCTCACATATAGGTGCAGGCCTGGCACTGCCTCAGCCTTACAACTCTTCCAAGGCCGCCTTCCACCTGGACACCAGGAAAAGGCCACGGCGAGGCAGAAGCGCCCCGCGACAGGCTGTTTTGCAGGGGATAGCAAAGGGGCAGGCAGGGGACACCTGGAGCTCCTCAGGGAGAGCAGGGGAGGAAGCCTCTGAGGGGCCACGGGAAGGGTGCCATAGAGGGGACCCAGGGGGGTGCAGTGAGGAGATGTCCCGGCAGTGGGCAGCGGCGGGTCCATGAGGAGCGGGGTGACTACCGGGAGCAGGTCCACGGGACGCGGGGACACACGAGGGCCTGCGGGTCCCCCGAGGGGCGACGTGGGGCCGGAGCGAGCCCTGACCTTCCCCACCACCCCGTACCTGGGGCCTCCTCCATCGCGGCGTTACCGGTTTCCAGGCAACCGCTCTCGCGGCGCGCAAAGCGCCCCGGGAGCTGTAGTTCGGCGGGGTGGGGTGTGCGCATGCGCCGACTCCTGGGGCGTGGCGGGGACGTCCCTCAGGCGGCGGTGGGGGCTGGCACCTGCTGGCGGCCGTTACCTGGTGTAACGGCCGGGGCTGAGGGAAGCACAGTGCAGTTCCCATTCCGCCATAAATTAAGAGGGGCCGGTGGGTGTTAGTTTGTTAATTGTGGGATTGGGGTTTTTTTTTAAAGTAACATCTCTTTTGGCCACCGTTGCGGTCTTTTCAAAACCCAGCGGGAAAATGAAATGAATTCCCTAAACTTTCTGCCCGCGAGACGAAGCAAGTGCTTCCGCGCGCCGGTCAGTTACGGCCTATTTCCCCAAATGGCAGAGCTCGGGCGAAACCGCCTATCTGTGTCCGTATCTTCACATACACCTGTGTGCATTTTTTTTTATATACAATTTTTTTTCCAAGCAGTTTCTGAAGCTGGCGGCTTGTATTTTTTCTGGCTTTCGGGCGGAGGGTGCAGGTGCGGAGGAGGGAGGAAGTGAGGCGTACCTGCTGCCGGGCGGGCGGGCGCCAAGGGGCCGCGGAGGGAGGGGACTGAAGCCGGCGGCAGCGCCCGGCCCTGGGCCAGGTGCCACGGGAAGGGGAGGGCCTGTGGGCGCGGCGGGGTGGCCCGGCGCGACGTCCCCGGGCGCGCAGAGGAGGCAGCGCCATGGCCCCGCGCGGGCGCTGCTGGTGGGCGCTGCTGCTGCTGGCCTGGCTGCTGGCCGGTGAGTTGGGCCGCACCGGGGCGGCGGCGGGGTCTCGGCCCCCTCCCGGGACCCCTCCCCGTCCCGGGACACCCGTGTGGCACAGGGGGCCGGGACCCGGGAGCGCCCTCGGGTTTCGCCCCGGGTTAACGTGGTGCGGAGGGGGGAAGGGGTGGCCTGCCCCCGGGCGAGCGTTGTTACCCCCTTGGTGTCCCTCCCCGCCGGGCGGAAGAGCGGGGCTCTCCCGAGCTAGGCACGAAAGCCATGCGGAGTGGAGTTTCGTTACCCCAAAGGTGCGCCTAGCTGCCCTCCTAGGAGGAAGTGGCCGCCTGCTTCCTGGCGGCCTCCAGTATCGCTCGTGTGGTATCCAGTATCGCCAGCTTGGTTTGGACCTGAGCACAGGGTACAAACACATAGGGGTTCCCCTTTGGCTTGTCACAAGCGCCCATCCCAGCCTTTGCTGCTAGCTCAGCAGCTCCATCCTCTTTGGGGATCTGGTGTAGCTGCAGTGCTTCCATACCTGCTAGACGCATGCTTATATGGACAACAGGAACTCACCTCCACGTCCACAGGCGGCCTTCAGCAAGCAGAGTCCTTTCTACAAAGTTTTGCGGGTTTCCTGACAGCTTCTTATCTCCTGTAGGAAATACAGTGATCATTTTGCTGCTTGGATGCCTGGGACTTTGCTGATGATTCAGCTTTAAATACCAAAGTTCAGTTTTTCACAGAGAACTAATAAAGAAGCAACAAAATACGGACATATGCTTGTTGATTGCCTTGCTTGACAGCCGCATTCCTGCATGATGTTCTAGCTAAAACTTGGCTTCTCTGGCCCTGTGTGTCTTCACGGTGTCTTCAGCGCAAAGCCACAGGCCTGAGGTAGCGGTAACTTACTAGGTTGGTAGTGGCCAGATTTGTTCTTTCCAAGCAGGATAAGAAGGGTAGCAGCATGCAGTGGAGCAATGCAGTCCAAGTTTAGGAACCAGCCTTAATTTCCCAACTTTTCAGTTTTCTTGGAGGAGGTTAGTATGAAACATCAGATGTACAGAGACATCGGACTGTCCTCCGGCAGGAACAGTAGGTTTTTAACCTCTTTAAAAAACTAGGAATTATCTTTCAACTCTTCACTCTTTTGCAGAACAGAGGTAATAAGAAAGGATCCCTTTCATAACGAGCTTTAGTTTCTGTAAGTGAAAAGCATGTAGTGATTTTGAGTATTTTATTCTCACTTGAGAGATGCTGCTGTAGGAAACCCTTGGAAAATCTGTTCTGTTTCTATGAGCCTCAACAGGTCAGAGTTCATATGGGAATTCATTTGATCGCCAATGAGATCAAGGTTTTGGCCAGTCTTGAGAGCTTGGATTTTGGATTGGGTTCATTTGATTTCCTGCTGTAAGATCCTGTGGGTCAGCTATTTCACAATGAAAGCTGAAACAAGATGTGTTGAACTGCAATGTAGTTAAATAAGACCCTCTGTAACTGTCTGTCACCTGTTGACGTTGCCTTGCCTACAATATTGTAAAAATTAGAGATCCTTGGTTTTGCTAGCAGTTTGCACAGCTGCTGGTATTTCTACATTTAAGTGCATGTGTGTATATTTTATTTTTCAGAAAAGCCTTGGATTCAGAGTGTGCCCTGGTCCTCTGTGTTTGTGTGGTATTTTTAAGGCAAATGAGTTTCCTCTGCCTATATTTTGAGTTAGTTGACCAGGAGTCCGTTTCCAACCAGAAAATAAGCAAGTTCTGCACTGACAATATCCTATTGCAGAATTACTTGTTGAGGCAGCGTTGCACTTCTGCAGTGTGTTTTCCACCTGGTGGAAACTGGGTGAGCTCGTATTTGCCTGGCACGTACTGCGGAGGTGCAGCCTAAGAGGACACTGAAAGAATGGTGTTTGCAGTTGTGATCCAGATGTTACTACATAGTCCCTTGTTCCCTTGCTCTCATCCTGAAAACAGGGAGGAGAGGGAAGGTCTTTGAATATGCAATAAAAATTGAGTGCTGGTTCATGGTGACCCTTTCAGTTGGTACCTTCCAAGCCTCCCCCTCTGCTCCCCTCCTTTCCTGCTGTTGTGCTCCCCAGTTAAGAAGCAACTAGCATAGCACTGCAAACACTGCCCTGTTCTCCAGGGTGTATTTCAGACAGGGCATCCCACACTTGCTCTGCACTGTTTGTATTCCCTTATCAAAGGCAACCGGTGATAACTTCACTATTGTTAATGACAAGCACAACTTACTGTATTATCAAAGTTTAAATAAGATAGAGATGTTTCTGGAGTGTGGCTGAAATAAAGCATAGCTTATGAGAAACATTGTAAAATCTTCCTCAGTGGGGGCAGCTGCTTGGATACAAAAACGCTATGGAGGTTGTTACAGATGAGTTCTAAACATACATAACAATAGCTTCATTAAAAAGGAAAAATAGGGTAATTGATGTGTGCTGTTCCGAAGCAGCGATAACCAGATTAAGTTTAACTATGATGCTACAGCTGAAAAGTTGTATTGTCTTAATCCTGGTCACTGCTAGATAACATTCTGATGACTGTCTTAGCAAGACCTTGATAAAATTCATTTGGTCTTTATACGAGCGGATGGCACTGCAGAACTTTCCTGGTTAGGATGACAAGCCAAGGCAATCCCATCCTGCATGCTTCTGGGCCCAGTGAATTATCTCCCTCAGCTTGGAGGGACAGTTTTCCCATGCAGGAGGAGAACAGAGTGATAATGGCTGCTAACAGTTGCTTTGGAGAAAATAATTCAGTCCGTAAGGCAGGCCAATGCAGCTGGCTCAAGCTGCCTTCTGTCAGGGAAAGATGGGACTCACGTTCTAACCAGAATTTGTAACTCTGGATGGCTTCAGCAGAGGGGCTGGTGAGGTCCATAGGTGCAGGTCCTGGATGGGGCCGAGGGAGATATACTTCAGTTGTTGGTCTGGTGCAGAGTGAAAGTTGTGATGTGAGGTCTGTTCCTGCTGGCTGACTGCCTTCTGTGTTCTCGTTTGCAGGTTGTCTCTCCCTCCTGGTGACAGTGCAGGATGTTGAGCGTTATACCACCTTATTTGCCACTGTTGTCCTCAAGTGTGACTACAGCACCTCAGCACAGCTGCAAGACGTGGTAGTGACCTGGCGCTTCAAATCCTTCTGCAAGGACCCCATCTTTGACTACTACTCAGTCTGTAAGTCAGGCTTGTCCTCCAAGGAATCCTTCTTCAAATGAAAAGGAAGGGGAAGGTAGACTTACTGGGGAATACAGGCATTTGACCTCTTCCTGCCCACAGACCAGGTCGAGTGGTGGTATTTCCCTGTCCCCCAAGAAAAAATAGGTCATGTCTGTGATTTCCTTTGCAATATCAAGGCTTTATGATATGATGTTGAAATCCCAGCCAAAGCAACTCATTTGTCCTCCTTGTCATCAACTCAGAAGGCAGAGAGGCTTAACCATGTTTGACATGTCAATCTTGGCAGCCCCATCTTATGCTTCAGCATGTTTGAAAGCAAGGGCACTGCAACAGGTGGACTGGATGATTCCAGGGGGGACTGCATGGTTGGAGCTAGATACCTGTGACCCGATGTTACTGATTTTAGGAAGCAGAAGAAACACATGCATTTTGGAGGGCAGAAAGACTTCTAAGTAATAACATTTAGTACTGGTGGCAGCACTTCATGTGCAGACATTCTGGTGTATGCAGCCTTAATTCAGGAGTGTTTAAGATGGTTCTTAAAATGATATGCAAACTGCATCCTGGAGTGCCTCAAACACAATATAACCAGCTGGTCAAAACAGGTGATTATCATGCTATGTTTAGCATTGGTGTGGCCTCACCTTGAGTACTGTGTGCAATTCTGGGTCCCACAATTTCAGAAGGATGTGAAGGTCCTTGAATGCATCCAGAGGAGGGCAACAAAGCTGGTGACAGGGCTGGAAGGAATGTCCTATGAAGAACGGCTAAGGATTTTGGGTTTGTCCAGTTTGGAGAAAAGGAGGCAGAGGGGCGACCTCATGGGTCTCTACAGCTTCCTGAGGAGGGCAAGTGGAGAGGGAGGTGCTGAGATCTTCTCTCTAGGATCCTCTGACAACTCGTGGGAATGATTCAAAACTGTGCCAGGGGAGGTTCGGACTTGACATTAGGAAGCATTTCTTTACTGAGAGGGTAGTCAGACACTGGAACACGCTTCCTAGAGAGGTGGTCGATGCCCCAAGCCTGTCAGTGTTTAATAACATGCCCTTAATAACATGCTTTAACTTTTGGACAGCCCTGAAGTGGTTGGGCAGTTGGACTAGATGATTGTTGTAGGTCCCTTCCAGCTGAACTATTCCTATTCCTATCCTATTCTATTCTCTATAAACCCTGCAGTATGTTTAAGCTGGACAATCTTAGCTTAACTGCACTCTTAAGACTGAGCCCAGAGTGGGGAGCCTGGACTTATTTGGTGTCTTGGTGCCCAAACTCTCCTTCGTACAGTTTGGATGAGTTGGGTAGGCATGTTACCCAGTGCTCTAGAGCCTAGTCCACAAACAGGTGGGTCACTGGCTCTGCTGATCCCAGCATAATGTGAGTGCTTTGAGCCCAGGCTTAAGCTAATAGCCCCCAACAGGACCGGAAAGCATGAAGGTCATGGTGTTTGCTTAGTTGGATCTGCTCTTCATGATCCATTGCAGATAGAGAAATGGAGGAGCCTTTGACAAGCGTTGTCCTCGCCTCTCTTCATTGCAAGCCCTTTACAGACAATGCTGACTCTGTGTGTCAGTTGTCTCCCCAAATCTCAGCTCCCAAATACCTGGAAAATAGTTTAGATTGTGAGTCTGTCATAAAAGTATTGGACAGAAATTGCCTTAAGCCCTCCATTAATCCTGGTGGGTGTCTCTACACGTAATCCTTAGCTGGAATCAGATGATGGATTCTTTTGTCTTTATGAGTTCCACAACATCTAATGGGATACAGGAGGGAAAGGGAGACAATCTCTACATCAGTTCATGTATGTCTGGAGATTTTGTTTGGTAAATAAACACACTTGTTTTAGTTCCGGTACTCCTGGGAGTTTCATGACTTTTTTTCCTTGCAGTTTATCTCCATGCTGGGAGCTGCCCTCCAGCCTACTTCTTTAGCTTCTTTCCACTGTTATTCTTTCAGTTGTGAGTACAGGAGGAGTCTCCTCTGCAGCTCCTGCATTCTCAAAATCTCTGCCATTCCTGTGGCTCCACCTCTGTTTGCTTTTGAGTACTCCAAAGCAACTTGTCCTTGCTGGTTTAAAGCCATGTTTTGTATTACTAAACCAAAGCAAATGCACACATGCATTCAAGAGTGTCTCTGCTGCTCACAAGGGGATAGAAATTGGTCCTTTGAAATAACTTTTGGCATCTTATTTGATGATGTCTGTTTGTAGCATACCAGGCTGGTTTAGCTCTTGGCCAGGACCCATCTGATGACTGCAATGACAGCCAGCGAAAGGTGCGCATTGTCATCCAGAAATACGGGCAGAAGGAGCCTGTGCTGGGGATCGACTACCAGCAACGAAAGATCACCATTCAGAACCGTAAGTGACTTGACCTCCCAGGCAGGGAGTGAACTCAGTAACTGTCCAATATCTGGGCCTCCCAAGTGAAGAGAAACATAAACATGGCTAATGTCATGTGTAGCTTACATATTCTGTGAGGTGACAATGATAAGAGTTGTGAAGGACCCTATCCCCAGCTGGCCTGAGGGTGTTGGAGTCGCTACAAGCTAGGGCTGAGCTTAGGATGCCTGAGCATTTTGCTGAAGAGTGCAAAAGTAAGCTGAGGACCCCAAGAAGCTAGAAAACAGTTCGTTCTTCTAAGTACTGCATAGTTGTCCAGGTGCATTACAGGCTTCCTGCTGTCCCTGGAGCAATAGTTGCTGCTACTGCCAGAAGAGTTATTGGGATGGCTGACCTAACAGGGACAGTGATCTGTGTTCCAAAACCAGTAGGGTTGGCAGCAGTGGGGATCTGTTAACATACATCACCCAGCAGCATGCTGGTTATTTCACTCCACACAGAACTAGTCCTGCTTCGAAGTAGCATTGCCTTCCAGCAATACAAAGAAAAAAGGGACTGGCAGTTGATGCTGTTTACAGGAGCTCTCAATGGACACAAATGGGATTGTTTGAAGGTGATGGCTACGCTTGGGAAGAGAGGAGATGCAGTACTATGTCACCTGCAGGCAGAGGGCCCTCTTAGGGGGGGGCCCTGAAAATAGTGTCTGTCAGTCCCAAATAGCCCGCTGACCTCTCAGTCTCTCTCCCGCAGGGGCAGACCTTGTCATCAGTGAGGTCATGTGGTGGGACCATGGCGTGTACTACTGCACTGTGGAAGCACCAGGAGATACCTCAGGTGATGCGGACAAAGAAGTTAAGCTGATTGTTCTCCGTAAGTTTCTGTGGTTTGTTGCTTGGGTGGCAGATACCTCCTCCTGTTCTCTTCCTCCCCTCCCCAAGATGCCTCCAGCGGTGGAGAGGTGCTCAGTAACTTACTATGCCCAGGTACATCAGGATCCTCTTTCTCTCTCCATTTTCCCATAGACTGGCTCACAGTACTTCTCATTGTTCTCGGTGGCCTCCTCCTCCTTCTGCTGATTGGAGTATGCTGGTGCCAGTGCTGTCCCCAGTATTGCTGCTGCCACATTCCCTGTGTCTGCTGCCCAACCCGGTGCTGCTGTAATCAGGAAGGTGAGATTCAAGCAAATGTGCATCCATTCATGGCTTCTGGCAAGACAAAAGCTTGACTGGGAGCTTGCTGAGCTCCACTTTCGCCCTCCAGTTCCATGTCCATATAGACTGAGACATTTCTTTGGTCATGTGATCTCCGTGACAGGCTTATTTGAGTTTAGAGGGGGGGAGCTAGTATACATGGAGCTCATCTTGCTCCTCTGTGTCCTACTTGCAGAAGTTCCTCCTCATTCACACCTTGATACCAACTTCCCTCGTGTTATCCAGGGCATGATCAGCTCCCTTGTATGAGGAGCTCAGGAATTTTCTTCCCCATCTTGTAGTTCACGTGCATGTGAGGAAGGCAAGCAAATGCTTGGTACTACTCTCCAAACTGGCCTAACTTTCAAGTGTGTTGCTCTGACAGGTAATTATGTAAAAATTTGGAATGTTCTATCTTCATCTTATTTTCAGAGCTGCTCCTTCCACAAGAAAAAGGTATTGTTTGGTTTTGTTTGAAGAAGGAAGTGAGGAGAAAGAAAAATGGTTTATTTTGGTGGCCAACCCTGTAAATGCATTCTGAGGTTTTGAGGGTCAAGAGAATCTTTGTTGTCCATAGTTTTTAGCAGTAATAAAGATTCTGCAGCCAGACCCTGTCATCTTAATAAGGCCAGTGTTTGATTTTTGGCTACTCAGGTCTTACAACCTCTGTGTTCCTGTAACTGAAACTTAGTAGCAACACAATGTAGAATAGCCCCCCTGCAGCTTACACAATCTGACAGGAACAAAATGCAACAAATACCTTTATTTATCACTGAAATCACCAGATTCTTCCCCAGATGCTACACGGAGAAGATTTATGAATAAGGAGCTATGTTTCTGGTTTCCCTTTACCTGCAAAAGAGCTATTTGGTATACCTTGGGTGTTAGTAAACTGTAAGCATTTTAGAATCATAGAATAGTTTGGGTTGGAAGGGACCTTTAAAGGTAATCTAGTCCAACCCCCCTGCAGTGAGCAGTGACATCTTCAACGAGATCAGGTTGCTCAGAGCCCCATCCAACCTGACCTTGAATGTTTCCAGGGATGGGGCATCTACCACATCTCTGGGCAATCTGCTCCAGTGTCTCAACACCCTCATTGTAAAAAATATCTTCCTTACATCTAGTCTAAATCTACCCTCTTTTAGTTTAAAGCCATTACCCCTTGTCCTATTGCAACAGGCCCTGCTAAAAAGTTTGTCCCCATCTTTCTTGTAGGCCCCCTCTAAGTATTGAAAGGCTGCAGTAAGGTCTCCCCTGAGTCTTCTTTTCTCCAGGCTGAACAACCACAACTCTCTCAGCGTTTCCTCATAGGAGAGGTGCTCCAGCCCTCTGATCATTTTTATGGCCCTCCTCTGGACTTGCTTCAACAGCTCCATCTCTTTCTTGTACTGGGGACCCCAGAGCTGGATGCAGTACTACAGGTGGGGTCTCACGAGAGCAGAGGGGCAGAATCACCTCCCTCGACCTGCTGGTCACGCTTCTTTCGATGCAGCCCAGGACACGGTTGGCTTTCTGGGCTGCAAGCGCACGCTGCCGGCTCATGTTGAGCTTCTCATCAACCAGCACCCTCAAGTCCCTCTCCTCAGGGCTGCTCTCAATCCCTTCATCGCCCAGCCTGTATTGACACTGGGGGTTGCCCTGACCCATGTGCAGGACCTTGCACTTGGCCTTGTAGAACCTCATGAACTTCATGTGGGCACAGTTCTTGAGTTTGTCCAGGTCCCTCTGGATGGCATCCCATCCCTCAGGCATGTCAACTGCACCACCCAGCTTGGTGTCATCTGCAAACTTGCTGAGGGTGTGCTGAATTCCACAATGTCATTGATGAAGATATTAAACAGTATTGGTCCCAATACAGACCCCTGAGGGACACCACTTGTCACCAGTCTTCATCTGGACACTGAGCTGTAGACCACTACCCTCTGGATGTGACCATCCAACCAATTCCTCATCCACCACATAGTCCACCTATCAAATCCATATCTCTCCAATTTAAAAAGAAGGATGTTGTGGGGGATCATATCAAAGGCCTTACAGAAGTCCAGATAGATGACATCCGCAGCTCTTCCCTCATCCACTGATGTAGCCACTCCATCATAGAAGGCCACTAGGTTGGTCAGGCAGGACTTGCCCTTGGTGAAGCTATGCTGGCTGTCTTGAGTCACCTCCCTGTCCTCCACGTGCCTTAGCATAGCTTCTAGGAGGATCTGTTCCATGATCTTCCCAGGCACAGAGGTAAGGCTGGCAGGTCAGTAGTTTCCAGGATTCTCCTTTCTACCCTTTTGTCGTGGTTTAAAAATGGGTGCAATGTTTCCCTTTTTCCAGTCACCAGGGACTTCACCTGACTGCCGTGACTTTTCAAATATCATGGAGTGTGGCTTGGCAACTACATCAGCCAATTCCCTCAGGACTCTGGGATGCATCTCATCAGGTCCCATAGACTTATGTATGTTCAGGTTCCTCAGGTGGTCACAAACTTGATCTTCTCTTACAGCGGGAGGGACTTTGCTCCCCCAGTCCCTGATTTGTAGTCCATCTACTTGAAAGGTTGCCAGTGAAGACTGAGACAAAAAAGTTGTTGAGTACCTCAGACTTCTCATCTGTTGTTACCAGTTTGCCAGTCTTGCTCATAATAGATTTAAGCTTAATTTGCTTAGCCCTTGCAAAGAGTGAACAGAGCATCTCTCTCACTTGCTAAAAGCAAAACAAAACACAACACTTTCTGGGGGCTTTACAAGCTGTCAAGTAAAATGCATGGTGTTGAGTAGGCTATGGAAATTTGGCAGAAAAATTAGTTCCCATGAAGGGAGAGAGAGGTGATGGAGATGAAAGACTCACACCTCCAGACTTCCTAGTTCTCATCAAAAAAGGGATTCAGAATATGTGTGAGTTCTTTTTTGTTTTCTTCTATGCTGTAGGAGATGATAGCATGCTCCAGACTGCTGCTGCTGTCTTTCCTGCCTTCTGTTGAGGATAGGTAGGAGGGATTCTTGCGGGGTTCCCAAAACCTCTTCTTGCTCATGAGAGAAGGTACAGATGAGTCCAGCCTCCTTGACTGGCTGCTGGATTCTGTGGCCGTAATTTCCATTCCAGCTGCCTGTCCTCTTTATCCACTTTGCAAGGGATCCTTGTGCCTGCTCCCCTCTGCTAGTGCACGTTCTCTTCACTTCATCCTGCCTCTGACTTACTTTTTGGACTCCAAGAAATGAACTGGAGGCCGTAAAAACCACAAGAAGATAGATACAGGAGGCATCTTAAAAAACAGTCCTTAGGAATAACAGTTCCACACAGCTCAAGAGAAGTCAGAAATCCTCCACTAAGTCAGTGTGAGCTGAGCACGGGTGATTTCTTCCCAATTATTGGCCACTAGAGGGTAGCCTAGATTTGCTGAACAGGCATAGACACCACTGAGGCAAGGCAATTCTGGGTGTTTTAAAGTCAGGTCATTAACTAACATGATTTTGAACCTAGTAATAAAAGAAGCGCATTGTTTGAGTAATTCAGAATTGGTGTACAGAAATATTAAACATGCCTCAGGAGCAAGCCAATTACATTTCCCAGGGAAAGCTCTGTGAAAAGCCCACCAGGGTAAATATAGGTATGACCTCCTTCTGTTCCTATTAGTTCCTTTTCTACTGTGGACATCTTCCACTAATGAATTGGTGCAAAATAGGATATACTTGCACTTGGGTCTGGCTAGGTTGGAAAATATTTTTTTTTATAATTGGATAATTGGCCTAGCAGCTGTAAAGTCTGTCAAAGGTGCAGAACAACCTTTCTCAGCAGGGAGTAGGTGGAAGGACCAATATGACATCCTGCCAAAGTTTTATAGCAGGTATGAGTTTTGGAACTAGGGTGAATCTGACCTTCCTCAGATAAATATGGTCACTTTAAAAAGAGATCTGTAACCTTCCTTCCATTTTGCAGATGGGGAACCAGAGTACTGAGTTCAGTGTTCTATATAGATATCCTGTTCAAACTGGAAGGCAAAGTATCTGCGGAAGGAAGAGAGGATGAAGGTAGTGAAGGAAGTCCAAGGGTAGTTCTGCATTTGTTCAGCTGTAGGGAGAGATCAGAGAATTACAGGAACAGGATGACTTTGGTCCTAGCGACTGCCTTCATACCCTGAGAAGGGGAATCCTAAGCAGGTATGCCCACAGCTGCTGGGCCTTTCACTCCTCAGGCAAAGACTGTGGTCAGAACCAAAGGACATGCTCTCAGCAGGTTCTAGGACATTCTGAAGGTGATAACTGGAGGAACGGGAGAGGAACATATAAGGCCTTTCCCTTCTTTTTATCCTTTTTCACTTTCCTCTTTTTCTCTTCAAGTTTGAAAGCTGAACTGCAGGAAAATCCCTTGGGGAAAAAAAATAATGAAGTAATCTTGACATAAAATGCTTGAAAGCTGCTACCTCAGGCCACACAGCTTTGAAGAAAAATCAGAGCATTAGGATTAAAACCCCTGAAATTTCAAGCTTTGTAGTTCACTCTCGTTGAAGACAGGCTGGGGAGGGGGAAGGAGTTTGGAGTGGAGAACAAAGTGGAGCTATATGAACTGCAGGGAAAGTGAAGGATGTGTTGAGGGGCATGGTCAGTCCCTGTTTTGCTGCAAGTGGTGCTCTGGCTAAATTCAGTGAAACAGCTAAAGGAGGACATGTTTAATAACTGGAGTGCTACCTGCAATGGAGAGCTCAGTCCCAAAGAGCGTGTAGTGTAAATGCTGCCTGCTGCAGATGAACCCAGGGGACAGAATTAATTGGAGCTTAGCTGTAGCCTGGTTTCTTAAAGGAGCAAGGCTTATGCAGTCAACCTGTCTGTCTATCCTCTCTTTCCCTCCAATAGCTTTTAATTTCATCAGCCAACTTCAGCCAGATTTATCAGAGGGGTAAAAATCTCAAAAGCAATTACATTCCTGTCTTGGCTCCTGAACTGTATAGACAGGAACGTACTGTTCATGCCTAACCAGAGAAGAAGCTGCAGTAAAAGTCTGCCACTTCTGAAACTCCAGAGAAGCCATATAAGAGAAATTTTGCAAAGGCTTTGTTGCAGAAAAGCTTCACCCAGTAATGACAGACAAACTATGCAAAGCCAGGCTTTGTAAGGCCTGGGGCTTGCTGAATTTTGCTTGTAAACTTGAGGTTTGATTGTCTGTGGTAGAAGAAGAAAGTTTCTCTAAGATGTTTTTAGGTGTTCCCAAAAAAGAAGCTGCAATGAGTGATGGTTTTGAAGATGGGAATGGTGAGGTTGTCTGTGTAGAGGAGGTAAGATGGAAGTGCTGAAAAAAAGTGAAGTGGAACTGCAGCCTGACCTCACGAGTAGGGGCCTGGAGTTAGCAGTGGTGGAAAAGCCGCGAGGGAGAGAAATTTCCACTGGGTTTGCTCTTTTGGCACACTGGACGTTGCTGTTGAGAACAGGAAATTTAGTTTGTTCACCAGTTTGACCACACTGTCCTAAGGGATTTAATTTTAGCAGTCATGCTGAGGTAAATTATAGAGAGAGGCAACAAGAGTGGTTGAAAGACTAGAAAGGAGGAAGCTTGACAATGCATCTCTGAGTGCCTTATTTGTAGAACAGAGAGGAAATAATGGAGTATGGTGTGGAAAATATGATCTGGACAGAGTTTACATGAAGATGGCAAAAAAAAAAAGGTCTTGTTTAGCTATAATTCAAAGTCAAAAGGGAAAAGGAGCAATGATGAGCTGAAAGAGTTTTAAGAGGAAGAAAACAGTGTGGTATGTCTTGCTGTATGAAACATTATTTCCCA
This sequence comes from Grus americana, assembly GCF_028858705.1. NCBI lineage: Eukaryota > Metazoa > Chordata > Aves > Gruiformes > Gruidae > Grus > Grus americana. The sequence continues at coordinate 93,001,374 of NC_072852.1, read as the reverse complement.
TCTTTCTGCAAATGTACTCGTGACAGGGCAGGTAGAAGTCTTGCATTTGTTTATGTGCTGTGTACTCAAGCATAGTGTCATTTGTTCCCAGTTGCTGGAACTGTACCCTGAATGTCAGGCAGTAATGCTTTTCTTCTGTTTTAGGTATCTTTTTGAGGCTGTACAACTTTATATTGTAATTTCCTGTGCTCTGTTCTACCTTTGTCATAGGGTGGAGAGAGCTTTTCATTCTGTGAATTTCCTGTATCTGATCACATCCAAAGGCTACAGTGGTATGTGGTCCACAAGCTGTGCTCTCTGGATAGCTGCTGTAAGCTTTCCTCTTCTTTTACAGTACTGGAACGGCATCGGTTCATGAAGCGGGCTCAGGCACTCGCACCTTGGATGTCACCCAACATGTTCTACGGAGGTGGCGACAGGAACTCGCAACTTTCCTCTTACCAGCTGAACCCTCTACTGCAACAAGGTGAGACCACAGGCATCATTTCAGAGGGAAATCGGGATGAGAAACAGGTAACTTCTCAGGGAGCTTCAGCAAAGGCTGAAACTTTAGCCTCTCTACTACAAAAGAGAGAAAGATGTTCCTAGCATGACTGCATGTCCTAGCATGACAGCTCTGCTACATCTGCAGCATATTATAGACTTGCCTGGGTGGATAAATACAGCCTATCCATGTTAAGTGTCTTGCTAGGCTCAGTACTGGGTGAAGTAGTTTAATGCTAACTAAGGTATGTCTGTGCTACACCCAAGTGACTGCAGGGTAAATATACCCAGCTTATCTCGCTTCATGTGGTAGAGGAGGGTACTGTCTCTTTGTTCTACTGTGTTGGTCACGGTCAACTCCTTATAGCCAAAATTGACATGACAAGTGAGGTGCAATTTGTTTGAGTTCTTATCAAATGTCTAGTCTTCAAATGATTAAGGGCAAACTGCCTTCTGTGCAATAGATCTAGCCTGCATGCAGCAAAAAATGAAGGACTCTTTAATGAACCAGGAAGAATTTTCCAGTTGTTCTGTCCCAAAATCGCTTGTATTAGTGGTATTTATTTGTAACTTTAATGGAGGAGGGAAGATGGAGTCTCTGAAGTCCTAGAGAAATAAGTAATAAGATAACTTATTACAAGTAATATTATTTAATCACCCAAGGAAAATAGGGGAATTCAACATAATGACTTCTCAAATAAATATAACATATTTTTCATCTGAAATTAGCTTTTCATCACATCAACAGTCTTAACTGTTGTTTGAAGAAGTAGTTTGCAAACATCTTAAATGCTAGATTCAAGATGTTTGAGTATATACTTTTTTAGCCCACTAGTTAATTCTACAGTTACCATTTTTACCTCTTGCTCAAAGCAGGACTGTCACCAACCTCAGTCACATTAGCTATGGCTTTGTCCAGCTGATTCTTGGAAACCTGCAAGGATGGAGATTCCATGACTTCTTTAGGTAACTGTTCTAGAGCTGGACCAGTCTCCTAGTGAAGAAACTTCTCCATTTGCTACTTATATCTATATATGCATGTGTGTGTGTGTATGTGTGCATATATATATAAATTTCTTTTTGTTTTGCAGTATTGGTTCATATTTCTTCCAGTTTGATGAGATATAAGGGGAAATACTATGAACTTTCTCTGACTTTTTTTTAAAAATAAAATTTGTTATCAATACTGTAGGAAAAAATGTTCCTCTCTCTAAAGACATAAACTATATTTCCAGGTGTGCTGGATGAGTTTGATTTCTTACCTCTGTGCTGCCCAAAACACAGATCATGCTACAACTTACTAGTTACTATTCTTTGCACATTACCTTGTATGGTTTGGATGTGCTGGTTGTGGTGCTTGAGACTCGCGCAGCTTTTGCAGTGAGGAGGAGCAGGAGAAGAGAGGCTCAAGAGGGACTCAGCCAGGATCATTAGTGCAGAAGAGCCCTCTATTTTTTCCCCTTGACTTGCTGCGTTCTCCTGTGCTTTCATCCTTAGATGTGTCTCTGCAGAACAGTCTTCCTCTGGTGCAGCCACAAGCTCAGCTTTCCCCTAACAAGGGCGTTTTGGACTATCTGGAGTCTGAAATCCAAAACCTTAACATGTCACAGCTCCGGCCACCCTCCCACCAGCGGCAGGCTGTGCAGCCCAGCTTGCTGTCCTCCCTTGGCTCCGAGATCATGCCACCTCCTCTCACTGATCACATCTCCTCCATCCATGGGAGCAGCAACTCCTCACGGCCACAGAGAGCTACCCGCACCCCCAGACCCTGGGACTCTGCAGCAGAGGACAGGAGGGAAAACTGGAGGCAGCACTTGCCTTCCAGTGGGGGTTCTCATTCCAGCTACAGTCGGGAGCCCTGGGACAGGCAGCGAGAGGACCATCCTCAGAGGCAGAGGACAGGCGGCTACAGTGACAGGCCTCAGCACTCCAGACGGGATGTGTCACCTCCACGGGGCAAGAGCAGCAGCAGCAGCTGCAGTTTCTATCCGGAGGAGGCCAAGGAGCGCTCCAGCCACCATCGCGGCTGGAGACAGGAGCCCAGAGGGAGGCAAGACTACCAGCACCACACCAGGAGGAGCAATAACTCAGGTCAGCGGCGGCACAGCTACTCTCCCCCTTCTCGCCGGGGGTCATGGAGCTCCTCAGAAGAGCAAGTCCGTCTCCCAGCGGCAAACCGCAGGCGGCGGCGGCAGCGGTCTCGGGAATGGCCAGAAGATAAACCCCCTAGTTATCGCTCATTAGAAGTCATCCCAGGTCAGGACAAGAAGCACAAAGACAGTGCAGGGCCACGCTCGGTGAGTCAGCTGCCTTTTTGCTTTCCCATCTAAGGGAAGAGGTGGGGTTTGGGGAGTGAGAGTGAATGTTTGTTACTTTCTGCAGCCTGTTGTCTTTCAAACGGATGGCAAAGAGCACTGGGTGCCCTGCACAACTTCGTTATGAAGAGGCTGCTGAGTTCCCTGCCTTCAGACATGTGTTGCATGGCTACAGTTCAGGGGCAAAGCGAGAAAATAAAGCAGGTCCCCTGTCGTGTCCCACATCTGGTGACGTGTTATATCCTCTCACTCCTGTCCCCATCTAGAGCCATTTGGGGCTCTACGTGTTGGGGTTAGAATAGCTGTTCTCCTGGCACTGCCTGGGGAGAAAGCACTTCCAGAGTAGGCAGCAGTACTGAGTGCCCTTCTAGTACCAGCTGGGATGTGTGTATGTAGGAATGGTTTTGTTATGGTGCTCAGAGCATGTAGGAAGACATATGATTTCCATTCATCCTTCCTTGTTCCTGAATCTTTTATTTTCTCTTGCAGGACAGAGGAAGTTCCCACAGTGCAAGAAGCATAGTTATTTAATGCCAGTACTGAAAGAACTAAGATTCCCACCAGACTCCTCTTAGCTTTTCTACTATGTAGGTTGGGATGGTTGCTTTTGATTGAACGACAACTGGCAAAAAAACCCAGATGAAGCAGCTACCCCTTAGACTTACAACTCTGAAGAATCTATGTCTAGTGCCTATGAAAGCAATACATAACCCCTTTTTATTCTTGCTGTGATTTGGAAACTTAGGTTTGCAATGGGATGTGGTATGTTGAAAACATTCTATTGGAAACAGCAGATTTTTTTTTAGTAAATGGTGTATTCCCAATCTTTAAAGAGAGATACTAGTTGTCTTTGTTAGGTGCCTTGGCACTGCAAGGACCCCAATCCATAGAATGCTGGTCTTTGCACGCCAGTTACTGGAGAATGGCTGCAATGATCACAGAGCTGTAAAGTCACAGGACAGCAGAATAATTTAGATTGGAAGAGGCCTCTGGAGGTCAAATGATCAGTCCCCCTGGGAGTTTGGTTTAGGGAGGCACAGCATCTCCTTTCTAAGGCCCTCTGTTGTGCTTCAGAATGTGTAATGTTTGCTGCTTCTGCCTCGTTGCTCATTGTGGTTGGGGCAGTTGCTTCCTTTTGTCCCCAGTAAGCCTCTCCCAAACAGAAGAAACACAGTGTTGGAAGGATGTTTGGCTGCCCTAATAAGGGCTCGCTAGCACATCTGCAAATTCCCAGCTTATCTGCCCTATACTGACTGAAACAACCTGCCCTACTTTAAGTTTAGACCTTAGTGCCTTAAAAGATACTTGTTCTAGCCTTTAACCCAGACTTGAATTTATTTGTAAACTTAAAGGGCTAAATTTACTAAGGTTTGGCCATCCCTACAGGGACTGAGCAAGGTATGACTACTGTACCTCACACTGTGGACCCAAATTTCTTTCAAACACTAGGAAGCATGGCTTTGATGGATATATCTTTCCTAAGCCATGTACTCTTTTCCATGCATTTTATATTCTCCCTTTGCTCTCTGTGCCATGTATCATATACATGGGGTGGGACAAAGGGCTCTGAAGAAGTCTTACAGTCACCGTTTTTACTATTGTCCTTGATCTTTACCCTGACACTTTTACCAGTTCTGCATATGTGGTGCATCTGATCTGCAGCTAGATTGCAGGATTTTCTCATCTATCACCTTGCAACTAGAACACAGAATTTCTGTATGCTCTGAGACCAGTTGCAAAGGAGAACAACTTGCCATTTCTCCTTGATACCATTCATTCACTGTTCTCATTTAAAATGTGCTGGAAAAAGAGAGGTTGGTTCTCTGGGTGCTGGCTGCTTCCACGGGCAACTGGCTTGCCACAGGCACTTCTTGGATTCAAGAGACTCAACGACTGGCAAGGAGCTTTTGGAGCATCTTCTGAATTATTTTGTAACCCAGAGGCACTAGAGATTGGCCAGTATCAATGACTGTATTGCCTAGCTTATTTCCCAACCAGTGCTACGTGGGACACTTGCTACTATTTGTTCTTTAATATCCCAGTTACTGATGTGCTTATGCTTTCCCTTGGAAGACTGACTTGGAGAGGCTTTCACTTTACCCACCTCCTTTTTTTTCTTCTTTTCTTTGAACAATGATGGGGAAGCAACACATTTGGAGCAAATACTCCTAGCTGGATATTCGATGCAGTTGCTGGTCAACCAAAGGCTACTACAGACAGTGCTCATTTTCCTACAGTTTCTTGGCTGACAGTGTTTATTTCTAATTCCTGTGTATGGAGATAAAGCAGGAGGACCCACTCACCTCTCTGGTTGACTTCGTTTCAGGACCAGAGGCCTATTCTTTGAAGACAGAGGGACTGTTCACCAGCAGTTGATGGCTAGCACAAAAAAGCGCCAAAAGAGCCAAAACACTAACTCCAAAGTTTGAATTCAAGAAAGGAAGGCTGTATTAAGTGTAGTCCTTGTCTGCATTAGACCCAAACTGTGAATAATGTGAACTGACCCATGAGTTACCTCTGAAATATAGGGAATTCAGTGTGTTCGCAGAACTTGCAAAGCCAGTATCACTCTTGAATCTGGTTCTCAGCCACTGGCTGTGAATCATTTTTATTCTTTAATGACATGGTGAGGATTTTATGCACCCTCTCTTCCATGATGGGCTAGTATTTTTATTAGTTAAAAGGAGTTTATGGTGACTGCAATGGCAGAAAATAATACAGGGCTCCTTCTTCCAAAACTAGCATCCTGTTTTCACTTTAGCGTTGCCCCCTGGTAACTTTTAACAGATACCCAGGGCCCTGCAGATTCTACTCTTGGAAGCTGAATTGGTGGCATAAAATTCAACTCTCTCCTTATGCTTCCAACAGGTCCATGCATCATGCAGGACAACTTCTTCCCGTCATCTCAACCCAGCCCAAACGTCCAGGTTTCAGGGAAGCGCTGCCCTTTTCTCCATCAAGAGTAGAGGCTATTGAGACATCAGTTGAGATACCAATATGGTAGCATGGGAAAGAGTTCACTTTCTTTCACATGAAAGTGTGTATAAGCCAACACGTGTCCAGAAAGCATTCCCACGAGCAAGAACCTCCTCACACAGCAAGAAAACCCAGATGACTCTGTGTAACAGTAGTAGCTATTGAAGCTTGCTGCTGTAGTACGAGCACACTAACTGCAGAGGTTGTGCTTTTTTTTGGTCTAAATCCTATGAAGGAGCCCTCCATCTTTATTTGTTCCTCTAGACCCTATAATTGAGCTAGGGTGACTCATTGTAGATTGTGTGAACACAATTTGTGCTGTGTGAAGTCTGAAGAGTTTTATCTTTATTGTACTTGAGCTCCTCTTCGGTCACTTTGTTCATATTTATAGAAACATTAAACAAAACTCTTCAGGGAAGATTGATTGTATCTCAGTCTTAATTCTGTAACTTCTTAAATTGCAACAGAAGTAGATTAGGTTATCTAGCAGGGAAGCAGAAATGGTACCAGGTTTACTGGTCCATGGACCACTGTGATTCATAAAACACCAGTTGGTGGGCTATGAAATAATGACAAAGGAAATCTTTATATGCATGCAAGCAGACAGAAAAGTAGGAAGGAAATAGGCTTTGCTTTCAATGCTTATTTCTATTTTTAATTGGCTATAAATGAAAGCTGTGTGACAGTACTGCACAATACTATGTGGACTCTTTTTTTCCGATAAGATTACGGGGTCTTTGACTTTTTAAAAGAGAGAGAGAATTGAGCAGCTCAAATGCTACACACTGAAAGAAATAACAGTAGGAAATAGCCTAGTCTCATTCTTTCTATGTTGCAATTTATTCATGCTTAATTTTTCAGCCATTCCAAAGAGATCATGTTCGTATGTCAGCCCATTTGTGATGAAAAAACTTGAATATGTTTCACATATGGGAGCTATTGCCATTCTAGACTTTTGTTCTTCCTGTCATGCAGTTGAAGGAATATACCTTACCCCCAAGAATGAATTTTCTGTGTCAGATAAAGTGCCTTGATAGCCACTGGAGTTATCCTAATTTAAAATAATAATGTAATGAGTAAGTGACCATGCCACATGGGGCAGATAAGGATGTCTGTGCTGCTCCTGTCAGCTGCTTTCCACCTCAGACCAGAGATTCATAAGAGAGATAAAATCATGTAATTTTTCTTTGATTAAGAAAGGACTTGCAATATCTGGCTTTCTTGCTTGTTTGCAGAGTGCCCTGCCATCCCGAAATGCCATTCCAGGAATGGAGGGCAAGGGCTGCTTCTTGTGCAATCATTGATCTGGTCTTGGCAAGTGCCTGTTTGGCAGTAGAAAGTGCTGAAATGCCCAGTTGCTATCTCTGGGATTGTATTCATGATAGCACTAGCTAAAGTTAGGCTGACTTCGAGGGGGGGGGAAGTTACCACAATACAAAGCTCTTCAGTGATGCATATAACTACATAGGGTAGCTAACTCCCCTCTGTGTTACTACCTCCAGCAGCACATCAGCTTAAAATACCCACTTAATATGGTTACAGCCTTCCATTTGTCAACCTGACATAGGAGACAGATGACACTTGAGGTTATATTAAATTAACCCCCACAAGTAATGACTGTTTGTTGCTATTTCTTCTAAGTTTAATGTCTATAATATGCCTTGTGGTGGTCTTCTGAATATTATTCCAGGTGTAAAAGCAGATGGTAAATGTGTAGATTCTCTTCAATGACTGTCAAATGTATAATTAAAATATAAGAGAACTTTCAACCAGTTGCTCTTGTGTGTTCTTCCTAGACAATAAATTGCTTTTTAGTGTTTGCACCAGAAATGGAACTGAAAATTCTCTGCTCTTACTTCTGGTATTAACCTTGTTATATGTTAGCAAGAATTTTCTGTTGTTATTTTTTGGACAAAAATGCAAAATGGTTTGCTTTTATGGGGGATTTTATCTTTGTTGTTCTTATTTTGGGAGACTTTTTCCTTTCTTTTTCCAAGAAAGAATATAATTTGAATAAATACTCACCAAGAGAGTGGAAAAATGTCTGGGAAACCATTGGCAGCCCTCTAATGATGTGACCCACAGTAGCAATCGCTGACTTGGCTGCCATGTCTGTAAAACGAGAACACTTAATGTTTGATTCTAAAGTACTTTGAGCTCCGTGAGAAGAAAAGTCTTGTAGAAATTTTGTTTGGTTACTAAATGAAGATACTGGTTGAGGTTTTCACACTTCCCACATGTGACAGTCACCTAATAAATAAGTGGCTGACGTAAGAATGGAGGTCTGTTGAGTCTCACACAGTAGGCTTAATTTATGCCTCATGTCCTCCCCATTCCCCTTAGCTAATGCCCTTTGTAGCTCAGCACTGCAGCCTTTCTGTCTCTCCCCCGTACTGCCCAGTGGTTGCATGTGAAAAATACAGATGGTTGGCGTGACTAAAGACCCGACGAGCACTTGGAACTTGAGCTGTGGGAAAACACGCCCTACAGTGGCAATCCTGCCACTTTTTGACTGGGACCAGATCCCCAAGGGAGAAGTTATCATAGAATGGTTTGGGTTGGAAGGGACCTTTAAAGATCATCTCATCCACCCTGCCTCTGCCTTGGGCGGGGACATGTTTCATTAGATCAGGTTGCTCAAAGCCCCATCCAACCTGACCTTGAATGCTTCCAACGATAGGGTGTCTGCAACTTTTATGGGCAATCTGTTCCTGTGTCTCACCACCCTCATAGTAACGAATTCTTCCTTATATCTAGTCTAAATCTACCCTCTTTCAGTTTAAAACCCTTTCCTCTTGTCCTATCGCTACATGCCTTGGTAAAGTCTTTGTCTTTCTTATGAGCTCCCTTTAAGTACTGGAAGGATGCTATAAGGTCTCCATGGAGCCTTCTCCTCTCCAGGCTGAACAACTCCAATTCTTTCAGCCTTCCTTTCTTCATAGGAGAGGTGTTCCAGCGCTCTGACCATTTTTTGTGGCTGTCTGGACCCACTCTTAACAGGTCCATGTCTTTCTTGGGCTGGGGGCCCCGAAGCTGGATGTTTCCCCTGGGTAAGTTTTGACTGCTGGCTCAGATGTACGCCCATCTTGTCAGCCTGTGCGAAAAGACTTGGGCATGAGGAAAGAAATGTGAGAGGGGTTCGTGCTTACCCCTGTGCAGCATTTGGTTAATGCATTTCTTGGAAATGGAGGGTAAAATACCAATGGGTATAATAGCCTCAAGTAATTTCCAACTGTCAGAGCAGTGAGGTTACGGCACAGGCCTTCCCACAGGAACAGCGGGAGCAAAATTCAGCCCAGCTCTAGCTACTGTTAATGTGGAATTTGGTCAACTTATGAAAGGGGCCTCTATGACATGGTTGCCTGTAAGAGTAGGGGACTCAGTGACCCAGGAGTTGCCTTCCACGTCTCTTAAGCTCAGGTCGGACTGACCGTCCATTACCAAATCTCAATAACAGGTCCAGAGTCCTCCACAGCTTCTTGCCTGTCCCACTGAGCTGGATGTGCTTGCAAAAGAGCAAATGGGGAAACAAAGCAGGACCTTTAACCCCTTGCTATCACTATATTAGGTCTGCATAAATGCCGGTGTCTCAGATGAGCATCTACCTCACCTTTGGCCTGAGAAAGAGAGAAAGCAGGACAGGTAAGATCTGAACTCTCTGTTCTGGGTGTTATGGACTTTGTGACTGGTATATCTAGGACATAGAGTGGAGGTGGTCTTCTATTTTGCCCCATTTCTTATTGCAAGCCCAAGTGTGAGTCCTTCTCACGCTCCGTAGCCAGGAATATTGCTGAAATGGAGGAGGGTGGGAGGGCTTTGAGGTGACCTGGATTGAAGCTGAGTGATGGATGCTCCATAAGACTCATAAGAGGGTCAAGCTCGTGGTAGGGATTGCAGACATTCAGTGATGGAAGATACGTAACCCTTTCCCAGCTGCCTTCACCAAAGTGACTACAGGCTTTAAAGCAGGTAAGATCCTCTCCTTATGCTTGTGGGAAGAAAATTTATACCTTTTGTCTACAGAGGGAGAAACTGGCTCTAGGATCAAAAATCAAGGAAGGGTGGTAACGGAGCAACTGCTGCTGGTCAGCAAATGTCTAGTGAAGATGGAGTGGTAGCTTTTGGAGGTAATCTGTGCACAGAAGGAAATAAGCATGGATGGAAATTTCCTTTACTGTGGAATAAGAAGGAGCATTGACCTGGAATACTACCTGGAACAGGATTTAGAAAAGCAGTCACATGTAACAGACTTGCAGCCTTTTTTGCCATTGCAATTCCTAGCACTGCAATGTTTTCTTCATGTTACTCGAAGTGATGCAGCCCTCTAATCCAGGGCATAAATCAAGTTTAACTTCTAAACGTCTTTCTGAGTGTGGCATGTTTGAAAAGCTTGTTTAGATGTAATGTCATCTTTTCGACGTACCAAGTACCACTGTTTCAAGAATTCCTCTAAGTCTGGCTTTTTTAATAGACAGAATAAAGGAGGTTGGATGAGGTTAAATTTGCACTTACTTGCTTTTGAGAACTTGTTCTGCCTGGGCTACTATCTGCTTCGTTAATCCTAGTGTGGAAAAGACAAGAGAACCTAGTTGGGTCTTTCCTCAACTAGAGCAAGACAAAATACTCAGGCCACTGGGTCACTGAGATGATCATTGTATGTGATGCACTCACTAGCACAATGTTCTTCAAAGCAATTTACCAAAAAAAAAATCAAACAAAAAAAATCCCACATCATTATGTATTTTTCTGTTGTACCCATGTGTGGAGGAAACCTATTCTGACCTCTGCCAGTTTTAGTGGTTTGCTCTTATGCTGAAAAAAAGGAATTTTAGCTCTTGTATAAAAGAAGTAACTTTAACTGTCATGCATTTCTTGGAGCTCTAAAAGCTATCATACATTGTGGATATTTGTGAATATACACATAAAACTACACTTGCGTTTTTATACTATTTTTTCTTCACTTCTTCAGAAGAAATGCACCGTGATCTTTCCTGTTCTGTTCTTCATGTATTGGTTAGGTTTGTTGCAAAAATTGGATGTTTAACTGACATGTTTTATTCCTCTGAAAACAAACAAAACATTGTATGCTGACTCCAGCAGGTGTCTTGGTGTAGAGAGCGGAACCAGTACTGCAAACCATGCTGCAATCCAGGGCATTGGTGATAGCTCTGATTCTGCTCCTTGGCACCACTCTCCCCGGTAAGCCTGAAAAGCTTTTCTGTCTGCCTGAGACAAGGCTCAGCTCTACGGGTTCTCACTTGCCTTAGAGAAGTTCGACCCATCCATAAAGTAGGACTGAAGCTCAATAACACAGTTCAAGACTACGAATATCTGGTGCTTGGCAGCATGAAACAAGTCAGTAGGGGCCTGGCATGAAAATTGTCCGTACCTGGTGCAAATACTCTGCCATGTAAGGCCTATGACCTAGATGCCCAAAAATGAGTGATGAGGTGCTGCTGGATGCTGCTAGAGCAAATTCTGGGTGAGGCTTTGAATCTCAGAATTTCAAGTCTCTTCCCACTGTGCCTGGGGGAAGATATCAGAGACACAAGTGACTGGAGGAGCCTCATGGGTTTTTGCCTCCTTTTTCTCAGAAGTGCACTCAAAGTCCATCTTTGAGAGAGATCGTCGTGACTGGTTGGTCATCCCCGATGCAATTGCAGCTTACATCTATGAAACTGTGAACAAGATGTCCCCTAAAGTTGGTCAGTTCTTGGTGGATGCTGCCCAGACTCCAGTAGTTGTTGTGACCAGGTATGGAAAAATCTTCTGCACTAGCGCTGCAATACCCATGGGTGGAAAGTGAGAGGGAGGAGTGGGAGAAAGAACTGATTAATCAAGTATCTGTAAGGGGAGACCCAATGGGAAAGGAATCAGCAACCAAAGCCTGATGTGACTACAATGGGAGCGAGGTGCTGGAAGGTGGGGCAGGATGATGTGGTTTCATGTGGAAGTGCAACCTCTTCCCAGGGATGCACATTGAGCATTACAATGCTCGTGGGACAGCAGGTACTGCTCTTTATAAAGTGGGTAGTGAGGGAGGGAGCCACTGGCTGTCCAGGGATCAGCTGCCCTGGAAGGGGCTGGGCAGGCAGTGTGGTGCTGTCTGTGAGGGGCTGAGTGCTGAAGGTGCCAGGAAACACTGCTGTCGCTCAACACAAATCACAGAATTGGGTCTAGCTGTAAATACACACTCCTCAAAGAAGAGGAAAGGGTTTCCTCCCAAAAGGAAAAGCATGATGACCCAAGAGATAGTTTCATGTAATTCATGGCAAACACATACTGCCTATTTCTGTCTTCTGCAGAAAGCCCCTCTAGGGCCTGCTGAGGAGCTTTGCACTCTCAGTGACAGGTAGTGTGATAACTACAGCTGACAGAGAGTACCCTCACGTATTTGTGTCTCTTACAACATACGCTGTCATCTCCTGCAGGAACTTCCTCATCAGAGAAACAACTAAACTCAGTATACTGGCTGAACAGCTGATGGAAAAAATAAAGAACCTGTGGTATACAAAAGTCCTAGGCTACTAGCCAGATGAAGACAAGTCAGTGTTTCCTGATGGGAGTTGGTAGCACCCTACAGTGTCCTCTTTCCCTCTGCCCCTACTACCGACCAAGATCAGTCAATAAGACAGAATCGATGCTCCTCTTAATACCACTAGAGGGAACCCAGCTTCAAAGACCAAAGGATGGAAGGCATCTGCTGAAGTCTCCCCTGAAAAAAACCCCGCTGCTGGGCATGGGGAAGGCAATGAGATTGTAGAGCTCTTCTGTAGCCAAATCCTGAAAATTAATTCCTCCTGAATGGCTTGGCCATTGCCTCTCTAATTAAAAAAAATGTTGGTTGTTACACTTCCTTAAGTTTCCTGTTTGTATTAACTGTTACAAAATCACATTCACCTTGGCATCCCATTCTGCTGAGAATGTAGCTGTGATTCACAAGAAGTTGTTGCAGGCAACGCTAACAAAGCCTGACCATTCAGGCACATTTAACTAAGCTCAGGTTCTTCTCAGGTGGGTGGGGGCACTACCTGAACATCATTCGGGGTAGCCACAACATGGCAACTGTAACCTCACATCAGGAAAGACCATGAAATGTTGACTCCTACTGATTGTGCTCCTTGGTTAGGTAAGGAGCAAGTAGGTGCACCTGTATCAAGTGTCTGAAGATTTCAGATCATTTCAGAAAATGAGTTCTAGTAAACTGAACAGTCCATCAATCTGAGCAGGACTTTGAAAGTATGTTTCATCAGCCAACCAAAGGCTGTTCAATAAGAAGAGGAAAACTTCTCACTATCATTAAGATGGAGGGTGATCAGTTTATGAGAGGGGCACCTATGCCCAGGGCTGTCTATGAAGACCTGGCAGGTCCCTGTCAGCCCTCTGTAACTGCGTCATCTCAGATGCCCACATTGGATAAAGAAATCCCTCTACTTCATTATTAGCAAGCAGAAACAAGTAGGTAATTTGTCTGAAATTACACTGGGAGATTGCAGCAGAGGCTAAAACAAAACCCTGCTAGCCTGAGACCTAGGAGTCACATGCACATGGGCAGAGCTACGGCTTAAGGGGGAGACCATTGCTACAACTGGCAAAAGGAGATTTGCCTAGTAACTGCAAAGCAATGCTACTGTCTTTTAAGGCACATCTTCATTTACTTTCCCCTCATTGGGATCTTAAACCTAAAACTTTGTTCTGCTTCAGCATTCCCCTCGTAACTATCTGTCAGGGCTTGAGAGCACCAACAACGGCCCTCACCTGAGACCCTCATCCACACACTCTACCTTTGGACCCAGGAGCCACATCTAAGCTCAAGCTCCGGGCACTCAGATGTGTGGCTGATCCCTGCTGTTCTGGCTTACTGGTGGGTTTCCTTGCATGGATGCTGGACCTATGTTGTAAGTAGCCTTGTCCTATCTCTGGCTGTGCTTCCTGGATGGACCTTGGAGCTAAGCTGTAGCCTTGCCTCCAGCTCTGCCTCTGGAGTGGGCTGCCTGGTACAGCTTGTTACCTTACCTTGTTGGAGCTGTTGAAGGACACTGTCACAGTTACTACCTCGCCTCTGCTTGGGTACAGTGCGACTGTGCCCTGGCTGTGGGGTGTCGCTACCTGTGCTGTGGTCTCTGCTGGCTCCTGGCTTGTCCTCCCTCTTGGAACATCCCAGCTCTTGCTGCTCCCTGACACTATTTCTAGATTATCAGGGAATCAACAATTGAGTAGGGGAAGCAGGAAAAGCTGAGAAGCCCAAGGAGGAATTGGGAGATGTCAGTGTTTGCTCCCATGGAAGTGTGCAAGAGAGCAAGAGGAGAGCTGAGGGGTCACAGGGAGAAGCAGGAAGAAAAAGGAGCAGCAGTGATTGCTCTAAAAGCTGAATGTATTTCCTCCAGGCTATCCCTTCCCACTGCTGAGTTTGACTAATGGAAATTAACTCAAATAGCTGACAAAAGGCTAATTAACACATGAAAGCTATATTCCTTCTCTGTGCCAACCTCCCACTAGCACTGGTGGGAGAACTGCCCTGACTTCATGTACACAGTTCCAGGCATTTATTTTAACGTGTTCTCCACATTTTACAAGTATTTGACCATCTCAGGAGACCAGGCTTTGCCATTGTCAAGCTTCAATACTTCTATTGCTTGGGGAGCACTGGGGTGAAGACTGTCCTAAACTAACAGTAAGGCTCTTTCTTCAACCTGAAGTGCTGGATACTGAAAATGTTCACGTTCACTTTCTTTCTCAATGATTAAGGTACTGCTAGCAGTACCTGATACACCAAAGCTTCCATTGCCCCAGTCTGAATTTCCTCTCCCAAGACCTTTGCTACTGAGAAGAGTTTGCTTCAGCACAAACTGGAATATGTTGTAGCTGTTGTCCTGTTGGAGCAATTTGGTAGGCTATTGATAGTGGAAGAAACGAGTACCCTGTGTTTTGGGGTTGGTTTTTTTTGTTGTTTTCTTTTTGTTACTATCAGTCAGATGAGCTATCAATATAAACTTACACTTAACCATTTGTCTGGAATAAAAAAATAATCTCATTTTGCATTTTCTATGTCTCAGCAGCTGCCCGGTACCATGCGCAAGCGGAATGAAATCAGTGTCCCCATGCAGAGCAGCAAGTTCTTCCCTCTACAGTTGCTTCACCACTTCTGCGGAGTTCTTTTGCAGATTTCTTTATTGCTGCCTGTTTTGCTTAGACTGTCTGCACTTCCCTCGTCACACATGAACGTGTGCAGCATATGTGTTATGTAAATGCACCACTATTTAGAAGAAGGTTTAGAAAAGCACAGTTTGGGCTAATAAGAACATTTACCACATGAAAAAGAAACTTCAGCTCTTTCTGCTACAGACATGATTTCCTACCTGCTTGTTTTGCATGTGTCTGCTCAGTCTTTCTTTCTTGCCAAATATAACCCTTGTAGGAGAAGCCCTGCAGCTTAAATCCCCTCCTGCCCCAGGGAAGAATTCAGCATTAAGTTTTCTCAGGATAGACCTTGTTCTTTTGGCACTCTGAAAGGATTTATCTCTGAAAGAGTGAAAGTCATGAGTCATATGAAAGATCCTGAATGTGTCCTTAAGAGTTTGGTGTCCTGGAAATCGTCACTTTAGCCTTTTCAATCCATTTATATGTGCTGCCAAAAAGGGTAGGGAAAAGTTTGGAAAGTATAGGGGGCTCATGTTGTGTTTCGAGCCTGTTGTGTGACTTCATTAATGCAACGCAGCGGCACTTCTGTATTGCATCACTTCACAGCTGGAGCAGAGCAGTGCCTGGTATGAATTCCACACTAAAACTTAACAAAGTTTTGATACTGTGTTAAATGCACTTAATTATAACCCTTTTGTTCTTCTGCAATGCATCTTCCAGAAAATCCAAGCCAGCCACATGCTGATTAGCTGTTTGATATCTGACCGATTTTAGTATACAGGCAAAACTGAATCAGCCCTTAGATCTCTGTTTGTACTGAATCTCCTGATCATGTAGTTATCTGTGCATTTGTGTACTTAAAAGAAGTAAACAGAAAACCTTCCAGATGGTTAATCTGCTGTGCAATCTACGACGTAGTGCAACCTACTAAGAGCAAAGCAGACAACCTCCCACTGCCACTTCTGACCCTCACGTTACCAGCATCACCTTTTGGTGAGTTCCTTAAAGGCAGAAACTAGCAGCTGAGACAGCATTCAGTCTGGGATCAGGTAGAGAAAAAACAAAACAAAAAGCATTTTATCCCAAAAGGGATCCTGGGGCAAATTCATGGGACATGTAATGAGACGGTCATATGTTTTACCCTCAAAAGTTAAAATATTTCACATCTACTCCCACTTTTGAGTAGGAATAAACAGCTTAATCTGTAATTCCTTTGTAAAATGGGGATGGAAATCACTTCCCAAGTTTTGTCTGTGAAAGTTCACTGAGTGCTTCAAGACTCTTGGAGAGGTTTCATAAGTGAAGTGTTCATTTCAGTGAGATTCATGTAACAGAAACTCTCTTTGTGAGTAATCATCATTCACTTAGCAGCTTTGGGAAAGCTTGTGGTGTAACTGGTTCAACTGAGTCCATTGAAATGAAATCTTAAGAAATGTCAGTTTTCTTGTTTCCAGGATGGATAAATAACACCACCTCATGCATCCCTGATTTCTGCAAAAACACCCTTTCTTGGAAAGTATTTATTATGGTGAATATTTTACACCATTTTCAGTAGTTCCGAGTGTTGATGGCACAGAACTGTTCAGCTTTTACACTTCCTAGTTCCCCTCACCTCTTACTTTAACACTTGGAAAAATCACGAATTAATGGTAACAAACACCTTGAGCTCTTACGTTGCTGTGAGCACTGGCGGCTGTCCTTATCGACGAACAGCCGAAGCCCTTCAGTAGCAGAAACCCCAACGTGAGATGTTTTCTCCTTCCAAGGAAAGACGACGAAGACTGAGAAAAGTCACGTAAAACATTTGAAATTTGTGGCTGGTAGTCACGCTTGAAGAGCCATGCGGTGACTTCCCTTACACACACACATTTCCATCTAAAGATACTGTATTTTTTGTCCTCTGGTGATGGCAGGGCACGGCTGTGCAGGCAGGGACAGAGAGGTGCTGCCGCCACTGTGAGGGAGCGGACAAAGATGGTGGGCGTCCGGTGAGGCGCAGAGCTGGCGCAGCCTTCTTTCAGATGGTTCTGCACTTTTCCACAGACTTTTGGCGAAGAAGCTTTTTCAAATTTTAAAAGTAAACACCAAAATCACAAACGGGGGGTGCGTGTATGTAATGTCAATAACGAAAACTGGCACGCAGAAACAGCAGGTGGCTCCACGCGAGGCCCCGCGGCGGCCGAAGGAGGAAGGAGTTTGTCAGCCGCGGCCAGCCCCGCGGGAACCGGCTGCCGCTCTCCAGCAGCGCCGAGGGAAGGGGCTACCAGGCACCGCCCGCGAAGGTGCCCGGCGGGGGCAGCAGAAGCGCCTCTGGCGGGGCCGCTGGGAGGCCCCGGGATGAGGGGATTAAACGGGAATGGCCGGTGGGCAGCGCTGTCGCGGCGAGGCGCGGGCGGGTGACAGAAAGCCTTGCGTGCCAGGCGGCCCACCGGCGGGCGGCAGAGATCAGTCAGCGTCTGTCTGCCTTTCGCTCACAGCCCGCAGCATCCCGCCGCCGCGGCGAGTACTGACTCAGAGCGGCACTCTCGCCGCGACCAGCTTCGCACGCGATGCCGCCAGCCTCCCCCCCCCCCACTCCCGCCCGCCCCAACACCTCCGCCTCACTCCCGGCCCCGCTCCCGGCCACGCCGCCGCCGCCGCGACCGCTGCATTCCCGCCCCGCTCGGGTCCGGGGCGGCGGCACGGGCGGGAGCGGCCCGGCCGCGCAGGTAGGCTCGGGCAGGAGGAGCGGCGGGGAGAGGGATGCTGCTGCCACGGCGCTTCCTCCCCCGCCCAGACACGCATACACGTATTTACTTCAATATTGGGCGGGTGGGGGGCCTGTTAGTTTTTGGGAAGCTGCGCTAGTCCAAGTGTCCGTCCCCTCGCCAGGCTCGGGCAGCCGCCGCAGGGCTGGGCCAGCCCCGGAGCCCTGCTGCGGGCCTTGTCCCCAGCAGCCGGGCGCCACAAGCCTCGCCTGGGAAGGCCGGGGGGATCGCCAGCCCCGACCCGGGGCTGCTCGGGGAGGCGGGAGGCGGGCGGCGGGCAGAGGTACCTGGGGTGAGGGAGGAGCAGCTTTATAGCCATAAACCCACTTTTTGGTGCGACTGGGACGGGTTAATCGCTTCCTCCCAGGCGGGTGAGAGCGAGCCCGTGGAAGGGGAAGGGTGTTTTGGCATGGGCCGAGTTGGGGTTGAGAGGCTGCAGCTGGGACAGCGTTGGGTGGGGAGGGTTTGAATCTTGTTTCCGTAATATGTAGAAAGACGGTTTTTTGCATACGTTTGCCCATTTACCTGCACGTGTACAAGTGAGGTGGGAGTTCCTGTTGCTTGGGTGTGTAACGGCTACGCCATGTTTTGCAGACCCTACATTGTTTGGGGAGAGGAAGGGTGTGCCAAACCAAATTATCCCGTATTACAGAATTCCTCTTTATGCTTAGATTTGGGGGTGATATGGAACTAGGTAATTTCTCAAAAAATGCTTTAAGAAACATTTCTGGTTTTGCTATTCAAAACCCTAGAAAATTGCAGCACGAGTGCAAGCTAACCGTCTTGACAGTAGCTGTGATAAAATCGGCTTTATTAAAGTTTTCCAGTGCCATAAATGCAGTGGCATTCGAACATGTGCCACAGCATCACATACCGTCCATGTCTTGTGGGAGAATGCTCTAACCTGCTCACTGCCGCGCTGGGAGCATCTCTGGAAATGGTTTATGAGAGAAGTTGCCGTCAACCCCAAGTTGCGCTCATTAGTAAAGATCTTAACAGACGAATAAATATTTACAAGTACAGCTGTGATATATGTCAGTGAAGAGCATAGATCTTTTATTTTCACGGCTTCCTATCTCCCGGTTTACAGTAGCGTCCTTGTTAAATGAGTTCAGATATTGGGTTAGAGCCTGCTTTATTCAGAGTCCACTTAATAGATGAAAGCTGCAGGTACAAGAGAAAATGTGTAACTCAGTGTTTGAAAACAAGTGGATTAAATTCACTACTTGGAACAACCACTTCAAGGTTATTTTTTTTCTCCTAATTGTAACATTTTCTTTTCTCTCCAAAGGCTCCTTTGTCTCTTGCCTTTCTCTGGGGTGATGATGTTAAAAGTCCTGCCAGTGGAGGATCGCTCCCTTTGGAGTGGGGTATGTACCGACCCTCCCAGGTAACCCTCCCTGCAGAGATGTCTTCAAAATGGTGTGCTCAGGTCGGCTGTGGTGTTTGGAGAGCACAGAACTGTAAAACAGCGGGCACGGCTGTGTGATCTGCAGGACTAATTTGTTTTCAGTTGTGGTCAGTAAAACACAAAGGTTTTTGGTTTTTTTTTAAAGGAAAAAAACCCCACACAAATCAAACCTTGTTAATTGTTACAGGCTGTTGTATCCTTAGTTTAATGCTGCCTTTTGTCAGTTAAACTGCCACTGTAGCTGTTAGCTAATTCATCATTTTAGGTTCCCCATGTTTCTGAGATTCTTTGCTTGGCATGAAAGTGGGAAGTCTTGTATTTCTCCTTTTTGGGTGTCAAAAATTGTTGGAGTTACATACCTATACAGCTACTTTACCAATTTAAGTAACTCATTAAGTCTTTTTTTGCAGGTAAAAGCTTGTGGTGATTTTTAGATTTAAAAGGAGCTTTTAGTATTCTAATAATAAAGTTGACTCGATAGAAGTCATATTTTGTAAAAATAGCTCCGGTAGATATTGCTGGAGGGAGAGAATGCTAATTTTATTTGGAGTTATCCATTTTCCCAAATAGTAGTTTGACACCTCAGAAAAAATAAAGATCTACTATATAAAATCAATTTGCATGTACATGACATAATAGTTTAATATTTATTGAGAAGCAATGCTTTATCCAAAATAGTCATTCATCTGAATAACTTCTGTGTTTGTAAAAACATCCTTTATCCATATAAACTGTTCTTCTGAGGACTTCTTATTAGCAGTTAGGTTTAAAAGTTTTCCACTTCAATTGTAAGCACCTTTTACTCCGTCATATATTATTGTGGAGAGTGCACTGGGTGGCTGAACGAGGGAGGAAAAGAAATATTTCTGTATTGAATTGACTCAGTGTAGGTCAGAAATTGTTGCCAGCTCATGTGCAGCGCTAGAAATACGCTGCAGGCAATTGTCATCTGTCAACCTGGAGAAAAATGCTTGTGGTAAAAGGCAAAGTACAAGAATGCTGGGCACTGTTACAAGTCTTTTGGGCAACTCACTGGCAGCTAGCCACCATAGAGGGCTGGCAGGTAATGCAGAGATGTTATGTCATAACACATAAAATCAAAATATGGAGCATGAATGCAGAAAGTTCTTCAGTACTCCATAAGCACTTGCTCCACAGCGTACCAGGGTTTACGATTGACTCCCTTGACTGAGTAAATCACAGACTTGACTTACAGAACTAAGTAAATCAAAAACCTGTTTTGGAAGCATCTAAACTGGTATGTGGGAGCATGTCCATTCCCTGAGTGAAGAACTGACAATTTAGTGATGCTAATAGCTGGTTATGTCCTTAAAATCTGTCAGCTTTTTTTTTTTTTAAATGAAGGTTTGTTTCCCCTCCTCTTTGCAAAGAAAACACAGTTAAAGGGAAAACCTACAAGTTCAAAAGCAATTAAAAGGATCCTCAATATACTTGCATGGTATTTCATGATTTTCAGTGAATTCTGTTAATTCTGAGGATAGATGATGGCCTACCCATATGTTTTTTGACAGATACACATCAAGGATAATCTATGCGTATTTGCTCTTACTGAACTAGATGATTGCGTGAGGTCTCCTCCAGCTGTGCTGTACTGGTAATGCCAGTTGTGTTAAAGCATGAGTCAGAATACAAGTTTGCTTTCTTAAAATAAAAAGGAAGAAGGTTGCATGTCACTATTTGTCCTTTCTGTGTACATGAGACAATCTATGTCAAAAACCAGTAGTGTTATACAGCTGTTAGAAGACACCTCAGCCTTTGTATTTTTACACTACAGTTCATCACCTTCATTCTGTGTGTGTTTTGCACACTAATCGAATCATGCTCATTTTGTGGCGGGAGCCCTTGGTTTTTCTGTCTGATAAAAATGTGGACACTTCCATGCAAAAGCCGAATTCAGCATAAGATGAACTGATAATTTGGTCGTTGTTGTTGTTTTAGTTTAATTATAAGACTGAAAATGTATACTTTGGTCCTTGTTCACTATGTGCAGCGTTTTGGAAATCCTGTTTTTATTGTAATCTTCCTTTTTCACTTCCTCTGGACCTTTTCACAAGACTTGATTTAGGGCACATGCTTTCCTATCTGGTCTTAAGGCAAATACAGATTTTTTTTTTTTTTTTTTTTTTTTGAGCCACTTAGCCTCACTCTCCACCTCTGACTTTCAAGTATGGCTGAAGCGGGCATTGTCTGGGTACGTGGCCTAGGGGGGCATCCAGGGGTAGAGCAGCACATTAGCTGTAGCCCTGCTGCCTGTTTTGCCTGTGCCAGAGGTCTGGAGAGCCAGGCTGGTGGCTGATGGCTGTGGGAGGGCTGGGTGTGCAGGGACGGAAGTGCTGCTGGGGAAGAATGGCCTTACGGCCAGCGGAGTGGGAAGCTTGCCTCCCCGGGGCTTGCTCCCTCCAGCACCCTCCCAGCTGGGGCCGCTTCCGTGGCAGAAACTTTGTCCCATCCTGAACCCAAAGCTTGAGAGTGGCAGGCTTGCTTTTTCCTGATCTTTTAGGGATGTTCCCTAGTGATGCTTTCTGTCCAGCTGCTGGGCACTGGAGGAAGGCGCTAGCTTTGCCTGTTATAGAACAGAGAGGGGACTCAGCCTTCAAACACACAAACCTCTCACATTTCGCTGTGCAATGCGCTGGCCTGCAGTGCAGCCAGAGCTACGGTAGCCACATGGGTTAGGATACCTGAGCTGCTTTCATTTGACTAGTTCACAGGTTTGGTGTAAATGAAGAAATGCCAGCATGCACTTCAGTGTCAGCTTGCAACCCAAACGTACAGTCCCAGTCCCCTGGGGCTTGTTCATCCCGTCTTGATATTCCCATCACTGCATCTTTGCCGCCCTTGCCTGTGGTCGCTGCATTTGGGTGAGCAGGTTCACAGCTTCCAGTGTTGCAGTTACTACTATAAGCTGTGGTGCAAATGAAGTCTAAACCAGGCACAAACTGCAGAGGGACAAATGGTGCTTGCCTGGGGGAGGTCCTGTGCCCAGCGTTGCTCCCTGACAGTAGAGTATGCATGCCTTAGCAGAGAACACAGGTGCTTAAATTGGCATGATCTTGCCCTACCCTTTATCCCAGTTGCTTAAAGGCAATTTAAGGAAGTTGCAGCTAATAGTATCAGGAAACAGTCCAGCAGCACAACTGGAAGCATCTATTCAGATGGCTCCTCTCTATATGGATGAGTGAAGCCATATAATTACAGGAGTTTTGTGGGTCTTCATGTCTTTTGGAGATGAATCATTAGCCTGAACTCTGAAAGAGGGCACACTAATCCAGCTGGGTTCACTGCTGGGTGGGTAGTCTGTGGGTTAGGCTTTCGGTCTTCTCATTCAACCAAACCCCAACTCTCTTGAAGTTAACCGTAAAAACTCCATTTGATCTCACCGAAAACAGCAGTTTCCCCACTGACTTTAATTGGTATTTATTTGGGTGACAGCAGAGGTAAGGACCTATAAGCATAATTTGTCTAGTTGTACAAGTTATTAAAAAATAGAATAATGGTAGGAGGGTTACATCTTTCATGAATCAGCAGGGATTCCAAACATTTTTAATAGCCCAAGGATGGTTGCAGCCTCTAAAGCGGCTATGCAAATGTGAGCGTGCCACAGCACCATCAATTCATGCTGCCAAAAGGTTAGCCCTAGAAGCTATTGGATTATGAGGGTTGTTCAAGGTTTATTCTCTCCTTTTCTCTAGCTAGATCTAGTCCTTTTTCTGTGCAGCAGCTCTGCTCTGAAATGTTCTCTCAAGTGCTAGCCTAGCTTCTCATGGTACCTTGTTTTAGCACTTCTCATATCCAACATATACTCTTTGTTCTACTCTTGCTTAAAAAAAAAAAAAAGGGGGTGCTCTCCAGGCCTCTCCTTGCCTTTATTCCCTTGATTTTTCCCTGAGCCTTTTTCTCTCTCCTGGCGAGATACCCACAAGGTTTTTTTCAATTACTGGAGTGTTCCTAAGTGGTCTGAAGTACCATGTTCTTAGAAAGCAGAATATCTGGCACCCTATCTACAGCTGAGCTGGTATGAGATCTTGGGCGTGCCATTGCACTTTTCAGTGCATGTGTCTGCACTCTCTTTGCTGCTTAGCACCCCTCCATCCGTAATGTCCTGGTTGGTTATGAGGAAAGCAGAAGTTTATATAATACACGTATGTGTTTCTTGCAAGCTATCAAGCTTCTACTCTTACCTGCAACATTTCCTTAGGTGGCATGATTGTACCCGTGGCGGGTAACTCCCACAGGTTCAAAGCTATGCAAAACCGAATATGCACCTCTCTCTCTTTTTTTTTTTTTAATCTTTTTGTAATGGTTTGAATGTTTTGCTGTGTGTGAGGTGTGGGTAGATGTTTCTGTGGTTCCCAAAGGAGGGAGGGTGAGGAGTGGGTGAGAGGGGAAATGGGTGTTGTGGTCATGCAGGTGTTTAGGCAGTGCATAGAGGGAAGTCAAGTGAGCGGTCAAGTCAGGTGCATGGTACTATATAGGGCAAATATTTGCTGTGTATTTATTTATACATGGTGTTCCTCAGTGGAAAAACTGCTCTTTGCATTTTAAGTCTGACTTTCTGGTCATTTTTGCGTATCAGTTTTAAAGCTAGACTGAAAATTTGGATTGATTTAAAAACCACTGACCAAGTTTCGTTCTCTAGCTGAGCAGAGTGCCACACAGTTTCGCAGTCTTGTTTTCTTTGTCTCAAATTGAGGGTAAAAGGGCATCCTTTGGGGAACAGCTGTTCTTTTATATTCATGTTAACTAGTTTTATCAGTTTAAAAAGAAAAAGGGCATCAGATTCTGGGATCTCAGTTGCACAGTGAAAGACAGAGGTGTTTTTTTGCAGAACTGACTAGTGACTTTTGGATGTATCCAGTTATTTCAAGATACTATCTATTTCATTTATTTTTTAAGGACTTGCTGTTTAGAAAGTGAGTACTCAGGCCTTTCTGGAAATCAGTGCTTTGCAAAGGATCTGAAGCTAGGCATTTACAAATGAAAGCCTCTGAATTTAGTAATCACTTTGTGGGCAGCATTTTCTTTGAACACAGATTCTTACCTTACTTCCCCTGTGCCCTACTCTAGTCTCCAAAGCAGCCAAATGCAGTCCAAATTTCAAGAGAAATATTGGTCTCTTCTTTTCTGAGATCTGTTGTTGAGATCTCTTGTAAAATCCCATGTGCTCTAGAAAATGTGAAGAGTAAACAGTAGAGGAAGTTATGTTCACTGACTAGACTTAGTGGGAGCTTCTGACTAAGAATATGCTGTCTTACTAATAAGGAAACTGTTTTGAAGTTTGAAAATATGTCTTTTGGTCACAATGCATTATTTAGATGATTGACACTGATAACGTTGCATCCTCTCAAACCATAACACGTCTCTACTTCCAAAGCTGCTGCAATCTGATACGAAAACATAGGAGAGGTGAATTGGGAAAATGAAACCTACAATTCAATTCATATTTAAAAATAAGTATCAACCCAAGCAGCCTGGCCTTTGGCAGGGCTTTTTTACCAAGTCACATGTGGAAGGCTGCCTTTCTTCTTCAAGGCTGTTGGTTTCCAATCCACTTGCTTTCTCATCTCCCATGTTTTGCATTCTTTTACTTTATTATGAACTGTGGTCTTAGCTGCTTAGATGTTTGGGGCCAAACTCCATCTGGCTTTTATTGAGAGCGGACTACTCCAAAACCTCCTGTTGCTTGCAGTAAGGCTCCAGCAGGATACTGAACACCCGCATCTGCAAACTGAGCAGGTGCTTGGCTTGTTACTGAAACCTAGAGTGCACTAATTGCAGGCTTTGTGGTATAGTACTAAAATGTTATGAGATAATACGGGCTTTTTCTGGTTTTCTAGGGCTACCCAGCCACCTCTGTGTGTGGCACTCGGAAGCATCATAATTACTTCTGAGTCCATTTAATGCATCGTCAATGCATGTTTCCATCGGTTATGAATTTAGGTAACTCTTTCTTTGTTCCTATTCATGAACTGATCTCCCTTTCTCTGATGATATGCAGAACGCTGACATATTTGATAAATAGCCAGAGTGGATGGATCTCCCATTGCAGGATTGTCTTTAGGCCATTTGTGGTCACTGCTTCCTGTTCTTCACTTGCCATGAAATGTGCTCCTTAACTGGGTGAAGCCTTTTAAGCAAGAGAAGAACTGGAACTCTTTTTCAGTTAGAAATTTTGGGACACATAATGATTTGTGCTCACAGCTTGCAAATCTACTCACAAGTCCCTGATGACCTCATGAATATAAATGATCACACAGGGATAACAAATTAGTATTCCAGTAGCGTGTAACTGCTAAAAGTGCACATAAGTGTCCCCACCCACAAGTTAACATCTCTTTGTACTGTATGCCTTACGAGCACCTGAAAAAAACCCTTCTTTTGTCCATGACCTTACTGTTCCCGTGCAGCAGTCAGCAAATGTATCGTTGCAAGATTTTTTCGAAGTCAGGAAATGTTCTTACTGTAAGTCAGCCTCTTCGAACCCTGAGGCACAGGCAGCTGCGAGGGGCTTTTCATCCCACCCATCTGACAGAGCCAGGACAAGAAGCTGCAGAGGAAATCTTGATGCACCTTAGTCGGTAGAAGTTTTTCTCTTAGCTTCCAAGAGCCAGCCTTTACTGCAGTACTTGTGGAGGGTCAGTCCAGTGTGGTGACTACACCACTTGTCTTACTTGTCTGAGGGCAGTAAGTTGGCCCTGCTCATTTTGGATCTGAAGCTACTCTCTGTGTGACTTTCTCCTCAGTCCTCACTTTCTCCTCAGTCCTCTGCAACTCGAAGTACCATTTTGTGGCAGTACCATTGTCAGCGTTAGCACATCTGGTGCTGAAATGAAGGTTGCAAAAATACTTTGCCCATTTAAGTAGGCATCAGGTCTGGATACAATTTTTCTTTGTGTTGAGATCAAATACTTTATTTATGAAAAATGCTGATTCATTGAAGCCAAAATGGAGACCAAGAGATGCATCTAACCAGGTCCTCATATCAAGAAGCAGAGGCATTGCAACCTTGATTGTGCACATCTCAGGAAAGTGCACCAACCTCTAGATTGTTGGGGGTGGTGCTGGTGGTGTAGTTGTTTTCATGAAAAACCTCAAAAGGTCTTGGTTTTGTTCCAAGGCAGTACAAAATCATCTGTGAAATCATTAAAAGGTTTGTGGGATGGGCAGATGACTGTTCCCATCCAGGTCTGCTGACAGATACTCTAGTAATGCTTTGCTACGTTTTCGTGACAATGAAAGAAGTTAGATTACAAAAAACCAAACCATATTTCTTAGCTGCAATCATATCAGATTTATTTTAAAATAAAGTGGGGGAAAAAACCCAGTCCAAATTCCTTACCAAGATCTTTGGCAGGTACCATATCAGTATCGCACCATTTCTGTTTCACATGGCAAACCACTTTACAATCATTAAGTTCTTTTAACATGGATAAAATAGGCATCCTGTTACATTACTCAAATAGTCAAAATAGAATAGTTAAAATTCCAGAAGTAAGTTTGTTCAAGCATAGGTTGCCTTTTCTTTGAAAGAAATAATTGAAAATAATGTTTACACTGTCATGAAAATGTCAAACAGATCTGCAGTTTACAAGAGTAAAATAGGCACCTTCATAGGGTACAGTCTTTAGGATGAAAACCTAAAAGAATCCAGAAAGTTTTGCTTTGTTGAATTAGTTGCCTCTTTTGTTTTTGGTTTGTTGGTTTTTTTGCTCATGTGGAGCATTTGCTATGGCACTTACATTTTTCTCTTCAAGCCTGGCAATATTTAGCAAATTTATTTGTTTTTTTCCAGATGACAGTACTAAAGCTTTAGGCAATGGAAGGAGATCTTCGTTGATTTACTTAGTCATTGTTACAATTTGATTTGATATTTTGAAGTATTTAAAAAATAAAAAGAAATTGGCAGCCCTACCTTAAAATTATTTGAAGTCTTGTAGATAATGATATTCCAAAGATACTGTTCAGCTTTGGGTGGGGATTGAGGAAATAATGAATGAGTCTGACTTACTAAGATGTGAATTTTTTCTGTAATAAAAATCATAGGTTAGTTGAAATGCAAGTCCAAGGCTTCTTTTTTTAATTAAAAAAATAAGTGTCTTGTGACGTACTAGTAAAGGTAGAGGGAGCATAAGAGATTGAGAAGAGACTATTGAGAGGGTCACTGCAAATAAGACTGAAATTTGAAGTGACACTGTTCTGATTTTCAAATGCTGGAAGGTCTGAAAACACTGTTGATGCTCTTCATGCATTTGCAAGCCTGAAAAAGGAGTTTGGCTGTTAGGTGTGGGGAGAAAAGTCTGTCACGTGGAGGAAGAAAATAAAAAATCTTTCAGAAGAGGTAGTGGGTGAGGAAAAAAAAAAGCATGCAATGAAGGCAGGGGAGAGCAGAAAGCTAGTGTGTGTCTCTGTGATGCCTCCTTTGTAGCCCAGGCACATATCCCAGTATCTTTCTGTGTGCCAGAGAGCACACAGTGTCACCAGCAATTGCTGAAAGACACTTTTGCCTCCACCTGCTCCAATGAGGGTTTGCTCTCTGAGCCTGTGGGTACAGTATGGAACTGGCTGGGGAGTTGGGCAAGATGTCCATGCCTTGGTTTCTAAGTTTGCATTGCCCTTGGGTGAGGTATGTTTTAGTTTCTCTGCCTACGTTAAACAGCACAACCACAAGGTTCAAGAAAAAATGCAAATACCAGGATTTATTTGCAACACTGAAAATAGTCATCCGCATTTATAGATGTTTAGAAAATACAAAGGTGTGAAAAGAAAAGCTATAGTGAATGTACTCCTGCTGCAGTTACATCAGTTATTCTTGTATCATTCAGTTTACAGGTTTTTTCCCCTGCTGTCCAGACAGTAGTCAGGTCTTCAGGCTTTGACCATTTCTCTCTGTTGTGCACAAACTATGTTAGCTGGTATAGCTGTCTTCCCTTTGAAGCCTTTTAGCAGGTCTGCATGAGTGTAACCCTTCACCCTAGAACTCACTGTGTCTTCTTAAGTAGACAGTGACTCTTTGTAGTTAGACCACTCCCTAATTAGAATAAAAGTAACTTTCCATAGGTTTGTAAAATGCCTCATTGTTATTCTAGGAGTAATCTCCTGCATCTGATTGCCTAGAAGACAATTCTTGCCTTCAATGAAATGTAAAAGTGTGTTCTGTGGTGGTCAAAGTGATTCAAGGACTACTGTTGCAAGTCTTTTTGTTTATGAGTCTGTCTGGTCAGTTAGAGTATGGATTTGTGTGCCAGCTTATTCCTTCCCTGGCAAGCTGGGGGAAGGGAACACAGAACCAAACTCTTAGAACTTAACTTGAAACACTACTGCCCAGTAAAATGATACTGGGTTTGCTGTGTAATAGATTGCATGCAAGTTGTTACCAGGTTATTTTACTTCTTAAAAAGTAGACTCAAATATTTGATGACTCTTTTGTTGGCAGAGTTGAATTTGCTTTATCTTACAGGGCTGTAAGTGCCATTAAAAATCTTTCACTTATTGCAATTCAAGATTTGTTTCCGTGTATTTTGTTTTACCACTTAGTGCTAAGATGACTTCTGCCCCTAGTCAACACCTTGGTGGGTTTCATGAAAGCTAGTTCAAAAGCTTCAAAGGCTAAGTGCAAAAGAGAGACAAAAATCTTTAAAAATCAGGAAATATAAAAGGAAAATATGTAACAGTCTTTTGACTTAGTCACACATCCTGGATGCTTTATAATACTGATTTATTATATTTATGACAAGCAGT
The DNA here is from genome assembly GCF_028858705.1 of Grus americana. Lineage (NCBI taxonomy): Eukaryota > Metazoa > Chordata > Aves > Gruiformes > Gruidae > Grus > Grus americana. The sequence goes on along the minus strand of NC_072852.1, from coordinate 92,972,542 downwards.
ATTATATTAAGCTAAACATTTAACAAGAGAGACAACAGAATATGAGATATTGCAACACAGCCAGGGTATCCCAGAAGGTATTGGAAGTTTAATAATTTTTTAACTGTGCACTTTAAAACATCGTACCCTGGTTTCTTTGTTTTAAGCAAACTTCAATCATTGGCATTTAGAAAGATATTAAATATTTAATAAAGTAGATGTAGTCAGCTTTATAAAAGTCCAGGACCAGTTTTCTGATTAGCTGCTTAATTCCTTGCTCCACATTTGTTCAGCTTGTAAATCTAGGAGGTACTACAGCTGTTAAAAATACGGAGCTTTCTCTGTTTCCCCACGCCATTTGCTGTCAGACTTGACACCAGTTGGGCAAGTGATATATTCCCCACAGCATATTAAATGCAAGACCTGTGCATTTCCCAAAGATTGCTGGATAGGAATGAGCTGTTTTATTTACAGAGTCCTTTTGGTCCTTTTGAATTCCTTTTCTGTGAGCATCCCTGCACCCAGATTTTCTCAGCATTCTCCACGATTCTCCGTGCTTCTCATGGAGAATCACTCAAATGTTTGTGAAACACAGGCACATTTGCATTTGAGTTTGACTGCAGTGGGAGAAAACCCTACTGCATATGTCTTTACGTAAAACGGTTGCAGCTAAACAAAGCAGACCTGGACTTTGAATGGCACACAATGTCATACCATTATACGACAACCCAAGCAGTCAGAAATTGTGTCAGAGCCTCAGAAAAGTTTTAAAAAGCACAACTGTTTTTTGTTGTTTTTTTCCTTTAAGAAAAAGGTTAAAGGCAGGATTTCTTTTGCTTGTCTTCTGGTTTCTCTGCCTTCAAGTTATCTTTTTTCTGAAATCACGGGCTAGAAACTTACTTTAGTTATTGTGGTTAAAACTAAGATTTAATGCCATAATAAGAAGCTGAGACTTAAAGAAAAATGCACAAGACTCAAGTTATGAGAACTGGTGACACACAAATTCATTAAAACATTGGATTTCTAAACTCAGAAAACCTCCGAATACCAGAATTGATCAGGTCGGTTTGAGGACACTGTGACATGTTTGTGGGTAAGCTAGGAACCAAAGAGAAGAAACACTCCTGTTGTGTTATTTTTCTTGCTCTGCGCAGAATAAAAACCTATGTACATTTAAGTTCAAAGCTTGCCTCCGAGTGGCTTTGACTGAATCACACGATTCTTTTCTGTTGTTTGTAGCACTTGTACGGGGGTTCCAGTGTAAGCGTCTGTGGATATTTCTCCGTACGATGGTTTCAGACTTCTACCATGCAGTGACACAGCGATCATTGTGAACTGTAATTCTGTGGTTAAGGTTTCCTATTCCATCTATCTGCATTTAAATGGAAGCAGCGTTCCTCCCGCCTGAAGTGCTGGCTGCATTACACTTGCACCTCTGTCTCTGTTGCTCGTTTCTTTTTTTTCAGTTTCTCTCACTTTATTCTTTTCCTGCCATCTTTGGAGAGAAAAGTTCCTTCCTCTGCAGTCCCAGCTCCCAGTCAGAGGGACACAGAGCGCTTCCTCTTCCTAGCGGCATACTCTCCCACAACAAAATTGGATAAGGAGTGGCTCAGGCGAGTGTCCAGAGTATCAGAGTTGTTGCTGCTGCTGCTGATTTTCACCCATGGACACAGGCACCGGAGCATGGCTCTGCGGATGTAGTTGTCAAAGCAGTAGTAAATGAAAGGGTTGGCACAGCTATTGGCAAAAGCAAAAGGGCTGCTCACCTTCATGCCCAGCTGGGCAACCATGTCAGGAAAACAGTCGGACTGCTTCAGAAGTCCCAAAAGGATGGCCATAAGCTTGAAAAGATTGAAGGGAACCCAGGAGATAACAAAAGCCGCCACTACAATGAAGACGATCTTGATGGATTTTCTCATTTTCTTATCATGTTTCCCAGCTCTCTGATAATGTACACAGAGTCTCCTGGTGATGGAGCAATAAAAGGTTAAGATACTCAACAGTGGGAAGAAGAAGGCCAGGATTAAAAGCATCAGTGACATGATCTGTTTGGTTTCTGTCACGACTTTGTCTGTGCAGTAAGTCTTTCCATATTGCTTCTTCAGTTCTCTGGACAAAAGGGTTGGCATCCCTAAGCAGCAGGATAATAACCAGACGCAGATGCAGAGTCCACTGGAATAGGATCTTGTTCTGACCCGTCTAGCGAGAGAGGGATGCATGATAGCAAGGTACCGGTCAGCACTCATACAAGTGAGGAGGAGGATGCTGCAGTACATGTTGACTGAGATGACATAGGAACTAGCTTTACAGAGGAAAGATCCTACCCTCCAGCTCCCGTCTGACACCTCCTTGTCCACCCAGAATGGCAGCGTGATGAGGAAGATGAAGTCAGATGCAGCGAGGTTGATGATAAAGACGTCGATCAGCCTCTGGACCCGTCGCTTGAAGACCAAGGCTACTATCAGGATGGAGTTGCCGACAATGCCCACCAGGAACATGGCAGCGTACAGGATAGGCAGGAAAGTAGACATATGTTGCAGGTGCTGATACTGGCAGTTGTCGTCGTAGTAGTAGTCGTAGTTGAAAGTGACTGTAGTCACAGGCGAAAGCTGCGTGAGTTCCATTTCTGGCCAAGCTATCCTCATCCCCACTCTGAGGAAGGCTCTGAGCTCCCCCTGCCCTTCCCTTCGAGGTCGTCTTTAAAAACATGTTAGCAAGTAAGGGAGGAGGAGCAGGAGGAGGGAGGAGAAGAAAGGTGGTTTTGGGGGGGTAATTTATATACTTTTAGCCAATCACACAGGCAACAGACAAGCAATGAGAGTCTCTGATTAGTCAAAACCCTGTCTTCAGAATAAACGCTTGCTTCGTTTTTTAAAATCAGGATTAGTTTTACTGATTTTTATCTTCATTTTGCATTTGCCTGTATAAGCAAACTAGGTTTGGGGTTTGCTTTTATTTTTGCGGGAGGGAAGGTAGTTTTCAAGATTCTGAACTTTTTATTTTTTAGGACAGGATATTGCTATTTTGCAGAGGTTTGAGAATCTACCAGCTCAGAAGAAGTCAGAGAATTCAGGGGACCTGTGAATTCAGGTCCCACTTCTTTATTTTTGCTCAAAACATTTTGTATAAATTGCTTTTTTGGGGCAAGTTCAACTTTTCTGAGGTTTGGAGGTTTTTAATTTCTTTGTCCGTTTATGATTGTTGTTTTCTGTTGAGAGTAATTCTCTTGTATAAAAGTATTTAGGGAAAAACATTTAAAACTACCATCTCCATTCTGCCCTGTACTTAGTTGTTCTCTATCAGTCCCAGGCTCTCCACTGCTCTGCCAGAGCCCCCCTTCTGCCCTGCAGCCCCTCCGGTTCCCCTGGCCCTGGGCTCCCCACACCCAGCTTTATGAATGTATTAGAAACTTAGAGGACAGTTTTCCAGTGTGTTATATATTCTTCCACAATTTGAAACTTGATGTTCCCATCCCCACGGGGGCTTCCTTATCGGCCACAGTCCTGCTCTCCAGAGCAGTGGTTTGTTCCTTCTTCTGACTGTGCAGCCCGCACGGCTCTTGAGCTGTTGTTATGCACAGTGCTCACTTCTTTTGAAGAGCTCTGATTTCCTTCAGCTTTCATTCGCAGCATCAAAATCACTCCAGCTGTGGCTTACCTTACAGAAAGCCCTTTCAGCATGGCATAAATCGAATGAAAAATTCTCACTTCTTAAAATACTGAATTCATTACAGCTTTGTCAATGCATACTAATTTGAAACTTCTACTACTGGTCTTCATCATCCTTCCTCTCTTCTATAGATAAATTCATTTTCTCCTTCCCCTCCCTTCCACCTGCGTGTTCACAGACCAGGCGCATCTTCAGGATTCTCAAAGCTTTCAGCAAATTGCTTACCAGAGCGTGCTCGAGTCCCGGGCAGATAGATGACATCTATGTATGTCTCCACGGGCAAAGAGCAACTCCAAATTGCATGGACAGCAAATTAGTCCCTCCAGTGCACTCTGGATGCACTCAGATTCACTCTGCCAGTGTGCAGGTTCTGTGCTCCTGCGTGGAAGGTACCTGGCAGACTTCCAGGCACCTGGAAAAGCAGCCAGCTGTTATTAAACAACTGGCTGCTGGATCAAGGGATATTTAGGTGGGCACTCTCTCTTGTGTAGATATGCTGATGTCTAATAAGGATCTAGTTATATACAGCTGCCTTCCTATCAGTAGGGTATTAGTGGACTCTAGCTGACTAATTTTCATGGAATGTATAAGGATTTAATTATCTCAGTGAGTGTAATTCAGCCATCACAAACTCTGAAAAAAAAATCAGGGTGTATAAAAATGCCCTGGCCTAGATTACTGATTTGTATGCCACAGACGTAAGTGTGAACCTGTAAGGAAGCAGAGGCTAAAAATCATCTTCTCACTATCTGAAGATTGCAAAAGGTATACCTCCTTTTCAGCTAAGGGTTGTGTAAAAATGCCAAGTATCTTACAGTTTACAGAAATGATTTTTGATGGATTCAGTGCAGAGTTGAGTTTTGTGTCATCTTTGCTTATTTCTGCTTCAAGGAATGTGTTTCATTTTTTTTTCTTCCAAGAAGCACTGGGAAACAGAGGCATTCTCTTTCCATCAGTACTAGAGTAGAAGATCAGCTGAACCCTATGGTCTGTGTTATAATAGTTCTGCCTTTTTTGCAAAGAGGGACCTACATGTTACTTTACTCTGCACTTGGATCCTAACAGCTTACATGCAGTTGCAAGCTTTAGAAATCAGGCACAAACTTCTTTCCCTCCATCTCACACTACTGCATATTCCTCCTTGAAATTCACTCCCTCCCTCTCCCCATCCCAGAGCAGACAAAAAAGTGAGTAACTTTTTAAAAAGCTTAATGGAACCATAAAGATAAGCATATGTCCACATATTCTTGTGTTTGCAGTTCCTCACTTTGTTGTCTCCCTGTGGTTTAATAGCCTTACTTACTAAAATAAAAAATTAGTAAACCTTTTCCAACAGGGATCAACTCTGTTCTCTTCAATTTTCTCCATATTTCTTGAGTGCTCTAAATAAATAGACTTGTGTATGTTGCTGTGTGTTGCCATATTAGAGATGTGACACTTCCTTATCTGGACAGAAGATTTGCAAAGATAATGTGAAGCATTGTCATGAATAATGAAGTGATCTGTAATTACCTGAGTGAAGGAGGAGCAGGCGTATTTGTTGGTAGTCCGTAAGCCTTGTGGGTTTTTTATGTCGTATTGATTCACTTAGAGCTACATGTAGGGTCTTCCTCTTCCCAGAGCTCATTTCCCTGAGGTAGAGCCAAGCTCTCAAAAATACTCAGCATAAGGAAATTCCCCTCATAACACTTCTCCATAGATATTCCAGAAAGCTCAGCACATGATGTGTTAAGATGCAAGAGATCATGAGATGTTTTGTCACCAGGAGGACAGCCCTCCACTCTCTCCTCACCCCCATCCTAGATTTCCGCAGCACCTTCCCCCTCCCAGAGCTTGCCAGATACTTGTAAGCCCTTTACCCGAACAAAATTTTCTGCTGAAGCAACAGCTACTGGCTTGGCTTGGGTGTATGTTCTTCCATTTGGGGTACCCAAGTTGTCCAGCCCTTGACGCAGCTCTGAAAAGATGCAGCCACTGGGTGCTAAGTAGTTTTAAACCTCAGAGTGAACCTAAAGCTTTTGTAACCACATGCTCATCGCAGATACCGTAATCATGGCCCTCTATTTGGCCAGTTCTGCTTTAGAACGAGTGTTTCTCTGATGGTCCTGCCTTTCTCAAACGCACTCGTGAAGTTTGTCATGTTGGTGTTTGTACCATTCCTTAAATCTTCCTTGTAGGAAATGCTGAGGTATTTCCAACAGCAGCAGGGGAAAAGATTTCACATCTTTGTTCACAGTTCTGTTATGCTTCTGATACATGTATTATGGTAGCTGCCCAGTTTGATGGCAAAATCAGTGAGAGAGATGCACAGCAGAACTATCTGCACAGGAAGTATGCATGGTTGTTGATTTAGTTTGTTACACACACACGTAAACACACTCCTCTTACAAATTTCTGCAGTTCAAGCATTTCTGGTAGCAAGGGGTGGGTTTGGGGTTTTTTTTTGAAATTTTTTACATTCTCTATTTTACTGATAGTTTAAACGTGGTTTTATTCCAACTTGTACATGTGCTTTTATATAAGCACAAGCATCTAGCTAAAATAAGCTATGTATCTATAATTTATTAATTATTATAAATTCTGAGAAGGAACAGAGGTTCATTTGGCTGTAAAAGAAAGTGTAGTAGTTTCTAAATGATTATGCTTCAAAAACCTTCTGTAAGGAATAGAGATTTGCAGACCTAATTAAAAAAACAACCAAACCCCTCCACCAAATTGGCTGAAACAGCCCTACTGTGCTATAACCTAGGTGAAGGGAGGCTCAGAGGTAACCAGATGAATGCTAACCAACAGAAGTTTCACCCCACAAAGAGGGGAGGGTTGAACTGATTCAGGTAAAATTGTGGGCACTGAGACAATGCATCGGGGTAGGTTGAAATAGTTTTCATACCAAGAGCAGTGGTCTACAAAGCATGGTGTGGGAAGAAAATACTTTTTGTATACTTAAACACTATTTTAAATAAATTTATTTTATTATGTCCTATTTATCCCATCCTTTCTTAATTTATATTTTTGCATGTTTTATAATGTACATTAGTACAGTAGTAGATGTATATATTTTTTTTAAAACCCTATAATAGGGGTACATGCTCAAAAAGTTTTTACTGATGGGGTGCATGATAAAAACGTTTGGAGACCACTGACTTAGTGGGTATGTGGGTATCATTAAAGCAAACCTGTGCTATTCATCATATTTGGAAGAAGCACATCTAGAAGGTTGTCTCCCTGTGAAAATTACAGTTATGGTAGGGTTTTCTTAGCCTACCATGTTCTGTGCCACAGATAAAAAAATACAGGAGGCAGAAATAAAACCAGTGAGACTGTATAAAGAGATGTGAAGGGAATCCGTGGGGTTTTCTGCTGCATTCTGACTATGTGAAATGTTCATAGATGGTGTCTGAAACACAAAAACTAAAACTGTGCTTTTTATTATTACAGAAATAATATTTGTTGGGAGAGGCAGTATCTTGTAGTAAATTAGTGAGTAGTGTTGGAAGAAACGTGCAGACTTTTGAGCACCTTTTTCAGATACGAATCAGTAACTCATGAAGCTAGTGTGATATATGAAGGTTTTTTTATTTCTCATCCTCTATCAACTTCATTTAATATAGAGTGTACCATCTCCTACAAATGTTTACATGTTTCCTACAAATGTTTACATATTTCCTTAGAGTGCGAGAGCTAAAATGACACAAATTTTCGATGAAGATTTTCTTTTGCTACATAGGAGGGTTTTGTTTGCTTGGGTTTTTTTGTTTGCAGCACTGCTGTTGAACTCAGTTGCTCCCTGAAAACTTCAGTTAGGGGTACTTGTGCATGATCCAGGTCTGCGATCTAACAAATGTCACTTCCGTAAGTTTCTATAGCAAACTTTTACCTTGAAAACCTTGGCAAAGGATCCTGTTCTGTAGCTAGACTGATTAACCAGCAGTTCTGTTGAGGCGCACCGAGGAGGTGTGAAGAGAACATGAAAAAAGATAGGTGTTGGCAATGAGTGACTCTCTGCATTCATTTGTAACATTTTTATTGGGTTACTCTTATTATATGGAGGGGTATTTTTCCAGGAAAAAAAAAATCCAGGTGAAATGTGTTGAGTATTTGAAATTAAATAAATAAAATGAAAACACATCTCCTCCCTCTGGCTGTTTTCGAGCAGCTGCACACATCATATTGATCAGGGCAGATTATGAAGAAGAGGCCACTGTAGTCTAATTCAATAATGGAAGTAGCAATGGCTGCAAAATTTTCCAGAATCGATTCTTATTTTTATGAGATTAGATCTTTTAGGAGAAAACACTATAGACTTGCCAGTGTTAGGTAATTCACTATGATTTACAGTAAACGGTTCCAAGTCTCCTTATCCCATGGCTTAGAATACAGAGGGCTTTTGTTGTGGGGTTTTTTCTTCTAACATTTTCTAGTTTCAACTTCTGATAGTTTTGCCAGGTATACTAAAAAAAATGTTACTTTTTTTTTTCTGTTCCGTATTGCCACTACTTGTATTTTATGATCTTGCAACTCCTTAGCTCTCTCTTCACTAAATTAAATTGACTGACCTTCTGTGATGTATTTCACTGAGAGAGGTTTTCTAATTGCTCAGTGATTTTCATGTCCCTTCATGTTTCTCTGTACTTTATCAACATATCAAAACTAGACACGCTCTTTCAGCAGCCAGCAGCAACTCCAGATGTGATACAACTTCTTTCCTCCTTGTGATTTTTCTGTTTATACATCTGAGGTTGCAGGAAAGTTGGGGTTTTTTTTGGCCACAGCACCATCTGGGCAGTTGGTAATCCACCATGACCCGTTTGTCCTTTTCATTTTGTGCTGCCCAGGATAAAGTCTTATGTCAGGTAAGTATAGCCTCCACTCTTTGCTCTTAAATGAATGAGCTCATCAGTGACCTTATTGAAATGCATATTTGCTTGCCCCCGGCTGCCAAATTATCAGGTCACCCTGTACCAGTGTCCTTTCCATTATTTACCATTCCCTCAGGCCTCGTGTCATCTGTGAAGTTTATTGGTGATACTCTGCTTTCTTCCAGGCCTTTGATAAAGACATTAAATATTTTAGAGTCTAGCATAAATCCCAGTCAGACCCCAATATATGTCCTTGAAGAGAGTCACATTATGAAGTACTGGTGAGATGGTTCCATGGTCAGGAATGGTGGGGCATATAGGCAGAGGTTTCTTGATTAAAAAATCTTTCTCATTTTTTAAAATAAAAAAATTATTTTGTCGCACCAAGTCAGAGAAGTTTCTTATATGACTGCCTTCACCTTTGCCATCCTAGCTTGTTACCTCGCTGCAAAAATGCTTCCCGGCTGGGATTGTTCCCCAGAAGTCCTCAGAGATGTGAAAACCTCAGGCGTGATTCTGGTTTTTCTAAGTGTTTGCTGACTTGGAGATTGGTAAGATCAAAACTGGGTGTGGTGGTGTCTCAGCAGGGGGGTTGTTAACTGCTTTTAAGAGTCCTCTTGTAATGTGCATGGGTATGTGCACCAGGGATGGGGGAAATGTCCGATTTTGGGGGTAGAGCCGGTGTTGGTGATTTTTGCAGTTTTTACTAAATCTTTTTTTTCCTTATTTGGTGTTTCCCCAGGTCAGTCAATCAGGATATCGAGCCACCATTTTTACAAGCAGTCAAGCAAAAAAGGAAGAAATGTGAGCCTTATGGCCGCAGGGGGGGACCACGTAATAGAAATTGCAGAAACGAGAGTTTGTAAAGGTGGGGGGGTTTGTGTTCTTGTAGAAACTCACGGCTGTTACAGCAGGCACGGGACCCCAGATTCCCAAGCGCCCGTGTCCTGCAGGCGTGCAATTTCAGCATTAATCACCCCTGCGCCTCAAGCCTGAGGAGGGCAGTGCGAGGCGCAGTGCTGAGGTCTGAGCTGAGCCGGGCCTGTGTCAGTGGCGGGGCCCTGCGAGTGTTGGCGGGGTGACAGGCACCGGGCGCCCTGCGGACCCACCGGTGGCTGAGGGGAGGAGGCGAGGTCGGTTTCCCGGCGGCGGGCACTGAGGAAGCCGGTGGGCGTCGAAAAGTGAGGGTCGGCCGCCACGGAGGCCGGAGACTACAACTCCCAGCCGGCATCGCGGCGGTGGCTCAGGGGCGGGGTGACGCTGAGAACTACAGCTCCCATGGTGCCGCGCTGCGCCGGCGCGCCGTGGCTGCTTCGGAACAGGGCGGGAAGACTACATCTCCCAGGGCGCCCCGCGCGGCCGAGAGGGGCGGGGCGCTGCCCTGGGCACCGCGGGGCGGAAGCGGCGCGGCGGGGCCGGGCAGGGGGTGCGAGGCGGCAATGGGCGGCGGGTGCGGGGACGGGCCGGGGCGGTTGTAACCGGTGAAGGGGGCGGTTGCTGAGTGTGGGAGGGAGCAAAGGGGTGGGGGGGTTAAGGTTCTCTCTTCGGGTTCGCTGCCTGCTGATGGCCCCGCCGGCGACGCCCGGTGCCTCGGCGGCCCCGCCGGGCGGTTGCTCCCCCTCGCAGGGCTGTCTCCTGAGAGGCCGGAGGGCGGTCGGCCTGGACCGTGCCTCGGCCTGGTGGTCGGGGGGTGAAGCGTGTCGGCGCCGGAGCGCGGCCCGGGTTAAACCGGCCGGCTGTGGGGCTTCGCGTTTGCAGCGGGGCGAGGGCTTTTCGTACGGTCACTTACCCCGGCGCTGCCTGTGCCCCTGTGCGGGATTGATGCTGGTGGGGCACGGTGCTGTTGGCCTGAAGGCCTTTGAAGTCCCTTACTTTTTAATATTTTTTTCTTAATTAGTGATGCTGGGAGATTTCCGTGAAATAATTTCAAAGTGAAATGATGAGCTTAACGATTTGCTTTGCTTTCTACTTCTAGATTACTTTTTGTGAGCTGGTGGTGACGAAGAAACTGAATGAATGGAACAGTTAGGGCAGATAGGAAGTTTGCATTTCATGCTCTCTGCTTACCACAAGACACAAGCAACACTGTGTCTCTGAAGTGACCTGGAATCATTGGAGTTGTGTGTCTGGAGAGGCTCTGAGGACCTCTGAAGGTAAAAAAGTGTTTGGTAGCATTCTTTCCTAACCCTCTGTTGTTGTCCTGAGTATTAAGAGGAGGATCCTGCTCTGTAGTGTTGCCAGCTCTCTCCCCACATTCACGTCTTCTTTTAGGCCTTCTGTCTATTCTGCTTTCCCAAAGAGCAGTCAGATCGCAAGCGTATTTTCTGAGAAAATGCCAGCAAATGCAGCCTTACTCTTTTGTGATGTCGGGTAAAAGGAGTTGCTTAAATGTGGCGGCTTGCTGTTGGCTGAAAAGAGTGATTGCTGTAACAGGATAAAAAAAAAGCATATTTTTGTATTCCCCTCTGCCATGGGGAGGAGAAAATGCTTATCCGTTCTCCAGTCTTAAAGTTGATTTTTTTTTCCAGAATGCTTGCTTTTGTGCTGTTCTGTGGTTTTGCTTTTTCAACTCTACTGACTTGCCCTTTCCCCCCCGCCCCTTCCATGAAGTGTGTGCATCTAGTCATTCCTTTGAACGTTGCTGCTAGTTTGGCCTTTGCCCTCTCTTTTATGAGCTGGTGCTTTGAAATTTTTACGTGTCTTACTTATTTCAAATGAGTATTATAATATCCTGTGAAGAACTTCTGCTTGAGTGCCTGTTTACTACTGCCTTGTGTTGTCTTATGAACAAACCTTTTGTAAAAACAGTGAAGATTCTTGCTGACAGCGTATAAAGGCAAAGTATTTCCATTTATTATTAATCACTATGTCTTTATAATTAATGTCATCATTGGTAATAGTAATGTTATTTTTTTATAAGTAGGCTTATTCTAAGGCACCTCCTACATGTTGTTCTGCATAGAACCTTTTGCAGAGCATGGCATAATCTCATAAACATGCGGTGTTGTTCTTCATGGTCTTTTCTGGTAATTATTTCTTACTGTCTGTGCTTACTACTCCCATTGAGCTCTGCCTGGGGCTGGAAGGATGGTTCTCCCTTTAACAGAGCAAAGGACACCTCGTTTAAGTAGGAGTATGTCTACTGTAAATGAAGATGCACTGGATATACACAGTGAATGGACAGAGTAGTTAACTACACTGTGGCAGGAAGAAATTCTAGTTCATAATTTGCCTGAAGTGTTGTAGAGCTCTTCATCTCTTCTGTAAGTAGTTGAAGTGTTAGGCAGAAGCATTGAGGGGACCTTTGTTATAAGGAATTGCGAGTGTGCTCTTGCCCTGTCGCTGTCTTGTCCATATTGAAAATCCACGTGTGTTTTCTGGGACAAATGCCATACAAAGCCACCCACTAGATTTTGGGGACTGTAGCCACCTCAGCTGCTTTCTGCCTATCCCTGAAGCTGTGCGTTCCAAGGGTTGAATGTCAGTAGGTAGCCATGGCTCTTTTTACCAAGTGGGTGATGAACACTGGACAGTGCTTTAATTTACGGTTTGATTTTTTTTTTTTTTTTTTTTTAATCCTTCATTTTGCTTGTGAACTGCTCTTGATTGCCTGCTGACATCAACTCTGCCAAGTCCACTATATGCCAATGCTCAGAAGCTGGCCAGAAGTGTGTGTTTTGTTTTAAAATTCCCAGCACCAGTGTTCTGTACCTGGCAGCAGGGATGTTGTATCTGAAAGTAAGATTTTTATTTTTTTTGAGCCAGTTGTTTTCTTTCTGTATGTTAGGTACAAAGTTGTTAGGACTTTGTTATTGTAAGCGTTTATATTAAAAGGCAGTGGCAGCAAATCAGTGGCCCAATAATGTCCTGCTTATGTTCTATTTGGCCAGACACTGCTCTGAGGATGGAGCTTGTAGATTCTTGCAATTTCTCCTTCCGGAGAAAGCACTTTCAAAAGAGAGGAGTCTGTTGTAGAGGGTTCCTCTTGCAGTGAATGTGACTGCAATATAGTGGAAAATCCAGACCAGCCTGCTCAGCAGCCTGTTCTGCTGCTTGCCCTGAGAGTGAGTTCCCAGAGGATCTGCTCAGCCCCGAGCTCAGCTGGGCAGTGCAGCTTTGGCCTTGGAGATGCCGCTTGCCCTGTTTGCTTTGTGAGAAGTTTGTGAAGGGGAAGGGATCCCTCAGCAAACTCTGTGGGGATGAACAGTGAGGTCAGCCCTATATGGCAACTTACTCTCTGCCTATTGTGCTCATCCACTGTCCTGTGTACCTTCAACTAGATGCTAGGGTATCAAAGGAGAGTATAAGTACATAACCAAGAAGTAAACACTGCACAGAGTATTTGCTTTCAAGTGTAGACTTGATTCTATGTCTTCTAGATAAATAAGCCCAAATAAAATGTCTTCTCCCTCTCAATAGTTGTCCTAGCTTGTGAGAGTTCACAGCTCGTGGATTATTATTTAAGTACAGTTGTAGTATGCAAACTTTGCAGTATTTTAAATGGGTGCTGCTTGTCAGTTCACCAAAAATCAATTCTATTCTTACTTGTTGCTAAGGATGCAGTTAAATGAGACGCACTCTCTGTGATATCCTTCCTTGAATATGGAAATTAAGCACAGGGGTTGATATGGGTACACATCATCTCCCCCCCCCCCCCAACCCTGTTAGCCAGTTTCAACCAAACAGAGGAGCAGACTGGAGGGAAAAGAAATAAGAATGGCATTGTTAGCAGCAAATACCAGTGCCATTGAAACTCCCTGCTTTAATTTGCACCTTGTTTCATAGTTCAGAATTTATTATTGGCAGTTCTGACTTGAGTGCTCATGTTTTTCCTTGGGAATGTTGTGGTTTAAGGCATTTGCTGTTTCCAGTTGTGGTTCATTCAGTTGCAAAGAAGCTAGACCAAAATATTTTGATTAAAGTATGTGGGAGAAGGGAGGCAGAACAAGCAATAGACAAGAGCTGATTAGATAGTAGCTCATGTAACCAGACTAGCTCTAGCTGCTGAGTTAACTTCAACTGATTTTTTTTTTTTAATTTTTCGACAAGCGCATTAAGCCTGATTCATCATAATCCATAAATTGAATCAAGCACACAAAACACCTGAGTACAACAGAGTGTTCTGATGTATTGCACTATCTGCAAAACATTCCATGTATTAGCAATCAATTACTCATTAAAGTCACAGTATTGTCATAAGTGTAAGCATGTGTGGTATCTGTATTTTCCCATGCCTCCTTTGACCCTGAATTTACATGGTTTGTGAGCACAGTGCTGCAAAGGAGGGCATAAGTGACCCCTAATACAGGGAGCCAGAGCAAAGTCCTCATGCCAGCATGTGAAGGCCTTTCAGTTTTGAGAGCTCCTGTCATCTTGTTCCCATGGAACAGGGTACACTCCCCCTCCCCCCATTGTTTTAGTTCATCAGAAGCACCACGGTATGTATTATGGCATTATTGCAGCATTTACCATAATTTCCAAATTTGTCTTTCAGTACTTCCTTCGTGTTCTGTCTCTAGTGCTTCCCTAAAGGCATTCCTGCATCTTGGCATGGCTACCCTTTGCGAACAGTCTGGAGGAGATTTTTTGGCATGCTTGTGGTTCTTATCTTTGCTGTAAACACAAGCTGTGAAAGCTGTATGGGATGGCAGGCTAAAAATAACTTCTACTCTTGGTAATCTCTTAAGGAAAGATAAGTCTTCTGCCTGGGTGCTGTGGATGGATTCTCTGCGGTTCCCTATAATCAGGATCACAAATGGCAGCGAGCTGTGCCATCTGCTTTGGGGACAAAGTTGCTGTTGCTCTGTCAGTTGCTGTCTCAGAGAGAGGAGCTAGCGCAGCATGGCTGGGAGAAGGGCGATATCCGTGCCTTGAACTTGGAGATCCAGCGGATGCTGACTAGTACTGTAGACTTGCTCAGTTGTTCCTTTGATTCCAGCATGTTGGAGAAGGAAGACATGCATATCCTGAGGGGGCATTGCGTAAGAGGAATGATGTCATGAGTTTGACACTGCTAGGATAACTTTGCATTTACTGTCAGAGGAGTTACTCACTTGGCCCTCTTTTTCCTTACAGCAGCAAGGGCGCAATGATGGATAACCGTTTTGCTACAGCGCTAGTAATTGCTTGTGTTCTCAGCCTCATCTCCACCATCTATATGGCAGCTTCCATTGGCACCGACTTTTGGTACGAATACCACACCCTGTCCCCAGCTGAGAATGTTAGTGAAGCTGGTAGGAGCATCTGGGAGGAATTTGTCAGCGAAGAGGCAGATGAGAAGACCTACACAGATGCGCTCTTCCGGTGCAACGGCACGGTTGGATTGTGGCGGAGGTGTATCACTGTACCCAAAAACTCTCACTGGTACAGCCCACCAGGTATCTCCAGACCAATTAACGCTTCCCTAGCTTGCCTGGGTGGTATATGCTAACTTCCTCACAACATAGTCATGCCGCTTTTTTCCTCCAGAAGGCTTATTTCTGGCTTATGTGTTGTTGTTGGGGGGTGTTTTGTTAGGTTTTTTTTTTTTAAGAAAGTCTAAATTTTGAAAGAAGCAAAAGACAAAATGGTCTGTGGCTGTCAGTGCTAAAGGCTCTGGATTTGACACACATTACTTGATCTAAATTTATTCTGGCATAACTTGATTTTCTTTTGCATCTGCTGTCCAACTGGGGATACAGTTATAGTTGCTCTGCCTGCTACTGTCTTTTTAGGGGGGTCCTGGGGTCCACAGTGGAATAAAGATATTACTTTATCAAGGGGGCACTCATTCCTCTTAGCTAGTCATTCATTTTGCTTGCATGTCACAAATGTCCCACTGCTGCATCAGCACATTTTGGACTCCTTGTACTGTAGTGCTGGATATAGAATGAAATATTTGTATTCTTCTTCACAATTGTCGGGGCTAAAAAAGTGTGGTGAGCAATTATTTTAATTGTTTCAAAGCAGATTTTGGATACATATTGTGTGTGTGAAGCCCTTCATTTTGAACCCTCTTAAAAAATGTACTTTCAAACACTTTTTCTGAAGAAAAAACAGTACATGAAATATTTTTTTTTTTTTACCCCCTCTAATGAAAATACTTATTTTGGAAGACACTTAAACCAGCTCTGCTCAATAGTATTCTCAAAGCAAAATCTGAGCCGTAAAAGGGGAGAAATTAGTGTAAAGAAGCAAATATTTTCTGTTCTTTAAATAGTCCTTTCTTATCCCATTTTTGAATGAAGTGTTTAGTATGATACTACATTCAGCACATGGAGATAAGCACAGGTTAGATAAGGGACTCTGAGTACAAGAATATATAACAACATAGTTGAGCATCACATGCCACATTTGTTTCCCGATCTGTTAAGCATGGCACAAGTCTGCGTGGGTATCACAGGTAAGCTTGAAGATTCTGCACGTTTGAATGCTGTCCGTCGTTGTAGTTACTACGTTATGCTAACTACATTATGATAAGGCATCCTACAAATCTGGTTTGAGAGGTAATTTTTTCTCTAAAATGGAACTCTGAGGAGCTTCCCAGCTTAAATGGTTGGGAAAGGAGGAATTGAAGGGGAGGGGGTGTGGGAGGGAGACACCTAATGGTAATGTTTTCTTTTTTTTTTCCCCAGAAACCGATATGACTACAAACTGCATCAGTTTTTCCCTCTCTGATCAGTTTATGGAAAAGTACATAGAGCCTGGAAATCACAATAGTGGCACGGATTTGAATCGGACTTGTAAGTGTCTTTCAGTTCTGGTAGGTAAACAAGTAGGATTTAAAAAAAATAAATTTCTCAAATACAGTCACTGGTGAGGAAAACATCTGTATCTTGCTCTGCATTTATTGGTGTGTTTTATAGTAGCACAGGCAGTAGGTCAAAGTTTAAAGGAAAACTTCAATGTGTTAGCAAAGGTTTTGCCCATGAATGCAGGGGAGGAATTTGGGAGTTAACAAATGAGGGTCTTCTTACTTCACTGGAGTCTTTGGTCCTTTTTAGCTATGAATGTAGAATGTCTGATGAAGTGGAAGCAGCGTGGGTAGAGGGGAGTGTAAGATGGTGGGAGAAGATCAATTTCTAGCACATGTTCAACAAGCTTGTCTTGTGTATTTCTTTTGTGTGCAGATCTGTGGCGATTGCAGTTTCTTCTGCCCTTTGTCAGCCTGGGCCTCATGTGCTTTGGGGCTCTGATTGGGCTCTGTGCTTGTGCCTGTCGCAGCCTTTACCCAGCCATTGCCACTGGAGTCCTCCATTTCCTAGCAGGTAGGTCTCCTGCCATCCACCACTTACCCTCCCTCCTCCAGAAGCTGGTAGTGACAGCCAGAGCACTTCAACAGCGAGCTCAGTTGTGCTTTACTGCTCCCTTCCCCAGGGCTTTGTACGCTGGGCCTGGTTGGCTGCTATGTAGCTGGGATTGAGCTGCTCCATAAGAAGCTGCCCCTGCCTGACGACGTGAGGGGTGATTTCGGCTGGTCCTTCTGCCTAGCCTGTGTCTCGGCACCTTTGCAGTTTATGGCAGCTGCTCTTTTCATCTGGGCGGCTCGCACCAACAGAAGGGAATTCACTCTCTTGAAAGCGTACCGTGTAGCATAAGTGCTGCTACCGAAGTATTGGGTTTCCATGTTACAGCCTCTTCTCCTCCCAACCCTTACTACCTTTTTCTTTTAGTCAGAATTTTACCTTATACTGCATGCTTCTTGCCAGTTGAGACAATTTAGCCTGCAGACCCTGAAGACAAAAGACCTCTGGGCTAAATGACCAAACTCTGCCAGAAGTCCGCAGAACTTGAACAGGTTTTTAAATTGTTTTTTTTTTAAGAATTTAATATTATTGGTTTTTAAGCTTCATTTGGTTGTTGAATATCCCCTTGGTTAGGTGTACATGCCCCTTCATAATTTTATTACCCTGTCAGCCTGGAGGAAATAGGAGTGGTGGTGTGGGGTGGAAGAGGGATAGGAAAAGAAAAGATGCAGGTAGGCAAGAATGGGAACCTAAGTGCACAAATAATAAATAATTGGGAGCTGTCTGCTGTGTGACCCAAGCAGACAGTACCTACAGAGAGCATGCAAGAGACGTGGGGCAACTCAGAAACCTCTGTTACAGAAATACTGTAGCTAAATCAGTCCCATAGCTTCGCTTTGGGTCTCTTATTCTTACTAGTTTCCTACTTTTTGTGGCTTCTGCCAACATTGATGCAGGCAGAGCAGCTGGCTGTGGGAGTACCTGTACAGCACACCAGCCTGAACGCAGACTCTGCGCTCGCCTTTGCTGAGGAGTGGGATAAGTTGGCCCATTTGGAGCTTTGTGCTGCTCTAGCTACGCTGCTTCCAGAACCCAGGCTAGGTTTGGTATCTGCACTATGTCTGATTGTGCACTCTAATCTTAAGTTGTGGTGCTTTTTGCTTGCTGTGAAATAAGGCTTTCCTCTCTCTTGCATTGAAAACAACCCTTCGCAAGTTTTTTGGTTTTAATTTGGTTTAGTGTTATGTGTGTATATGTACATATATGTACTTAACTTTTTTTAAAGCTCACCTATTTATCCTATATAGCACACAACAGGGTTTTTTTAAAAGGTGCTGCTCTTTTCCCATCTTGCCCCAAACCTATTGTTTAAATGAAATAATAATAATAAAAAAACCTCAGAAATTCTCAGCGTTGCATGAATCTGATGGGAGGGTGAGAGAATGGTCCAAAGTGAATTTTACTTGGGGAAAGAAAAGCCAATGTCTAGATTGTTCTCTGTTTTCAGGGAAATGTCACCAGAAACAAAGATGTTTGGTTAGATTTTTTTTTTAATTAACTTCTTGTGCTCCTGCTAACTTTAAATTTTCTCCTGCTCATCACTGAGGGGGCGCAACACCCCATAATTTCTAATTAGTTCACAACTTCTGCACATATTTCTTCTAAATCACTGCAACTCTACCCAGACTGGATGGCATGTCTGATCTCAAAAAAACAACGTTCCAAGACTAAATTGTTTAATTCTGAGGCCTTAACTGTCCTCATTTCCTTACTCCATGCTTAATTGTGTTGGGTTTGTGTGGCAAGGTTTTTGGTAGCGGGGGGGCTACAGGGGTGGCTTCTGTGAGAAGCTGCTAGAAGTTTCCCCCATGTCCAACAGAGCCGATGCCAGCCAGCTCCAAGATGGACCCACTGTTGACTAAGGCTGAGCCCATCGGCCATGGTGGTAGCGCCTCTGGGATAATGTATTTAATGGGGGGGGAAGCACGAGGAGGAATTGCAGCCAGAGAGCGGGTTGAGAATATGTGAGAGGAACAGCCGTGCAGACACCAAGGTCAGTGAAGAAGGAGGAGGAGGAGGTGCTTCAGGCGCAGGAGCAGAGATTCCGCTCCGGCCCCTGGAGAACCCCATGGTGGAGCAGGTGGATGCCTAAGGGAGACTGTGACCCTGTGGGAAGCCTGCACTGCAGCAAGCTCCTGCAGGACCTGTGGCCCTGTGGAGAGAGGAGCCCACACTGGAGCAGGTTTGCTAGAAGGACTTGTGACTCCGTGGGGGACCCATGCTGGAGCAGTTTGTGAAGAACTGCAGCCCGTGGGAAGGACTCACATTGGAGAAGTTGGTGGAGGACTGTCTCCTGTGGGAGGGACCGCATGCTGGAGCAAGGGAAGAGTGTGAGGAGTCCTCCCCCTGAGGAGGAAGCAGTGGCAGAGACACCGTGTGATCAACTGACTGCAACCCGCATTCCCCATCCCTCTGTGCTGCTGGTGGGGAGAGGGGAGAGAATTCAGGAGTGAAGTTAAGCCCAGGAAGAAGGGAGGGATGGGGGGATGGGGTTTTTAAGATTAGGGGTTTTTTTCTCATTACCCTATTCTGATTTGATTGGTAATAAATTAATTTTCCTGAGTTGAGTCTGTTTTGCCCGTGGTGTTAATTGGTGAGTGATCTCTCCCTGTCCTTATCTCTACTCATGAGCCTTTTGTTATATTTTCTCTCCCCTTTCTAGCTGAGGAGTGGAGTGATGGAGCAGCTTTGGTGGGCACCTGGTGTCCAGCCAGGGTCAACCCACCATGTTAATATAAGTATGTCTTAGAAGAAATAAATCCTGACAAAATTAATAAGTCTGTGATGGCAAGGATTCTGTGCGATACTGTTGCTGAGAATGACAGAGAAATAGGTGTTTTTTTCTAATGGCTGTGTTTTGTTTTGTGCCTTTTTTTTTCCCCAGTAGGTGCTTCTACCCAGGCTGTATTTGCTGGGTCAGCAAACAGGAACTCCCTGAAAATCAGGGATATCTGCTAGTCTCATTTATTTTTTTTATCATGTGTGTGATAGGAATCAACCTACTTCTCCTTTTAACATCATCATTGGAATATTTACAAAATGAAGCAAGGATGCTGATGAAAAGCAGTGGTGGGCTGTTCGAGATAATCCTCTTCCTGCTGCTGTTGAGTAATTTTTCACCTTTCCTCCTAAAACAGTTTATTTCCCTCTCTACAGTGTCTGGGCCGACTCTAACCCTGTGAGAGGGGATGTGGTATTTTTGTGCAGTATCAGAGAGTAAATGAAAATCCGTGCTGCTGATATGTGCTGCTGTGGTGCTTTTCCGCAGTCACTAGTTATCTCTGATTTAGGTAGATAAGGCCTAACTGCTCAGCTTGTCTGGTTCCTCATTTGTCAGAAACACTAGGGCATGGAAGCCTCAGCTTGGGTCAAAAGGACTAGAAGGTGCTGTTCTGCACTTTGAGAGGAAACACTGCTGGTTATTTTATCTAGTACAGTTTGGGTGTTTGTTTTTTTTCTTCAGGAGCTGGCAGAATAATCGTATCTTGTGATTTTAATCTGAGTATTGGGAGTCCTGTGCACTTGCTCTTTCCTCTTGTATCAGCACCTATTTTTCTGAAGCGTAAATCTCAGTTTTTAAATGTTAACGTTCTTGCTTTCAGAAGAAGGATTGTTATGGATAGAAAATGGAATTTTGGAGGTGCTGTCAGTACTTTCTTGATCATTTTAAGTACCAGCAAAACCAAGATTGCCTGCTTTTGTCTCAGATAAATGCTGCTGGTTTTCTCTGGCCTGAAATGAAGAAAACAGGCTTTAATTGGTCCTTGATTTGCACCATTTAACTAAAATGAGGGTCACCTTTCAGGGTTATGGGTTTTGGGGTTTTTTTTCTTTGCTCTTATGTAAAGATTTCCCCGTCAGAATGGATTTCGGTGCGAGGCAGACTTCCTACAGAAAAAGGGCTAGCCCACTCCCTTGTCTGGGGTGATGGACCTGCATATAGCTGTCTTGCTTTCTGTGTGCTTTACTCAAGGTGTAAAGGGAACAAGAAGAGTTCTTGGACTGCTGGCTTCGGTTCACTAAATGGCATTGGAGGACAGACAAACAGAATAGACACCGAGAATGGAATAATTCTGTAAGAGAGATGATTAAGCATGCTAACAGATAATGAGACAGGTCTTGACCCAGAGTGTGTGGTACAGGCCCTTCACACCGGCGGTTCCTCGTGCCATGTTCAGAGGTTGGCTGCATTCAAGATGAGCTTGAGACCCGCGTGTATGCTTGTGGTCGCAAGTATATGTAAATGCAGACACCCTTGCTCAAAAAAGTGAAGTGTTCCAACTCTGGAAGAAAGTGGTGAAATCAGAGGCTGATTTGTGTTCCTCTGTATTTTGTGGTCTGACCGTGGGAGATGTTTCCTGATACTGGTTCAGTGTAGGAGATAGGGATGAGGCAGACACACACACACACACACATACCCCCCCCACCCCACCCCCAAAAGAGATGGGGGGGGGGGAGGGATGTCCTTGCGTGTCTGTGTGCACGAGGGAAATGGCACCCATCTCTAATACTTGTACGTGCCAGTGAAAGTGAAGAGAAGGCATATCAAAGGAAAAGGAGAAACAAAAGAGGAGGAATCCCATCAGACTGGGCTTGACACTGCGTGGGAGCAAGCTCCCAGGACTCCAGCATGAACTCTCCTCCTGTGCTTACGAGAAGCCCATAAAGGTTCTGTCCCTCCAGTCCGAGGTGGCAAAACTGCATTTGTCCTTCAAACCTGCCCCTGTGACAAAGTTTCTCCTTCGCAGGCTTGGGCTTGTTTTCCTGCCAACACTGTGAAATGGCTAGGAAAGCAGGACTGGCAGAAAGCTGCACAGAGCAATAAAGTGGTTAGTCTAGGTAGCAGCTGCTGCTTGTTTTTTTTCCTCGAAGTGACACTTTCTCTGTCCTCTTCCCCCCACCCCAAACAACTCTGTGAAGGGGCTGGTCAATGAAGCTGCGAAGATGGGTTTTATTATTGTGGCTGTAAAGACAGCTCCCGTTGGTGTGAGAGGAGAGATTGCTCAGAACAGGAGAATAGTCAATCCCATCTCCTTAATTTAATAAAAAAGCAGCATATAGCAGACACACAAAATTGCCTTGTTGTGTAAAGGGGATAGTTCACCACTTAGAAAAGGAATAATATGTTGTGGGTATGAGTGGTAGCGGAGCCTTGGATGACCCAAGAGGCCCCTCTGACCTGTTGTCATGCCAGAAACTGCGTGTGGTAGTCTGGTTTTCCTTCTGGATTGTGTGCTGGCCGGCCGGTCCTTTCCTCATGGAAGGTCTGTTGCAGTGTTTTTGCTCTGGTGATAATGAATGCCTCCTCTCCCCTCATCTAAAATGCTCTGAAATGTGTTTTGAGAAAGGTGTTTGGGGTTTTTTTGTTTGGTTGGGTTTTGGGGTTGTTTTTTCCTGTTCTTTGCCACTTAACACTTGGCACCGCGTTATGCACCAGCTCGCAGTCTTGTTTTTTGCACTGCTGTCGTAGTTCTGTGGTTCAAGGCGATGACTTCTGGAAAGCTCCTTTCTGCTCACTAGCATTGTGCGTGCTCAGCCAGCACCTGCTATTCAAAGAGAAAATCTGAAATGTCAGCAGCTTATCATCATTGTATCTCAGGCTGATTGTCCACCTCTATCTGTGTGTATTTCCTGCTTGACTAGATTGTGTATCTTAACAGAGAGAACGTAACATCTTGAAGCTGCCTTTTTTTTTTTTGCTGCCTTTTTTTTTTTTGCTGCCTTTTTTTTTTTTTTTTTTGCTGCCCCTCAGGCAGAGCTAGAGTTTTGTGCTGTAGAGCTTCTTTATAACCTGTTTTCTAATAGGAAAGGATCAAAAGTTTGCGTGTTTACTAACTTTTCTATTACTGTAGAATATTATTCCTGCCCTATATTTTTAAACTACAACTTTCAAAACTACAGGGTGTAAAGTGAAGCCTTTGTTCAAGTTACGGTTCAGATATAGGACAGTTGAAGAATGGATACTCTGTAACTGGAAGACTGTGTATGTATCTGGATATGGCAATAACAGCCACATGCGAAATTGCACTTAAAAAGCACCTCTGTGCCTACTGATGCCCAACCTTTATACAAACCGATGACCACTGAAAAAAATCCGACAGCGATAATGTATTCTTCCACTCCTCTCTCTCCTCTTCCTTTCTAAAATTACTACTTTTAAAAATAACCATAAGGACAGTTTTATTTATTGATCAGGTTAAAGCAATGAGTGTCAGATGTCTCTGTGTTCCCCGTTTCCTGTGTACAGACAAAGGATGAAGGAGATGGTAATGGATTTTTGCAGAGGATCCAAGCATCTATATAGCCTTGGGTTTTCTGAGCTGAAGACTGAAAACTTTCAAGAAAACTAGAACCTTTTGTTTAATGAAAATTAATTATTACTTAATCTGAACCCTCCTTTAAAAAAAAATTAGTGATTTTTTTAATGGCCTTCTTTCTTTTTCCAGCTTTCTCAAGTCTTTCATCGGCCTCTTTTAAAGTGTCTCTTATGCAGACGTGGTTTTAGAATATTATCTTTTTTAGATTGATGTTTGCAAAGAAGATAATCTACTGTTGTATTTTGTGTCACTATCTGAGAAGAGGAAACCCTTACATATGTAACTTCTTAATGGCCCTGCCTATTACATCTGTAATTTGGGCTAGTTCTCAATATCAGACGTGCACATTTTTTAAAAATTTGGATTACCTATTAAAAATAAGGTTGATCAAAACATCTATAATAGCCTTTCAAAAAAAGTACATAACGAGGGAGTGTTTCCAGAGTGCTTCGTTAGCAAGGACTCCCTCTGTCCCATGTTATGACCTACCACGTGTCTGGACTTTTACAATTAGTCCTTTTCCCATTCAGCTTCCGCAGCTGAACACATAAGTATGTTTTGCCGCACATTAACTTGCTTGAGCCATGGGTTGAGGACCGTTCCCCGTTGTAACTTCACCTTTTATCATCCTTATGATGAGGACACCTTTCTCAGTAGCGTCCAACCGTGATGCACTATGAGTATACCCTTGGGCTAAGGTACCGAATCAGTACTGCGCTGAGTGGTGGGCTTTTTCCTTCCTCTGAGGCCAAGTACAGCTTGTACCTTTAGCGAATTCAGTGCTTTGGGAGATTACTCTCCAGAGTCTGGCAGCTGACTCTGGTGGCTCAGTGACCATGGTGATATCTTTTTACATTAAATGGTTTCTATGTAAAAACATCCCTTGCTATCAGAGGATTTACCTGTGACAAACACATGTAAAGACCGTCAAAGCTGACCATCCGATATGTTTACACTGATGTTGATTTACTCATTGATTGAATCCACCATTTAATCACCAAACTTAATTTGGAGTGCTGGCTGGATGAGACCAGGAGTGTGCTGGAGTGGCAGTGCAGAGCGGGTGCTCGTTTTCTGTGATGCCTCATCTCTGCCAGAGCCTTCCTGCCTCCTGGAGATACTGATAGCAGACGCTGGAGAACTGGTTCCACAGCCTCTCCAAATCCTTCCTGGGTCTCAGCCCTGCGCTGTACTGTGCTCCCTTAGCGCTGCTGATTCCCTAATTTGAACAAACTACTTGTGTGGGTGATTTTGCGATCCCTTCAAGCCTTGTTAAATTGCTTTGGTTGAGAAAAGGGCGGGGTTTGTCTTCACCAGAAATAAGCTCTGCTTTCTGAGCGTTTTCCGGAGCTGTTGCAGTAGTTTCTTTTGCAAACAAACCCCTTTTGTCTTGCACTCAAGCGACCCATTTAACTAGCTAGTTTTGATTTGCATTTTGATGTTTACTTCCGCACAAAACAACAGCAGCAGCGTTACAAAACCGCAGCATCTGCCCAGTGCTAGAGCTGCTTGGGTTCTCTAAAGGTCTTCCAGTTCTGGAAAGTGATTAACCATCCACAAATGATGAGGACATCACCAGTGGTGTCAGTAGCAGGGTGCTGCTGGCGGAGTCGCCCCTGCCTCCCAGTGCTGACCTGGGAGGTGAGGCAGGAGGAACTGGTGAGTGGGAACGGGCTGCGGTGGGAAATGAGCAGTCCCTGAGAGTGGGTCGCAGGTTCTGGAGCAGCTTCGCTGTTCCGCTTGAGCCACCGCAGGCCTGTCCAGGAACAGCACTGAGACAACCGTACCGACCGCGTGAGGGACGCCGTGGGCTGTGGCAGCCAGGGCTGTCCTCTACGGGGAGCACAAGGAAGCGTGTAGCGTTATGGGGAGAGGATGTCAAACCTGTTCTGGAGCAGACGGGTGTGTTTTACCTCCAGCCGCCTTTGTGAGCGGACAGGAGTGTCATCATCCAGACTTGTTATTCTCCTTCTGTGTCTCCTCGCTCCCTTCTCCCACCTCCCCTCTTCGTTCTCTCTCTTTCATTGTTTGTTTGTTGTGGTAAAGGAAACTAGCCGCTCGCTTCAGAGTCGTGTTGGGCTGTACTCAGGGGACCTTAAGTCTGTCCACATCCCTGTTACGCACCCAGCTGGGTGCGCCTGGAAGCCTAAAGCCAGCTAATTGGAAATGCTAGGCACCGGAACATTTGTTAGGGCATGCAGCTACGGCCCCAAATGCCTTTAAAGCATTGGTACCCTTTTTAACGTGGCCTGGATGCTCTCGGCTGTGCGCTGCCAGGTGCTCAGCTTCTGTCGAAATTCTCTGCATCCAGTGTTTACGGAATGAGAAATCGGACCTTAATTTGCAGTAAAAGATTTATGTGGTAGTCTGGGCTAAAGGAGCTCTTGTTCCTGCCAGCCGTCTGCTTCTGTTACGCTCCCTACCCCGGGTCATCTTCACCCCAGGAGATGCCAGCAGGGAGCTGACAGCTTCTTGATATCTGGGCATTGTTCGTGTTCAACAAGCCAGCAAGGAAACAGGGATCGACTGATTGAGCAGTAAAGAAAAACCCTGTGGTGCCATAATGCACAATGCAAAGATTCTGGTCTATAGGTAAAGACAGTTCGTAGGGAATTTTTTTCCCCATTTTTCAGGGGCTGTATCATATATTCAGCTGAGGTTTTTCCTTTATTGCCAGTAATTTTTAGATTAACTGCTGGGGTTTCTAAACATTATGGGAGTCACCTTTGTCTTCTCACTGAAAAGGCAGATTTTCACCAAAGATGTCACTGATTTCGAGCTCCCTGACCCGATGGAAAATCCTGAGGGTTATTTGAAGCAGAGAGAAATAAATGGAACAAAGTCAGTCACCGACAATGAAGATTCAAGAAGATGAATTTCAGGCAAAGGTAATGTTTTCTGTTGGTTTCCTGTTCTGGGATGTAGCAACTTGCGAGATGCATAAAAGATGCAGGAAATAATTGTTCTTCTTCACTTGCCCATGTTCAGCCTTAGCTGATGTTGTGTATCCTCGTTGAAGTCGTAGATAGTTGGGGATATCCTGAGAGGAGTGAAGAGCACCTCTAGCAGGTTTAGAAACCGTAACCTACAAGATAGGGGAGCAATGGAGCTGTTCGGTGGAAGGACGGACTCTTTGGATGGGGCAAGCGGTGTTTTTTACAAAAGGAATTGATACAGATAGTCGCTAGTAGTTCTCCACATCCACTGGTGACAGGACAAGAGGTAACCAGCTTCGTTTGTGGTAAATGAGAACTAAGTCAATGGACAGAAAAAAAAAACAATCTTGGTCTAGGCATGCTTGATCCCGAGCTAGATGATTATTTGTCCCTTCAGCCCTACACTTATGTTTCTCATCCAAGCCATCTTCAGGAAAAAAATTCCCCTATCGAAGGGCTCACCTACTGAGTGTTACCACGAGACACCACTTCTTAGGGACTTTTTTGGCTTATTCTGTCTCAGAATTATTTATGAAATACAAATACAAAAAAAAAAAGTAATTGAGCATGGACCCTTAAATGAGTGTGGTGAAATTTGGTGGAGACCCAGTTACTTATTTTACCTGAGACTCTGGCTCAGGATATGTTCCAAAAAGTCACTTACATAGACTTCCCTAAAATTTTCATCTATTGTATTTTGGAGGTGTATTTAGTTTAGGGCTTATTTAGTCTAGTTTCTCAGTGAGACAAGCCTGAGGAAACTACGATGTCTTTGTATTTATGATTATTGTCCTTCCTTCAGCTTTATAGCTTTAGAATCTATTGGTCAGTTCAAGCCAGAGTTGCTGAAATACTGATTCTTACAAGTTTCTGGGCCTCATAGAGGATGGGGACTTAGTGCCTCCACTGAAGGAAGCATCGCCATCTGAGTGCTTATGAATAGTCCTTTGTCTAGATTACAGTTCATTATCATATCTTTTTATTTAATGATAGCAATCACTGTTATACAATGAATGAGGGGTAATTATGTATTGGGACTTTAGGTGATTTTGCAAGGGATGAATGAAGTGCATTGGGATGTGCTCCTCCTGGTTTTAGAACAAACGAAAGACTGGCCTTGAAATCCTGCGGACACTTGAGCAATGCCACGCACATCCGGTCTGTAAAATTCACTCTCTGATATATAACTGGTTTGAACCCTGGTGCAACATTTTAAGGAAGTCGGTCGCTCACTGATTCACTCTTCACAATACATCTCACGTTAGATTCCTGTCCCATTTACAGCCTTTCCTGTAGGGGCGAAATGAGACCACACGTACCTATTATTCGTAGCTCAGAATTGCTCTCTTTTAGGCATTAATAAATTAATTCGTATGGGGTGATGTTAAAAAAGTGTCATAAATAGGAGAATAAGAGCAGATGTTTGATATGCAGTGAGATTTCTTTTTGATGTTTGTTGTGCTGAGTCAGGCTGAGATGAAAGCGATCAGGGGAAAGCATCAGAAATAAGACGTGACAGAGAACTTGACAAAAGCAAGATTTGGAAGATGAGTCTGAACAGCAAATAATAAAGCTGACATTCCTACTGACCTTGCAGAAAATAAATTAGTTTCATGGTAGTAATACAATAATATCTGTTCTGAAATAGTGTTCTTCTTGAGCTTGTTCACACAGAAGTACTTGTCAGCTGGTTCCCCAAAAACTTCTTTGAAATTTGCCTCTGAAAATGAGGTTAGTTAAGCCAGATTTCTTCCTCGTTACTGATTTCTAAGACAGAATTCATTCTTTTTCAACTGGGAAATATTTGTTTCTCATCATAGTGTTCTTCTAATAATGGATTCTGCCCTATCTGAATTCATTGTGTCTTATCAGAGGTGCTCTCTTCTTAAGCTCCCCTTTGTTCTCTGTGTCTTTTTTTTAAGTAAAGTTCTTCCTCACCTACGACTGGCTTCTCTCAGATGAGTTCTTTGAGCTCTTTCCAGCTCACATTATCGAGCACTGCACAAATCTTCTCATAGTGACAAATTTTAACAAAGAAGAAGAGAAAGTTAATGAAGAGGTAAGTACATCCAAATCATGAGCAGTTAAACCCAGAGAGAGGAGAGACAACTAGAAACAGAATTTGAAAAGAATTTCTAGCACCTCAATGCAACGGTGGTGGGTGCTTTTATGTGCTTTGTGGGTGCACGAGGCTGAAGTAGCAGCTCTCATATCCAGAAGCTACAAGGAAATGCTGCGAGTTCAGCTCGGGTATGACTGAATCACCTATTGACGAGCTTTAGACATAAATTTAAGATTTTAGTGTTACATGTTAATTTTGTTTCAAAACCTTTCCCCCAGTCTTATAGAAAAATAAGGAGAAACTTTGGGACTTTGCTTACCTAGAGCCAGTGGTATAGTGAATTTGTTTTGAAACTGTGTTGTGGTTTTTCAGCTTATGGGGTTTGTTTTTGTTTTGAGTTTTTGTTTGGTTTTGAGGCAAAGAAAAGCTTAGTACATGGTTCTAAGTAGGAGAAATGTCTCCTCAGAGATCACCACGCAAAAACATTTAATCTCTTAGGATTACGTTGCTTTGTGCATTGTCATAGCGCATTGAGGTTGACAAACTACCTTGTGTGAGGCTTTGTCCTGTGGAGACTTATGAAAGTTATTGGTGAAGGGAAAGCGCCAGCCAGTTGAACACTTCCAGCCCTTGCTTTTTCGCAGTGCGCCCTGCCCTTAGCCCGTGAATATCAGGCTTCCAGTTAACGCTCTGTATGGTGGTACAGAGATACTTCAGCAAATAGCACAAGGGAGCCCTGAAGGCAGAAGGAAAAATAAACGCAGAAGTACAGAACTACAGCGATGCGCGAAAACTCAGACTCGATGCCCTCTCCCCAATCCCACATGTAGGAATTAAAAAATGCAAATTCAGAAATGTTCTTGTACTAGCCAAGGACAGTAATTGTAGCCAGAAAAGGTATGTAGAGAAGAAAATGAAAAACCTTTTTTTAAAAGAAAGTGCTGACTCAGAAAACAAGATTTTGATCATATCTGGCATTAATATAGTGCAGATAAACAAAAAATTAATTCAGTAGTAGCCTCAGCAAAAATGCTTCCTGTACAAACAGGAAACACACAGTTTGGCGGTTCTTGAATGTGTGAAAATGTGCTCAGCGCTGTGCAAGAGCGGGTAGCAAACGTGCCAAACCAAATTTAAACTAGACAGTGGCCCAACTATCACTCCACCAGGGAAAGCCAAACTCCAATACCAAGGAAAAGTATAAAGGTTAAAATATCAGGAAATAGAGATTCGTGAGAACTATGTTTTGATTGACAGATGTATTTATTTACAGTTGAACTTACTGAACCAGTGACGATCTCAGTAGACCTACAAACAAAACAAGTGCTAGTGGAAGAGCATGCTTGGGATTTTGGCTTTTCTGTAGCAGAGCTGTGAAAAAAATTAATGTTTTGGAAAGAAAACAAGTAACATCATCTGGATAAGTTAATCCAAGCAGTAGACTGCTTGTGTCGCTCACTCCAGCAGAGCTTTACGGAGTACTCATTGAAGAAAAAAAAAAAAAAAAAAAAAAAATCTGTATTTCCGAAGTAATGGAAGAAATTAAGCAAATAGACAGAATCCTTGTCCTGAAGTACATACAGCCAAGTGACCAGCTCTGATAGCCCTAGGAAACTCAGCCGAGATGCATGCTTGCCTAGGCCCAAACAATTTAAACAAAACTCACTAAAGAGTTGATTGTCAGATGCATGCGATGAAAGAAACATGATCTGATTCAGGGAAAAGCCACAATATTCTTACAATTTGGTGCCAGAAATGGGGATCAGCAATTTGGATAGAATGTGCCCATACCATGTTAAGAAAACTAGTGACGGGTCAGAGGGGTTGAGAGTGCCCCTGGGGACCTGATTTAGGGAATATATGAACCCTCAGAGCACAGCAGCTGTTACATTAGAATGTCATCTACGATGAAAAGTTGTATGAGGACAACCAGTTGAATGATCCTTGTGTCTCCTAGAAGGAGCCAACGAAGCAAAACTAAAATGTTTGAGGAATAAGTGCAACATCATACATGGCAGACCTGCTCATCACCGGGGTCTATGACACAAGTCTGGAAAAGTCACCACAAAAAGCCCGCATGTCTGTAGCTCTTGTCACGTTCTAATATGCTGCCTGCCCAACAGGAGAATTTGAGAACAAAACAAATCTATGATGTCCTCAGTCCAATAGAGGTAGGAGTAAATATCAACCGAGCCACCTGCGAGCCAATTTCCAGGCAGAAGCCGGGAAGAAACTCTGAGTAGGCAAAGAAGTGGCACGAGCTTTACCAGTGTTCACACTTGTTCTTCTGACTGGAGAAAAGAGAAGCTTCATCTTCTTCTCATGCATCCCAAAATATCACTGTGGATCGAGTGTCCAATACAGCATCGCTTATTAAGGCACTGAAATCTTCAATAAATCTCGTGTCAGAGGGTTCAGGAGTGGATTGCAACGCGTATCAGAGCTGTTGGGGGTGAGAAGAGTGTCTCTGGGCAGAGGCGGATGCTGCTTACTGTGCAAATACGACTGTGATGATAGAGATCAGGGACTTGATGTCCAGCGGCATATGTGGGGACAAGATGCAGAAAGAGACAATGAAAATACACAATTTCCAAATGTACAATGGAGCAAAGTGGGAAGGGTGAGTGGCTTAACTGTGGGGAAATTGTACTGAAATTGAATGTAGCCATTTTAACTAGGGCTCTACAGAGTTGACCTACTCTTTGCCACCCAGCCTAGAAAGCCAGACAGCCTACATGAAGTTACCCACTTCTTTATCATCGCAGATCTTTTTCCTGCTAACTATACAAGCATTCTTATTGCAGGCAGTTTCTTGCTGTGCTGGGAACTGAGTAAACTCCCAAACTCTCAAGCAGTGACTGGCAATCATGAAGTGATAAGGCATTTCAGCAGGCACAGTCTGCTATCTTATTCCACCATGTCACAACCAACAATATTCTAATAATAAATTAGCACTTAAAATTATAATTACGCTATCTGTGTCCTTCAGTGTGGTCTTAAATTTACTGTAAGTACTTAAGACTGGTATGAGAAACAAGCAGGAGAGCCAGGTAAAGGTTGAAATTTTCCTGTATTTGTAAGCAAAAGACTACATGTAATCATAACCAAAATGCCTCGTCGGGATTATTTTCTCAACACAAAAGAGGCAGTTTCACTGGGAGGTGGTGAGATCTCTATGGGGCTGGGAGCTTCCCGTGTTGGCAGTTCCTCGCTGCGGCTTGAGGGCTGTTGGTGGCCTGAGGCACCAAGCTCTTCAACCTTCGGAGCACAGCAGCACCCGGCGCTCACCTCACCTGTCCTTGGGCGCAAAGGTGTGCAGGCTTTGAGCAGGTAAATCCTCGCCGTGTAAGGGAGAGAAGGGCTGGCCCTGGGACCGCAGAGGTGGTCAGTTACCCAGGACAAGCACGAAGCCCGAAGACGAGATGTAATACACGCAGCATGCCCTCGGCTGGGGGCTGGCCAGGCAGGAAAGAAACACAAACCAACTAGATGACCACAGTGACCAGCTCGGAGCGTTGCCTTCGCAGCAGAGCAAATTGCAGAGCCGTCCCCTCTCTTCCTCCTGAAAGGTCGAGCTCTTTTCACTGTCCTGATGTTTTTTCCTTTTCTTTTTTTTCTAAACCTTTTTATATACCACATACAAACCCCAGAAAACGACAATTTCCACAGCAGTGGTGACGTGTCATGAAACAAAAACAAGACAGTGGTGGCAAATATGAGTGTTGGTGCAGGGGCGTGTGCACGCATAGAAGGAAAGAGGTTTTTGAAGGGCCTGTGAAATGATTATCAGCTGTGTAAATTACAGTATTTGAACTTGGGCTTGATAATTCAGATTGCGATTGGGGAAATAATAAAGAAGAGTTTCCCAATAGACTACTGTAAGAAATATAAGCTTAATCGTATGTCTCTGTGGAGGGGTTAACAAAACCCTGGCCTGACTAACAGCAGAGGGATTCCAGGAAAGCTTAAAAACTTGCCATAGGCAGTGCTGGTTGATGTCAAGAAAAGAAAGCAGCTAAACTCTTGTTCTCCAGTGCCTCTCCTAATAAATCTACAGCAGTAACCTTGAGCTCATGGCCAGCCTTCAGAAGGTCTACAGGAAAGCAGATTGTGAATCATTATAGTAGTACCTTCAGGGAATGCTTGATTTCACATTTCCTGTGGGAGTAGCAACATCACCTAAAATTTAGCCCATTATTTACTTTCTTTTTATATATTCAGATATCAAACATAGAAGACACTAGTCTGTACACTGGATGCATCCTAATAAAGCAATCTGGATAATGGAGCAGAGGTAGTGTAACATATATCATCTTTTCTTCAGGAAGTTTTTAATTGCCCATCCTCTTAAAAGTGGAAGAATCAGAGCTCCCAAGTGCTCCATGAACTAAACAGGACCAACTGCTGCTATGAATGGAGGCCTTCAATAAAAAAGCACTTTTCTGTCTCTGTTAGTACCTGAGGCTTGAGACAGTACCAGCGTGGGTCTTCAAGCTATTTATGATGTTGTAGGTGAAAATGGTAGGTTGGGACAAAAGGTGGGAGAGGTGTGAGATGGCAAGTTCAGAAGCGCAAAAACTTTTAGCAATTGGAAAAAGAGGAAAATGAAGCCTGAACAACGGGGAAATGAGAAGCTACAGCAGACAGCATTTGGAGGAGATGACAGCACACAGCAGACTACATAGATAGGCAGCACTGGAATATACTGGCAGAGCTGAGTGAGGATGGTGGTCACAAGTTGTCAGGGTTGAAATGTACTTGCGAAAGTGGAATAAGAATTTTACGTGCTCCTGACCTCTATTACGCCTTCCCCACCCAGGCCATCCCTTCCTCTGTCTCCCAGGAGGAGCTACGAACACACCTCTGTTTACATTATCTTTACAACCAGAAAAGAAAAATTTAATTTTGCTCTGTTGAGGACTGCCCATAAATTTAAAAAACAGACTTCAAAACACTGACATGTCAAAACAAGTATTTTAATGGGCTTCAGAGTCTGGATGAGTATCACGAATCTTGGTGTCATTGGTATGAACTGTTACCTTGGGTCTTCCAGCTTTGTCTCTGACAGGGGTTCCTGTTAAATGGACACAGACATTTATGTTTGTTAGCCATTCCTTTTCACAGAGCTCAGAGGCATTTCAGGAACTTGTCTTGGATATCAGAGTATACTTTCACCTCCGCGTGTGTGTGTTCCCTGGGCCTCCTATCAGATGAAGCAGCCCAACCTCTTGGTGGATCCCATAAACTCAATAGCCTGAGGTGGTGTTGGTATTTAAATAAGACTCCTTTATTCAGCCTGTTCCTGGTTTAGGTGTACTTTAATTCTGGTAACATATCCTCTCTTTTAAGTGGGAAATGTCACCAGGGCTTTAGAACAAGAGCCAACTGTCTAAGGGTGCTCAGCTGATAAGGTACGCCTGTTTTCACCCATCCCTTTGCATCACTACAGGCAGTGCTCAAGGTGGCTCCAAGTTGATGCTCTTCTCCCTGGTTTGTACCGATGGCAACGCCCACCACGGTGATGGCAGCACGCTCCGCATTGCCAAGGCATACTGCGTTTCTCGTGTCCTGGCTACCTGTGGCCAAGGGACATTGCAGTCTTGAAAACCTTTTTGTGGTCACGGCCCCATTGCCCTGACAGGTGCACTAGGTTATGTGATGTCCACCGAAGCCTGATGGTTTCTGGAGGACACAGGAGCCTGTCCTGCAGGCCACAGAACGACTGCTGGCTCTGCAGCAAAAGAGGACTTACAGGCAGACCAGACTAGGAAATGGATACTTCTGAAGAGCATAATAAATAGTGTCACTAACACCTGGGATAATAAGACTGTTAAAGTCAGAAAAGCCTTGATGTTTCCAGTGACAAGGGAATGAGGCAGCCGGGCCAGCCCCCCCTGCCATGACTGCACTCCCTCACCACCTCTCTCCACCTAATGCGAGAGCAGGAGGACAACGAGGGGACACCTGCACCCCATCTCCCTTCCACAGATTGTGTCTCCTCTCCCCATGCCTTGGGGCAAGGATATGTGAAGGGGTGCAGCTCTGGGCTTCGTGTGTTGTGAACGGAGCTTGAGGGGTAACAGGTCCTCACAAGGGCTGGAGGCAGCTGTGAGAAGGGAAAGGAGGCTGCTGGGGCGGTGTAGGTCTTTGTCTTCCCTATTACGTGGCCAGCAATATGTTTGCCCAACATCCAGCAATGCTGATAAAGAAGCAGCTACTGCTCCCTGAGC
Organism: Grus americana; assembly: GCF_028858705.1. Lineage (NCBI taxonomy): Eukaryota > Metazoa > Chordata > Aves > Gruiformes > Gruidae > Grus > Grus americana. The sequence goes on along the minus strand of NC_072852.1, from coordinate 92,938,205 downwards.
ATCTCACATCACCCCCCGGCTTCAACTATCCATCATTTCCTTTGTCCCAAGCAAAGGACTCGTGTCAGCTCTGCCTGACTGCATCCCAGCACATTGTACATGTGGACCGTGAGGTCTACTCCTTCATGGGAGGAGTGCAAGCAAGTGTGCAAAAGGGGCACATTTCATGTAGCAATGACTTCTGAGGGGAAGGTCACCCGCAGTCAGCTCAGGAGGACACCACCTTCTGAGACCATGCTGGGAGAAAACTGCCACAGCAAAAGCCTGAGAGAGGTGGCCTCACTTCTTCATCACCTGAGAGAGATATAAGTGTGTGTGCGTGCGCACGGGCACTGCAGGCTGGAGCCATCTGGTTTCACTATTCAGAAATACCACCATCAAGATGAGGCAACACAGCAACAGTGAAGCTCAAGGAGAGACATACTGGACACCCTCAAACCAGGAGCCACTTAAAAACCCTTTTCTTTTGGGGCTGAGTTATAAAATGGAAATAATAATAATCTTGTCTTTCCTCATCAAAGTTTGACTAGGCTGTATCATCACCAAAGAATCATAGAATCACAGAATAGTTTGGGTTGGAAGGGACCTTAAAGATCATCTAGTTCCAACCCCCCTGCTGCAGGCAGGGGCACCCTCCTCTAGGCCACATTGCCCAAAGCCTCATCCAACCTGGCCTTGAACACTTCCAGGGATGGGGCCTCCACAACCTCTCTGGGCAACCTGTTCCAGTGCCTCACCACCCTCACAGTAAAGAATTTCTTTCTAACATCTAATCTCAATGGACCCTCCTTCAGCTTAAACCCATTCCCCCTTGTCCTGTCACTACACTCCCTGATAAACAGTCCCTCACCAGCTTTCCTGTAGGCCCCTTCAGGTACTGGAAGGCTGCAGTTAATCTCCCCAGAGCCGCCTTCTCTCCAGGCTGAACAACCCCAACTCTCTCAGCCTGTCCTCACAGGAGAGGTGCTCCAGCCCTCTGATCAGCTTCATGGCCCTCCTCTGGACTCGCTCCAACAGCTCCATGTCTCTCCTGTACTGGGGCCCCCAGAGCTGGACGCAGTACTCCAGGTGGGGTCTCACCAGAGTGGAGTAGAGGGGCAGGATCACCTCCCTTGACCTGCTGGTCACACCTCTTTTGATGCAGCCCAGGACACGGTTGGCTTTCTGGGCTGCAAGCGCACGCTGCCGGCTCATGTTGAGCTTCTCATCAATCAATACCCCCAAGTCCTTCTCCTCGGGGCTGCTTTCAATCCATTCCTTGCCCAGCCTACAGTCTTGCTTGGGATTGCGCCGACCCACGTGCAGGACCTTGCACTTGGCCTTGTTGAATTTCATGCAGTTCGCACAGGCCCACCTCTCCAGCCTGTCAAGGTCCCTCTGGATGGCATCCCTTCCCTCCAGCATGTTGACCCCACCACACAGCTTGGTGTTGTCGGCAAACTTGCTTGATCCCAGCCATTAAAAACTGTGTAGATCATATAAATTCTTCTCCCCTTCAGCTGAAGAACTTTCCTTAATAGTGTCTTTCAATAACAAGAAGCCCAAGAGCACAAGGTAGTATCATCCCTGATGCTTTGGTGGTGCAAACCAAAGGAACTCAGCAACAGAGCCAGTTCATCTGAAGAAGCAGCCCTCCAACAGTACGGCTTGATTGCCCTGTGCAAGTGACCTGAGGCTCGAAGTAAGTTTATTCCCTCTGCGGTTTTGGAGAGGGGGTAGTCTGTATAGCTCATTTTGCTGAGACGATACCCAGCACCCTCGTCTGCTGCCTCTCACTACTTGTGAGAAGCGGAGCCCAAGCAGGTAACACGCAAAACGCACGTGAAGGAGTGAGAGTGGGGAATTAATTCTGTTTCCCTAAGCAGTAATAAAAATGCCTTCGTGATCCCGGTGCACTTGCTATAACACAGTAAGACCATGATTAGCACTTAATACTATTTAATAAATGTGCTGATTAACTTAGGCAACAGTAATCAGTAATTGCACAGATAAATAACAAACTTGACCAGTCAGCAGTGTGAACACATCACAAGGAAACAATACGTCAATTCTGCTTTCCATTTTAAGTTTGAATTTAGGAATCCCTCCCTAATACCCTGCAGAAGTCTTCTTCCAACATTGCAGATACATTTGGCTGTCAAAGCCTGTATTTATTTTGTATTTATTGCTGAACTGGGGACAGAAACCTCACCTATTATTTGGGGTGTAGGGGACTGTGAGAACAGGAGGAATAGAATTAAACTGTGGTCTGACAATTTATAATGCCTTTTTTGATCAGGTTTCTAATTCAGGAAGGCTTTGAAAGGACAAGATTAAATGTAGGTTTTCAAACCCAAATGACTTTGATAAATCCAAGTTATAGAGTAGACACTCTGGGCACTTGAAGGGACTTCCCTGGGACCCCGGGGATCCCGTAAAGCATCTGCAGAGGTTCCTCACAACTCCCCCTTGGTCCCTGCCAGGTACCTCTCAGGGATGGAGCTTGCTTTAACAGGGTGTCTTGTTCAGCCCCACGTGGTGTCTGAAAGCCTGCCGCCTTCTTTGCACTTCCCATTTTGAGGACTTGCATTCGCAGAGCCTTCAAATACACCCATCCTCCGGCATCCTCCTTCCGCAAACTTATATTCTTATGTCATTTATACTCTTAAGGTTAAATATTAGCCAGCAACAGCTCACATACATAAGATTTGGCGTTATTACTTGAGTAAATGTATAATTACTGAAGGGGGTTTCCGAGGGAGGAGGTGTAAGCCGTGCAGCTCCTCCAGGGCCCCTCCGATGTTGCGGAGGAGCCGGGGCATGGAGCGGCCGGCGGGAGCACGTGTGAGCGGTGTGCCCGCATCACCCTCCTCCTCGCACACGGCCCATCACGGCGGCGGTGGCAGGCAGGGAATTTCGGGCTCACAGTTGTCTTGAGGTTTACCCAATTCTGCCGTCTCGTTTGCCCTGTATCAAAGGCACCGGATGATACATACTCCATCTTGCAAACTTGCTCAGCGAAGAGTGGCAGCTCCTGTGGCGGGGCTGGTCTCAGCAGAAGGCAGCCCCGTAAATGGCTTGCTGCTGACCTTTGATTCGAGTACCAATATTTAGCAAGCAAATATTTAAAACCACACCATTAAGAAGGGAGGCACAGCTTTACCATGGGGAACTCAGGCAAGGGGTGCTGCTGTTAAGGCCCCGGACTGTGCAGGGGAAGGGGCAAGCAGCCTTCATCCCCTCCTCTCCCTCTCCCAGCAGAGCAGCCAGCCCTGCCCATCACGCCCACGCTGGGGAAGGGGCAGATGCTTACACCCCGACAAGGCGGATGGCTGCTGTACCAAGCGAGGCAGGAGTTTTAAAACCCCGGAGAGCTGGGTGAAGCTGTTTTCAACCCCAAAGGCAAAACAACCACGGCCGTCCCTCCCACTCGCGTTGCCTGCTGCCCCGCACGACCGGAGGCTGCGTGACGGGGAGCCCACCCTGCTGAACCGGCTGCCCGGTGTGACCAGAGCACGGCTGGCCCTGGGGCACTGTCCCCAACCTGCTGGTCTGTTGCCGTGGCTGGGACCACATACTGACGAGTCTTCAAGGAGTCCATTGGTCTCGGTCAGGTGCAGCACCAGGCCGAGAGGGTTTGGGTTTTTTTTTTTCCCTTTGGGACCGGTGCAGAATTAGCTCTGTTGGTCAGTTTATAATTAGATACTTGCACCTAACAGTATTCTTTCTGTTGAATGTTTATAGTTTTGTCTCTTCTTTTTTAAACGTGAAAAATAATCAGTCTTAAAATAAAATAATTTAAAAAAAAAAATTACCCTGGAAAGAGTGATCTATAAAAAGAGAAAATCCTTGCCAGGGGGACACCACAGCAGCGAGCCCAAGCCACAGAAAGCCCGGTTGCAGGCTTCCCTTTTCCACAGCTACTCAGAGGTTAACCAGGGTCTGTAAGCAAACAGCTTAAAGAAGGAGCCCGGCTTAGTGCCTGGGTGTCTGGGGCTGTCCCGGGGATGGCCAGCCTAATGCCCTTCCAGCAGCCCCTCCCTTCCAAAGGTGATGCCAGGCAAACAGAGCCAGCCCTTGCCCTCTCCCCGGGGCAGCAAGGAGCCTGCTGCGGGGACGGACTGGACCCGGGCTGGGGCTCAGGGACATTGCAGAAAGAGGGTGTTTCACTTCAGACGGGCGCGGAGCCATGTATATATAAAATCAGGAGCAGCGGCCCGGGAGGATTGTTAAGCACACCCACACCTCGGCTCACTTGGCAGCGCGGCGAGGCGCTGCCGGGAGTCCCAGCGGCTGCACCCCGGCGTACGGGAGCGATCTGCCCATGGGCTCCCGCCTGCTGCTGGTGCTGATGCTGCTCCAGGCAGGTGAGTACCACCTCTGCGTCCCTCTCCCTCCCCGTGCCTTCCTCCCCGTCCCGGGACGGCCGTCAGCTTTGCCTGCTCCACAGCAGGGACCTCGGTGTCGTTTGGCCAACTGAGGAAAAAAAGAAGCGCTGCTTGCCTTTTTTTCGACTTTATAGCGAGGGGCTGCCTAAGTGAGCCGCCTGCCCGCTTCACTTCCCTGGTTGTTTACGTAGCTGGGGCTGTATAAATATGGGTCATTTTCTTCTTGGGTAGTTTTCTGCTACAAAGTTGTTGGCGTCTGTGTTTCTTCATAGAAATACCCTCTTTTTCTACCAGTGACCGTGGAGTAAGCGGTTTTCAATTAATCTGAATTTAAAATAATTTCTAAAAAGCCTGTTTAAAAAAGCCATAAATGTCTGCTAACACAAAGCTCCTACACACAGAGGCAACACGACACTAAACTGGCAGGTCTGAGGTTATACCTGCAGTAGTTTTAAAATAAAAAACCCAAACCCCTGCCTTAATCTACAGCAAAGGCTGCCTGTTTAAGCAGGAAATAGAAAGTGTAAGTTGTCAGATCCACCTCCTCTCACCTCCCTGCAGGTATTTTCTCTGCTAAGGTGCCTGTTAGTAGTATAACTAATGATTGGATGTGCTCCTAATGGGAGATGTGGCTAAATTCAGGCTGCTGTGGAGACTCGGACTTTTTCAAGGCTTTCCCAGCTGTGTTGGCTTGGCTGCCCAGCATGGAAAAAGCAATTTCAGTTCTTGGTCAAGTTATTAGCTGTGCACTTGAATATTGAAATGCACTTTGCTGGGGCTGACCTCTCAGCTGCAGCAACCTGCCGCCAGCTCAAAACCCAGCCAGCTTTCAAAGAACAAACCAGGAACATCAGAGGCTGCCTGGATGCCCACGTTATTTCAAGCTCTTGCAGAGCACGCAGCCCTAAGCACCATCTTTTGGACTCAATTCCCTTTGGGGCTTTCTCTCCGCTTTCACGAGCAGCTCTGCACTGCAATTACAGTTCCTTGATCCTCAGAGATATCCCCAAAAGAAAAATGGCCTTTCTTCTTCTGAGTGAGGTGCAGTTACCTTACACCAGCTTTGGCTGTTTTCAGCCAGCAGCCAATAGACCAAGTCCAGTGGACCTGGCTTAAGAGGTCAGCAAAAGACAGCTAAAAAAAAACCTGCAAGCTGCTCGTCAGGAGGCCTGAATGCCTACAGAGAAGTTTTTGTCTCCATTCGAACATTTTCAGGGTCTGCAAACTGCAACAGGTTGAAAAAGCATGGTTTTTTAACCCAAAATCCAGAGCAGCTCACTGCTCGTGATTTCCCCTGGGGTGCCTGAGAGCTGAGCCGGCTCCTAACTCCGGACCCCCCGCTGTTTAGACAAGGGAAATAGGTCACCTCTTTAGTCTCGAATGACAGCCTCCTAATGTGTTTTTAGCACGCAGCCTGAACACTCAAGCAGTGTTTAGGTGAGCGGCGCGGTTATTTTTTCAGGAATGTGCATTTAATCCTCAAGGAATGCCCCGGGAAGCGTAAGGAGGCTGTGCAAAACCCCGCGCTGGGTCTGCCCGAGACGCCCATCGCAGGGCTGAAAATGGTGGAGGGAAGCGCTTGCTCCCGCTCGGGGCTCGGGCTGCAGAGAGGGAGTCAAACCCTGCCTTGTCCTCCACGGGGGTCTGGATCGGGCTGGGAGGGTGAGCCAGCCCAGGAGGTGCGGGGAGAGGCCCAAGCAAAGGGATTAGAGGCAAGGTTTTAAAAGGAAAGCAACTGTTTTAATAATAGTATTGAGTCCTCGGGTGGTTTAGGGGATTAATTAGTCCACGTTTGCATAGTAGTTTGAAGAGGTCGAGTGTGCTGCAGTAGCCAGGGGCAGGTGGCAAAGCAACTTTGGTGGTGGGTGCCCAGCTCCCAGGCACCACGTCCCCTCTGCATCTGAGCCTGCTGCAAAGCCCCCCTGTTCGGGCAGGTTTTTCTTCTCAGAGCGGCTGTGCACGGGTGGGACAAGCGAACGGGTTAGGCAGTGAGTCCGAGGGGTTTGATGCCACTGGTGAGTAGCTTTGCCACCCGCCACAGAGCTCTGCAAAGCACGCTTGGCCCCTCACAGTAAACCCAGGCCATAAATACTCCCATCAGTTGCTATCGTTAACATGATAAACATCAAAGGTTGCAGCCGAGCATCGCAGTGGTTTGAATATTAGGGGCAGCGTACTCTTGGTTTCTGTAACAGTTACTGCAAGGTAGAGTCTGTGGTTTCTAAAGAAGTTGCAAATGAACATGTGCAATCACAACACTGTTTGAAAGACTTGCAACTCAAAAAACCTCCAGACCAGTTTGGGTGGCCAACGGCACGCTTCAGCTGACACAGAGCTCCTCTTCCTATTTTTCCAAATTAATGCAGCCAACCTGATGTTGTGACTTAAATGGCACATAATAACAGAAGCGGATGTAAGTGTTGCCAGCGCTTCCAAACGCTCAAAAGAAAGCCGATATATGTAGATTTGGCTGACGTAGGCACTCTATCCTTGACAAAGTACACCTTATGGGCTCGGGCACTTGTAGCTATCCCTGTAAGCAAATTAATAGTACTGTTCGCTTTTTGCCATCTGAAGAATGGGTTAAAATATCTTGAATAGCAAGGGAAACTTGCATAGTATTAGACATTTTGGGTAACATAGAAACTTCATATTTTTTCCATAGAGCCCAGGTTAGGTCTGGTTGTCTGCTTGTCCTCTGCTACTTCCCACCTACTTGGGACCAGAGTGTAGCGAGTAAGCTTTCCCAGGTTTGGGAGCTCCGGGGTGCAGTGAAGCCCAGCTGGCTCTGCATGGTGCTGGCAGAGGCCCTACAAAGCTTAACAGCTCGGGATCCGTGATGTGCAAAACCTTGGGCACGCTGCTCCCAGATGTAACATAGCTGCTGTCACACACCAGCGCACCAGAGCCGCTAAGTCTTGCTTGAACTGATCTCCCTCTGCAGAACTACTCTGCTTGGGTATTTCTGCATCCACCTCCTTGGATAGCCCAGCCCTCAGGTAAGGCCCCTGCAAAGTCACCTTTGCAGGGTGAATGTCATGTTTAATTAGATTGTCAAGGCTGCACCTAATGAACCAGTCAAAACAAACAAACAAAAAATAATCCCCCCTTTAAGGACTTTAAGAAAATCACTGTCAGGTGTGTTTAAACCCTGTGTGAAGCCATGTCCTGTCTTTGCAGTTTGGAAAGGTGCTCTGGGAAAATCCCACTCACTGCACACCCGAGGAATCATCGAATTGGCAGGAGCTATATCGTGTGGCACGGGACGGTCTCCCTTGGCATACATTGGCTACGGGTGCTACTGTGGGCTGGGAGGACAAGGCTGGCCTAAAGATAAAACAGACTGGTAAGAAGAACCTCAATAATGTGTCCAGAAGCGGTGCAGATCTTCCCACTCTTCCCTGGTCGTACTCCTGTGACTCCTTGGACTCGTTACTGCCTCGTGGAGGGGGAACTTAGTAGCTGGGGAATTGTGAGTGAGGATCCACGTGTCGACTGAGGTTTGAATGAGGGTTTAACCACCTTCTGGGTGAAAGCAGAGCTCTTGGCACCTGGTACTCTGTTGGGGTGGAGGGCAAAGGAGGAACCAGGGTATGATTTCATGAAATAGCTGCAGATTTATTCATAGAGAGCAAGACCTACCTGAAAAAAAAGGGGGGAGTGACCAAGGTATTTGGAGAGTTCTTTCACCCAGGTCCTGAAAATGGCTGTGAAGGGAACATCACCGTTTATCCTCTGAAAGAAATCCAGATCATTGCAAGGAGTAATCAGACCTGTTGCCGTCATTGCCTGCTAGTTCACACTGAATCAAGGAAGAACAACAACAGGGAAGAGCATGGTGTTATTTCCCCTTTTCTTTGTCAGTAGGGGAGATGCTGTGCTTGTTATTCCTGAGGCTAAAAGCAATTAGTCTAGGAGGGCTTGCAATCAAAGGTTTCTTTCTTGTACTTTGCAATTAGCATACATGTAAATCTTGAGTGTGATGGACTCTTGCATGCTCTGAGCCTTTTATTTGCAGACTTGTCTGGTTTTAAACCTCAAAGACAGAGCACACAAGTCTACCTGTTTATCTACAGTCAACAGGCCAGGGGCTACCGATAAGCAAGTTTTAGCAGGAGTGAAGGCAGCGTGCAGCTCACTGGGAATGAAACAGAGCTTTCCAGAATATCCAGCCATTGGAGACATTTTGCATTGCCACAAAACCAAACTTTTGCTGAATTGGCAGGATAGAAAAAGAGGAAAAAAGGAGGAAAAGATGCCAAGGTTAAAGGCCAACTCCTTTGCAGGCATAAAAGAGCAAGTGTCCCCTGAAACTAGTGGAGATGTCTTTATTAGTGCAGCGAGATGTTTCACTCTCAAAGCCCCCTCTTCACAACCCTGGTTTGTACCTATGAAACATTTCATCTATGAAACAGTCAATACAAGACTTACAAATAATGAGAAAATGCCTACAAAGTGCCACAGCTTTCAGGCGTAGGGATTTCTTTTAATTTTCAGTAATACCTCTTGACCTGCTGATCGCCGTGTACAGCAGTGTCTGTAAATGTGTTTATTATTTTTGTTGGCCCTTTACCAGCTCTCATAATCAGGTCTTTAAAGTAAAAGATGACCTGACTAACTTGGAGTACTTCTTTTCCCGAAGGGCTGAGCAGAGTCACCTAAAAGCTGTTTTCCATAGGCATTGGCTGACCCCCATGTTTAGGTGACTGGGAGAAGTGAGTGGTGAGCACTCTGGAAAACAGTCAGAGAGAAAGTAAAATATGGCCACATGTTTGTCAGCTGGTGTTTCTGCTGCTGTTTGATTTCCATGGGATGTGGATTTTATCCTGACAGCAGAAAATGAGACTCTGCAACTGGAAATGCCTGAAAATACCAGAGTGTTTGTAAAAAGGAAGCTTGATCCTTTAAGTGCATTCGTTATTACTCCTTAGCTGCAATGCTTGGCTGAAAAAAACCCAAAACCAAAAACCACACCCAGAAACATTTAGTTAGGTTCTTAGCTAGGAAGAATTGGCAATGCCCCTACTAGATTCAGCCCTGAAATTTTCAATTTTATGTTTCCTAAAGGAATCTTCTGATATCTGTTACTGAGAACTACTGCAAAAATCAGAGGGGTTGAGTACCCCATGCCCATCAAAGTGATCACATTATTTTCCATATTTGCCATTCTTAAAAAGAAAGAAGCGGAGTGGCAGAACTACTGGCCTTGAGTGACAAATGCTGTTTGAAATGACTCGCCCCCTCGACACTTCCAGGTTTGTTACTGAGACCCCTACAAAAGCAGTAATTTTCTTGTGAGTAATTCAGCCAATCTGTCTAGACAGGGCTAGAGTGCTTCTAAGCACCTCTCTTTTATGGGAAAAGAGAAAAAAAGCTGTGGAGTGGGCAATCCTTTTATAAGGTTTATTTCACACACTGACTTTGATGTGGCATTGTCAGTAATTACCTTTTCCCTTTTGTTCCACTCTCACAGTCCCCTCACTTCAAGACATAATGGCATCTCTTCCGCATAAAGTTAGTAGATTTGTTTCTCCTTCCCCTTTCTGTTCCCCCGGATTGCTGCAGCGCCCATTTTGTAAAGCAGGACCTGAAGGTGCTCAGCATCTCCCTGAAAACACCAAATTCCATGAAAGGCAGGGTGGCATATATGGCTCATCTAACTCCTGGCAAACTCATAGCAGGGAGTAAGATTTTCCCTCACTTGCTGAGTTAAAGCAAAACAAAAGGACACTCAGTGGTGGCTGTGCTGTAAATGTGACAAACACGTGACAAATTCTTACCTTAATGGCATTTGCTCAACGGCAGGGGTCTGGCCAGATGACCCCTGTGGGCCAGCTGGAGCTGTCTGTAGCCATTAGGGCTGTGTCGTAGCCCAGACGTGATGAATAGGTTGCTTACTAACTAGATGACATGGTTGTATTTGTTTGCCATACCTGTTAACCAGTGCTCTGCCATAGCGCTGGCTGACTCTGCGATGGTCTAACCAAGCGTTAGCAGATTATTAAAAGCTTAACGCCACGCTCTGACCCAGGTGCAGGAAAAGACATTTCCAGACAGGACACGACCATCAAAGGTGGCAAAAGACAATGGTAGGTTTCCTCACTCTTCATTGCCTGGCAGTTCTTTCAGAGCATCTGGAAAAGATGTTTGTAAAATTAGAGCCAAAGTCTTCTTGCTTCGTGTTGGTGTAAGCTACGTGTCAGCCCACTGCAGTTATGGGTATCATCAGGAGGAGATGGTGTAAGTGGAAGTAGAATTGTGCCTCAAATTCTGTAGTCCTGCAGAATTTATGCAATCCCTCCGATTTTGCCAAGCCAGTTAAGGAGCAGGAAGTTCTCACAGCTAGCTAACATACCTCTCTATTGTGCTTTCAGTTGTCCTTGCCTAATTCACAGACCATCTTTCGCACCTTCCAGGAGATTTTCTCACTTTTCACCTACCTCTTTTCCTGTTCGTTCCCTCTGTTTTTCCATGAAGATCAATTTCATTGCCTTGGCCCACAGGTTCCTAACTCCTCCCTTTGAGCATCTACCTTTGTGTTGTTCCTCGTCCCCACAGTCCTCCATCACTGACACCAACTTTACTGATTTGACTACCGACTCACTCTTCAGACCTCACAATCCCTATGATTTCTACAGCTGGCACTCCGCCTCAGCTCAGCCTGATTCCTGGCTCTCCACCATGGCCCTTTGTGCTCTGTGTCCCGTACAGGAGACACCCATGATGTGCCTGCTCTGCCATCTGCCTCCGTGAGGATGGATGAGGCTGTACTGCAGCTTCAGGTATGTTAGCCAGGGTGACCTGGGCTACAGCATCTCCCCCAGATGACACGTGCCCCAGTTGTTGCTCAGTGCCGTCATCCATCCCCAGTCATACCATATGGCACATTGCACAGGGACTCATACGTTGGAGAAAGGTCAGACTTCCACACTTTCGACAGGGCTGTGAATTCTTCTCTCCTTTGGCCTTTCACTTCTAACCTCTTCAGGACAAGCCCAGAAGTGAGGTGTTACTGGGCCAACAAAGATCTGACCCCACAGCCTGTTGCTGCCATCATGTCCAACAGAACAAGTTCCATGAGCTGAATAAGGTCTTCTCAAGTTACAGAAATTGCTGTAACTCCTCATGGGAAAATTTCTAAAAACATATATCACATAGGGCTTAGTCCCGTTCTGAAGTCCTTTGAGGACCTGGCATGGAGGCAGATACTAGTCTACTACTGCTAACTTACACTTCTAGGTTTTACAATGCAGTGAGAAGTCTATTTGTAATCATCACACAGGTTTCATCTTTGCAAGCTGAGAAAAAAACCCCAACATTTTATTTGCAGACTCATCTGTGGGATGAAATTGCTACTTTAACTACTAAAACGGGAGCTCAGTCAGTAGGGAAAGCACACTGGACTAAATTCAGCCTGTGTGTAATCACAGGGGTTACTTGAAGGCTGAATTTGGTCTAACTGGTCTGATCCTGTTGCCTTTTTCGCAGGGTTCACCTGATTATTTTATTAGAATTTGCATCAGTTGTGGATCTTCTTTGTACTTCAGAAATCGTTGGGTTTTTTTCCCTGATCTTTATCACCTCACACAGCCCACCAGCCCTCATATCCATAAACCAATTTCTAAAAGGGCAAAATCCTCCTGCAGCAGAGGGTGATGAAGTTTGTGATGTTCCTCAGCTCTCGGGTAAGGTACTGGCAGCTCCCAGCAGGTCTCTGGAGAAGCTCCACTTCCCGCACAAGGGACTTTTATCCTTCTTGCAGGGTTTTTCCACTTTTACAGAGGGATTTAATGGTGGTTCTCAGAGTGTGTAGCAGACTTCTATTGGCTTTTCATGTACAGTGCCCTCAGGCCTTGAAGATAACCATCAAGGTGTTCAACTGGATTTAGGCAGCCAGCACAGCCATGCTCCCTTTTGGCTGCCTCATCCAAGTCTTGAAGACATTCACATCTAGGACTCAAGAGATTCTCTAAAAGCTGTCTGCTCTTCATTTACCCCTAAGATCAGCCTGCCTCAGTGCTTCCCAATTAGTAGGGTAGTTTCTCTGCAGAGTCCCAGTGATCTTGCAGGGACAGCTTCTGGAAATGCAGGAGCTCACTCCTCTCTGGCTCCAACCTCACATCCTTGCTTAAAAAACCTTCATTATCTGGCAGAGAACCTCTCTGAGTGCTGAATCTTTTCTTGGTGTATTTTCAGCCAGTAAACTAGCAGAATAAAATTCAGGTGGGGTAAAGTTTTCTATGAATTCTGAAGTAATTGGTAGTGGGAATTATCTCTCCAACCAGTTTGTAGGACAGATATCATCAGCTGAGCTAGTAGCCCTCAGCCCCCTCTATGGTCAATGAAAAGCAATTGCACTTTCAAATGCAATGTTTTTCACCTATGGTAGCTCTCTGTGACGTGATAAAATGAACTGTGTCCCAGGCATGCAGAAAGGCAGTATAGATCAATGCCTTAGATAGAGATGTTTACATTTAGGGATCTGAAGTTAACTGATATGAATCCCACCATTGAGGCCGATGAGCTTGTAGCCAGCTCTTAGAAACTGGATGGGCCAAAGAGCACGTGGCAGGTCCAGGTGAACTGGAGAGATGAAGCTGCTTGGTGATGCTGAGGAAGGCAAAAAACATCCCAGCTCCAAATTCTGAGATGGGTCTAAGCCTAAGGTGGTGAGCCACTGTCACGCACCTCATAGTAACGCTTCAGCTCCATTTCAGTCAGTGGGATTACGACATGCTGACCACACCTGCCTTTCTGAGGGCAAAAGCTCAGAGGAAGAAGCAGAGTGGTCATGGAAGCAAATATGGCATTAATGAGCTCCCGAGCCATGTGAGCTTTCAAAGAGATGCCAGGACACTTGGTTCATCAACAGGTGATTTACTGACTGGCTGGGGCAAACATCGCTGTGTAAGCGGTGCATGAGGGGAGCACTCCTGGAGTATGTGCAAACACCCCTGAGCAAAACGTGCAGGACGCCTGAACCCAAACTCTGTCTTTTATTCTTTCCCAGGTGCTGCCACAGGCATGACTGCTGCTATGACAAGGCAGAGAAGGAAGGCTGCAGCCCCAAGGCACAGCGGTACGAGTGGGCATGCGAGCGGAATGCCGTGCGGTGCGGTAAGGAAATGCTCACTCACGTTGGGTTCATTTTGCTCCCTCCTCCACAGGTGTATAGGGTGACCTAAGAGCTTTGTAGGCCTCGGGGTTAGGTCTGTGTATGCTGAGATGGTTTTAAAGCCACTTTAGGTGACGTCTGTTCTCCTCTGAGCTCTCTTCCCATCGCTTGCCTGGATCACTAGGCTTGCCAAGAGTCCCCAGCCAGAGCTGGGAGGAAGGCTGGAGCCCCAGCACCACCGGTTCCAGGTAACCTGAGTCCTCCCCAGGCTGGAGACTGGGGGTGGGGTCCATGGAGCCCACAAGCCATCTCAGTTTGGCAAGGATGCAGATGCCTCTCTGGAGGCTTTTTGCCCACCTGCATTGCCTGCTCCTCACCGTCGCCTTCCCGCAGCCGTGCAATGGTCTGCAGGGGAGGTCTTCCCATGGCTGTTGCGGCCATCCCTTCAGCGGGACCATTGACTCCTCTACTTACCATTAGGTACTGCTAGAGAAGAGCCACGCTACTACGCATGGCTGTAAGGCAGGTTAAACAGGGTGCCAGCCTGCACCTCTCCCTCGTGTGGGGCTCCAGCGGGGATTTTGAAGCTTGCAGAGCTGAATGTTCTCAAGTGCCGCAGGCATACAGCGAATGCAGGCTGTGCTCAGCTCTACAGCTGGTACCCAGTCAAGAAGGTCTTGAATTGCACAGTCACAGCCCATCAGTGCCTCGCACCAGTTTGTTTTGACATACGCCAGATGACTTGAGTCTTAGAATTTGTCACTTCTATTTCTAAGTCTCCAAAAAGTCCCTGATGGTAAAATCCATTGTAGAACACTTTGAAAGTTTGAAAAGAAACATGTGAGAATAAAACTTGTCTCCATACCATCAGAGCTACTTGCTTGAATATTAAAAGACTATTTCTATCTCATCAGAAGTCCATATTCAACTGGTGCAATCCTCAGCTTCTCCAGCAGCTGAAAATCCGCCAGCGGATACGGGATGTGGCAAAGCACATCTGCAGTTGCTCTTTTCCAAGGTCCAAAAACCCTATTAAATACAGAGTGCTGGCTCTCGCTTACCCACATTTCCCTAGCTGACTGGTATTTTCTGCTAGCTATTTTTATAGGAAAAAGAAAAAAAATCCTGTTTGTTTTTGCTGTGAAGGAACAATCCTGGTTGTGCAAAGTATGTCCTGTAAGAGTGTGCTGGGCTGCAGTTGCTCCAACCTAGCTAACGAGTATTAGTTAAACAAAGGCCATTAATTCCTTAACTGATGTCCAGGCAAGGCCTGAGACGCATCCACCACCTGTTCTCCACAAGCCCTCAGCAGGCTTCACTTCCCTTGACATCCCCCATGGGGAGGAACAATAGAAATGTGTTTTGAAGGCAAATTTCCTACCCCAGGCTACAGCACAGCAGGTTTTACTGAGGTGTGAAGGTATAATGTCTGATCCCATTCAAACAAAAGGGGTGAAGAATTAAATTTCCAGGCATGCTTGCTGGGCCGAGGGTAGTGATGTCCTGCAACATTGGAAGCAGAACTGCTTGTGCTGTCCTTTCTGTGCAAAAGAGGAAATAAATGCCTGTTGCCTGACACTGAATCATAAACACAGATTTTTTCAGGGAAATTAAATAGAAACTAATTTTACCTGGGACTTCTCCTCTTCCCCAACTTTTGCCACCGTTACGCAGTTTTGCTTCTGGAATGAAAAAAATGGGCAAAACCATATTTTTCAGTTCAGATATTCCATTACATGCAGGCAAATTCCATTCAATAAATATCTGGGATATAGAAAAGGCTTTGTTGATCAGCTTCATTAGCTGCTGACTCATAAAAATTAGGTACATGACTCTGCTGCAGAATTCCTTGGCTCCTCTGCTGTACTCAGAGAGATGTAAGAGCAATTCATGGACCATGAGTGAAGGATGCCTGGTGGGTGCTTCTATCCCCTCAGGTTTCCAAATGTCCCTCTGGGAGACTCCTGCTTTCAAAGAAGCATTTCTCTCTTTTTGTATTTTTTCTTTTTTTTCTTTTTTTTTAATCAGCCTGATTTGCAGATGGAGGAATTAAAAGGGAAGTTGACTGACTGAGGGAAGATGGAATATTTTTGTCTCAGGCTAAGCTAAAATAATTTTCATTTTTAGCTTTGGCCGCTGAACTAAATCCCCATTGTTCACACAGCTCTAGAAGCAGGGAGCAGTCTGTGCTGGGCAAATTTTTATAAGTATTGTCAATTTACATTTAGCTGCTACTTTCTGATGCTCTTGGTCACAGTTAAGGTCAGACCTGTTGACAGAGACAGGACAGAGGAGGGTCAGATCCACACACAGCACGAAATGTTGGTCCTTCTCTCTTCCTGCTCCCACAGCCTCTGTTCCCTAAGAATTGCTTTATTAGGGAATTATTCCTCCTATAACTGTTTCTTGCATTTGTCTGATACAGAATCTCTCATTTTCCGCTCACATTTTCTTTTGCAGATAACCTGACAGACCGATGTGAAAAAATGGTGTGCCTGTGTGACCAAGCAGCAGCCAAGTGTTGGAGAGCAGCCCCATACAACCCACACTTCATCCTCTGGCCAGACTTTTTATGTGGACACACTCATCCCACCTGCCATTTCAGATATAGAGGGGCAGAATAGCCTTTTTGGGACCTTTCTTCTAACCCTTTGAATCTGAAGGTGCTGGAATAAAATTTTACCTCTTTTAGCAGAGCTAACAGCGGTGTGAGAGAATTTCTATCATCAGGCCAGGGTTTATGGGGAGGAGAGATAGGGTAACACATATGCTGAAGTAAGGATAACATCCTGCTCTGATCGTTGCCTTTGCCGAAAGGGTTTGGTCTACAAGTGCAGTGAGAACACACTACCCGTGACCAAATGGCTTTTTTTGTCCTTTCACATTGCCTGACCTTCAGCTCTGACACATTTGCACATGATCTAGAAAATAGGCAAGGACTTCTACTGGACTCGTTTGTAAAAAAAATAAAATTAAAAAAAAAAATAATCTACATCTGTAAAAAGATACACTGGCCTTCAAAGACCCAAAGCATGCCAGTCTGCAAGTAGAGTGACCCACTTTATTTTCCCGGACGTGCAGGAGGAGTGGGGACATCAAAGAGGGAGGATGCCTCCTTATTCCTTATTTGTGCTCGGAGGAGTTCTGCTTCCTACCAAAAGGAAAAGTGGAGTCAGGCCCAGGGGAGGGCTCCATCCTTGCTTGCAGGGGGTGCGTGTACATGTGTGTGTTTCTTAGCTTATACAGCCAGCTCGTAGTCTTATCCCTCATGTTCCTGCCTCACAGCACTGGAGATGCACTTCTGAGGTGCATTCAAAGGTAAGCTGAGTTACACCGGGCTATTGCCCCTGCAAGGCCAGCGAGGGTTTCTGACTTTTACTAGTTGGCACACCTATACTTTGCAAAAGAACATATTGCTTACCTGCCACACATGCTTCAGAGCTGATCTGCTGCTCTCCTACTTGGGTATTGGCATAACCCCCTGGTCACTGACCACCTGGGAATCGGGTATTGTCATGTCAGGAAACTGGGGCTGTGGATAACATTAGTCATGTAAGCAAATCTTTCATCTCTTTTTTTTTTTTTAAGGGTGTCAGAGACTTATACTGAAACACTATGTTTCCTTCTGGCAAGAGTAAAACAAAATCCCGTTCTCTCAGCCAGGGGTAGCTATGTTCAAGCAGGCTTTCTTTGCCCCTTCGTTACAAGCCTGTAGGCTGGAGCAAGCCAACAGGACAAGAGCCTCTATACGGAGAGGCATGGACAGACGGGAGCCACGGTTGCACCCCCAGAAGCAACACATTTGATTTCCTCAGGTAGGAGTTAGCAGCTGGGGAGCTGGGAGGCCTGCGTAGGTCAGGCTCCTTCCATCTCTTCTTGAAGCACAGCTGACAAACTTGGAGTACTACCTTCAAAATAAGAAGTAATGGCAGGGAAGGATCCAAGTTACCTCATCAGAGTCTAGAGTCAGAGATATCTGGCCAAACTAAGTGGGGTTTTGGCAGATGATAACATAAATTTCTTTAAAAAAGGCTGGTTTGCTCCTCACTGCAGGAGGATGCTGAATATGCCACTGTGCCTGTCACAGCTGCAGGATAAAGAAGCAGACTAACAAAAATAAAAATGCCAAAGACAACATGTACAGAGGCGAAAGCTTTTATTCCATCTAGAGCTCCACTTTTGGCTTACAGGACATCAGAAGTTGTTCCATCCATAGGCTTTGCATCTTCCAGTGACTCCTGTAATGCTGCACCTCAAGCTACACTGAGCAAGAAGGAAAGGAGAGAGAGCAAGTGAGCGATACAGAGTTAGTACAACACAACAAACTCTTCCAAGGCTTTCTGGCAAGTAGAGCAGTTCTGAACTCTGTTCATGCAGGGGATTTGCAAGGGGATGATGCTGCCTGGGCGGCATCAGCCTAGGAGTGCGGGTGGGCTTCTCAGCAAGGGCTGGAAGACCCTCCCGGGTAAGCGGGGCAGAGCTCCTGGCCGTGTCCCTGTCCCCGCCAGGCTGGCCATCAGGTGGCGGCAGCGCTCCAGTGAATGGCAAGAGCAGCTCTTCCTTCATCCCTTCGGGGAGGGGATTTTTTTTTTTTTTTTTTTTTTCCAGGAGGGCGAGCAAGATTTTTGAGTGTCGGGAGAAGAGGTGCAAATCACACGGCTCCCCTCTGAAAGCAGTAAGTCGGCTTAGCTCGGTCTGAAACACAGACCACATCTTGGGTTGCACAAAATGGGAACTAAGCTTGTTTCAAAATCCAGCCTTCAGTGTCAGTCTACTCTAGTTAGACCAGCTGACAGAGCTGGAAAACACAGGTAAGCTTTTGGATACATCAGCCTCTTCTCAGGTCATTTCTTTGGCTCATGTGTGACAAAACCATCTAGTTTTCCCGATCTGATCAGCTGATCTAATAAAAGATAATACTGGGCTTTACAACCCACACCTCAAACATACACTGAGGCCATCATAGGCTTTCTGTACACAAGCATTACAAGAATACGGATGTGAGCATGTAGTCGGTGGGAGGAAGAACCAGCCTTCAGCATAAACCTAAAAGAACCAAAGGAGACCCAGGACTTCATTAAAAGAAGCAGCAGCATCTCACTGAACAACTCTTTGCCGAAAGCAGCAATTAAAGAAGATCCTATTGTTTTGTTTATAGGCAACTCATTAGGCCCATGCATGAAGCTCTACCCAACATAAACAAAGAACTATTTGAAAAAGAGACGGAATATAGAGCCAGCCCTCTTAGAGTTTCATCCACAGTGCTTATTTCCTGGACCAGATCCTGTGTCTGACCAGAGGTAAGTAAATGGGTAATTCCCCCTTAAGTTAAAAAAAAGGCACCTTTGGAAATAGGCAATTGGGTTCACCTTTCTAGCAAGGGATTACGGGTTTTGGGTTGTGTTCTTTACCTTGGCGAGAGCCCTGCCTCATGCAGAGGACGCACCTTCTCAGCTGCGGGGTTAAAACAATGATCAGAACCAGTACACCTCCGATACCAGCTGCCACAACCCCAATGATTGTACCAATGGATTCTTCTATACCAAACAAGCCTGGGGGAGAAGGGAAGGTAGAGAGAGTAACATGACATGTCATCCAGGCAAGTATATGCAATGCAGCCAGCACATTTTCTGCAGGGGCTGCAGAGGAAGCTACTTACTATGATATTGATTATGCCGATGTCTTGTCTGACATGAAATCATGGGCTTCTACACGGGAGAGAGTGTATTGCACTACAGAGCTATTGATTTTTTTCGTTCCTATGTAGGAAGCTGCTATGCTTTCTGAGGATTTAGAGATAAGACAGCCCCATCTCCCTAGCAATCTCCCTTAACAGCTGGATGCTATGGGATGGCAAAAGATGCTGCTGCCTGAATTCATGTCTCATGCCTGTATGCTTTATTTTCAAATGGAAAAAAATACTCTGATAATTTTGAGAAAGTCATCAGTCTCCCTGTCTACCTCCAGAGAAGACAGCACCAGAGGGCGGGCAGAGCTCCACTGAAGTCTGTCTTTGATTTGTGGCTCTTTGGGACTGTTGTGTGGCAGAGATGGCATGATCCCATTTTCTTCGAGATAAGAGCACATCTGCATTCTGGCTTTATTATTTGTTGGGACTGAAGGATGATTCAAGAAGAGCCTTTGGTCAGGTGAGCACAATAGGATGGGCTGTTACAAGACTTATGGGATGCAGCATGGAGAGCATCTGCCCTGTAGCTTAGAGTCTGCCAGAGTAGGAATGTCTCTTCAGTGAGGGGGAAACTGGCTGGGCAATGGCACACAACTCACCTGATCAGATTTTAAGTGACTGCCTCATGCTCACGGTAGTCATTTTGCCATGTGACTCACCCAGGAAAGGTAATAAAAGAATGATTAAAAGCCTTCAAGTTTTATCTACAGTAGGATCAGGCATTCACTACATCTACCTATGCAGTTATATTAAGCTTCACTAGAAAATTTGAATGGTTTTTGCTACCATATTCATACACAGATTTCCAAGTATTGGGCCACCTGTTCACAGGAGCAGCCACTACTCTGTGCTCCATAGCCAAATGGACGGACATCCAGTAAACCAGCTGTAGCTCGTCGGTAAAAAACCCACCCCCTTCTCCCGCATACAGGGAGGTATCCTGTAGTTTAAATCCAGTTGTGGAGCTGCTCATTTCAGCAGGAACATGAGTGCAAGGAAGGTGCTATAGAACCATTACTTACCTTACCTTACCTTCAAAATATGTGTCATTTGCTTCCTGTAATGGACAAGTTAACAGAGTCAGCTAATTTCTCTTTTTAATTTTAGATAAGTTTTTAGGCAGTCTGGATTTGTGGCACATAACTTTTCTTTATGAATTATGTTTCTCATATTCTCTTGTCTCTTTAAGTCAGGCACAGTGCAGAAATGATGTATTTCATCTTCTCAGGAAAGGCGATTACACTGGCCAGGGTGCAGACATTGCAAGAGTAACCTCTGCTATTGAGAAGTATGAGATCAAGCCAACGGGAGACCTCATTAGACGCATGACCAAGCCCTTGCAGGAGGGCACGGTTTTCTTGCCTTGTTAGTGCTACGGTTTAAACTGAGTAGTTTCATAAAAATTAGTAACAGAAGAACTCAGGCTCAAAAAGGCAAAGGCTTAGTGAATCTCAGTGAGCCAGAAGCTTTGGTAATGAATAAGGGGGAAATGGCACTTGCATAATTTACTCTTGACACAGAAGGTGCTATTTTTTGTTAATTAGATAAGATAATAAACCTTCTGATGTGTTGATTTGTTGGGATTGGAATGTGTTTAGCCTACATAAAAAGGAAAGCTGCTTTGACATTTCCAGCTGATAAAGGCAAAGCAAGTTATCTCCTTACTTAATATGCCTAGTGTCTCTTTGTGAGGCTAAGAAAACATAGCACGGCACTTTTAATGCTACTTTGATTTTAATGTGAATGAAGTTAAACAGAAATGATATAATGTGATCCTCATGTTTATTGTGGGATTACTGTTGTCATCCAGAGTTAAGGAATGAATTTGCAAGTTAGTGGGTTGGAGAAAAAGAATGTCAAAAAAAAAAAGGAGTTTGGAGCTGTTTCCTGAGACAGTATCTTGACACCTGTCACTCATGGGGGTTTGTGCCAAACAGAGCTGTGAGTACAAGAGAACTTGTCGGACTGTTTCATTCTTGGCACTGACTTTGATTTAATGATAAAATTATTCCCTTTTTTTTTGGTTGTAAATGCCCCTCCTTATAATAATACTTGTGTGACTGTTTATAAAGGCAAGCCAATCAAAATTAGCTGGCTTAACGAAAACAACAAGAAATGCCATAGAGCAATTACACTCCATGACACCAGGCCCTACCTGCTAGAGGCCAAACAGGCCAACTTCCCTCTTTTTGCAGGCGTGTAGACTAGCTTTGGAGGAGAAAGAGGGAGAAAAGAAGCAAATAACATCAAATATTACCCAGAGCCCTCCTGATCCTGAGCTGTGTACCATCTCCTGTCACCACCGTCCCATCCGGAAGTGTAACCTCACAGAAGTAAATGCCGTGGTCACTGGTTGTCACATTGAGGATCACCAGGGAAGCATCCCCTTGGGATATGTCTCCACTCATGAAAACCCTGGAGTTATTTGGCAAGACGGTCACATTGTTTTCTAGCAGGTCTATCTGCCCCTTCTCATCTTCTTTGTACCACTTCACTATCAGGTCAGTCAGGGAGGGATGTCGTGGACTGCTGAAGTGGCAATTTAAGACCACAGTTTCACCCTCTTTGGCTTTTTCCTTGGCTGGTGTTTGAGTCACCAAAAGGTGCCATGGCTCAGGTGTTGTCAACAACGAAGGCTGTGCTGTTACATGAGTTACAGCTGCATTCTCCTTGCTTGCACTTCCACCACTAACACCAACATCTGTACCAGGAAAGAGTAAGGAGAGGGGGGTTGAGGGTGATAGGATGATAAAACCTTCCAGCTGCTCCTGCCCTCTAACCAGCACAAAGAATAGCTCCTGGAATTAGGACTTGAGGGGAGTCACTAGTATGAGGATTGTGATTTTTCTCCTAGTTCCTGCTTAGTTTATGTTCATGTGTACAGACTGGTCTTTTCCCAATCCTCAGTTCCTTTTTACTGCCATACTAGAGGAAGATTAATGTCATCATCCAATGGCTTTGGGTGAAATTTAGAGTCCATTCAGCCACATTTCCACCTGGAACACTAATCTCTTTCTTCCCACCCCAAAAAGTCTCGGGGCCTGATGTTCCTGCCTCAACTGCTTCTGAGGCAAAGCAAAAAATGCATGTATACTTAGGCAGAGGCAGCAATGTTCTGACAAGTAAAGTGAATATGTATGCATCCTGATGCAACTGCCTGCATCCCAAAACATAGCATGAGCTTCTCTGAAGTTTTGGCATGCACTTCCATTTTCAGGATAGGAAATCTTGAAATTGTGGGAAGAATCTCCACTGCCAGAGACTGAACCCCCAGCAGATCCTATAAGCGACCTGGGGTATTGTTACTTAGGCTGACATCTATTCTCTGTGAAGGCACCACACTGTCCTGCCACCCTTTGTTAGAAAAATATGGACAATATGCCTGTAGTAGAGATTTAAACCTGCCTTCTCTCACTCAGCTGCTAATCATAGTATCAAACAGCCTCCAGCTAAGAGCAGTGAGAGCGGATTTCATTTCTGGAAACAAGCCTGGGCTCAGAAGATGAGAAGAATAGTTGCTGTCTCAAAAAGAGGGAAAAACAAACTCTTAAAAATAAGCAAGCCAACAGCTGTCGCTGTTCAGACAATTTTTTTGAAAAGTTTCTCCTGTTGTTTTATTTTCTTCAAGTGAAATAGTCCCCCTTCATACTAGTCTGGTGCCCTCTCAAGGATTGCAGACATTCCACAGTGAAGGTCTTGATTTTCCATTGTCTTGAGTCTTTCATTGCCATCCAAAGGGTGTGAGATGCTATTGTCTGCGTCTGGTAAAGCTTGACAATGACAATAGCCTCTCTGTGCTCATGGACAAATGTCTCAAGGCAATGGAAAACCAAACCCCTTGATGATAGGTTTGAGAGTTACTTGAATGGCTCCTCCAGGCATGCTTGTGCACAAAATCACAGTTGTATTCATAGTTATTATTAGCACTGACAACTTCTGTCAGACAGCAGGGCCCTGTTGTTCTAGGTGCTTTATAAAAGGATGGGGTATAGAGCTTACAGTTTAAATATCAGACCAGAGATAACTCACGGATGCAAAAATATAGAAAATAAAAGCTGGCTATGAAACTAGGCAACAACAAAGCATGTGAAAAAACTTCAGAGCTGTTTGGTGCACCGTGCTTTTACCTCAAAGTGAAAATTTTGGCCTCATAACTGGAACACCGATCCATGGAAATTGGATGCCTGAGAATTAGGTACCCAAATATTATTGTAGTTTTGGATCCAGTCCCCCAAAATGAGTAGTCCTTATTAAAGACACTGCATGAGATATTATCCTCATGTTCATACATAATCTTACCAATGAGCCCACTGGATCTTCTTAGGGGAATCTGAGGTCCAAATTTTCTCTCTCCAGTTAGATAACAGTGTACCGATGCAGCAGTCATAAAAGTTGGAGTATCTTGACAACGTACTTTGACGAAGGACAAAGTATAGTTGAAATACTTGACAAAATATTGTACTTGACATGGTAGCTCAATATATTACAGTCTTTGTGCATCAAATATTCTGATGTGATATATTTGGTTACTTGTTAGAGTGAATTTGAGCAGTTTCGTCATGAGTACTTGTTTCTAAAATCTCTGTTCATTAACCATTATCTCTACTGGATACCGCTGCTTTAGCTAAAGCAGTATGTGCTACTGCTACCTTGTTTTCAAGGAACGGCCACAGAATTTCCTCTCCACTCTAAGTATTCTAGCCTTACCATACGCACCCCCTGCAACACAATTACAATTTTTATTTCTTTTACTAATGCATCCTTTTCTTTACTAATTTACTATTTAATTTAAATTTTATCATTTATTAATGGTATCATTTTCACACAGCCACTTAGTGGCATAGAGAACATAACTGAGCAGGAACAACGTGCTTTGATGTTGCCTCTGTTCATCACAACTTTTGTTTGCACCTCCTATCATGAAATAACTGGCCTTGTCATCTGTGTAATCCCACATCTTTGATTCAATACAAATCATATAACTTAAAGCTAATTAGGAAAATCAAAACACAAGAGGAGTAGGCTGTATTGTTTCGCCACAGCTCTGTTTGGGGGTTTCACTGAGAAGGTCACAGCACAGCCTCTATTTTTCCTTCTTCCGTTCTTTCTTTTTCTTTTGTAAGGTTGCAAAACTGGAACATACTAGTTCACTGGTATTCAAATACACAATGCCCTTATCATATTGGCATCTGGGAGCATACCATGCCAAATGCCTTGTTGACTCTGCTTCAAAGCTCTTTTTAAGTCAATCGCTTTATTGGCAGAGTGATGTGTTGGTCCCCTGTCATGTGGGTTGTAGGGCTCAATCCCTGATGGAGAGGAATGCAAGTATTTTTGGTGAAAGCACTTGAGCTAGACAGAGGACAGAGAAATACAGCATGAACGATCTTGTCTTGACCTGGAAAAATGATTAGATGATCTAATAGGTCATTGTCATATGAAGTCGGTAGTTCACAGCCAGTTTTCAACCATGAGGGGAGAAAGCTCTCCGGGACTCCCTGTAATGCGACAATGTGCTCCACATTTGCCAGTACTAATAGGGCACCTACTAAGTCATCAGCCTCCCTTTTACATAATCCGCAGGTTGATACTTTCCCATGTAAGGCCAGTTGGTTGGCTGTGAATGAGAAATACACAAGTCAGGCTAGAGGAGGTGGGGTGACAAAAGGAAGGAATAAAATACACGTGTGCTCTCTTCCGGTCCCGGAGCCTCCGATTTACTCTTTGGTACCTGGAGTAAAACCAAGCAGCCCTGCAAGCTTCTTCTGCCAGCTGCCAACAGCATCAGGGAACCAAAATGGTGAGTGGAGGTCAGTGCAAAATTCGACCTTTCTAGTTGAGCCTCCTCTCCTCTGTTCACACTCAATAGATGGAGCAGAGGTTGAGGACAAATAGGGCTGGATTTCCAACCTACATAAAAATCCTCTCATGCTGGAATGACTCATTCAGATGGTTTTGTTGGTTTTAGAGCTCAGCTTCACACTCAGCTGGTGCCATAAGGGTGCTATACAAGCTGTATCCAGCTCCTAGTTGTCTATGGTTAAGTGGTCAATTACTGTACATTGCTCATCTTAATTTATATGACTTTTGTCCCGGACTGAGGTTGGCTTTCACAAATGGACATGAATAACTACCTTGTGACGATAATTGGTTGCTAATACATCAGAGAACCAAAATAGAAATGAAGCTTCTAGCAATGATGATACACAGCCTTTCTTCTTGAAAAAGACAGGCAAACATACTCTTTCTGAACATTTCTATTAGCTAAACAGGAATTTATCTATAAAGAAAAGTATAATACAGTGCACAACACTAGATATAGTTTTACTGCATCCTGAGGCAGCCCTCAGCGGAAAGTGGCTTTTTGGGGAAAAAAAAAAAAAAAAAAGAAGAGAACCTCTCAAGCCAAAGTCTAGGAATAAAATGTATTTCTTCTAATTAATGAAGGTGGTTTAGTACTCACCCACCAGCAAGAAGAGGAGGAATGAAGACACTGCAGATCTACAAAGCTTCCCAATGTGCTGGCTCATAGTTGCTGAAGTATATGGCCTGACTGTCTCTCCCTCCGGTAGTACAGGAAAAAAAATATGTGTGTGTTATTGCAACAGGACCTCACATTCTGCCCAGTGAATGTCACACTTACTAAAGTTACCACAGCTTCGAGCTCACAGTGCTCTGCCTGCTGCCTGGATAACAGCCACGTTTGAAGTGACAACAATGACTTCCCGGGGGCTGTTCTGATCTCTCCCAGAGAAGATGCCGAAAATACTCTGCGAGCAGAGGGAAGATAATCTGTTGTTTTTTGTTTCGGCCTTATATAAACCTGAACTTTGGGCTGAGTACAGAATAGCCAGATATTCAGAAGGAGACCTCTTTTCTGCTGAACCCCTCCCTAGAGCAGGTGAGAAAAGAAAGAGCATTGGCTTCACTTTCTGAGCGGCTGGACTCCTATCATCCTAACGCACCTTGAAAGAAGTTATAGGAATTCAGTATTTTTGTGGCTATATGCACATGGTGTGTATAGGTCAAATGTATTTCCCAAAGTTTTTTTCAGGTGCAGAAAAAATCCTTTTTCACCAGAAGTTGATTACTTAAACTCCATTTAAGTAAAGCTCGTCTATGCCACCAGGGTGGAGGGGAAACCTGCTAAAGCGGGTGGCTTATCTGCAAAACTAGCAGGTGCACTCTGGAATGGAGGCTGGTTTTACACAAAGGTACACACACAGCACTGCTTTGTGGGAAGAGCTGCAGCAGCTCCAAACCCCCACCTGTAGCATCCAGCCCTGCCAGCGATGCTACTGCTGTACATGCCACTCTCACTAGCTGGCTGGCACCTCTTCCCTCAGCTACAGGATTAGGGATTATGGCACCCCTTGTCATACAATTTTGCATATCTCTTAAGACTCTTCAGATAATGGAATTGTACTCGAGTATCCAGTAAAGACTCAATTCCATATCCGTTAAAACACATACAAAGCACAGTTCAGCTGAGACACGCACGAGTATTTCTGCTTTTCTTTGCATTCGAAAGCAAAAAGGACCCCAAAAAAGCTCCCACCTCACCATAAGGAAATATGTCATCACGCTACTGTCCTATGGCTTTCTTGAATACGCTTTTCATAAATTCTGTGATCTGCATCTTTGCATGTGGATGCTCTGCAATAACTGCTTTGAGAAATTCCACATCTGACTTGCAAAACAAGGTTGAGAGGAACAACCCATCCCTTGAGTGACCACTTGTTGCTCTAGCTTTGACGTGGTGACACCTGTATCAGCGAAAGCAGGATAGGCTAGAGGGAGTACAGCTAAAGGAACCTAAAAGGCAAATATTTCCTCTCTGAAATGGGCTGGGATACTGGGAAGACCTGGGATTACCAGGCAGGAATCACTCCGAAGTAAACTATATATTAAGAAGGGAACTGGGATCAAGTGCAGAGCAACATATCACTTCAGTAGAAAGCTGGAAGGCAGACTGTGAGGGTCTTCTGAAGGCAGTGCTGCCAAAGTGTTAGTGAGTAAAACCAAAATAGCTATGAAAGGAACAAGAGGAGTCAAAAACAATTGAGAGTTTGAGGAGGGTATAAGCTTTAAAGTCAAAGGCACCTGGCAGATCAAGAGGAACAGGGACTGAGTTACTGGCTTAGAGTGCTGGCTGGGACTGTGTGTCGGAGAAGTCAGCGTGGGAAGATGGAGCTGGACCAAAGGCATTCCAACCAGTGTCTGATTTAAATCCAAGTATTTGGCGTGTTTCTAAAAAAACCTTCAAGTGTGTTGTGATGGACATACTACCATTGTTCCTGCAAATGCTGTTTATGTTCATTTCATCCTTCAATAGCAATTCTCTTGTGAACCCTCCATTAAACAGGATGTGCCTGAGCAAAACTGTCAGGTCAGTCAGCTTTTAACCAAGGAATACAAAGAGGGTTTAGTGTTGCTGGCAGCCATTAGTTGAACATGAAGCTTCTCCCACTTGGATAACCCAATATGATTCAGAGAGAATCTCAACTTTTGGACAAAAAGAAAAGTAGACCAGTCCTGAGTGTTGTTGAGAAAAGCCTGAAAAATTTGAGTTTTGGACGTCCAAACCAAGAAAGCAACCAACAAAAATTATATAAAATATGCATTCTTTTTACACTTTCTTGTAAATGTTGGAGATTTACAGTTGGTGGTGTTACAGCTGTCCTGTCTGGGCTGATGGCTGTGAGGGGACATTAGCCACAGGGACTTCTGGCATCTTTGCTAACATATCAGCAGGCAGGTATAACGGCCCAAAGATGTCCCTTCAGGGGAGCCTCAACCCACTTTCTGGGGAAGCGATGAAAAAAAGGGACAGCAGGAAGAAACAGCGCTGCTGCGCCAGGCTGCTCTGCTCCTTGGTCCACTCCTCCTTCCCTTGGCTATCCACCCATCCATCCTTTTTCATCGTCTACCAGCCAGCCATCCAGCAAGGTGGTTTCTTTTCATCTGACAGGACTCTTTTTTTCCTGTGAGGTGATCTGAGGGCACAAATCTGCAAGCACAAATCTGGCTCCGGTTGGGTCCCCTGATTTAAGGGGCACAGTTTGGTGCTAAGTTGGACCCTGGCTTTTCAAACCACTGGGTGCTAACAGCGTGGGCTGAAACCACTTAGAGCTGCTCAGCAGTTTTAAAACCAAGAGCCTGGGTTTCCTGAGTCCCCCACTACTTATAGGATCATAGAATCATAGAATAGTTTGGGTTGGAAGGGACCTTAAAGATCATCTAGTTCCAACCCCCCTGCTGCGGGCAGGGACACCCTCCTCTAGGCCACATTGCCCAAAGCCTCATCCAACCTGGTCTTGAACACTTCCAGGGATGGGGCATCCACAACCTCTTTGGGCAACCTGTCCCAGTGCCTCACCACCCTCACAGTAAAGAATTTCTTTCTAACATCTAATCTAAATCGACCCTCCTTCAGCTTGAACCCATTCCCCCTTGTCCTGTCACTACACTCCCTCATAAACAGTCCCTCTCCAGCTTTCCTGTAGGCCCCTTCAGGTACTGGAAGGCTGCAGTTAGATGTCCCCAGAGCCGCCTTCTCTCCAGGCTGAACAACCCCAACTCTCTCAGCCTGTCCTCATAGGAGAGGTGCTCCAGCCCTCTGATCACCTTCGTGGCCCTCCTCTGGACTCGCTCCAACAGCTCCATGTCTCTCCTGTACTGGGGCCCCCAGAGCTGGATGCAGTACTCCAGGTGGGGTCTCACCAGAGCGGAGTAGAGGGGCAGGATCACCTCCCTCGACCTGCTGGTCACACCTCTCTCGATGCAGCCCAGGACACGGTTGGCTTTCTGGGCTGCAAGCGCACACTGCCGGCTCATGTTGAGCTTCTCATCAATCAAT
The DNA here is from genome assembly GCF_028858705.1 of Grus americana. Taxonomy (NCBI): domain Eukaryota; kingdom Metazoa; phylum Chordata; class Aves; order Gruiformes; family Gruidae; genus Grus; species Grus americana. The sequence goes on along the minus strand of NC_072852.1, from coordinate 92,909,175 downwards.
ACCCCCAAGTCTTTCTTCTCCTCGGGGCTGCTTTCAATCCATTCCTCACCCAGCCTGTAGTCGTGCTTGGGATTGCGCCGACCCCTGTGCAGGACCTTGCACTTGGCCTTGTTGAATTTCATGCGGTTTGCACGGGCCCCTTTATTTCACCCCATCCTCTGCTCGCCCTGCAGCCAGCCCGCACCGCAGCGGGGCACACTGCTCCCCCGCAAACACCCGCGGGGCAGAGCGGCATAACCCCGTCCATACACGCCGATGGCGAGTGGGGACGCAGTGTCTGGCCCTGGCCGGCCCTTCAGACCGCGCCTTCTCGCAGCAGAGCGTCGCGGCGGCAGCGCTGGCGAGCGGCCGGGCCCGGGGCGCCTGAGGAGCGCGCAGTTGAGGGCGGGCTTCCCTTCCCCTCTCTCCCCCTAGGTGTCCCCCTGGAGCGGCCTCTTCGCCGTATTTTCCGTTGAAACCCAAACCCCCCTTGTCAGATTTAGGAACCGCTTTTGCTGCCCGGACGCTGTTTAATCAGCTGCCGGGGCTCTGCGCAAGGGGAAGGCGGGGGGTGCGGGGCTTTCCCTCAGGAGGGAGGCAGCTAACGCCGCCCCCTCTGCCCCCGACTCGCCGCAGCCAGGAGCTTTTCCTGCTACAGTTCCCAAACTTTCCACCGGCTCTGAGGCTTCCTAATTAACCCTTCTGGAAGCCGCAGAGGGGGTTTCCTCAACTGGCCGAGGAGGGCATCAGAGGCGCCGCGGCCCTCTCCGCCCCCCTGACGGCTTCTCCTCAGGAGCGGCGACGCCGCTCGCCCTTGGCAACCGCCTCCCGCCTCGGGTCCGCGCCCCGCGGCCCGGCCGGCGCCTGCCCCTTTAAATGGCGGCCGCGGCCCCGCCGTGCGTCCCGCTGAGGCAGTTGGCGGGTACTGTGCCGCCCTCGCCCCCCTCTATGGTAAGCGCCGCGGCCGCGGTCTGCCCGCTCCCCGCCAGCCCCTCCGGTGGGCTCCATGCCCCCGGCCGTTGCCCCGGTGCGGCTCGCTGTCGCGTCGCTTCCCGGGCGAGCCGGCCGCTGGCGGCGGGCTGTGCAGGTAGGTGCGGGGGGCGGGAGCCCCGCTCCTTCTCCCGAGGGATGGGATGGAACGGAACGGGACTGGACGGGCGGACCGAGGCCACGGGGCTGCTCCGGAGGCCCGGCGGCGGGGTGGCTCCCGCGGGCAGCGTTAGGAAGCACCGCCCGGGGGTGCGGGGCCGTTACGGTCCGCTCCGCTGCCATCGCCCCCCTCCCCGAAAGTTTTCTGGGGTGAGGCGGGCACGGCCGGGGACTGGCGGCGGCCCTTCGGGCCCGCGAAGCGCCTGCGCTGTGGGCACCCGGTGTGGAGGGGCGGCGAGCGTCCTGCGGGGTTGCTGCGGCCCCCGGAGGGAGCCGAGAGCCGCCTGGGGAGAGACCTAGCCGCGCTGAGGGGAGGAGACTTTGGGGTTGCTGTGACAGCCGCCTAACTCCAGCGATATGGTGGGTCGGGAGCGTCTCTGCCGCGGCACTAACGGGTCTGTCCGCTGTGCGGGAAACCGGGGTGCTGAGCAACAGCTGGTGGAAGTTGTAGCGAGTCCGTGTGTTTGCGTGGAAAGCCTCCGGAGAGCAGCTCTTCTGTCACGCCACGTAGCCTGGGGTGTCTCCTCGGGGCGGTGAGAGCGTCTCTGCTTGCTGCCTCACCCGGGTGTCTTCTCTCGCCGCCGGCCTGGGCCGTGGGCTTGGCTGGAGCCTTGGAGGAGCACTGGTCCGCTGGCAGGCTGTTCGCACCCCTGTCTAGTCAAGGGCAAGTGTCTGTGCCACCATCGGTTCGGTTTTGAGTCGTTCTGGACTCAAAACCCAGCTTCATCTCTGATTGATGGATCCAGTAGTGCAGGTGCTGTTGGTTATTTGTTAGGGCCCTGGGCTAGTTTTGTCCCAGTTTGTTAGGTGGCTTGGGACAAGTGTCTTTCTGTGGCTCAGTTTCCTTTCATAAAAACTGACCTCCAAAGTGAAGAACATTGATATCAAGGGAAAGTGCTACAGAAGAGTGCTTATCTTTGTAATAAGTGATATAACTATTTGCCTCTGAAGTGTTGCACTCATATTTGTATATGACAAAGTATGCAATATGTTGTGTAAAACTAACTATAAATATTTGATGTATTTGTATTATAACAGTATATGTCACTCCTCTGGTAAATGATACTCCTGCATGACCTTTCTCAAGTTTTGAAAGGCCCTACAGATTCTAGGGATATGCTGCATGTTATGCACTGATGACTCATGTTGATGTTATTCTAGCTCTAAATGTCTGTGCAGCTTCAATGTGCAAGTTGAGGGGCTGCTAAAATCAATGGAAAGGCTGTTAGTGGGAAGTGTTTCCATGCCACTCACCTTGGTGAAGCTAGCATGTCAAGTTTCATTTAATATATAGTTATTAAATGGATTAGCCATCTTATTTCACCTTTCTCCTGTTGTTGAATTACATACCTTGCTTCTTTCTTCACAGGAAGTTCATGAAGTGGATCATGGTCTTATTAGCCAGCTACTTGCTGATTCAGAGGAGACTCTTAGTTCGTGCACAGAGAAAATGCAAGGTCCTGCTCAATATAGCTGGAGTGCTGACTGGAGCTTTTGGGTAATGTAGTTTATATTTCTTCTAATTTGTGTTTTATTTAAAAGAATATATGTATATTTTAATTTATATGTGTGTGTATATATACTAGCTTTATATCCACAGTTCTCAGGTTGCTTTGTAGTCATGAATTAGTAAAGCGTTCTCCACCCATGTAGTGAGGTAGGTAATTTTATCATTATCAGCTTACTAAAGCGTAAGCTGAGACTCAGAGGGGATGAAGTTGCTTACCTGATGTCACCTATCAAGTTATTGACAGGACTTCTGGCTTCTGTGCCTGGTCTTGTCTCCCAGTTGCTTGCATGGTTCATTATCCAATGTCTCTTTATGCCTTTAGAAAGACATTGTTGATGCTTTTTAACCGTAAGGGCTAAATTTTCATTCTCAGTGTTGGGTAGTTCTTCTGATGTGCTTTCCTCGTGTCTGGTTTTTGTCAAGTAAACATGTTTGTTTTCCACAAGAGTAAATAAGCTTCACGTGTTCTGTGTAAAGAATGGGATTTGTGAATAAGAAGGGTGGAAAGGAGGGGTTTAATTTTGCTCCTGTCCAGGGAGATGCCTTACTGAAAGTGGAGGGTGTAATAATAAATGCTGTTTTTCATGCTTTTGACAGATTTCTTTTTTTCTTCAATGCCATGAGAGAAGGTAGACTTATGAGTGTGGACTTAGAGCGTATGTTTTGCTGTCAGTTTGGTAGATGGATTGCTGCTGTTAGGTAGCACTTGTGTGTACAGCCACAGGTGGGGTAACACCTGATCTCGTGAGAGACTCAGATTCCCCTCCTCACAGCTTGGACAGTCTGGCTCAGATTCTGCATCAGGTGGCCTCAGTAAATGGGCATGCTTCAACTTGTGCATAGGAACATCATCTGGACTACTGTGTCCTTGTCCTGATGAGGTCATTGGAGTGTTCATTGTGCTCAGGAGGTGAAAGATTAAGTAACTAGCAAAGGCTGTACGGAATCTGTGACAGAGCTGCAAGCAAAACCAGGGGATCAGATTTCCCAACTCCTTATTTATAAATCTAGCTTGTATGTCTTTTCATCCCTCCTGTTCAAAGTAAGCGGATGCCCTAAAGGTCAGAACATTAATTGTACATCTTGGGCCCTACCATAAACTTCCCCCCAAATGCATGTGTACTTTTAAACTGAGCAACAGTAGTCTGAGGCCAGTGGAAATGGGACAAGCCAAATGAATCCCAGCAGGTCACAGAATTGTGTTGCTAGAGAGTCAGTGCTTGGATTGTTCAGTATTTTCTCCATTGTTCCTACAGCGACAAAGATGATACAAGGCCATTCTCCCTGTGCCCAGCTGTATCTCTGTACTTGAATCGATAGCAAATCATGCTGCACAGACACTGTAACTGCCAACTATGCTCCCATTAGATGGCAAATTAGACTGTGTAAACTAACTCTTGATGGTTTCTATACAGCCATTAATGCAGTTGGTAGTTTATGTGAGTGTGGTGGGTTGACCCTGGCTGGAGGCCAGGTGCCCACCAGAGCCGCTCTCTCACTCCCCTCATTCACTAAACAGGGGAGAAAAGGCATAACGAAATGCTTGCAGGTCGAGATAAGGACAGGGAGAGATCACTCACTAATTATCGTCCTGAGCAGAACAGACCAAACTTAGAGAGGGAATTCATCTAATTTATTACTAGGCAAAACAGAGTAGAGGAATGAGAAAATAAAATCAACTCTTAAAACACCTCCCCCCACCCCTCCCATCTTCCCGGGCTCAACTTCACTCCCGGCTTCAACCTTCCCCCCCTCAGCGGCACAGGGGGACGGGGAATGGGGGTTACGGTCAGTTCATCACACGGTGTTTCTGCTGCTTCTTCATCCTCAGGGGGAGGACTCCTCTCATCGTTCCCCTGCTCCAGCATGGAGTCCCTCTCATGGGGTTCAGACCTTCAGGAGCAAACTGCTCCAGCGTGGGGTCCCCCACGGGGTCACAAGTCCTGCCAGCAAACCTGCCCTGGCGTGGGCTCCCCTCTTCACGGGTCCACCGGTCCGGCCTGGAACTTGCTCCAGCATGGGCTTCCCACGGGCCGCAGCCTCCTTCAGGTGCCTCCACCTGCTCCGGCGTGGGGTCCTCCACGGGCTGCAGGTGGAATCTCTACACCCCCTCATCCTTCCTCCATGGGCTGCAGGGGGACAGCCTGCTTCACCATGGCCTTCACCACGGGCTGCAGGGGGATCTCTGCTCCGGCGCCTGGAGCACCTCCTCCCCCTCCATCTGCACTGACCTTGGTGTCTGCAGAGTTTCTTACATTTTCTCACTCCTCTCTCCGGCTGCAAAAGCTCACTCTCCCTAAGTGTTTTTCTTCTTCTTAAATATGTTATCACAGAGGCACTGATTGGCTTGGCCTTGGCCAGCGGCGGGCCCGTCTTAGAGCCGGCTGGCATTGGCTCTATCAGACACAGGAGAAGCTTCTAGCAGCTTCTCACAGAAGCCACCCCTGTAGCCCCCCCCACTACCAAAACCTTGCCATGCAAACCCAACACAGTGAGGAAGAAACCTGTTTAGGTCTTGAGGTGAGTTTCTTGGACTTGCAGTTAGCAACTCAGTCTTTCCTTGATAAGCTTGGCAATCTAAAATAAAGTCAGTAAAGTATAACATGTGAAGGATATAACTGTGCTAATGGCTTTGCATTTTGAGGTTTGAGACACATGCCAAAAGTTAGAAGTTTCTTTGAACAGAGTTTTAGGCATGTACAGTGCAGGGTATTGTGTATCCTCACAGTGCCACTTTCTGCTTCCTGTAGTAATGCGTGCCTGGAGCTTCAGGGGAATGGGATTCTTCAGTGCAGTGGCAGCTGCTAAGAGTGTGAGGTGTTCTCAGATATGGTTAAATAGTTGCCTTCTGTCTATGATTTATACTTCAAGACCTCAGTATTTGTTTGAAGTTAGTGTTTATCTGGATCTGCAAATATGACCTTGCAGTTAAAACAAAGTGATGTGTAAATACTTGCCTCTTGTAAGATAGAGCTGTGGCTTGTAAAGTTCTAGCTCTGCTAATTATGTCACTGAGTAGTTTTAAAAACCTCTATCAGTCTGGTTGTAGGAGGCTGTGGTGCTCATTTTCTCTGGCTGATGGGGACTGAACTTAGAAGTACCAAGAGGCAGAAAGTCACAAATTGAAGGCAAAAATTAAGATCTTATAATTAAAATGTTATGTCATTGGCATCTTTCCCTGCTCTTCTAGACAGAAAATGTTTTAACAGCTTCCACAGCTGATGATCAGCTGCTGAGTATATAAACAAATCATTAAAACTCCCTAAATACTGAGTCATAGTAAATGTGTAGGTGATAACACGGAAGGCAGCTTGTTGCAGTGTGCAAAGCATGTGTCATGAACATCTGACAAAGGATGATCTTAGTGTCCTGTGGCAGGTGTGGGTTTGTTATGCTCATTCCTACTTTTAAGTCAGTAGAACTAAGGAATTGCTACAACAGCAAAGCTAGCCTGCGGTAGCATCCAGGGATCAGCTTTGGTTGCCTGGGTTATTAGGTTTGAGGGGCTGCATGTTTCTGACAACTTTGATTTGCTCCAAGGACTCATTTCTTCTAAGTACGTACTCTTGCTTCTCTGATGATGGAAACCAAATGTGGATGTTAGAGCCTGACTGGTTTGACTTCAATTTTTCATGGATTTGAGTGGGAGTAGGCAGTTGTGCCATGCCTCTGGAAGTCAGGCCAGGTATCATGAATGCTCAGTAGGTGCTGTGAGCACGTGTAATTAGCAGCAAGCTAGGGCTGGGAGCCTCTGGGATATAATCTTTTCTGACTATGGTGAGTGGGGAGAAGGAAGGGTAGCAGGGAAGGAAGAAAAGAAGAAAATCCTATAATGCATAATTTTCCCCCATCTCTTAGAAAAAAGAAGATACTTTGGACAGCTTTATTGAAAAATTTTGAGAAAATTCTTTTTTTCTGTAGTACTGTCAGCAGTTCTTAAACTGGTAGTGCTACTAACTGCTGGTTTTAAGGTGGGTGGTTTTTTTTTTGTTTTAGGGGTTGTTGTGGGTTTTTTTTTTTGAAGACCATTCCCTGGCAGTGGACAAAGCTAGACTTCTGTAACCTCACTGGAGGAAGAAAAAAGCTTGCTTGCAAACTTAATCTCTGGGGTTTCCTTCTTTACTGGAACCTGGAAAGCTTGCAACTACTTTTGATTAAATGGTTCTAGTTTTGGCAACTTCAAATAGAAATGATGAAAGTCAAAGATGCCTTGGAAATTAAGTTACATCTGGAAGCCCTATCTCAAGATTGTGAATTCGCATTTTATCCTTTTTATGCTCTTCATACTGAAATATATTTAAATTTAATATCCTTGAAAGAAGAAACCCATGAAAATATTAAGTGTTCTACTGTAATGAAGAAGGTAAAGGTGAATGAGGAAGCTAATGAAAAGAATCCCTGCATCAAAAGTGAGTGTGTTCTGTCTGGAGACTCTAGTTTCTATTAATAAACAGTGAAGAAAGTTTATATATGTCTACAATAAGAAGAATGCCTGTGGAAAGAAAGAACAAAAAAGTAAGTCATTTCCTTGCAATGAAAAGGTAGGTGGAAAGAGTTGATATCAAATGAGCATCTCTTGGAAAACTGCTTTTTTCTGAGAGGCTTGTTTAAGAATTTGGAAGTGTGAGGTGCCAAGAAGATGTTGGAAAGAAAATAATAAGAAGCTTTTAAAAAGCCAATTTGATTGCAGTGTAATCTTGCTTTAAAGAGTTGGTCATTGTGAAGGAGTACAACAACAGAAGCAAACAAATGATACAATGAAAAGTGAAAGTAAACCTTTTTATTTTTCATAACACAAGAACAAGTGAGGTTGTACAAGATTTAGAAAATGATTTTGAATTTTGACAAACATGGATTTGGTTTCTATGAGAAAGAGCTAGTCTGTGGGAGCGTGTGAGAATATGTATGCCAAGAATACAATAAACATATATGACTCAAACCCGCACAGGAGGGATGCAGATATACATTACAATTTGGAAGATAACTTATTGCAGCACAGATACAAGTTGACATACTTTGAGGCACAAGACTAGTAAGGGTTAGATGAAATATTTCTTGTATCTATAGTTGTTTGAATGCTCCTACTACCTTTCTCTGAAGACCCCTGTTTACTGGGCTGGTTGAGTCACTAACTATGTTTTGGCAGGCTGGTATTTAAGGCCTTCTGACAGTTGCTTCATCTCTTGTGTTGTATACTTAGTATGTTACTTCTGAAGAAAGCTTTTATCATCTGTGCCTCCAAATGCTTGGGTTGTGGAGAAGAGACGTCACAGCTTGTGACATTGGAGGATGATTTTTAGCCTCCTTTTTATTTGCTGATATGAAACAGTGTGCTAAGGAGGATGAGAATTGGATAAATGCTGTAGGACTCTGAAGAGAATAAAAATCTTAAGCATGCTTACACTATTTTTTTCTGGAATATTGTAACTTCAGTATTAATTGCTTTTGCTGTACTTGTAGCACTGGTACGTTATTTGTTTATCTAGAATCTCTAGGTGCTTTTTTTAAAGCCCTGTGATAGCACTGATTATACAGAAGCTGTGTTTTAAAATGGAAGGAAAAGATAAACTTAGTTCTGACTAGTGCTTGAATATGGCTGATCAGGCTAAAGTGTTTTTTCTCACTTATTTTCACCCTGGGAATCTCTTTATTGCTGTTGATGCAGCTCCAAACTGAGCACTGGGGTAGATCTGACTGCCATTGAGTTTCAGCCTGTTCTGAACAGACTGCCAGTTGGTGTCCTGTCTAAATAAGCTTTCCCCAGCTGCAGCAGTGGGAAGTTCTATATAATACGAATGACTTTTACACACACCTAAAGAATTAGGCCTGAATCTGAAAGTTAAGTTTAATAGATGAGGAAGAAAATACTTCACATTTGTGTGATTTACTTATTTTGTAAGTCACTAGGAGCAAAACCATCAGAAATGCAATATAGTTCAGAAAATCAGCATGAAGCTGGTTGAATATCTGTTTAATGAGAGGGAGTTCATAGCTTATGGAATGAAAGCTTTACAAGGCAAATCTAGGAGATGGAAGTTAAACTCTTTTTTGGTCTTTGGTTTGGTTACAGCTTTGTCCAACAAACAAGCAGTGGTGTAACAGTGTCTTTTTCAAGTCTGCTACAAGTGAGCTACTTGCATCTATTTGGAGGGAAAGAAGACAGGTGAACAAAAATCTACAGGATGTGATTGTTTAATGGTACACTTAACTAAGTCATTAGCAGTAATTAGGAGGAGAAAATTCTCCAGGAGATGTTTGAGAAAAATCAAAATCTGAGATCTTTTGTTGAGGTTTAGATTATTTGGGACTCATACCTGCCTATCTAAAATCATAAAAGCATTCTAGACAAGAGTATATGGCTTTTCTGCTAATGACTACTCTGGAAGTTATATTTTATCTCATCCTATGCAGCAGATGGCTATGCAGTAATTAAGCTATGTCAAGATTCGTTCGTGATATTGGCAGCATTTTAGAAATTACATGGAGTGATTTTTTTTTTTTTTTTTTTTTTTTTTAGGTAGTGCTTTTTTATTGAAGTGGCTCACAGAGTCAGTGAAGCCTACACTTGGGATATTCATACACAAGCTTTAACTTTGGTATTATGCTCAGATTGTATATTTGTTACTGCAACCCCCTAAAGCCCCTAGGGCAATGATGGATAAAGTCATTCAGGACCTCAGCCTGCTTATATGACCTCTCAGCTTCTTCTGTTTTCTTCTGTTCCTATCCACCAGGACTCAAGGTATCGCCCCTTGTTCAGAATGAGCGGAGGTATGTGATCATGAATATGGTGTGTATGTAGCTCTGATCAGTTTGTACTGATACACGTCTCCCAGTAGGTGACTCTTTGCATTCTGTTTTTGTATAAGTTGAAGAAAAATTATGTATGGTCCGTCTTTGCTGAAAATGGTTCTGGTGGCAGCTTTTAATATAGAAATGACTAAGAGTAAAATCTGCATTTGGTTTCTAAGGTAGAAAAGGAAGAGATCAAATTAGGTATCTCACAAGAAAAATAGTTTTGGGGCAATTGTTTGGTGAGATCTATTTTCTGTGCAATTCCAAATGCACTTGGGCTACTTGCAGGCTTAATGAGATAGATAAACTGTGTTGGTATAAATTACACTGGTTATGTAGTTGGCTACAGTCACTACTGTATTAACTATTTAACTACTGTTGTAGTTTGTCTGATAGGCTCCTACTGGTTTTCATGTAGTCCTGATCCAAAATATTTATGTATCTTCCTAAGAGTTGCTGAAAAGTAAATGGCACAGAGCAGTTATTACATCTGAAGTGCCAAGTGAAAGTAGAACAGATCTTTTGAGAAGTCCTATTTTTTCCAAATTATACCTTGCTATCACTCATACTACCAAGGGGATTGTTTGTTTACTTCATGACCTTTTTTCTAACTGATACTTGGGGACTGTTACTAAACTTAAATACAGATCAGAGATATCCGAGTCCAATTCTGGGAGAGTAAGGAGGGAAAAGTGTGACTGAGGCATGCCATTCTTTTGCTTCTGTATTTAGCTACTTTTGTATTAAGTAATCTTGGTGGAACTTTGTTGCAGGTAATGAAGATGAGAGTTCAGATGTCTTTTAGTTACTTTATTTTATGAGGCTGTGTCTGTATCCTCCAATCTGGATTTTGCCCCTCCCCCTTAAGTGAATCAACTAAGTCCAAAGACAAGCAGTTTGAATTTTTTTTGATTACTTAGGCAGCCTGCAGTGGAAAAATCAGGTGAAGGAACAGATGTTCTTAACAAATAGCATTGGCTAATTGTTTAGCATGCATGCTGTAGGAAGAAATACGAGTCAGATGAAACTGCTGTTCAGAGAGGAATGTATTTTTTTATCCAAAAGGAAATCATCTTGACTGAGCCTTTAATTGCCATTGCATCATATTAGTTTGTTCAGGTTTCAAGTCATAAGTGTACTATGTAGTTACAAGACTTGAAATTAAACTGAGGAGCAGACAAAATTATCTGAGGTAAAGGATAAGTTGGTGTTGGGAGGGTGACAAACTCATTTCAATTAAACAATGTTAAAATAGTAACTACAGAGTTTATACAAACACACTCAAGTTTATTTGTATTGTTTGTTTTAGAACTTCACATCTCATGGGATTTTCTGGTTTTGTTTTTTTCCTAATCCTTTAAATCCTTAAAAAAAAGAAAGGGTTTTTTTTTTAAAATCCTTTTAGGAATTTTATCACCAATCCTTGTGGTAAAATTTAAAAAAAAATTAAATGTTTGAATGTTGCATCTTAGAAGTTAGGAAAGTAGGTACAGATTCACAATTTTCCCCTAAAATGAAAAGGAGCTAGGCACTTAAGACTCTTGTGATCTTGGCTTCTACTAGTGTCTTGGGGAGGCGGTATGAAACATGGTCTGTGGTGGAGGCATTATAGGCATAATTTTACTACCAGTCCAAGGAAGTTATTGCCAGCTACAGACGGTATTGATGAGGATGCTGAGTAAATCTGAGATTGGAGAATCTTTCCTCCTGGAAGAGCTAAAAGCACCTTAGTTTCTGGTTCAGAGTTGGGTAAGATGTTTTTTCTATGGAAGTGTCCAAATCTCTTGAATTTCTTCCTTTTCTTATTTAAATTTTAATGTGAGTTTCAAAGAAACTGAGGTACTTGGTACTAGTTATATAAATAATTGTATTTGAACCTGAACCTAGCCTTATTGCTAATTACAAACTTCCAGATTCAGATGTTTAATCAGCTGAAGGTTGTGTTATCTTGTAAACAGGAAATGCACTTAAATCACTTTATGCTCATGCTCCTTGTGAGGTCTGAGTCACACTGGTACCCAGGCTCTGTCAGGGCCTTTCTCAGATCACTTTGAGTCCTCTTAGTGTCTTTCTGATGGAAAGAAATCACCAATGAATATTTTTCTATGTAGATTTGCTTCCCAATATCTTGCTGCTCTTTCAGCACACAGAGATTGCCTGTGATGGATCCTAGCTTTGCTTTAGGAAGGCAGAAGAGTTGCCTCCTCGTTTTTCTGGTGAAACCAGTTCCTGCTATTTACTTATGTAGCTGATCTTGACAACAGAACCGCAGGCGATCCGAAGCGCCACCACCCAGCTAGGTGCACAAAGACAACTGCTTAATCCTGGTGAGCAGCAGTGGCTGGCAAAATGACTGTAAATATGACCCCATTGTGTTCAATTATATTCTCCTTTCAGGTGTTCCAATTTAAATCTGATTATAAGAGTGATTAAAATGCATTTTAATGTTTCTTCTCTTAGCTTCCTCAGTAGGGCTGTGCTAGGAGAGGGATCGCTCTTCCCTGCTGTTGAGTGAGTCATTAGCTCTATGTTCAGCCAAGTGCCCAAGGGGATCCCCGTGCAGGAGGCTGGGCCTTCAGTGGGTGAGGTGGATGCAGCATAGAGATACCTGCCTCTTCTCCTGTAGCTCTGAAACTGTATGTGTGTTGTGATAGCTTCTGGGGATGCTGTCTTGCAGCTGGGGATGGGTGGGTGGTGCCACGCAGCAAAGAGGGGCTCCGCATCTGTACAGGATGAAGCACCTATGCAAGCCTGCTGTTTCCTCTGTAGTCTTCCTCGCTTCCAGAACAACCCCCTACACAAACGGCAGTCAGAACCTGACTTCATGTAGTTACTTGTAGAAATGCAGCAGACAGGTCCTAGGTAAGGCAGATGGAAAGGAACAAACAGCACAAAGAAAGCAGATTAGATGTATGCCTGCTGTTCCCCTTTCAGAGCAGGCAGAGAGGTCTGATGGGCATGCAAAGCTCTGTAATCCTTGCCTCAAAGCATCTACTCTGTGCCTATGAAGAACTGTGCTCTGGGCAGCTGGTGGAGGGGTTGGTGGCAGCATACGTGTTTTGGGAGCTTGGGTGTGCACAGAGCATGCCCTGATCTCATCCTCTGCTGCTTTGGAGCTCAGACTGAGGAGGCCTCTTTGTAAGTCAAGCCCTTATTAAGTGGACAATCACTAAGTCTTGTCTGAGAGTAGATTTGAGTCCATGCTGAGTTACCAGGTTTAGATTGTACTCTGTCTTCAAGACTGGTGCATGGGCTGTAGCCTTTGGTGATGCAGAGAGGAGCAGTACTGGGCATTGAGTGCTCCTTTCCAAGCTGGTGTTTCCCTGGTGATAGTACTGTCCTCTGCTGTCCCCTTTGGGACTTTTGTGAACTTGAAATGACCTATGCTACTGCAGTCTGCCTCCCAAAATCCACTTGGATTATAGTGATTTTTAGATTAGAGCTGGGCAGCTCTATGCCCCCCACCTCTTAAGTTTTCTTTGACCACTTACCGCAACACTTGTGTGCGTGTTCTGCAAAGCTAGTGTGTTTCAGCCTGTTTTCCAAGTTGGCATGCAAGCAGAGGCTGGCAGAACGCTAGCTGGATGGTGTCCAGCACCAGCTCTGAACAAGTGGGTGAGAGTGGGGGGGAGCTGAGAGGCTTCTTGAGTGTTGGCCAGGGATTTATTTGCATGGGTTGGAACAGGCAGCTAGAGGAGGAGATGTGTGTAGGGGGTGTATGTCTTTTGACTTTGCATTAGCTTCATGCCTCAGTTAGTTTTATTTCTGAAATGGAACATATGCTTTGCTCCTCACTGTGTGTGTCGAGATTTTATATCCAAATCGGAGTTGTTACAAAAGTACACTGGCTTCACTATTTAAAAATGCTTTAGAATGCTTATTTGCAGAAAGTACTGAATAGTACAAAGCAATTGTTTCAGAATAAGTAGGGGATATTCTCAATCCAAACTCTTTTTTTTTTTTTCAGGGAAAAGTCTATAATACCACTAATAACAGGAAGCTTTCTTATCATTGATAAGGTTATCAGCTTGTTTCCCAAGGACCTTGTTGAAATAGCTTCAGCTGAACCCTATTTCATTGAAATGTAATGGCTTGTGAAATTGAGCTAGTTCTGATAGGATCTTGAAGGAGAAACTTGGGAGAGGTCCTCTCATGTTCTAAACATGTAACTTTGTTACAAAATTCTTCCAGATCTTTTCTACTGTTTTTTCTAAAGAACATTTAAAAAAAAATCTTTAACTGGTTGTGCAACTTAAGGTATTTCTTTGGAGAACTTTTACATCTTTCATCTTTTAAACATTAAGTCTGAGGATTTTTTTCTGTTTGGGAAGGAAGCCAAACTTAAAAATTCTTCACAAAAATGGAACTTTTGTTCTATTTCTAATTATATAACCTGATGTTAGCAGTGTAGTTCCCAGTATTTCCTGTGATGATAAATTTTCTTGTCTGTCAAGATTGTAATTGTGACAACTTTGATTGTGGATTTTGTAGGCTGTTTTCCAATCCATGCTCCAACATGATTTGATATTTGTACTTATACAGTCAAAATTCAAGTATGAGACCTTCTTTCCTGCTTTCAGGACAAGGTGGCTGATGAAGTGCAGGGAATGAGCAGGACTCCAGCCAAGTTCATGTCACACTGTGGGGTAAACAGTTGTGATACAGGTCTCCCTGGTCAGTAGTCAACCAGAACTGCTTTTCAGAAAAGCAGACTCTTATGTGTCAGGTCAACGATGGCTTGATGAGACTGATGTCCACAGTGGAGCTGGTAAGGGCTGGACTACTGTTGAGGTGCTGTAGGACACAGCACTTTTGATGTACTAGACAGCCTTTAAAATAAATAGGAGTAGCTTTCCTTTTGGAATTACTTAAGTCAGTTTCATGACACTGGGTGTCAAATACTTTAAGTGGGCATCCAATATTTCAGAAGCTCTCCATAATGAAAGAATTCTGAGAGTTTCTTCCTGCATGAAGAAAGCTACTGGTGTTAGTGGTAAATAATAGTCTGTCTAAAATTTTCAGTGTGCCTGCCCATGTATCTGTGAGAACTAGTTAGTAGTAACATTCATTTTGGGGGGACTAGGGACTCTGTCTTTAGCCTTGTTTATGTGATCTCATAGGATTTAAAACAAACAAACAAAACCCCAAAACCAAAAAAAACCCCAACCTAAAAAAAACCAACACAAAACCCCAACCAAACAAAACACTAGAAAATACAGTAGCTTGAGTATTTGCTCATGACATATATTTTAATATCCCTTCCTTGAAATTTTACATCTTGTATTTCCAACAGAAGACAGACATAGTTGCACCAAAATTCCTACTGGATCCTGCTTTGCCTGTACACAGATGCCAGTGAAGGAGAACTGCTGTTGGTTTGTTTTCTGCTCAGTTACTAAGAAATGTTAAAATCTGTTTCTCCTTCAGCCTCTGCAAATAAGAGGGGGGCAGGGCCACAGAAGGGGATGTAATGACCCTAGTGCACAGCCCTGTGCCTGCCAGTGGCCCAGTGGAAGAGTGCTCTGTGCTTGAGACTCCCCTCTCCAGAGAAGCTAAGGGTGAATGAAGAAAAGCATATAATGAATGTAAGTAAAATAGTCCTGGCTTCTTAAACTCTTCCCCCTCCCACTGTGGCTATGAGCTAGTTTCCATTTCCTTGAGAGCATGGGAACTTTTGGAAAGCAGGCTCCTAGGGAATACAATGGCTGAGCCAAGCCTGGCAACAGTTGCTTGTTTTTCTTTCTTTCATTTTTTTGTTGTTTGATGTGCCTCGTATGACCTATGAATTAACTACAACTATATGGATAATCAGGTGTGATCAAATAGCTCCTTATTTAAAAAAAAAAGTGATACTGTACACATCCAGTCCCAAAGTGCACAATGTACTGCACACAGCACACTAAGTCACCCTAAGTAAGGTAGTGTTGCTCTTCAGGTCCTGTGAGTGGTTCTTTCCCTGTGCAAGTTCAGTGTTTTTATGCTCCAAGACAAAAGAACAGCATGTTACTGCTAGTAAAGCTTGTGAGTACTCAATTATTGAAAGTTATTTCTAACCCACAATTTTTCTGTGATTCTGTCCAGGAATGGTTAGTGAAAATAGAACACTAACGGAGTAGATCCGGACTGTTTGCTTGTGGCAGGATTAAACAGAGAACAAGTCTGACACTTTCAAAATACATCCTTGTGCTTGTTTTCAGAAGAAATGGAAAACTGTGCCCTAGAACTGTGAAAAGATAAGGGAGACTGGTGGTCACATGGATATGAGCTTCCACTGTGATTCTGTGCCTAAAAGCAAACATGAGTTGCATTTGTGTGTTTGCAGTGACTCCTGCAATGCTACATCTAGGTCTCAAGAAGCACATTCAAAATTGGAGGGGATTCAGAAGAGCAATGAGAATAAGTCTGAAAAAAATCTTTTTGCTAATAGACTTGCGAAGCTTAATCCCTACCTCAAAAGAAGATATGGGGTAACTTGCTCACAATCCAAAAATAATTCACAAATTGAAGATAAGATTAGCCAACAGACCACTAGCAGAACTATCCATAACGAAGGTGGATTTTTTTCTATTGGGGTGACTTTTTTAATTTAAGAAGGTAAAAAATATATATATTTTTTTCTTTCCCAAAGGGAAACTTGGTCATTGCAGCTCTGGTTTTAAAGCAGGAGCTAAATAGCAAGGTAGCTGTAGCTTGTGCATTATAGATTAGATTGAATAGTCATAATGAACTTTTATGGACTGAAGAAATGGCTGGGTTTTTTTCCTCCTGATGCTAAGCAGGATTTTAGATTAATTTGAAGGGGGGGGTGTGGAACAATGCATTTTTCAGTAGAAATGCAACAATTTTTGCCAGGATATTTAATGTTTATTTTAATGTGCTAATGTAGGATTAAAAAGTACTTTCATCCTAACCATACTAGTATCTCCAAATTTGTTTTTGACCACATCTAGAAACTTCATAGGCAGGTTCAGGTCAAGCTCTTCTGTCTTTGGGGAACAGCACATCAGGTGGTCTTTAAGTGGGGCTTAGAGATAGTGGGCATGGATTTACTTGCTTTAGACAGAGGAGCAAAGCCATGCATCTCACTAGCCATATTTTGATAGTTAAATGAGACTTGAGAGTGTAAAAGGGGAGTAGGTTGGGCAGCTTGCTTATAGGCTTGTTTGATCCTGGGACCCCAAGCACTTGGTAACACAGCAAGACTGAAGCTCAGAGGGAGGCATGTGTGCATCTCTTAAAATGAGGTGACATCAGACTTGTATTACTCTGATGGTAAGGTCAACTTACCTGTGTTCACAGCTGTTTGTATTCATAGCTGCATGTCAAAACTATAGAATGCAAATTGTCAGGTAATGTGTTTTTTGTGGTGTCTCAAAACAAGGAGAAAAAACCTAACAAAACAAATGCAAAATTATTGCTCTCATTAGCAAATGTTAAGAAATGTGCATACCGTTCTGCTGAGGTTGATTGACTATTTGCATACTTAGTGATATGTGCAATCAAATAATTTCCTAATGATTAGCATTTTTGTTGTATTCCTGGAGAAGGTGTAGCTTAATTTTCCTCTGCAGTTTGCTAAATGGCTCAATTTCTTTGCAATGTCCACACTTTGAAAATGTAAATGTGAAGGAAAGCTGTTTTTTTTTTTTTAACAGGCTTCTATCTCATAAATAACTTGTCTTTGTCCTATTTAAGTTAACATATTTTTTTCTGGAACATGACTTTATATAGTTGGGCTCTGGTCTGTTTCTAAACAAGGTATGAGAATCACTTTGTTATGTGTCTTCAAGTAGTATCTGGTTCTTACGTAACTGTCTTCTGTAAAACTTTCTGGATGACACTGAAGAGGTTTTTCTGTTTATGCTATTTTATGGGTTTCTGGTATATTTTGTGGTTTCAGATAAAGAATGCTAATATGTTGTTGGCTGGACTTAATAATTTCCTTAGTGATTAAATATAGCATAACCATAAATGGCTAAGATTATCCTCAGGCAAAATGTTTGCCTGATGACTTATAATTATAACTTCGAAATGTGCATGTGTTAAAAATGAGTTTCTGTTTTCATCTCTTAAATGCATAATACAGCCTAATTTATGCCTTTCTTCTTTTAATATTCAATGGTAAGTTTTGTAACCCAGAGGTGGCAACCTGCCTCAAATGCTGCCACATCTTAGATATTATAATAGTGATTATGAGAGATGCTGTGTTCGTAGAAATGGAAATGTCTTATTTTCTTCACTTTAAGGAAATTGGTAATGCCAATAGTGTTAAAATTGTTCCTGTTGTTTCCCAAGTCCATTGAGTAACCTCTTAATTGCCAAGCCACATACTGAGTACATAACAATTACAGGTTTAAGTGAGCTAGTTTTCATACAAAGTGAGGAAAAGATAAGGTTAAAGTTTCAATGTGCTCACTTTTTTCTGCTTATAGATAAGAATTCAGAGCAGGCTCTTCATAAATGTCCTAAGAGCTCACTAGAAATCTACAATTAATAAGAGGATTTCTTATAGCCTGTTTGCCGCTCCTGATAAAGAGCACTTCTAAATGCCAGCAAGGCTTTCTCAGACAAGCTATAGCAGGTTTTATGTCCTAGAAGAATTCCATTTCTAAGTAAAACTCAAGATATCTTGAGTTTGTATTCTTGGAGCTGTTGAACTGGTTGATTCAGACAGTAATATAAATGTGTCTGTGATACTGTAATGTTCTTATTCTCCTCTTCCTGATTCCTTTTGTCTTTTAGCCACAAAAATGCTTAACTTCACTGTAGCTCTTATCTCTCATATACCGCGTGTTTGAGAAACTAGTTCTCTCCTTAAAAGCATGGCTTCTTAAATCATGGTTTCATGAATCAGGCTTGAAGTTTGTGAACTTTCTTTTGCTCTCATGGCAGACCAGTTCTTTTTTCCCCCTTGTATGTTAGCGTTGTCATCACAAGCTCAGACTTCAGTCCACTGAGGTATGACTGTATAAACTGTAGGGTCTCTGGAACTATAGGTTGAAACTTTATAGATCTGAGGTAACTTTTCATTTTTCCATGACGTCGCTTTCCAGAGTAATTGCAAAGAACTCTATTTCTTCAAAGTGGTGCAGTCATTGGATGCCTGTTTCAGATGATCAGTTAAAAACATGTATTTCAGGGCACGATGTGGCTAGGCCAAGAAACTATAGCCTATCTACTTTAGTAGATGACATCTCCAAGCATATTATTTTCATAATTTCAGAAATAGCTGAAATATAACTGGAAGCATATAGCTTAGAGGATGTCTAATGTGTTTCTCTGTTAGTTGCACCTAAAGCTTTCATGCTTACTCCTCTCAGAAGGAGAGGGGTGTACATATTTTCTGTCTCACTTCCTCACTTTTTGTGTTGCAATGCTCAGAATATTAATGAATAGCAAACATGTTCTTGCCAGAGGTCGGGCATAAAGACTTTTTTTACTGATGGTAATAAAAGGTAACATTAACATTTTATTTTAAAAGCTGAACTGAGTCAGGGCAACATTGCCTTGTCTTGTGCATATGCCCTTAAACACCTGACCTTGAAGTAGCACTTATGTGCTCTTGTGGACAAAGAGCTCAATTCTCAAGTATAGGTAGATGCCAGACCATCATATGATGTGTGTGTAGGATAGTGTTCAGGGAACTTTTGAACTGTGAGAAGCAGGAATCTTTTCTGTGGAAAATAGCAAAATGTGAGAACCTTGATAAGGTATGGGCACTATTTGCACTAGTTTATTAAAAGACCCTCAAGCTGAAGATAAAGTCTGTCTTTGTTAGGGGATTGTTTTGACAACAAGCACAAATATAATGAAAGGGTAGTGATAAACTAACATGCTGCAGGAGTGTGCTAAAACTGTGTGGTTTCTTAGTAAACATGCTGCAAGGTCATACAGTCAAAAGTAGTTCTTTGCCTTCTTTCTTCTCCCACCCTAAACATAAATAGGCACTGATCTTATGGTAGAGATGGGTTTAAGGGTGAATGCCAAGTTTTGGAGTAATACAGGTGCTCAGGGAGAAAATAGCAGCCATATGCTTAAGATCTTTGAAAGGTTTAAAAAAAAAAAGTGCAAAAGAGGCTTTTATAGTATAAATATACCTGGTTTTGGTAACATGTGAAAGTGACTTCTTCCTTAGTTATAGTCCAGATGAGTCATTGCCTTATACAGCATTTACTTAGGCCCCTAAAATAAGTGACCAACATCTGTTAAGAAAAAAATATGACCTTGTTATTACTGTAAAATGAAAAATAGGGCTTTAACAGCAGAATTGTTTCTGGAGAACATGCTGAAGCTCTTTATTTGAATGGGAGCAGGGGCATTCGTTTATAAGAATAAGGAGTTGAAGTCCATCAAGATTAATCTTCTTTCCTGTAAGTTTACTACCTAATTTGAATCTTAAATGAACCATAGACAGCAATACTTTTAAATATGGGATGAAATGTAGAACAGGTCATGAAATCAAGAGGTGATGGTGGTGCTGCTATTTGTGTTTACTGGAGGAAACTTTTTGGCCTTTATTCCTACAGATCTAATTATAGCAACTGGAAAAAAATCCACTGCATTGTAGTATTCCCAAAATGGTACGCCAATTAGAAACCAGTGTTCTAGGTTGTGTCCTTGTGTCCAGCTAGTGGCCTGTATGAGGACTTGATTTGCTCTGTTACATCCCGTGTTGTGGCCTTGCTGCCTCTTCACTTAGTCTGTGCTAGAAGACTTAGCCCTGGAAGGGGCTCTTGTGGTGTTATGAGTGGAGCAGGTTGCTGTCATACAGCTGTAATGCCTTGTAATTGGCATCTGGCCTAATTCAGGGAACAGTTTGGCCTATCCTAAATACTGGAAACACACTTTACATAAGCAAGCATAAACTTACTCTGATGATCACGCTTAGATACCACCTATTCTTTATTGCTCTTTTGATGTTCATTTGTTCTTTGAGATAAAATTACACATCCAGTATGAAGACAGTTGATGGCTGAAAATAAATCTGTTTGTTTAACCTTTTACCATTCTTTGTTGCAGCTCTCAAGTTCCACTTACAAATATAGGAGTGAGGAATTCAAGAGACAGTTTTCTCATCTGCCAGACTCGGAGAGACTCATAGTAGGTAAGACATAATCACACCAAAAGTGCTTGTCTTCTGACTGATAACTCCAAATTGCAGTAGTGCCAATGTGGGTTTTTTATGGCAAATTCTAACTACAGCTGATACCTTCATATTCACCTGTCTCTGAACTAGCATCAAATAACTTCAGGGAAAGTCAAGTCGATACTCCCCTCCTGTACTGCCTGCTTTGTGAAAAAAGAGATTCTTTTGAGGGTTGAGAAGTGAAGGAGAGGGTACAGAGTCCTCCAGTTCATCTAGTTACGAGATGGGAGCCTCTTAATGTTTTTTGCTGCTGCCACTTTTTAGTGGGTATTTAGACAAAACCCTTCCTGACAGCAGTGGAGATGTGAATGTCTGGCAGCTGTTAGCTGACAAGCTGGAAAGAAAGGTCACCGTGCAGGGTCAGTGTGAGCACTGAGCACATAAACTCAACATATGTACATTGACAGGCTTGTGTGATTCAAGTGTGAGAAGAAGAGGTAAAGTGCTGAGAGCATTGAATTTGTTTTATGTTCTTTCCAGAACAGGCAACAAACTTGGTACCTCTTGCAGCGTCATTACCATTTATCTTCTATCCTGTGAGTGTCTGAGTCCTCTCTCTTAGAGTCAACTAGTTATGACTGAGTTGCCATAGATGTTGGGGAGGAGGGAATGATTTCATAGTTGTAATGGTTTGGTGCTTGGATACAAAGGTGAGGGATGTTGCTTCAGTGATTCTGTTAGGTAGGTAGATCATCCTTAGTAGAAGCTTTTCCCTTGCTCCCTGGAACTAAGCCTAGACCCTTGCCCTAGGCTCCTTGATTCATGTGACTTCTGGGACTGAGTGACACAGTGGGTGCTTGTAATTTAAGACTCTCTTCAGAGACAAATGCCAGCTATGTGGTATGAGGACATAAAATTCAGTATTTAAGTGTGTAATTCCCATCAGCCATCATAAGAGATTATTGGAAAACACCAACCAACCTTCATTTTATCCTGACTTATGCTGTGCACTTGGATGGATTTGTCAACATGATATATTGAGGATACAAATGTTTATGCTCCGTGCTGGTCTGTGCAGTTGTAGTTACTGCCCGGACCAGTGCTGAGCATGAGGTACGCTATCTGGTGCTGTGCTATGCAAATCTGTTAGCTCTGGGTTGGTTCAGGCCTTGAGCGGAGGCTTTTCACAGCCCAGTATACCAGGTTAGCTCATCCATAGGCTCATGACACGGGTGCAGGCATAGAAGTACAGCTCAGCTGAAAGAGTGGAGGTGGTGGAAGGGGATAGAAGCAGGTGGCAGAAAATATCAAACTATGGTGCATAACTTCTTGGCACTGAAACGTTCCTTTTGATCTCTGACTCCCTGTTTTGCTCCACTGCAAAACCCAGTGAAGGCAAGCATGTAACCCTACCCCTTTGCATGCAGTGATGCACCTTATTCCCTCTTTTATCACTTGCCTTGCAGGTAAGTCTGCCTACACTGCCTGAGCATTGTGTAACAAATACACTGTCCAAGAATTGGGTGTTGTTTTAATATAAAAGTGGCATCATGACTGCTTAACGTTCATCTCATCTTATGCAACCTTTAAGGAAGTGAATATTGAAAGGACGTCAGTATATGCTTGCAGCATGCTGAGTTCTTTTCAGGTTAATGGAAGAGAAATTAGAGCTTTCGCTTGCAAAGAAACAGTTAAAATCCTGTGTCCTTTTTCAGCCCCAGAAGGAGGCAGTTATCCTCTGAAATGCCTTCTGCATTTTTAAAATACTTGAGTTCAGTACAGAAGTAAAACAGAAGAAAATGATATTACTTCAAAGCATTGTTTTGATGTTTCTCCTTACACAGGATTGATGTAGAAAGCCATGGAGCAAACTCTGAAGCATAGTTTCGATGAACAGGCTGCCTAGGACTTGGAGAAAGATTTAGTAATGGTTTGATCTCAACAATGTAGCACCTGCTTCACCAGAAGCGAAGTCATTGCTTTGTACAAATGTTTTTACTTCATAAAAACCAGTGCTCCTTTGGAAGGACTTTTTGCATCCTCCAGGCAAATAGCTCTTCCTTTGCTTGATGCAGAGAAACTTATCACAGGCTTTACAGTGCTCAAAGAAGCAATTACTTGCTACCGTTGATCAAAAGAACTGTAACTGCTCCCGTTCTTAACTTAGCTGTTAAAAAAAAAGTGACTATTCCACTGTAATGAGCACTGTATGTAAAAATTATATGAAATATAATTCTTTCTTATAATGAAAGAGAAAATACTTAGGCTTTCAAAATGGGAGTTTAAAGGAGTGCCACTAACTTTAATTTGTCTGAAAATGTTGTTTACAAGCAGCATTTTAAGTTACCGGATCCGAAAACTTAGAAGGAGAAATGCTAATCTCTCCCTCTGTTTTGATATTCTCTTTTGTGTAGGTAGGTCACAGTGTTGCTCATCACTTGCCCAGTGCTCCAGTATTTACAGGTCTGAATCCCTTTCCTTCTCCCAAACATAGAAGTCAGATGTGAATTTCTTGGTAATGCTTTCCTCAAGTCCTTAACCTTGAACTCCTGCAGCCTGCCTTTGTTGCTCTCCTAGCATTTTGGTATCTGACTTCTCTTTAAACATGCATTTATAACTTAATGGTTTGAATTTCTTTAAGTTTGTGTAATTCTGTTTGCAGTTATACCTCAAAGGGCTTGTATACATGCCTCATGCTTGTTGCAAGAAACTTTATTTCTGCTTGATTATTTGAGGGGAAAACCCAAGAGAAAGCTTCTGTAGATGCAGGCTTACCTTGAAGTTAGGATGGTGAGGGACTTCTGAACCTCTTGGTACTTGAACAAGAACTGTATTCATCTTCTTGTACACTAAAATGAAAATTTTGGCTTGGACAATACCAGGTACAATGCTTTTCAAAATAACAAAACTCTTTGATACCTCTAAAATTAAAATCATTACCATCCTGCATGAATAGGTGCATCCTGGGTATTTTCTATACATAAGGTAACTTTTAGGTTGGAGCTTCTAAAAGCTGTCTTAACTTTCTAGCAGTAGTACTTCTGAAAACTCCTTTTGTTTGAATATTCAGGCTCTGAAAGAATGAAAGTTCTCTCAAAGAGGTTTTTAAAAAGTGCAACCAAATCTTCTGTTCTTGTTCTTAATTAGCAGGTACCTAATAGTGGGTAATTGCATTCTAGATGAAACCTGTTTCTCAGTAGGGATGTTTCAGCCAGAGGCAGTATCATAATAAAAATGACAGTCAGCTTGAAGAACTGGATAGCTTCCAGCTGCCATTTAGTGTCTCACTGCAGATAGTTTTAGCTAGTGATAGATCTGTTTGGATAACATATGAACTACTGTTACATAGGAGTTGGCAGTATAATCTGTCATACTATAAACTGTTTGTGCATTCTGTTGTTTAGGTACTTTGAAGTTTGACTTATGAATACTTCTCCCATGTACTCCTGATCTTGCCTGATACTACTTCTCTGAAAATACAGGATAATACACAGGGGGTGAATACATGGAGTGCTGTCCTCACACAGATACTCTGTCAACTCTGGCACTGGGGTGTTCCCAGGACACTGGTCTGGATGCAACCCAGTACAAGTCTGTCTTCACAGACATGAAATAAATAGCTTTTTATTTGTTTTGTAATACCCTTATCTTATTTTAAGTTAACAGGTTTGGGTCAACTGAGCTGCAGTAAGTGAGTAAACTTGCTCTTGCTCTCTATACATAGATTACGCCTGTGCACTCCAGAAGGATATCCTGCTGCAAGGACGCTTGTATCTCTCTGAAAACTGGCTCTGTTTCCACAGCAACATTTTCCGATGGGAGACTACAGTAAGATCTCTTGGCTCACTTGAATCCCACCTTTTCTTTGTCCTGGACTATCAGGATATAAAAGTTCTTCCAACAAATCTTATCCTGTCAATCTTATGCTAGTAACTTTGTGTTGAAAAGAAAAAGCCTGCATCCCTGAGCAGAAATGCAGATCTGTTGCTCTATAAAATGAGTAGTGTTGGAGATATCTGAATTTTGAAGTAAGCTTGCTCAGTCATTCAGCATAGGAAGGAGTTATGATAAACCTGATCCTTTACACTTCTGGATAATGATTTGCCTCTCCTTACCAAGGAGAGTTGCTCTATAAAGGGATGTAACATGTAATGTTCTCCTGTAAGACCAGGAGTGTGATACAATATATGGTGTTGCCTTGTTTAAGAGCTCTCCAGCATTGAACCTTAACTTGGTTTCATCTTGCATGTAAATATGAGCATCTAAGAATAGCTGAAGAGAACCTATAAATGACCTCTGCAAGCTCTCATATTGTGGTCTGTAGATTTTGAATAGTATGAGCAAAAGTAGATATTTGTGATATGTTGGCCCTCTATTTCTGTCAAATTAGATTGAGTTAAAACTTTTCAAAGTGTTACATCTGCTGTAGAAATAGCAGGAGGCAGTGAATGAGAAAGGGAAGGTAACCTAGTTAATAGGTGATGGAGATGTAGTAAAATGTTCTGCTGCTGTAAGACTGATCATACCTTAAGAGATTAACTTAAATTCTATTATGTGTGCTCTGAAGTACGCAGGACAGACAACAAATAGCTCATGTACTTAAGACAAAGAGGGGGTGTAGAAATGCTTAACTGAAAACCAAGCTTAATTTCATCAGATGGATTTGCTGATTGAATGTTTCTTATTATAGACTCGAGATTTTTTTAAATTATCTTTGAAATTACACCCTTGAATACATATAAACTATTGAAAGACTGATTTTTTTTTTTTTCAGCCAAAGCAGCATACATCCTGGTAACCTGTTCCTAGCTAGCAAAGTGAGATCTTAAGTGATATTTTAAGGCAATATGAGCTCATCAGCTACAATGCTAGAGCCAAACTTTGGGACCTCCTTAGCAGGCTGTGTTGATGCAGAGAGAAACAGTAAGTGGAGGACCTCCTGCACACACAGGAAAAAACCAAAATCCAACTGTACGTTCTTCCTTTCTCTAAGCTGAATGGCAGCACAGCTTTATCTTCGAGGGAAGGGGGTAGGCTGAATGGAAATGGCTTGTTGCAGCCAGTCAGACTATGCTTTTCTAAACAGAAACACTTCATGTACTAATACTCAAGGCAAACACACTCAAGCAGGAAGATTTCATTGCAGTGTCTGGACTGCAAATAAACCTTTGTGAAATTGGACTAGGTTGCAAACTTCTGTGATATGACATAGACAAGATAGTTTATCTGATCTATGTCCTGCCTTATGTATAGTGTACTGATTGGGATTGGCTTACAGATCTGTGGTTGGGATTCTGAGTGTAGCTGAAGGAGTGGAAGGAAAGAAGAAAGAATTACTTGCTTCCTTAGTCCTAGTATGAAAGAAGAATAAATTACTCTGTCATCTTAACTTGCTTCTACTTTGGAATGCTTGCTGTTAAGGTTAGCAAGTGGAGACAGTAGTTATCTTTGTGATCTCAACTGAATTGCATCCCAGGGTTTGGGGTTAGAGTTCGTCTTCCATGTTCTGTGACTTTGTAAACTTTTAGTCTTAAGAGTCACTCTTAATATGTCATTAAATCTGTTTCTGCTTAGATTTCTATTGCCTTGAAGGATATTACTTTCATGACAAAGGAGAAGACTGCTCGGCTCATTCCAAATGCTATACAAATAGCAACAAAAGGAGAGAAGGTGAAAACCTGTACTTAAATATGTTTGTGGTTTTGTGTTGTTTTTTTAATTATAATGTCCAGCACTGAGCACTTGTAGCTTTAAATGTACATAAGTAACTTCTCTGTCAAATCTTTAAATGTAGTTAGGATTAGAAGACAGACTTAGTGTTTTGGTCCCTGTGCATATTGACTTGATAATTCAGCTTTAGTTTGATTGCAGACTAGTGTTGATGCAGTAACCAGAAAGTAGAGAAGTTTTTTGTCCTGCTGATTCTCAAAGGAAAGCCATTTGAAAACTAAAAGCTCAGGGCATGAATTCAGAATATGTGTCCTTGAGTTTGATATTTTTACAATCTCACTAGATTTAAAGTGCCTCTGGAAGAAAATTGCTGAAAACAAAGGGGCTATGATATGGGTTTCAAGGCACAGAGAAATCTACCCGTAGAACAGGGAATCTTATATTCCGGGAAGTGTAGTTTTTGGGTGTGTATTTGGAAAAACTGAAAAGCATGATTCAGAATGCTCTTACGTGCAACACGCTTCATGATACTACTTCTGTCAATGCCTTGAAAATAATAATTCTTGGTTGGATACAGAGAATAGTTTTTCAGGGTGAATCTGGAGCTGTTGTCTGTGAATGGACTGTGATTTCTCATATTTGGGTGTTCCCTCTCAATTTATTAAATATTAAGTTTCATCATCAAGGAAGATAAACCTCTTTGCTAAACAAGCTTTCAAATGCAAAAGATTTTAATACTGCAAATGATGCGTCTAATTTGATCTATTTTAATTTCACATCTTCTCATGTAAAAAGATTAGTAAAAGGAATATATGGTAGAAGGATGGAAAGGGCTGCGGCCTGCAAGAAATAGACACGTGCATCTCTGATTTGTTCCACCTCCTATTGGAAGTATGGGAAAGATTTAACTGTGTAGTTAGTTGAGGGGGAGCTCTTCCTTCATGCCAAAGGTACAAATGATTGCAAATGGATGCCCAGAAGAGCAAGTGTCTCTATATACTATGTGGATCTTGGGGAAATAACTCTTACTTATTAAAAGTGAAAAAGTGTGGAGTGTGAGCAATATGAGCCCAGTGTGAGAGGAGCATGCCATTGCTGAAAACCTTAGCATATTCAAGATACAAGGGAGCATTCTGGATTTCTTGAAAATACCTACAAGTGAGCTTTTTGCACCTTGTTTTTCCTGCAGTTTTTTTTCACATCATTCAGTGCAAGAGACAGAAGCTATCTCAGTATCTTCCGCTTATGGCAGAATGTGTTGCTGGATAAGGTAAGCTTCTAAGTGCTGGTCCCTGTGCTTAAGTAACAAAACAATCTTTTTCTAATGCAAGCAGATGTGTCTCTGGAGGCTAAGAAACTTTCCTTAAGAAATTAGCTTTTTCTTTCTAACACAGAAATCTAATCTGATGTTCTTCTTTGATTCCTTGTACTTTAGATCCCAGATAAACTTCCCATCTTTTCCTTCTCATGCTGTCATCTACAACTTTGCTGTTGATGGAGCTTTTTGTCTTTGAAGATAGGTTGCATGCTTCTCTTCACTACCAGCTCAAGCAGATATCACTAAATTGGCATGCATTTGCTTCACACTTTCTATGGCTAACTTGTGATCAAAAAGGCAAGATGCTTTTTCAGTGAAAGCTTTTTTCCTTTTAAGGCAAAAGCCAAAAGTCACGAGTCACCTTCTCAGATAAGTTAGCTGAACCTTTGCCAAGCAACTCATTACAGCTCCCCTGACCTTGAATAAATGCGACAAAGGCAGGCTGTATGATATGATATGGAAGTGTATTTTGGCAACTTCTGCTAGTTAGTTTGATTTATATTGTAATTTGTGAACACTTAAGCTAATCTTATTTCTAAAAATGTACCAACACCTTTGCAGAACATCACTGTAAGTAATGCAATTCTTGTAAACCAATTCCTTCCTGTTTGTGGCTCTCATTGTTTAAATATTTCAACACAGTTGCAATTGAACACTGAAATATCCACATATAACTCTGCACTACAATGGTCCCCAAAGGCTTAAAGCTGTTGTACTACTTATATGTAGCGCACACAAGTTTTTTGTTAAATTAATTTTAAGGCAGACCAAAGGCACTTGCTGAAAATAAAGTGCCAGTTAATGCAAAACTAATGTTTTCTGCAAATCTCGTATCCCTCATATCAAATACTAGTTAACCGTAACATCATAACCATCTTGCCATGAATCCAGCAGTAGCACTGCAAAACCTAGAATGTACTAAGTCATCTTTTGACTGGAATTAACCTTGTTTTCTTTTGTTAGGCAAAGTTTGTCAGGAATGGTAATTAACTTATTCGGTGGTTAGTTCGTGGTGCTGGAGGGTGAATGTATGGGCATTCAGTTATACAAACCTATCCTTGGGGCTGGAACAGATGCACCATGCTTTGTGCTGTTCAGTATTAGCTTTTCCTGTGCATTTCTACTCTTTGCCACTGAAATGAGTGCCACATTAGGAGCAATTTTTCACTTCAGAGCAGTAACTAAAGGATAGATATGAAAGTAGGAGCCGTGGATTGCACGTAAGATGAAATTAAGCCAGCAGGTTTTAGGGACCAGTGCATCTGAGTAGCTTGGGAACTCTCATTCTTTCTGTCTAATCTTGCTATTGGCTTTCTTGCATTGTTGCTGAAGTATGTTGTAAAGTCTGTTATGTGAATTTCTGCTTGGAGTTCTCAGTTGCAAAATGGAGCATTGCTATGAGGTGTATGTAGGTTAGGTTTTTTATGGTGGTATATTTGGAGCTGCTTCTTGAAACAGGATTTCTGTCAGGTTGAGCTCCTACTTTTGCAATGTAGTAGTGACGTCTGCTTCTCTGCTAGAATGTGTTTTGAGTCACCTATCGGTCTGCTTTGATTCTTTACTGCTTAACCAAACTAGATCAAGCTATAGAGGGCTACTGAGGAGGTGAAAGTAGAAACTGAAGTTGCTAGAGCTGGATCCACTGACTCCACTACAATGACAGCTGTCCACTGACCTGTTCTTAAAAGAAAGCCCTTACTGCATCCAAGCAGTTTTATTGCTTTCTTGCCACCCATGGCAGGCACAGCATACATTTGAAAGATCTCGTATGTCTGGGGCTCTGGCATGGTATGCAGTACCCTGAGTATGTGAAGCCTGGTGTTTCTGGGCTCCAGTGATCAAAGGCATCCCATCAGAATTGGATAGGCTTGTGACAAAACCCCCAAATCTCACTCTGGAATCAGTTCTAAAAGGAGCTGGTTTTAATAATTTTTCTCTTGAAATAACTAAATTACCCACAGGCTTTAAAATATTTAGCTATCTGGAGTACATCTGCTAGATCCGGAGATGATATCCAACTGTTAAATTATGAAATAAAGTCCTTCTGGTGTCATCAGAAGTGTAACTCTGAATGCAGCTGTCAGTGCTGGTTTGCGCCACCTGATGGTGGATCATCCCCAATTTGCAGGATTTGGATCCAGAGGAGTGGAATTGCAATTGCTTCAAATCATGTTTGTACGGATGTCACTCTCAGTCACTGGCTCTGCCTTCTTCAGTGTTTCCTGGGCATAGATTTCATGTTACAAGGTCTCACCCCTGAAGAGTGACCTATCTGCTTTACCTGATATACCTGAAGCATTCACCACCTGCAGAACTTCTTGGTAGGGTCAGCATGCCCTTTCCCAGATCTCCATCTTGTGGCCATTCTGCCTTGTACATCTTAAGTATCGCATGTCCTGGATAGTTGGACAAGTAGTCTTCTGTAAAGTCTGCCTTTCTATTGGAATGACTTGCATTGTGTAAGAAAAACAGTAAATGGTTATATGCTATTCCATGCCTAAGCTTACTTTGGCCATCAAGATGTTCTCCCCAGCTTTGTGTCAAGGTTCTGATAAGACTCCTGATCCCCTCAGCTGAGTTGTAATTCTCTAACTCATAGCTTCTCCTTCAGATTTTGCTCAGAGTACAACACTGTGCATTTGGTGCCCTCCAACTTTGGTTCCTCTGGGAATCAGTGGATACCTTCTTAAGACGGTAGTTTCTTAAGCTATTTTTTTAAATGTCCATGTAAAGACTTTTTCCTTTCAAGGAAAATTCCACTTTTTCCCCCCATTTCTATTGCAAAATGTGCTCAGAGTGAGTCTCTTAGGCTTTTACCTTGCCATTGTTTTTTTAAATGTTCTTGGGCAAAGGGGAAGCATCATGGAAAATAAGGAGTCATTAATGTAGGTCTGGAAGAGACATGACACCGGTCTTGATAAAACAGATAGCTGCTTCCATATCCACTGAGGCTTTTAATAATACATCAGTTTATAAAATCAGCCAGAATTCCTGTTTTGCAACAGGCTTTCCAGATTGGTAAAACAAGTTTAATAATGGCTGCTATTGACAGTAAGAGCAATGCCATTTATACTTTTGCTTTATTCTCTTAAAGCTTATGGGTGTCAAATATCCTTCCAGTTTAAGGGAGAAGGAACAAATTAAAATCTAATTAGGCAGGTCATTCAAATCCCAAACAAACACAGTGCTCCTTATTTCTAATGGAACAAGATCTTAACTTAATCGGTCTCAATTCCCGTGAGTCCTCTTCCTTAGAGTTGGATTTAATTTCCTATTGTTCTTATACATTGCTGGGTAGAGATTTGCACCTGTCTCCAGAGACATTGTAGCAGGTAAGTCTAGAGGTGTGAGAATGGAGCAGAATTTCTGATGAGCTGGGCTTCTTGTGGCAAACATCTACTAGGACAGCAGTACTGTCTTCCCCACAGCTTCTCAGGGAAGGGTCAGTTTGCACCCTTGTGTGCCGAAGAGTTGTTTAAGAGATCGAACAGAGCTTGGGTTGATTCTGATCGTCATGCTTGGGCAGTTACAGGGGGAGATAGCTGTTTTCCCTTGTGAACAAGCAATCAGACAAAATTCCACATCAGAGTTGCTTGGTGGGGGTGTGGTGTGTGGCAGTGAGTTGTCTCTGGAGTAAACCAGTATAGAGTGTCTTATTTCTGCATCTGTCCGTAGGGGGTAAAAATCAGCGGCTTCACTTATGTCAGTGGTATTCCGTAGTATTGCTTGTGCTGTGCCACCAGTTTGTCTAGTGTGAAACAAAGTAGTGATGTTTTATGCTCCCAGTTAAAAAGACAAAAAGGTGTCCAAGCTGCTTCTTGTTGCCTTTGTTTCTGCATACAAAGAGAACTGAGGAAAAACCCGGCACAGAAGAATGGGCAAAGTAATTCCTGTTCAGATTTGGCCTTTCAAGCTTCAGAGCTTTTCAGACTGTCCTCTCAGAAGCTGAAGTCTGACCCAGAAAATTTGTGCCCTTCTTTGCCTTCAGAACTAATCCTTTCTCATATAATAAAGCAAGTCTGGTTTGATCTTGGGCTGTGACCATTAACAACTTGCTATATCTAGCTGAGCTAAGAATAATTGAACAGAGTACAAGAATCCTGTTATAGCAGCAGAAGTTGGTAACATTGACTTCATAAAACCTCAGGAAACAGCTTTATAGATCCCTATAATGCATAGCTGAAAGTTTCTCTGTTTTCCTCAAACTATTGAGCTCTCCATACAAGGGCAGTCTCACTTGCCCAGACTGGTGCAGAACGTGCTAGTGAATTTAATTAGCGGCATTAGCTATTTCCCAGTTATTTTCTTATGACTGGAAATAAAGGCACTGGCAATATTGGGTAGCAGAAGTGAAAGTGGCTTTGTCTTTTAATTTCTGGTTGAAAGGTGTGCTATCTAAAGATACACCTCAGTCATATTTTGAAACCATGTAATGCCTACTCCTGTTTTTAGCCATTTAATTAAAACAGCTGTAGGTAGTTGTTTGTGGTTATGAGTTTACTGCTCTAAAAGACAGCATGCCTGGGGAAAGTAAGGCAGCTGTATATTGATGCATGTGTTTTTAGCACTACATTGCTTTGTAGAACAAACCCCCGTGGCAGAGGGAGGCCGGTATAAGCTGTTGTGACTCTTGCTTTATATGTGTGTTTTGTATTTTAATGTTTACTTTGTCCTCGGTAGGATTAAATACCTTGAAACTGATCTCTACTAATAGGATGCTTATGCCAGCTGCTTTCTGGAAAGCCTGAACCCTTTCTGTGTTGGAAAATACCCAAGGGAAAAACCCCTCTTCCAGAGCAGTGGAGAACAGCTATGTCCCGAACTGGGCTGACTTTGCCCTGACCCTCGCACGCTCTCCCCCCGTTTTGGGGGGCTGGGGGGGGAAGCACTCTTACGATGCAGTGCGAGGGTCCCGCATCGACGGTGCAGAGGGACACCCGGGGCCGTCCTGGCGACGGTGACAGGCGCTGTGCGATGCCCGCGATTGCCCCGCTCCCTCCCCGTCGCGCCGGGGAAGGCGGTGACCCGGCCCCGCTCACGGGAGCCGCCGCCGGGCGGGCGGGGGAGCGGCCCCGTGTTGGGGAGCGGCCCCGGCCGGGCCCCGCCGCCCGGCAGGAAGTGGGAGCGCGGCGGCCCGGGCAGCGGCACCCGGCGAGGCCGGGGGTGTCGCGGGAGCGGCGCTGCCCGGCGGGGCGTCGTGCGGCGGGAAGCGCCAGGTTTGTCGCGGTGCGGGACGACGGAGCGCGGCCGGGGAGCGGGTGGGTAGGTGGGTGCCGGCAGCACCGGGAGGGAGCGCCGAAGGTGTGTATGGGCGCGTATTTACCTTACTGCTTGTGGGTCAGCTTTATTATGTCTGTCTAAAACTGCGGGTAGTATAACACTCTACAGGTGGAGCAAGGAGGTGGAGAGGATCATTTAAAAGCCCTTTAAATAATGCATGGGTATTTAACATGATCATTTCATGCAAATAGTAAGCAGTACTTGTGTTACTGTCTCATTAGCACAGTTCTGTTCCCTTGATCAATATGGATTGTGGCTGAGACACATTTTCCAGTGTGGTGTTTCTTTAAGATTGCTAGTATTGCTCTCTGAGCTCTCTTAAATCCCAGAACCTTATTACTTTTATTTTTTTTAGCCCTTTACAGCTGAAGTGGACTTTGAAACTAGTTGCTTACATTGCCGACATGAGTTTGTCATACTACTTCCTGACTTTCCTGATGATCTGAGAGAACTTAAATATATCCCAGTAGCTGTGAGAAGCAGGGCAAGGAGATGATAGAGAAAGAGAAGATTAGCTAGTGATGAGTCAAGGTAATACTGTTACTCAGCAAAAGCAACTATTTTATGTAAAGGGGACTCTGGTGTCATTCCAAAGTGAGGACCTCCTGTCCCACCTTGGCAAAGTGGACTGTTGGCTGACCTAGGCAGTGCTATCTGTAGTAACTGAAACACTAGCCTCTCACCATTTGTAAAGTGCTCTGAGCATTCTGAGGAAACAGGCATGTATCTGTTAAGCAGCTTGTTCAAGATCAAAAAGGGAGTCCCTGGCTGTCTACTAGTTAGTGGTATTGTGCTGTATTGAGTGAAATTCAGGAGGGAGCTACCTTGAAGATGTTTGTGAAAACATTGGTGACATGTTTAGAAGCAAGTAGTGGCCACAAGTGTGTGTTTTCTGGAAAGAACAATTTTTCTCATGTCTGATGTTATTGATTGAACAGTGATGGGTTGGGAATATGTAGTAGACAGGAGTACAGTTCCCCAAAATGCTGAAATCCAATCTTGAAATGTAATACCTAAATGCTTTCAGTCCTTGTCAGAATTGAGGTTAAAGGCTGTGGCGTAATTCAAACTTCTTACTGTTTTACCTCCTGTGCTTTACTGTCCCATACTGTGGTTCTTGACTAGCTTGCTTTCTTTCAGCGGCTGACCAAGCAGGAATTCTGGCAGCTGGTGCACCAGAGCTATGGCTCTGAGTTGGGCCTGAACAGCGAGGAGATGGAGAGCTTCCACTCATCGTCTGAGGACAACGGGCAGTCTCGGTAAGGAGAGGCTATAAAGTTTATTGAAATACTCAGGGATAAGCAGTGTCCTCTTTCTTAGAAATTATTTTTCCAAAGTGCTGCTATAGCCTTACCAGAAGGGTTAAGCCTATAGTAAAAGGATGCAGAGCGTGCATTAAAAACATAATTGTGTTCATTGCCTAAAATAGTAGGAGCACAGCTGAGGCCCCTTAGAGGAGGGAGACAGGAAGACCTTGTTCTCCCAGGATCTGCTTGGGGATATCAACAGGATGGCTTAAATAGCAGCTTTTTCTCATGATGGTATCTAGTCAGGATCTGAATGCCCTTCAACAATATGGAAGGGCTGAATGGAATGGAGCTATATATGATGTTCAGACACTTTTCCTCTCCTCTATGGAGACTGAAACGCTTGCTTTGCTTTGTATCCTGATGTCTGAGGTCTTAGCTTATTTTTGTTGTGCTCAGTTTGAATTAGGAAGCTGGGATAATCTAACTGTACGTGGATTTTTTCAACAGTTGCCTTGATTTCTTGGAACAAATGTGAACTAACTTATGAGCTGCCAGTGTCAATCTAATAACAGGGCTTTAATTTTTGTATCTGTATGTAAATAAATATGGCTCTGCAAAACTGAACAATGTGATTTATGTCTCTCTTCAATCCTGTGTTATCCAAGTATGCTTGTTAGAAAAAAGTATCTGAAGTTCACTGCAAGCTTCAAGAGATGTCCCATTAAATATTTCCTGGTTTGGGGTTTTTTTTCCTGTTAAAAATGTACTACTATGCAACTCTGGGGTAAAGGATGCAGGAAAAAATTCTTGTCCCAAGCTTTCTTGAAACATTTTCTTTCCAAATCTGTTCTACCTCTGTTTCCTCTTTTCCCACACCACTGACTTTATCTCTGATTCACCATTGCTTGGTTTTACTAACCTTATGGTTAGAAGCTGAATCCTTTTGAAAGGTGGCTGGGTGAGAAAAATGGCCTGAGAGATTAATGAGCTGGATGTAGGGAAAATGAGTTGGTAGTTTTTCATACTAGCTGAACAGCCACAGTTGGAATGCAAAAATCACGTACAAGAAGCTTTCTCAGATTTTTCAGCACTTATATCTCCAAAGATATCTTCCTTTTTTCTTTGGACAGATCTAGCATTTGTGATGATTCTGGAGAAAGGGATGAAAAACTACCTAAAATGATTGGTTTAGTTCGGGAACCCACGCTTCAAACAGAAGGAGAGTCACTCAACAGACATGCGTTGCCAGGAGTAAGTGCTGACACTGCCTTTGTTGTTATTTATAACTGATAAGTGTATACGCTTAACTTGTATACTCTGAGCATAGGATGCATGGGGATTGTAACTTCTAAGAAGCCTGTGAAAATTCATAATAGTCTAGGAGATTTTCACATCAGAAATTTAATATGAATATCTTCAGGTTTCAAGAATATTTATTGAATTTGGAAATGAGCAAACTTCTGTATAAGAGAATATTTGTGGTGTGAGTTGCAGCAATGTTCTGTCATTAATTCACTGCATAACCTGGTTAGAATGCTGAGGCTTATGTCCTGGTCTCTTTCTTGTTTGCTTTGTTTAAAAACAAAATTAACTGTATTTTATCCACCTTCCTAGGGACCATGTGTGTTTTTATGCAAGTGCTCTATTAAAGTAATGCTTTTGTTCGCTTTCAGTGCTTTCTTGCTTGTGCTATTTGTTGTTTACAAAATATCTCCTCTTATACTTCTGTGTCTCCTATAAAGGAGGTTTATTAGAGGGTAGTTATGCTGTGTTATCCTTGCCTTCAAAGGTCAGTTAGTCTGCTGTTGTGAATATATGAAACTTTATTTAAGTTTGGGGAAATGTTTCAGAAGGAAGGGGGGGAAAGCACCTTTGATGTAATAAAGATGAGTTTTCCCTTAATGCCTTGGATTAATTGAACAAGCATGGGTGCTTCACTCATGATGATGTATGAATTTGTGAATGTATTTGGTTGGGAGGGCAAGCGCATTATTAGTGGTATCTGAGGTGCATGCACAGCGTCTCACGCATTTGCTGGGACTCCTGTGTGTAGTTGTAGTCCTAAAAGGTTACAGACATTTTCTCTCGGCTCATAGATACCCCCAAGGGAAAGATCTTGGAAAAGCAAATAAAACAGTAAAGCATTTCTTATAAACTTCACTAGGGTTGGGTACTTAATTGCTGTTTCTGCTTTGGAAAATTTGAGGGAAGAAAGGAGATGCTTGTAATAGTTTTTACTACCATATAAATATTCTGGCTTTTGTCACTTCCTAAAACTGATCAGGAGGTTGAGCAGGCTTAAATGGTTTGCCAAAATCCAAGTTAATGGCTGGAGACTCATACCCAGCAAACAATATTGGTTTGTCAGATGTTAAAAACTTAGTTAATCAGATGATGGGTATCCCTCATGGAAATACTAGCAGTATAAAACAAGATTTTTGGAGAGCTGTAAGGGAGGCCTGTGGATGCTGCTGGAATATGGGCTTTTTAGGATACTACCCAGGTAGCCTTGGTTTGGACTTGTAAGTCGTATTTGCACAAGAACAAGCCATTTAAAAGTAATTGCTCTGCCTGGAAAAGTGTTTTGTTTGCCTACTGGGTGCCACACCCAAAGATGTCTCTTGCAGCTGCTAAATCTAATGGGGCATGTTGGTAAGCAGCACTGCCTAGGGATTTGGTCTATATGGAAGAAAAAATGCTAGGATTCTCCCTTGAATAAACTGCTTTTTAAAAGTCCTTTTAATTATAGTGCAAAAGTGCAATCTTGATAAATGCGTAGCTGAATTGTTTAGCTTACTGTTTCAGTGTAACTAAAATACATAATGATTGTGTTTAGCTAAACATGTCACTTGGCACTTCTCAAGCATGTCGACACACTCTCCACAACCCCAGGATTACAGCATCTGTTGTAGAAGCACAGGGGCAATAGGAGGAGACAGTAGTGCTTAAAAGGTATTTATCAAAAACTATGGCACTGATGACACAAAACACATTTAACCCCTTTTTTCCTGCTCTGATAGGCAAAGTAAGTCCCAGAGCTCTTTTCAGAGGGACATCTGCAATGATGGAGGTGCTGGCTATATAGTACTTGGTGTGTCTTGGAAAAAATACTGACAATAGTTGTCCATAGTTGATTAAAGAAAGTCTGCATGCAACACCATTCATGGTATGCCTGCTTCTCTTAAGTGCCGTTCATCACAATGTGGGAACCACCTTATTGCCTGTCCGAATCAACCATCTTCTTCCCTCCAGCACTCGTAGGGAGACCTTAGAGCCTTTCAGTCCCAGAGCCTGCTATTCATGGTTAAAAAAGTCTGAAAAGCCTTGGCACAGAGCTCAAGTGATAAATGTACCTAAGGAAGAAATTATATATCTTTAATTCCAGCTGACATTACTCTTTAGGGAAAAAGCATTACTCTTGGGGGAGGTTGGCAGGGAGAAACAAGAAAACCATGTTGGAGTTAATCAGTTATTCCAAAAGCTTCGGCATGCATCTCTTCCCTGACATCACCAAAGGCTTTTTTGTAGGAGCTGTTGCTCTAGGCTTCTGACTTGAGCCTGACTTTCCTGCTCTGTGCATGGCATAGTGGGGGCTGCTCTGTGTTGCTGGTGGGAGCTCCACCTGTTCACCAGATCCCTAATCTTTATCAGAATGCTATGAGAGTTCCTTAAATTTGTGCTGGATCTGTGTCGATTTTTAGACTGTTTAACCACAACAAGCTCCTTTCTGACTTCCATTTGTATTAGTATGGTATTTTGACATGAAAACGTTGGTTCTGTCTTCGTTCCTGTTGTGTGACTGAGTATAAATTCAGGCATGGTAGCTCCTTTCAACAGGAGAATTTAACTGATCTGCTTTTCTGATGCAGTGTTCCCTTCTTTGACCTTGACGGAGTATTTTTGCCTGCTTATACTGCAAATTCATGCCTGTCTCTGTTTTCCAGCCACCCACCTCCTGCTAATGGCCTTCAGTTGCACAAAAAAAGTAGATGGTTTTTATTTTTAAAAAAGCCAAGAAGTACAGGAAGTACACAATGACTATTCAAGGAGCGGATGCTCTTGTTTTGTTGAATCAGTGCTGAATAATCTTTAGGGATGATGGTATTGCAGATGAATCAGAACTACTCAACTGAGGAGCCCTGATCTTATTTATTATGGTCTGTGTTGTACTGCATGTGGGGGGGGCTGTACTTCCTTTGATCCCAGCTCTTCCACTGGAGGCAATGGGAGCTTTGAGGACAGGTTTAGAATGAAAGCTACGATTCGTAGCTAGTAGCTAAGCTTTTTTGGTGGCATTTTGAGATGTACAAACCTTATGCATATGGTCTCACTAAAAATTACTTCTTGAAGTGTTCAATGGAATGTAAGCTTAGCAGCCAGTTACTATAGTTTAGGGTTAAGAGCTGCATTATTGATTCAGTGACTGACATTTTGGGGGATGTCCTGCTTATATATTGGAGATGGCAAATGATAATCCACTGCTTTGTTTCTGAGAAGTAACATTTTGTAGGTAGGATGGCTCTGTACAGTATTTTAAAACAACTTTTTTTTGTCAAAGGTTAATGGAGCCCTATAAAACAAGGACACCTTTTAAATATATAATTGGGATGAGCTAATCTTGCTGAAAAAGGGAGGCTCTGCCTATTTCATTGTGCTTCCCCTTAGGATTGTTGGACCCCTTGCTCAACTGGCAGGAAAAATCTAACCTGATCTATAAAAAAAAAAAAAAAAAAATCTGTGTTAGGGTAATTTATAAATGCTAGTGTTGATGCAGGGAAGGGGACCAAAACATGCAGGTGTGTGCAAGGGGCCTGGTTGGGGAGTAAACTGTCCCTTTTGAGGCAGCTCTGGGTATGACAGTACAGGTGACTAA
This sequence comes from Grus americana, assembly GCF_028858705.1. NCBI lineage: Eukaryota > Metazoa > Chordata > Aves > Gruiformes > Gruidae > Grus > Grus americana. The sequence goes on along the minus strand of NC_072852.1, from coordinate 92,870,265 downwards.
GTCTGTCCCTTGTTACCAGGGTAAAGTGAAAGTTTGAAATAGAGGAAGGGAGGTTGGCTGGGGTAGAGGAACAAGGGAGAAACTAGCACTTTACTGTGTGGTAATTGAGCAGATAGAACTTGTGGCTTCCTTTATATAGCTTTCTTCCTTGAAAGTAACTTTCCTTTTTTTTTCTTAGTCTGTGATTACTGATGCATTTTTTCTCTTGATTGTTTCAGGTGGAGGAGTCCCCAAGTGAGAAGCAAATAAAGAGCCCTCTTCCATCTTCTGAAAGAAAATCTGTTAAGCTAGTCAGGAGCAGGTCTTTAGAAAAGTCCTTGGACCTGAATGAGAATGAAAATCTTCCAGAGAAGAGCAGTGCCTCAGATAGTGAAGAAGGTAAATCTCTTAACAGTTGGGATCTGTAAGACAACCTGACTCTGGTGTTTCATCTCTCTTGTGGAGCAAGTTAAAGAACTTTCTGATCTTATGAAACTTTTGTTTGCTCGTTTGTTTCACATAATTGCAGCAAAACCATCTTTGTATCTTGCTTAGTTTCTGGGGAGAAAAAAAGAAAAAGTTGGGGGTGTTTAGAAAGAAAACAAATTTGTGGTTTTGCTTTTTTCCTTTAGTGGGTAAAGAGCTGCTAACAGCTTAAACTTAAAAAAAAATTTCTTGACAGTGTGGTGGTGTTTGTTCACTTTCCATGTTCTCACAGGTATTTAAAATACTTTTCTTTCCTTTGTTTTCCCTTCTTGGGAACTGAGGGGAAACATTTCAGACTGTTCTCCAGTTTCTGAAAGATTCCCCCACCCTATCCACCCCCCCTTCTTTACACTTCTACTTTCTTAAAGCATATGGGCTTCAATGTTATTGATGGAGTAAACTGACAACCTCACTGAAAGTCCAGGCAAGACAACTTCGCAGCTTTCAGAATTATATTGTGCATATTCTGAATCTGAAGATGAAAAAACCTTAACATGTATCTTGGAGCAGCTTATACTTTGTGTGCCAACAGAGTTAGTATCTTAATGGATCCTAATATACTGTCTTCATAACTCATACCTCATTACCCAGTATAAGATGAGGAGAAACTTGGATACCACAGTAGTGTAGAAATTGTAACCTGGCTGTTACATGCTTCCTTTCCTCTCCTCACTGTAGGAGAGAGAAGCATAGCTGTATGTCTCATTGTGGTTTTGGTATGAGTGTTTTTGCTATATCCTGGGGAGAGAGTAAGAATGGAGTCTGCCTTCTACCCAGGCTGGATGACAGTGAGACTTGTGCTGAGGTCTGTGGGTGCTTGTTCTGTGGTCCCACAGTAGCGTCTGAACAAGTTCTTGCTCTCTAACATGAGCTTTTCACTTACCATGGGGAACTTTTCTGTGCCAAAGGGCTGTTCAGACAGCTCACTGAAGTTGTGGTGGATGTTTGTAAAATATCCCAGTCTTGGACTGTGTAAATGTCTTTAAAACAAGGTGTGCACAACCATCGGTTCTGAAGCTGTATAATGGTGTGCAAATGAAGGACAAAAAAGCTCAACAGTAGCAGTGTGCTCAGTAGCAGCTGAATATTTTTCACATGCAAAGCGATAACTTATTTCATCACCTGTTGGCAGGAATAGAACAGTTTAGTTAACTGAGTCCAGTTCTTAATCTGGCTGAGAAACTTTGCATCTCATCCTTTCAGAGTTGGCAACTGAAGCTGCTTGCAGGTGTCACTGTGGTGGGATCACTGAGGTGTCCGGGAAAGCTTTCAAAGTCATGGATTGATATTGGCCACCTGCAAGTTGTGATTGTTGCCCAAGGATATGCTTTATATTCAACTAACTTTCCTTTTGCTCACCCACACTGCTGCTGTGTTTGCTTTAGTTCAGATTCAACTTGATGCATGTCAGGTTGTATCATTTTTGTGAATATACCTACTTGAACAGGCTGCTGTTTATACCATACTTCTACACACTTAACAAGCTTCACAAATTGTTTACTCCATCATAGGTGTAACTCTTAGAGCAGCAGAAAGTTTTGGCCTTCAGATGTTTTAGATATCTTGTGGGTCTGGTATCTTCTGTTTCTGGATTTTTTTTATGCCACAGATCTCCAGTGAAACTGATTGAAAATAGTTCTTTCATGTTGCTGTTTGCCTAAACACCAGCAGTAAATACTCCCTGTCATCCCTGCATTTCTGATGTTGAGTAAACAGAGCGTATTAAACTGGAGATGTCTCTTTAAGAGAACTGACTTCATGCTGCTTTTCTTACTTCTCCTCCCTCCCCCAAGACTAGTCGGTTTTTTTATTCAGAGCAGGATTTTCTAGTCTCACAACATTAATCTTTTCTCTGATTCCCTTCTTCATGCTTAGAATTCTTTTCTTCTGTTTTTCTGTCTGTTTTCTATTGCAGTTACCCCACACTCTTACAAGGTGAATTCCTTCATGCAAATGCAACTAGCTTTCCCACATGGCAAAGGTTTACCCATGCAGTTAATCTCTCTTGTGTCCCCTGGCTCATACTCAGGCTGCCCATGGAGGTGTACTGGCAAATAAGGTGAGGGGCAAGCTCGAGACTGTTGTTCTCCAACTCCAGGTCCACCTGACACCCAAAGCTGGAATGCCAGAGCCTTAGCAACACTAGTTCCCTTGCCCCAAGAAATTCTCGCATTGCTTATTGGGGGATGGGGGTATGCTTCTCAATGTGCACCACTGGCCTATTGACCTGCATCTTGGTGCTTTTGTTCAGTTTCATAAATGGGAGTATAAATCTTGAGCTGTGACAAACTTTTGGTTAAGCTAAAAATTAATATCTGCAGTCTTGATTCTGAATTTCAGAAAACAAATTCTAATTCAAGCACAGAATATCTATTTCCAAAATAGAGCCAGGAGATCTGAATTTCCTCAAATGACTCTTTTTGTATGTAGAGTTTCTATGTGCAATGACAATGTTCAGCAGCATAAAATACTTCGAAGAAGGAAGGGGGGAAGCAGGAAATTGGAAAACAGTCTTTTCTGTTAGAAAGCTTTACTGTATATGGGAACATCATAAATTCCTGATCTCCTTGCATAACTTGACACTGACTGTATTGTTTCTATTTGTATTAACAACCACCTTTAAATGGGTGGTCTGCAGGAGAGCATAACTGCTTGCACTGTAGTGCTGTGAGATGGGTACAGTGGTGGCTTGTCTTGTCTTGCAGATGGGGATATATGGGGCAGAAAATGTTTGAAATACAGGGTGGCTGAAATTAGTTTAGCCCTGGTTTTTGGTTTTTTCCACCAAGATATGAAATTGTGGATATACAATGTATATAAGGAAGAGTAGCCCTGTTATCTTGTTGCCATTTTAATCAAAATAATGAAAGCATCTATTTTATTGAATATATAACTACCAATTATTTGTTGCTTTGGGGTTTGGAGGATATATGTTTGAGTTAGCTATAAGCAAAAGGCATAAGTTTGGGGCTTTTTTCTTGTGAACTGGAAAAAGCTAGTCTTGTCACAGTACTTACCCAGTGCTCTTTTAAAGTATAGGAGAGCTCTTTGACAGTGGTTAGTATTACTGATATAGTCTTTAAATAGATTGTGTCTGGAACATGTTCACTCGAGGAATTGTTTTATTGACTTGATTTCAGGTGTATCTGGTTAAAGGCTCCTACCTGTATATTCTTCATGGAGTGTGCAATTTTTCCCCATCACCAGTGGCACAGAAATCTTCAATAGTGTCAAGATTTGCATATATACTTTTTTCCTCCTGATCCTCCCCCAACTATGTGGAGTGGAAGAATCAGCTGTCTTATTTGTTTGATAGCCTCTGCTCTTATTGGTTCACCTTTCTTAACTTGCTTGTGGTGTGTGTAACAGGAATTTTGAGAACGCTTTTTTCCTGCCTCCTTTACCCCCCTTCAGTTTTCTGTCTCTTGTCTTGCACTGCAGATGTTTCCAAACCTCTGCAATCACTGGTGCATAATGGTATTATATTCAAACAGTATTTCATAGCTTGCCTTGCAGTGATAAAAATGACCTTATGGAAGTGCAGGGCAATAGTGGGGGAGGGAACAGACTTGCTGTCTTCATGCTGAACCAGGTCACTTTAGGTAATATGTTTGCTTCTGGATTTTAGGGTCCCTAGGGATCCTAACCTAAAGTCAGCATAATCTCATGTTCTCTTATCAGACAGTAGCTCCAATTCATCTATAAATGTATTCAGGCTAAGAGTTAGTGGTTGATAATTGCACACTGTTGAGGAGTTAGAACAGCATTAAAAGTTTAGAAGTTAGATTGGCATCTAGATACCTGCACAAAACATTTTTTCCATAAACAGTATTTCTAAGCCAATCCAAGGTAAAATGCTTGATGTTGCTCTAGTATTGAGATAAAAGGCAGGTAGGTTTACCTGTGTGAGTTAAAACAAACAAAACAGTAGAGAAACATGCATATTCATTTCTAGCAGAGATGAGTGGTTAAAGCTTTCTATTCTGTTCAGATTGCAAGTGTGTATTGCTTGCTATGCTACTGTTTCTGCTTGCTGTTTCATCTAGGATTTCTACAGATAAACTTTGAGAAGCCCAGATGGAAGTGACTTGAAGCTTGTCAAGCTCTCAGTGTATGCAGTGACTTGCTTCCACAGAAGTGGAACTCACAGCAGCATTCATATATGCACCTTCCAGACCTATCATCTGAAAGACTGTTTCTGGAAAACAGCTGTTTGAATCCTAGCATCTGAAGTGCCTCATGGGCTTGATGCATCAACCCAGTTTCAGCTTGGATTTTCTGAAAATACTGCTTTATGCAGTAACATCATTTTAAATTTTTTTGTTTGTTTATTCCAAGAGCTGAGAGGGATTTTAAGTAAAAACATATTTCTCAATAGATACTCTCATGCACTTGGCACTTCATTGACTATTCCTTATTAGACACATGGCTAGATAGTGTAGGCAAATCAACTACAGGAAACTTTGTGCAGACCCATGGATGCTCTTGCTTAAGACTCAGTACAAGGAGGACAGGCTTCATGCTTGAAGAGTAAAATCTCAGTAGCAAGGTCTGCACCGTAAGGTAATCATGGTATGCTTAAAGCCCATGCATTGGTTGCTGTGGCTTACCAGATTACCTCATATCAGCAGAAACATAGCTGTCCTCAGGTGTTTCAGGTGAACATAAAGTTGTGACATTTAGCTAAGCCTCACTGGGGCAAAAGTAACTTGTATTATCTTGTATTTGCAAAGACATATACAAATAGCTATCAAAGCTTATCTGATGCATGGTGACTTGATCATGTGTCTGCACTTTTTGGTTTTTTTTAAGTGGTAGCAGATTCCTTGGACATGTCAAGGTCCAGCTGAGTAAGACTCAACCAGATTAACTAGGTTTGAATTACCTGGTATCTGACTCCATACATGATGTGCAGTGGGCAAAGGGGATGTCAGCATCAATATCTGAAGCTTCCTGTTGCTGAGTGAAAGAGAGGAAGTGGGGAGTGCACTCTGAAAGGAGAGGTCTGTAATGTTGAGGTCTTGTTAGCTGAGGCCAAACTTACAGTTCACACACACTGCATTTTGCTGGAATTAGATTCAGCTCTGAGAGGAAATACAGTGAATGTAAGCTGAAAACCCAGGCTGAATTTCTGGCTTCCCACAGAATGTTTCAGCACAGCGGAATTTGTATTCTAGCATGTAATGACTGCATGTTGGCTGGTTAAATAAACTTCTTAAAATGCATGCTTGCTTTCTGTCCTACCTCGCAATTGTATAGACTTACAATTGCATAAGCAGAACACAATGTAGGAAGGAAGTCCATCTCTTGTGCGTCACAAAAATATGGCACTCACTTCACTTTTTGGGTCTTACATTGAAATCTGATTAGGTCAAAGAGAATTTTTTGGGGAGGCAGATGTATAACAAAGGCTTTTAGCAGCCTAGAAGCAGCACTAGAGCAGAAGTCTGCTCAGTTAGAATTGGATTTCGTTCGGGATCGTTGTGGTGTTTAGTTGCTGCATTTGCATTTATCAATACTGACTGCTACCAAGCAGTAATTTTTTAAGTGCTGTAACCTTAGCCTACAGGCAGCTTGTGAACTATAGCTTGATATTCAAGCTACCTTTGCTTTGGTGGCTGGCACTGGCCTTTGCTAGCTCTGAGCGTTCATTTGTATCAGTTGAAAGGTTAGGCATCCTGACTTCAGTCTTGCTTCCACAAGATTTGCTTTCAGGCTTTTTGTTTCATTTTAGTGATGTGTGGGGGTGGCTTTTTTGTTTGGGTGGGGTTTTTTTGTAAATATAGTTTATGCTTTAGAAACAACTCCATCCTAAGCAGATTGAGTTGGGGTTGACATAGGAAACTGCTTGCCCTCCAGGATTATAATTCTATCCCTTATCTCTTGCAAGAGTGGCTGAGACAACCACAAAGCTGAGTCATGCTAGCAACCAGCAAGAAGCAGAAATAGCAAAGATCAGTGCTGCAGCCACAGAACACCACTGGTGTTGGTGTTTTTGAGATAGGGAACAGTGATTAAGGATCTTGGTACACTTTTCAGGACTGCAAAATAGAGCAGTGTACCTCCTATAAATAGGTATGGAGGGAGGAACGGTTTGAGGAACTGTTTGGGAGACTGTACCTGTCTTAGACTATGGACACTACCAGCATTACAGATGTTAAAAGCAGAAAACTAGCCACAAGTAAAAAGAAAGCTAGTATGGTTTCACTGTCCTGCTTGCTATGCATGTGTCCTTTGTACAATAGATGCACATATTAATGAAGATTATGCTAACTTTTTGTCTTGCCCCAATATTTCCTGTAGGATTAGTAGACTACTGAAGGCAAAACTAAAGGGATGGGACCTTGTAATGTTGATTTATCAATTTCTGTTTATACAGGGAAATGGGGGGTGGGGAGCCTAGAAAATCAACTCTGGATTTTGCTCCTGAAGATGAGCTACCTACCAAATCATGTACTGGTATCATTACGAGGTTTCTGAGAGTGAGAAACAAATGCTGATGCAAGCTTAGGAAGAATTTGAGCTGTCATAAAGCTTAGAATATTACAAAGTCTTTGCTCTTTTTGTAACCTTATCTCTCTGCCTTTCCTTAGCAGTGAAGGAGACCATCTCTGAGAGTGATCTCTATGGGAGACTTTTTATAAACAGAGTTTTCCACATCACTGCAGACAAGATGTTTGAAATCCTTTTCACCAATTCTCACTTCATGCAGAGGTTCCTCAATTCCAGGAGTATAGTAGGTAATAAACTCTTCTCCCTTCTGTCTGTGTTGCAAACTATCCTGAAAATTTCAACCTCTGAGAAATGTCAAATAAGGCTAGGTTGAATCTTAAGTTTCTCCTTGCTTGAATTTTGAAGCTTTAAAGCTCTGCTATGAGAGAGTATTTAAAGCTAGCCTGTTCTTTCTGTAGATCAGTCACATTTCAGTGTAACAACCTCATTTCAGTGTACCACAAAACTGCACCTTAATACCTGAATTTTGGTTAGGCTGTTTGATGCATTCTGTGGGGTATTTCTGATTACATTGTGTCCCAGAAATAGTGAAATGTGTACGGCTGGCACACAGGCAGAATCACTGCATCCTCCTAAACGATACTCACAGGCTTTAATTTTCCAGATGAGTAAATTTTATTCATTGAGATAATAAGAACAGAAAATTAAGTCAAAAAGGGTAATAATTATTCAGTGTCAGCTTGGAAGGCAAAGTGGCAAAAGCATTTTGATAATGCTAAGTGAATCTATTCAACTTTAAGCATATGGGAAATGACATATTTACACTTAATTGCTTACTCTTCTCCCCACCCTCAAGTCTTTCAGTAGACTCAGGTTCAACTTAGTGTCTCATCTTCATCAGTGAACTACAATCTTCCCTTTTCCTGCAAAAAAACCAACCATTTGGAATCAGTTTTCTGTCTCTCTCCCCACCACTGTTCTTAAACTGTTAAGATATGAAAGGGCAGAGATAATGCCTTTTAGGTAATCTGCATGTGAGATTTTGTGTGATTTCTCGTCTAGACGCTGTATCAACCCCTTGGAATAGAGATTCCAGTGGCAATCAGTTGAGGACTTTGACATACACTGTAACGATTAACAATCCACTTTGTGGGAAGTTCACAACTGCAACTGAAAAGCAGGTACTGTGTGCATGTGTCTCTCACTGGTGCCCTTTAAAGCAAGGGAGAGGTCAACTCTATGGTCTGTCAGAGATCTGACCACAGATTAGAGTTCAGCGAGCTGAATGTGGATCTGCAGTTGAAACATAGCATCTCTAAGGATAGCTTGCTGCCCCTCTTGCCATTAGTGAGCAAATGATGATGAAATCAGAGAGGCTTTCTACCCTTGCAGGTGGCTGTAAACTTCTCCCACAAAGTCTGTGGGGAAAAGTGTTAACATCTCTTATAAATTGGGGGGTGAAAAGATGTAGTGAAATGCTTTCAGTGTTCACTTCTGGGCTTCCCGGTACGAGAGAGAGATGGAGAGTCCAGCAAAGGGCCACTAACATGATTAAGAGACTAGAGGATCTCATATGAGAAACAACTGAGAGCTGGGACTGTTCCCCCTGAGCCTTCTCTTCTCAGGCTGGATCTTTCAGTATCTGAAGGGAGGGTGCAAAGAAGACCAAGCCAGGCCTTTACCACCAAAGGCCACACCTTTCAGTGGTGCCCAGTGATAGGACCAGAGGCGATGGGCACAAACTGAAACACAGGTGGTTCTCTCTGAACATCACAAAACATTTTTTTACTGTGATGGTGATGGAGCACAGGAACAGGTTGTCTGTAGAGGTTGTGGTTTCTCCTTCCTTGGAGGTACTGGAAAGCCATCTGGACTTGGTCCTGGGCAACCAGCTCTGGATGGCCCTCCTTGAGCAGGGTTCTTGGACAATATGACCACCAGAAGTGCCTTCCAATCTCAACCACTCTGTAATTCTGCTTTGGGAAAGGTCTTATAGGTCAATCTCGAAGAAGAGCTGTGGTCATGAGTCTGTGGGCAGCCTTGCATCTGGTACTTGAAATGGTAGTGGGGAAGTACTGCTGCTGTCTATATTGACTGTAGCAGAAGGCATCTTCTTTCCCCACCCCATCTATGCTTACCATTCTTAACTGATTTTTATTATGGTTGTTGAGGCTTTCTCCCTACTTGGAGTTTGCTTGGAGTTAGTTGATCTAGCCTAAGGAATTCAGGTCAAAAGAAAAAAAAAAAAGAAAATGGGTACTATGAATACAACTTCTTATTTCTGTTTTCTTTTATGGTAGATCCTGCATAAGCAGAGCCAGAAAGGTCAGTCTTATCAGGTGGATGCTGAGGTACTGACCCATGATGTTCCCTACCATGATTACTTCTACACTGTGAACAGATACTGCATCAGCCGCACATCCAGTCACAAGTGTCGATTACGGTGAGCCTGAGTGGTGCACAGTGGGAGGGGAGAAGCCAAGGCATGTATGTTACAGGTTGATGAAGTGTGCTTATCAAAAGATCTGCCAACAGCATAGAGAAAGGTCCGTTTCTCTTGAAGTTGGGATCTCTTCTGAAAAATAAGCTTGGTTTATCTCTTGTGACATGTGTGCTGTATTTGGATCTCACTAGTTCAGTGAGAAATGAACTATGTTGACTTGACAAGGTACAGAACTCATCTCTAAGACTGAACTGGGTTCTGACCAGCCTTGCATTTTTGAGTGCAGTTGTGTGCGTGGGATAAATTGGAACTACCTGAGATGTTTTATTACCACATCTCCCAGATTTCCTTGCTAAGGGCCTGCAGATGAGGATGGTTTCACAGGAAGGTGCAGGGAAGATGGAACGTACCTACTTTTGCAGGGAGGGTGCTCAAGTGAGTTGGACTTTATTATTAAACTCTATCTAGATAGGGGAGTCTTAAAAGGCACTTGCCTTTCCTCTCGCATTTTGTTGAAAATGCCTGAAGTGATCAAGTTCCATGTTCAGTGCATTTGTGTGACTTTCTGACTATGTGATCCTTGGTAGTTTAGTAAGACCTTTTATCTTAAACTTCATCAGTACCCAGGAAAGGTAAGCAAGCCTGGATTTTTTGCTGGCTTATCTCAGGCTATAAAAGTGCTGAAGACTGCCTCTCTAATGGGAGGAGAAGAAGAAAGGTCCTTGAACATCTGTTCTGGAAAATTGAGTGAGTCATTCTTCCTCTGAGGGCTGTATTTTATCTGAGACACTTGGCAGCCCTAGGGTAAGAGCAAAAACCTAGGTGTCAACATGATGCACAGAGTATGCATGTGTAGAACAGAAGGTACATGGTGGTGTTACAGCTGGCTTTACTATACTGTGTTTAAAATGGCTCAAAAACTCTATTTGAAAGATGCTGTTTTGTTAGATGGGAAATACAGTGGGCTTACATTGATTTTGGATGATGATTTGAAAATGTTGATAAAAGTATGTTCTAGGACAGTCAGTGTTCTTGACTTAAATCAAAATTACAGGCTATCCTTTTGTCTTTTATGAAGAGCTTTGGGATTCATTCAGTGGTTAGCAGTAGCCGTCTGAAGGACTCTATTCCATTTCTATTTGGAAGCATTATCGATTAGCTTGACCTGGGGAGCGCAAGGCAGGAATGTCACTTCCCCTCTGTCATGCGCACAGAAAGGCATTTTAATTCCTGTCTGCTCAGGGTAGGATCTGAGCACTTGGTGCATGAGTGGTGATAATGAATTTCACCTGCTGCCATTGCAGTGCTCATGTAATACATCATGTATACACATGCAGAGTAAAAAGTAGGACTTTATGATCTGAAAGCCTGAAGCCTATTTTAAAGGTATGTTAAAATGAGAACACTTCAGAGGAGAGAAGTTGTCTGCTAGTCTGAAGGAAAATACTTTAAAATGTTTCCCATAATTCAGACATTCAGATTTCCTGAGGCTTTAGCTAGGTATGTTGTATTTTCTTCTGTCTGTCTCTTGCCTTGCATGAGTGTAAGTGCTGCCCAGGTGGAAAGCCAACGCAGTTCCAGTTGGTATTTCAGATTATGGATGTAAGCTAGAGGCCTAGTTCTGATAAGAGATTTCTGCTATCACTGCGCTGCCTAGAAGAGTGCTCTTTCACTATTGCATTCTGTTTGTTAGGGTTTCTGCAGAAGTGAAGTACAAAAAACAGCCTTGGGGCCTTGTCAAGTCTGTAATAGAGAAGAATACCTGGGGAGGAATACAGGAAAACTTCAAACAACTTGGTGAGGCATTTTCTTCTTTATGCTGGAGTAAGGAGGCTACCTTTCCTATGTATCTTTTCATGTCTGTCAAACTTGATTCCTTAAAGAATGGTTTGAAAAGAAGGCAACACCAGAGGAATCTCAAAGTCAGAAGTTTGTCATCAATATATCTGCCAATTCCAGGGTGTAAAAGAAAGCCTCGTAGCTTAATGCTAACAAGGAGCTCTTGTATACCTTTTCATAATTGCTTTCTGAAGGAAACATGAGGAGCAGCAGAAAAGCTGCTGCTCTCAACTGCATGTGCCTGTCTCTAAGTATTTCCTTGATTGTGGGTATGAGGAGAAGCAGTGGCACTTGGCAGGCTCCCTGGCAGTGTCTGTTAACAGCCTGGCTGGCCACAGCTGCAGGCTCGCAGTCTAACGCAATTCCTAGTCTCAGTCTAACAGTGTCTTGGAGTGCTCTTCCAACTGCTGTCTAACATATCATTAAATAATCCTGCATAAGCTGAATGTGCACTCTATCTGAAAAGTGTATTAAGTGCCCTCTAGCAAATAGGACAGGTAGTACAGGTCAAGGTGTCATTTATGTCAATTACCTGCTTTAAGTTCATTTACTAGAAGGTGCACTTATTCCTTTCACTGCTACCCTCCATATTTCATAATTTAAGTCTTCAGTACTAGGCTTTTCAGCTTTCCCTCTGAAGGTTCAGTAACCTTATTTTTTCCACTGCAGAATCAGATCTCCTAATGGAGGAATATGCAATTAATCAGTCCGTAGAAGACTCTGGAAAATTAGTTGCCCTCAGACGAAGACGACGCACTTTACACCGGAGTCTGGCAGAATCACTTCCCAAACGCTCTTCCCAACACTCCTCTGGTGACATGGGAGTAGAGTCCCAGGGCAGCATAATAGGTAGGAATTTTTATACCAAGTGTTTTCCAAAAGATGTGTTCAAGAAAGCTTAACTCTTAAAAATAGTGCAAGAGTAACACTTGCATTGTCTTTAATTGGTGTGATAGCAAATGTGTTAGTATGTTCAAGCTTGCATAAAATAGATTTGGAGCATGCATAGTCACTTTTATGATGAGTACCTTATGAAATCAAACCTAATCTCACCCTCTGTTTTAAAAACAAAGAAACCCCAACCAGAATGTAAAATGCTGCACTGTACCTGCATAGGATTGAAAATGAGATGGCATCAGAAAGAAATTTAAACCTGACTTTTGCAAAGTTGCTGAAAATTACCTTATTTCTTCAAATAACTGCACACCTAAGTCATGAGTTGATTAAACTTTGTCACTCACCTCTTGGCCCTGTCATCTCAGTTTTGGGATTTTTTTATGTTAAGGAGTCTTGTTTCCCATCTGCTTCGCTAATTTCTGGGTCACTGAAGCATTTCTTGCAGTTCCAGTGCCCCTAGGCACAGCAGACTTGGCTACTAGCACATACAATATTAGCTATACCTACAGAGATGAGGAACATCTGTGTGCTAATGTGTACCAGAGAATGGTGGATTTTGTGGTGCAAGTTGAATTGTAAACGCTGAAGTAGGAGCAAGTGCCCTTTCCTAAAGGGGGAGAGAACACTGAGTATAGCACTGAGAGAACACTTGCATTGACAGCATGTGTAATGGACTCTTTACCTAACTGAGATTGCTTCCTGATTACATAATTTTGCTACTGCTGCTCCACCTATTCAGGTGAGTGTGTCTCTCTGTATACACTACAGCCTTCGTGTATGCCCTTTGTCCAGGGCAGGAAATGTGAATGTAAGGAACTGCTTTAGGTGAACAGATAAATGTATTTAAAGATCAGCCTGCCCACAGTGGTAGGTGATTGCTGCTCAGTTTGGAGAGGACATGCACACTTCATCTCCCTCACTAGAGTCTGGTCCCTGTTGCCTGAGGACTAGCACATGCTCTTTCAAAAGGCTGTCTTCAGGCTAATACATAAACTAAGCCAGTAAGGATGGGACAAGTTACAGGAGAACTTGATTTGACACTGATTGTCAGAAGGACTGATGTGGGCAGGGGAACAAGCAGAAGAGACGCTTTGCAGCCTATCTCTGCTCATGTGTGACTAGCAGCCTGTGTGTTGAATGAGTGTTAGTAATGGATGGACTGTAGCCTTCTCAGGCTATCTAGGTTTAATGTGAATGTGCTCCAGTACTGTGTTCTCCCAAGCATACTGGGGAAGGGGGAATCCTGCTCCTGAAGAAAGAGTCTGACTGTCTAGCTGACTTGTCTGGGATATCTGCAAAAATGCCTTGGTGAATGATGGTGATGATCCTGTGCACCCACATATGTTATTTTTTTTCTATTAGAAGCTGTTGAGCTATTCTGTGTGAAATGCTGGGCACTGACATGTATCTGCAGGCATCCTTTAGGAATGTTCTTCAGTACTTTTTAACCTCCTTCTCTTCCATGCCCTATAGGAAGGAAAAGAGATGCTGTAAGTAGGACCACCACCATCATTGTAGTAATGAGTGTCTTGTAAGTACTCACTTGCATTAAAATGTGGCTTGACTCAAGCTCATCTTGGTCTTTATCTGTACCTCGCTTGCATGTTAACATTGCATGTAGCATGATAGATCCTAACCTAATTTGAATGGAGCACTCAAGTATAGGAGGGGAATGGATTGACTTAAGTGGCACGCTGAAAAGGCTGACTTGCCAAACCAGTCTACCTTGCAGGTTTGCTTAGATCTGATCCTATAAAAAACCTAAAGCCTGGAACTTACTCATTCCTAGCTTTAAAAGTTCCAAGAGGAGACACTGTTGTCACTCCTGTTGGTTGCTATTGCACAGCTTAATGTTAACTGCTAAGAATTGTTTGGATAGATCTTTATTTTCAGTATAAGGCTGCCCCACACCTCTCTTCTCCCAGAAGGATTCTCTCTTTTCATAGCTGTTTTTAGCCTAGATCTTGTCTTTGTAGTATTGCAAGCAAAATTGTTACAGGACTTGATTTTTGTTCTTTCTACAGTTTGCTGCTCTTGGTCTTGCTGAATATAACGCTGTTTCTCAAACTGTCAAAGATAGAGCATGCAGCTCAGTCCCTCTATCATGTCCAGCTTCAGGAAGAAAGCTCTTTAAAGTAAGTTGAATTCAGTCTTTGCTTTCTTTCTTCCTCAGCTTATGTGGGAATCTGATCTAAATAAGTAAATTTTGAACAATGAAACTTGGTGGTAAGTTCTCAAAAGCTGCTGGGGCTTGCTCTTCTGTGGTCTATGCTGGTATCCAGTGACATGTCTGACTGCATCTTGCAGTAATAAATTTCTCCTTTGACAAGCTGTTTTTTGGGGGAGTGTTAACCTTAGCTTGCATTTATCACCCTGCTGTGACTCATCTGCAGTGAATATCATAGTGCTGATCACAGAACCAAAGTGTTCACTTCGTCCTGTGTGAACCAGCATGATCTCAAATGTAGTGTTCAAGATCCATTTAGTTTTTTAGCCTCTTTCTGCAAGTCTCCTGCTAAATCTCCTCTCCCCCTCAAACTTCCATGTTAGGTACCTTTTGTATTCAGACATATGGAAGAGGCTCAGATGTTGCTTCCTCTCTTGAATATGGTCTCAGCAAACAAGTTAAAACCCATAACCTGATCTTGAGTACGGAAGCAGTGTGGTGACCTCCTATAGTGATCATCTCAGAACTGATGAGAGTAACTTTCTTCATAAGAAAGGTCTTGCCCTCTGAAGTGTGAGAGCTTACGTTGTAGACAAAATGCAAGCACATTTGTTCTTGGTGGCTGTTGTCTACAAAGGTCTGAGGCAGTATCTTCAAGGCAACAGGGACTGAAATTCAACTGCAGGCAGCTTTTTATGTGATGCTTGGAAAAGGATGCCTTTAGCAATGGTGGCAGAGAGCAGTTGCTTTTAGAAAGGCATGGAGATGCTGCTTTCATGTTTCTGATGTAATCTCAATCTCTTTCAGCATATCCCCAGAAATGATATCAAAAGAGGAGATCCCTCAGTATGATAAGGAACAGGTTAAACATGTGAAGGGAGTTTTAAGGGACTCAATTGAAATGCTTGAGCAGGTAGGTGTGCCAGTTATTCCTGGTGATATTCTTGTTTCTCAACAACTCAAGTTCTCTCCCTTATGCCGTCATAGCTTTTGTTTGATGTCTTCTGGTTTTAACTAAAGTTTTTGACTCCTTGACCTGTTTTTTTTTTGTCCTAGGCTTGAATCTGATGGTTTGGGTTGGTTTGGTTTTGACTAAGATTTGGGTGGGGTTTTTTGACTAAGATTAAATATTCACGTCAATTTTCTTAAACCTGTTAAGCACCTGTATTGATAATGCTGTTCTGAATCATGACAAAGCAAAGACTGGAGTAATTGAAAACAGATCCTATTTTCTAAGAAGACGCAAAACATAATGTGAAGTATTTGCCCACCTCATTATGGGGTTTCTTCATTCAGGTTTATCCTGGCTTTTGCTCCCCATTCTAGATTTTGGTGAGAGCTTCACTTAGCCTTGGTATCAATGGGCCACCTAATCTCCAGTGAAAAATAAGTTCTGCAGGCCATATGTTTCTGAGAGGCCACATAGCTGTGGAGTTAATCCTCCTTCTCAGTAACTTACACTTCCAGGCCCTTACAAACTTGCAAACACTATCTAAAAAATGTTGTGGAATATTGTTGTGTGTGTCTGATCCTGAAGTCCAGGACTAGTAAACCCCTGGGTTGAAATTTCAACTTATTTTTTTTACTTAAAATCTGTACATTCATAGGTTGTAAGTTCTTTTATTAAATCTTAAAATGTGACAAAGAAATTATTAGATTAGGAAAGATGTGGGGGAGTTCACATGTACCTCTATCCATCACCAGTTTGCTCTGTGTTCTCCCACGCACTAAAGGAGGGTAGAAAAAGAAGCCATTTTTATACTCCTTGTTCAGAGGTGTCTCTGCACACCAAATTGCTATTAATTTTTTAACCATTTTGATCACAGCTTGAAAAAGCTTCAGAGTGCTAGAAGTTTCACTGTAGAAATGAATTTCCTAGTTTCCATGCCCTTTACATTTTCTCTGCTTACTTCCCAAACAACTCCTAATTCTGAAGCGTTAAACTGCTTTTTGAACAGTGTAAAAAAAAAAAAAAACCAAACCTTTTTTAAAAAAAAGTGAGAATTCAGCCACCTTTTCCATCCCAAATAGCACTTTTGTCTGGAAGTCATGACACGTCTTAGTGCCTGCTACCTTAGTGTTTTCTGAGGATTGTCAATAATCTAAACACACTTTGTGCGCCAAAATGCACTGAGAGGGCTAGGTATTAAAAGAAAATTCATGCTTTGCTGCCATGTTCCTTAGAGTATTTGCCACGAACATTAACTGTGACTAAAAATGAGTGGGGTGGCTTATCTTCCGCACTGTTGCCTGGCAAGGTGTTAAGACTTTATCATACTGGACTGTTAGTAATTATAAACTGTACAGAGTATAGCTGTTAGGAGAGCACAGTAAGGCAACTCTTTCTAGAAAGAGGGAGGAGGAAATTGCATGAAATCTTTACAAGAAAAGGAGGAGGGAGACATTGTTTTCCTGATATCACTCACCCGTGTAGGAGACTGACTTACGTAATTGGGGGGTATGATGGTTGTATGTTCACAGCTAAAGGTCTCCCTTTCCATACTCCAAAGAAGCTTTGACCACTTGAACAGGACACAGAGCGGCAAGACGGAGAGTTAATACCCACATCAACTTTCTGTTCAAGATGTCGGAAGAACAGATGTGTGTGTGAGGACTTGTGGGGTAGGGATTGTAACTGTCACCTTCGGACTCTTTACTATTTGGCTCAAAAGCTGCACTGAATAAAGGTTTCTGGACGAAGTAAGTTGGGTTCTGCATTCCCGTAGCCTGGTGATCTGTCTCTCATCCTGGGGAGTCTTGCTTACCAACAGAGCGGAGCTCTCAGATCCCATGGTGAGTGAGAAAGGGCAGTTCTACGGCTGGTTAATGGATCTGCAAATTTTGGAGGAGGGAGGAACACGTTGAGGTGGGCTCATCTTTAATGAAATCACAGCTTTTTATGTCAACTTAAAAAATGACTATCAGTGAAGAGCATTTTGGAGAAAACAGGTAGTGGTTTCACAGCCACAGGATCTTTGTATGATTTTTTTAGCCATGGGGAACATGTAAAACAAGTCACCATCTTTAAGGATGAATATTTTTAAGATTAATTAACTAAACAGCAAAATGCTTGATACCTCTTTGCTAAATCTCTTGCATACTGTGAGCTTTGGCAGTCTGCCTTCTGCCATATGTTTCTAGCTCTCCCAGAGAAATTTCAGCCCTCAGTATTTTCCCTTGATCAAGGGCTGCTCTTCAGTTCTTTAGCACAGCGTGCCCACTGATGATGAAACACCTTTTCTTCTGGCTTCAAGCTTTTTCTAAGCGGGCTGAGAGAGAGAGAAGATGAAAATAAAAATTAAAAGCAAGGGAAACAGTACCGTCCCTGTAGGCTCAGACTGGTGCGATGCAGTGGTGCAAACAGCTGAGCCCCTTACCCTGCAGCCCAGAGTAGGTTAGGGGGTGTGTGTGGAGGTGCTTGAGCCCCAAAACTCAGGGTCCTGGGGTGAAACCCTCTGCGGGGTAGGTTTAAACAGGTAGGCTATTGTGCTGGGTGGGAAACTTTCCCAGCCGTGCGTGTGTAACCCCGGGGAGCAGCAAGGCGCCTCGAGTCTTGTTTCCCCCGGGGAGGCGGAGCTGGAGTCGAGGTCTCTTCCGGCCGCGGGAGCTGGTGCCGCCGGGACCCCGCGGTGCCGCCGCCGCCTCCTGCGGCCGCCACCTGTTGCGCTGGCCCTTTAAGCCAGGTGCTACCGCGTCACGGCCAGCCCCGCCCGACCCGGGCAGGCATTGGGCCATTCCCCCGTCAGGTGGATGGGCCCGGGGCGGGAGGGTGCCTCAATACCCCCCCCTCCTCCCGCACACCTCCGCGTTCGGGAGACGCTTGGGGCGCGGGCGGCCAATGGCGACCGGGCTCTGCCGAAGGGGGCGGGGCCGCTGTGGAGGAGGCGGTGGCGGGTGCGAGGCACCTGCGGCTGGGAGGGGGGCGGGGCGGCTGCCGCGGCGGCGCTGCCGTGTGAGCCGCGTCCCCGGCCCGGCGGCGGCGGGAGGGTCGCGGGGAAGGGCGCGGCGGGGCGGGCGGCGATGGAGGAGCCCCTCTGCTGCTGCGAGTACGTGGACCGGAGGGGCGAGAGGAACCACCTGGCGGCGTGCTGCTGCGACTGCGAGGACCTGGACGAGGGCTGCGAGAGGTAACGGCTCCGCGACCCCCGCCCCGCCGGGTCCCCGCCTCCCTGGGCGCCGCCCGGCTGCGAGACCCCCCCTCCCAGCGGGGGCGCTGGGCGTCCCTCGCCTCGCGGGAAGCCCCGCGGGCAGCCGGTACCCCCGGGAGGCTGGCGCCCGGAGGGGAGGGGAAGGGAAGGGGAGCTGCGCCCCGCTTCTGGGGAAACTCGACGGGAGAGAGGGCGGGCGGGGGCCGCCCCGGGTTGGCGGCCGGGGTGTGCGCACCTTGGGGCAGGCTGCGGGAGCGGGACGAGGCAGGGGAAGGGCCTCGGGTGCGCCGCTGTCCGTCTGCTAGCCGCTGTCCGTCTGCTAGCCGCTGTCCGTCTGCTAGCCGCTGTCCGTCTGCTAGCCGCTGTCCGTCTGCTAGCCGCTGTCCGTCTGCTAGCCGCTGTCCGTGTTCCCCCCAACAGGTGGCTGACGTGCAGATCCCTGCCCCCGGGAGCTCTGGAAAGAATTGCCGACACCGTGGCGGACCGACTGCGGGTCCCTTGGTTCGCAGGGGCCGTGAAGATCAATGTCAGCCTCGTGCCGCCTCTGGTTCTGCTGCCCGTCTTCCTCCACGTTGCCGCTCTGCACTTCCTGCTGGGGCTCGTCGTCTTGACATCGCTGCCCGTGGTGGTGCTGTGGTATTACTACCTCACCCACAGGAGGAAGGAACGGACTCTCTTCTTCTTGAGCCTAGGGCTCTTCTCCTTGGGCTACATGTACTATGTGTTTCTCCAGGAGGTGGTTCCCCGAGGCTACGTGGGCTATTCCCAGGTGGTTGCTCTCACGTGTGGGTTAATTCTTATGCTTGCAGCTCTGTCTCGAGCCAAGAAAGACCCTGGCTACCTTCCCATCCCAGCAAGCAACGAGAAGTCATCGCACCAGGTTTTGCCCAACAAGAGTGTTAGAGGGAGCTCCAACGGGCTCCATGGCGTCACCGTGTCAGGCGCTGCCAGCGGCCGTGCTGTGAATGGGGAGGCCAAAGGCTATTCCAGGATGTCAGCTGGGGAGCCAGAAGGTGTGAAAAAGGACTGGTGCGCTAAATGCCAGCTGGTCAGACCAGCCCGAGCAGGGCACTGCCGGCTTTGTGGCAGGTGTGTAAGGAGACTGGACCATCACTGTGTCTGGTAGGTTTTGCACTGCTGAGGTTACATATGTGTTCTCTCTCTCTCTTTCCCCCCTGCCCCCCTTTAAGTTAACATCTTTTTTTTACCATCCCTGTCAAATGGGGTTGCTGTCACCTGGTGATATTCTTTAAAACAGTAAATTTTTAAAGACAAATTTACTGTTTTAAAGAATGCTTTAAACAATATTATTATAAGTGGGATGACCTGACAGCTCATAACTTCTACAGCATACTTCAGAATTGCCTTTGGTTCTCTACTGGATTTCATCTGGTTTTTGTGTCTCAGCGAAGGATGCTACACTTGCTAGAAGTCTGAGGCCAACAGTCCACCACCATTACCCTACTGGTCTATTGACTTGTGCCTATAACACTTCTCTAGAAAGCTATAAAGCTTTTTTGAACATGTTTCAAAGTTCTTGGCCTGTGTTATATAAAAGCACCTTGGAAATGGGGTTCTCTGACAGCTGGGGGAGGGAGGAGGCAAGGGAAGCCAGCTTCTTTTCTTTTTAAGCAAAGTAATCTCTTCTTTCCTTTTGGAGGATTAACAGCTGTGTAGGGGAGCAGAACCATCAAGCATTCATCCTTGCACTCTCCTTCTTCATGCTCACCTCTGTGTATGGGATTACATTGACCCTGCACACCGTCTGTAGGGGCCGAACTCCATTCGTGGCGTTGTTCTACTGCCCCGGGGCCTATTCTGACTACAGGTGAGACATCTGTCTGGGAGAGAGCTGGGGTGGGAGCGGGCTTGGTTAGGCATCTTAGCTCCTGTTCCTCATTCTGCGCTCCAGGCCAGTGCTGTTGGCTGTCAAACCTGACCAAAAAGTGCTCCCTGAAAAGTTCAGGAAGTCAGGGATGCATCGCTGCTTTTGCCGAGGTGGGGAGCCCGAGACTTGGAGAGAGCTCACCATTTACTTCGGAAAAAGTTGTTGGAAGAGCTTGGATTTGAAATCTTTATTGTGTTCTATATAGATACACCCTTAAATATGTTTGCCCCTAGTTGCAGGTAATGCTCTGACAGTCTGGAATGCATGTTCTCTCTCTCTCTCATCCCTCACTGTTTATCTAGTGACTCTCCCTCCAAGTTATCTGCTTAGAACAGACAGTGTTAACATGCCTTGTCTGGCAGGGAGGGTGGTGAGAAGCATTGGACATGAGTTCAGAGAGTGGCGCTACCACCAATGGGCAGAGTGCTTTAGCACAAGTGACTCTACCTTCTGTACTCCATTTCATGATTGATTGAGAGTGAGCATCGTTGTGTCCTTCAATAAGGACTGAGTACCTTTGCAACGGTAAGAGTAAAGAGCTAGGTAGTGCGATAGCAATGTGCAAGAGTAGTTCTGGTAGCACTAAAAGCTCTCATTAAGTAAGCCCTGAAGCTTTAATTTTGAGAAAGCCTTTAAGGATTATCTGATGAAAGCTGCAAAGTGAGATCACTGTGGCAGATGTAGATAGGGATTTGAAAGGATAGTGATTACCAGGGAAAGTCACTCTAAAGCAGCTGCTCCAAAACTAAATGGCTTCCTTCCCATCTTTTTCCTGCTGCCAGCTCTGCTCTGTCGTTCACCTGTGTGTGGTACTGTGCCATTGTAACAGCTGGCATGGGATACATCCTTCTTATCCAGCTGTTGAACATCAGCTACAACGTGACTGAGAGGGAAGCTCGGCTGGCGCTGCGGGACAACACTGGGCGCAGGCTCCTGGGTGGGTTAGTGATAGACACTGGCCAGTATAACAGGGGTTTCCTATGCAACTGGGGCCATTTCTTGAGCCTGGGGTCTTCTCCTCCACAGCGCTCTGCTGAAGATATCGTGTGACAGCCCTCTTTCTGCACATGACCGTGACTGACTTTCTTTAGCAGGGGAATGGCCCCTTCCCGAAACTAGGACTCCCTCCTCCCACACCCTTCCTTTGCGGTCGGTGCATGGGCTGCCTATACCGTCACTGACAACATCAGAGGCTTTCCCAGGCAGAATGGTTCTTCACGTGCTGCCAGCCAGCAATAAGATGCAGAAAGCAGTAAGCCATATGCACGAACCTGGAGAGAAGGAGCCTGCTGCCTTTTTCCACTGTGGGAAACTTTGTGCAGCTCAGCTCAGCAGGAAGAAGAACACAAGGCTTTGAGAACTTGAGTTTTCATTAGCCGTGAACCCTGGCATCAAGAGGAACCCACTGCTGGACTTCAGAGTGTGCACTGGTTCCTGCAAAGGTTAAGGAATCCCTGGCTTGTACCTACGTGCAACATTTCAGAGAAGTCAGGAGGGTGAACTTTTAATTCAGATAACAGATGGACCACAGCAGAAGCCAGACCCTTTGGCTGAAAGAGGCTGTCTAGGCACTCACTGAGCGGCTCCCTCCTCTCTGGTGCATTTTTTTTTTTTCTATATTCTATGCCATCCAGCTGTATACATGCTTGTATTAAGTGCCTTTGTGAGCAACATTGCTGTAGGGCTTTGTAAGATCCCTTCATCTCTTGACCCCTAAAGTTGTTATTCCATCCCTGTCTGTCCAACTGGGTAAGAAGACAGTGTCATTTTCAATCTCATCAGTCTTTCTGCAACCTGGGTCTGTTGGTTTGAAGGCTTGGCTTACTTCCCTCAAAGTGTTTCTGCTCTGATTATGGATTGTGACACGAGACAGCAGGTAAATGTACCAAGTAAGATGTTTTGAAGCAACGTGTAATAGTGGACTTTGAGGGGAAAACAAGATTGTTGTCCAATGTTATTGTTACTTTATGGAAACTACCTTCCTCCCTCCCTCTATGGGAGAAGGGAGTCTGTGGGAGAGTAGACAATTCTGCTAGCCGCATTTTTGGTAGGTAGCATTTTGGTTGGTTGTGTTGCTAATAACATAGTGATCCCATCTCCTCTCAACCCAATCACTGTGGAGCTGCCTGACTTAGGTCTGTTTTCTCAAGCCAGGAAGCCAAGGAATACTTCAGTCTCTACTGGCTGCTTTTGGGGTAGATGACCTGTGCTGGCAGGTGAATGAACGTGCTAAATGTGTTCTGGAGGAATACCATGTGTTCCTCAGCAGCCGGCAACTGTATTATTGCCTGGACTTGAGTTTCAGCTGAAATCACAAAGTTTTGGTGTTGATGGTTTCTCTTTTCTTGTGGGTGGGGTTTTTGTTGATTTTTGTTTTAAACCCTTTGTGTATGTTGCTGCCCCTGCAGTAATCATATGAAAGGTCTGGCTGGAAGAGCCTGGGATCATGGCACAGGGGTTACGGGTTGGGCTAAGATGCAGAAGCAGAGGGAAAAGCCTTGTCCTAGCTACTGTTTTTAGATGCGTGTGCAGCATGCACAGATCATACCTACCCCTGACTCCAGTTACACGGCAGGCAGCTGGGGGATGTTGGCCGAGTGACGCAAATTCACTGTGGATTATCTCTGAAGAATGGATGGATGGTAGCAGGGTTGGGGGTGTCCCCTGAGATCCACGCCACATTCGGTGTGTACGCTCCTGATTATGTGCCCCAGTTTAAGGTGAAGACCATGTCCTTCTTTGCACTGTTTGGTTTCCTCAAGTGGCACTTTCTATAACCAGCAGATAATTGAGGAGCAGCTGCACTTGGAATGTGTCTGTGCAGAAAGAGGTATTGACTTACTGAGTGTCCCTTATTGCCTCTTATCCCTTTTCATCCGGTGAACAATCCTTATAAGGAGGTGAAGGGTACGCCTCTCTTGCTTCCTGCTTCTGACCACTTCTCTGGCCCTAACGTGAAGAAAAAGGCACTCAGCTGGACTGTGCTAACTGTTCCTCTATGACTTTCTGTTTGGAGCTTGGAGCATGACCCTAGCAGTTTAAATTCACACAAAGACCTTGCCTCCACATGAGTTGTCTGTAAACATTTCTGTGGCACATACGCATTTTGTGGTGCCTGCTGAGATGAACCAGAGCTTGGCAACCCTGGAGACGGGGGGGTGGGGATGCTCTGGGCTAGCAGGTTTGTGATCTTCTCAGACCTCATCCTGCTGGCACTTGGGAAGATTGAGGCAGAATGATCTCCTGGGCTAAATGAACCCCTGCAGTGGAGGTAGCCAACCTCTCTGTCCCTGTGAGTTACATGCGTAGAATTCAATCATGTGCCCATTGATCACAGATCACAGATCATTTCCCTGGCAGTGCCTGACCCTGTTGCTTTTGCTTTCTCCCACAAGCAGAGACTGGTTACTGCTCGGCAGCCTGTCTGTCAGCGTGGCCTTATCCCTTGTCTCTTGGTGAGCTCTGGCAGCGGAGATTTCATTTGAACTGCTTATGCTGAGACCCTCAGTGGTGTTCTCCCAGGCAGCGTGGACTTTGGAGGGCAGATTAGGAACAAAGGACCTTGGACTAATGTAACCATTCCATACCTTGGTCAAGACCACTCCATTATAGTGGGGGTTAAAGCCCACCCCAATATAGTAGAGGTAAAGTGCTAAAGTAAATTTCATTTTTGCACTTACCCCAGAGGGAACTGGAACCATTCAGGACACTAAAATGGTTGCAAGGCTGGGTTTTTGTGGGAGGAGAATGCAGTGCTGATTCCCCAGTGAACAGGAAGTTCACCTGGCTGTAATCTGCATAGCAATGGTGACTTTTTCTTTAAGGCTTTTGTTTACCATTCTGGCTTCTTCGTGAGAGGATTTACCTTGTGAATGCTTTGGGAGATGGGAAGCATAAAGTAACAGGATATATTGCTATCTAAAAGGGCGGAAGAGTGTTGAGCTTCAGATGCATACTTTGGAGCTCTCCTTTTAATAGCCCTGAGAATTAGCAAGAAGCCCTTGAAGGATAATGCTCCCTCTTGCACTTACAGCAAGGGCAAACTGTTGTGATCTCTTGTGTACTAAAGGACAATTTATTTTCTGAGTATTTTCTTGTTGAGCTTGTTATTGGCCACGCTCGTAGAAAAATATTAAAACCTAGGCATAGTCAGTCCTCAGGCTCACTGTGTTAGTAGCTGCCTAAATCCATGCTGCCTGGGTGTCAGAGCAGGCTGCATTTGACAGGTGACTTGTATGTTGTGTGTGTGGCCTTGAGGCGAGGAGCAGTGTCTCACCTGTAAAACTGTATGCATGTACCTGGCAGCACAGAAAACAGTACCCTGCTGGGCTCTTGAAAAGTTTTCCCTGTGTAAGAAGAGAGGACCCAGAGCTGGTCAGAAGCAGGGAAGGATTTTGGTAATATCTAGCCTTGATGTTTCTCCACCCAGACTTGCCAACGAGTTTATCGTAGTTTAAGTATGACCTTTTAAGAGGCATTTGTTGTTTCACAAGTATTGTGGACTTCTGCAGACCGGGGCAACTCGTAAGGCGCCAGGGTTCTGATGTTGCCGCTGTTGTAGTGTTAAACCCTCCATGTCCAAATGCCAGCACCCTACTGTTCAGTGACTATACTACGAACTGTGCACCATTAGATACACCCTGTAAATGGTAGCTTGGCACTCTTTAACTGTGTCTTCTTACATCGTGCTTTTCTGTAGGCAAGTCACAGGTCCACACATCGACTGTTTCTCCATTTAACTTGTCCTCAAATGACTAAAGTCACTGGTGAGCTGGAGTTGGTGCCGCTTGTGACTCCTAATCACATTTCAGCCTTCATGCTATGATGGTGCTTTTTTTCTTCAAAGTAGGTTGCTTTCAAGTGTCTTAATGAAACCATTTGCTGTAAAATTTCTTCTGAAGATAAAATGGATACTGCCTCACTGCCTAATGTCTTAATAATATGCTTGGTTTTTTCCTTCTATATGAATCTATATTGCCTCATTAGGGCAGGAAGCGTGTGTGATTATGGATGTGTTTTCCCTGTATTGTTTTCAGTGAAGAACTCTACAGTTTCCTAGGATTTTCTTCCACTATCAGGATGTTTATACAGTGAAAATCTTTCTGCAGATAGGTGAGGTAGGCACTTTCTGAAATGCAGGAAGTCAGCCTCCCAAGATCTTGTCTTTATGGAACTCCTCTAATGTGAAGAATGATGGGCTCTGGAAGAACTGTCTGCCTTGGAGAGTGGGGTGGTTTGGGGTTGTTTTTTTTTGTTTTCCACCTTAAGCTTTAGGAAGAAACTGCCTGAAACATTTGTGAGCTTTGTTGAAAGGACTGGTGTGTGTGAGTTTGTGTCCATTCTGCATCATATTCAGTGTTTCCAAATGGATGCGATTATGAATCAAAATAAATGATTAGAAATGATCTGTGGAGTGGCCTGTTGATTTATGCCAACACACTCAGCCAGGTCAAATGACCAAAAGCTGCCATCATCTCATGGCTATTTAGCTGTGAGCTGGACTTGGGAGTAAGTGAACAACAGGCTAAGGAGAAGCAAGGAAACAAGTGTTCTTCCAATTCTGCAAAAGTTGACCTTTGGGTTTGTTGGTGTTGGGATGAAATGGACCTGCTTGGCAGTTCTCACCACCTTGGAAACTAAGGATATTCCCCTGCAGTGGGGATTTAAACCAGGATTTTGCATCCCATGAGCAATCCATTATCAGATACTGAGTGTTTGTACCTGATCACGTTCCTCACCTTTTTGTCCACTGTCTTGCTTTCCTTCATACACCTGCCCACACAATACATCCAGAACCCCAAAAAAGAACAGTCTCTTCCTCTAAACCCTCTTCTAAGCCATGTTTGGAAATGACATGGATATTCTCCATGCAGATAGTGGGAAGAGATGTAGTCTTTGATCCTGTTGGTATCTCAGGACATCTGCTGAAAGGCAAGATGTCTTTTAATGAGTAGAATCACAGGTGCCTTTGTTCCTAGAGCTCTGCTTTGATTTGCCTGGGTGGCACTTCTGTCTGCTGTTCAGCTACTTTGAAGATTATTTTGCACTCACTGACAATAAGGACCTTGCGCTAGCAGTGAATTATGTTTGTAGTTAGGTGAGAGTGGTGTGTGCAGAAGGGTGTCAGTCTTCTGACATCCCAACAGCCACCAGTTTCATTAACGCCAGTGCTGATGGCGGAGACACATGAGACTACTGTCTCTTCCCCAGCTTATTTTTTTTCCCCCTTGTGGCTTGCCATATTGCCCCTGCAGAGCAGGAGCATGTCTGGAGTGGCAGCTCATGTGCTGGGGAAGGCCAAGGTGTGCTGCTGTGGCTGATGTCCATGATGTGTAACAGGTCTGCAAAGATGCAAGCTGTGGATCAGACTGCAGTGGTTCATGGACCTTTCCCAGGCTTACTACTGTCCCCAGCTACAGTCTTGTTTTCTTGGGGGGAGCAGAGGAAATTGTTTAATCCTTCAGGCACTGTTTCAAATCCAGTTTGAGCTGGGCCTGGGGGACTTTGAAGAGACTGGTGTACAGATTTACCAAGAAGGTGATACTTCTGTGGTCAAGGTTTTTTGGGGGAAAAACAACTCTGGAGGGCAGGTGTCAGCAGGGGATAGGGTTGGGGAGAAGGGGAGTTTGCAGTCACTTTAGGGTTCTGCATTTGCTGTTGTACCAAAGTGAAAATCCTGCCCCTCTCCCTGCACAGGAGAAGAAAAGCCTGGCTGTGCAGCCACCTCCCTCTCTTGCTAAGAAAAGCAAGGAGCTGACAGGCAGGAACGTGCCTGAGCTGTGAGAGTGTGGGCTGATGACCAGCATTAAGGCATTGACATCTGAGTCTAACCAAGCGCTGGAGCAGGAGGGATGCTCTGGCACAGCTAAAGGCTGAAGCTGTTTCCTCAGTCTAACAAGCTCTCGTCACCCTCCTGCTGGGGAATGTTCGCTGGAGCTTTAATTTGCCAAACACTAACATCATGCCAGGGATTTTAGGGGTATCCCGTGCAGTCTCTCAACAGCATCATCAGGCACAGCCTTCCTTCTGCCAAGGAGGTACGAGTTGTTTCAGCCAGGTGTGGATTGAATGGGGAACTCAAAGGGATTCTTATCTCCTCGTTGATTCAGACCACGTTCAGTATGATTGTGCCTGATCCCTGAACATCATCCCTGTCCCTCAGCTGGATCCAGCTGAGGCTTCTGCTCCGTGCTAACACTGAATTAGCAGTACACAAGGGCAAAAGGGATGTCAAACTACAGCTCCTCCTGGATCTTCCTTTGGCTTCTTGCTGCTGGAACTGTCCAGACAAAGACCATCTTATCTGGAGAATCAGTTTCAAAGCTACTAAGAATAGAAGAAAACCCTAGAAGGTAAGAGTATTGGAGACAAAGACCAGTTTGAAAAGTAAGTGTTGATTGTATTTCAAGTTCTTTGGGGAGAGTAATGCTCCACATAAGCAGCATTGTTTTTGTGGATGGTGAGTGGGAGCTGTGGACCTCAAAATATCCAAGCGTGGCCTTGCTGGGGAAGGAATCTGTTGTTCAGTAAACTGGATGCACCCCTGACTAGCCAGTGGTTTGGGGCACCTTTTTAGCTGTGAGAGATGCAGATTCAATGCCTGCTCAGCCTGTTGCTAGGGTCAAGACCAGGCCGCGTGTGGGCTCATCCACTCTACTGCTCCATACTCCTGCTACTGCCATTACAGCTGCAGTGTGTCCTGTCTCCAGGTGGCTGTAATGCTGCCTTCTCTCTAGCTGAGAAAGCTCGTCTTCGCCTTTCATCCTCTGGCTCACTATCCTCCTTGTGCTGTGAATCCAGATGGAGGGTGGGCTTGGAGACTTTGCCTGTTGCATTCATTGCCAAGCCCTGGTAAGGAGGAAGTCAGTTTGGGAAAAGGCCACCAGGAACATGGGAGCATAAAGGCTGGTTTGGAGGTGTTCCAGGCACTACATGAGAGAGGCTTCCAAGGGGAGAGAGCATACTAAGAAGAAAGGTATTGCTGCTGCTGTTGTGCTGCCACAGCTTGCCGCTATTAACACTAAGTGTGGCTGCTGGCTGCACTGGGGCACTAGCATGTGGTAGCTCAGCCCCCAGCTCTGCTCTTCCCTGCCTCTTTGGCTCAGTCTTCTGCGAACGAAAGACACTACCCTTCTGCAGTGCCTGTTCTTCCCTGCAAGAGGAGTTATTCAGCCCTCTCAGCTTGTCGCTTCCTCTCACAATCTGCCTTTTAATGCAGCCAGATGGTCTGTACTCGCCCACTCTCCATGCAGGCACCTTCAGCTCCCTGCAGTTGGATAATGCGCTTATCTGACCTGCTGGTGGTCAGGTCTGTAATCAGCCTTTGGGAGATGGTAAATGTTCACGTGTTGTAGAGGATGGCTGTGGGAGGTAACCTGGGAGTGACAGTCATCTTCAGACCCGCGCTGCGAGTCTGCTTGACAGCCTGGCTTGTGTGGGCAGGGAGGCTCTCTGACCATGTCCCCGAGAGCTCTCCACATGGACAAACTCCTGATGCTAACGCTGTGGAGCCTGCTGCTGTGCCTGGGCACCTGACCTGTCCTGTTCCACTTCATCTGCAGTGCTTACTGCTGGCCTAGGTCCCTGACCCTGGACTTGTGTCTAGTGCCGTTCAGTTGGCTTCTAATGCATTTGCACCAACAACCCAGTTGTGCTCATTTCAGGTTTGGGTTTATTGGAAACTTTCAATGCATATACAGGATTTAAAAATTATCCAGTACAAGGGATAACAGTAAACCGTCGTCTTCCTGGTGTTACCTAAGTGTTCCCTGTACTGCCAAATGCTTTTGGAGAGAACTTTGCCTATCCTGTTGTGAGGGGGAAGCAATTCCAGATCCCTGCCTTATGCTGTTGCGAAGACAAGACATGCTGTACCTTAACCTGCAGCATAGTGCCGATAGGGTAATGCTGTTAAACAGTGATAAGAAACTTTAATCATGTCAGCTTTAGCTTATGTAAAAATACAGTCCACCTTTTTCTTGGATTTTTGTTTTTTTTGAAGTGCTGGATCAAGTGAAAAGGCCCAGACAGACTTGCACTATACATCCCTACATACTACAGCTAACCAGCTCGGAAAATGTTTAAATGACAAGAAGATAGAGGCTCATAAACCTGGAATCACCGCTTGCCACCAAAATCAAAGCACTGTGCTTGTGAGCTGGCCAGTGCTGCGAACTAGGCAGTCCCTTCAAAAGGAATCCAGGTTTTAGATTGTCCATATGTGATGCTGTGATCTGGACCATTAGCAAATACCATTTGCATAAATAGCTCTCCTCTCTCCTCCTCCCATCCAAACTTTCCTGGCACAGTTAGCTAGAAACTGTTCTCTAGGTGGCCAAATTTGCAGTAGTGGTTAGGGCTCAGCTGACAGTCAGGTCTGTTTGCTCTGTGATCAAGCTGTGTCACTCTACAGAGTACTGGCAACAGAAAAGCACCAGGTTACTGCTTAAGGAAAAATAGGTGCAGTTCAGTTCTGTGCTTCCTGTGATGGAGGAGGATTCATGTCAGTGCTGCAGCTCTGCATGTAGAAACGGTCTTGGCCTGAAACACCCCCTGTGCTAGGCTTTGGTTACCTAGGCCTTGCTGCCACCAGCCAAGACACCCCTACAGAGACTTCACACGAGGAGAACCTTGTGGGGAATAACCCCCCTAAGTGCAAAGTGAAACCGTCAGAGAAATTTCCATATACACTTAGTTCACAACAGCAGTGGCCCCAGGGAGTCTCCTTTGGCTGTAAGGCCCTTTGCACTGGACAGGACTTCCCCCTGGATTTGTTTCAGTCAGTAGGAAGATAGCGCTGAACAGAATCAGTCTTCTTGTCCCATTTTCCAGTCTCCTTTGCCTCTCTTCTGTCATGTTTGGAAGTCAGGGAGAATTTCAGCTACTCTCCTGCGTAGCTGATTTCTCCTTTCCTCTCTCTCTCTTTCCTTTTTCACCAGTAATGGGTACTGCCTCCATGCCTTGAATGCATTCAGCATGAGTCTCCTTAAAGAAATGGGGGACACAAAGAACAAAGTGACAACATGCAAATGTGTGTGTAACATAACAGGTAATCAGAAGATGACTTCTATATGATGGGGAAACTCTCCTAAAATACCTGTGACATTTGTCCTTTCTGCTGCTAGTCAGGGCTGTGACATGTTAAACATCTACGTGCAGACCACACCATTAATATGTCAGTTGTCCCAGGAGAAAATAACACAGTGCCCTTCTCTATTCCTCTCTCCCAAGAATTTTGCTCCTCCCTTTGACAGGATTCATTAGCTGGTGTTTGCTTAGCACTCTGAGGATGAAAGATGTTTCTTGAAGAATTAATAGAGTCTCTGAGAGCAGTTTCTTCAGGAAAAATGCAGGCTTGTTTGGTCCAGGCCAACCAATTGGAATGCGGGTAGCTGGGCTCCAATTCTTACCCGATTTTAATCACCCCAGCAGAGGTGCCTTGCCCTGGGTTCCCATATGGACAATAGGGAGCAACAGTCCTGTTTAAAGAATAGTTTGCTATGTCAAGGTCTGAACTGCCTTTTGCCAGTCAGTGGGGGAAGACGTAAGGTGGAATGACTGGTGATTATCCTCCTAATACAAGGTCATACTTAGAATGAATCCAGTCTCTTCCTAGGTCTGAATTTTCCCTGGTTCCTCCAGTTTGCTGGCTTGTTGGGTTAAATCATGCACTGTTCTCATCTTACTGACATGGCAGGCTAGAATAGGTTCACTCTACCACATAAGAGGTGAATTTAATTAAATTCCTCCTCCAAGGTGCTGTGGATCCTGTTTGGGCTATGTACAGGCTATTCATGACTGCATGCAGCTGACATGCTTTCATGGTGAGGCAGGTAAATATGCTTCTGTTTTCAGCTGAACTTTGACAATAGTTTTTTCCTCCTGTTAAAGTACACAGCTAATGCAGTTATGGGACAATGAGTGAACTGGGCGTGTCTGGCTCCAGTCGTGATCGGTAGAACTGCGTGCTGTAGTTCTCACTGCCAAGTCAGGCTGGCGACGGCATAAACTGAAAGTTTTCTTAAGTAGGGTTTCTAGTTGATCAACTTTGGATTTATGAACTAAATTATCTGCTGTGGACAAAACAATACAGTGTAATTCCTGCACAATCACTGGGCTTGCTATAATCATACTTAAAGACCTTCCTAAGGCAGCTTTTAGCAGAAGCTGCGTGGCCAGATCTGCTAATCAGCTTAGAAAGTTTCAGCTACTTATCCGCTTTCACTGTATTCTCTTTCAGCAGATTAAAAAGTCCTGTGAAGGGTACAACTACATCTCCTTTTCCAGACTGCATGGAAAATTCTTACCATAAACCTCTGCTGATGTTGTCTGTGCATATCACAGAAGCAAAATACCAGCAGTAAAGAACCTGTTTCACATGTTCCTGAGGAGCAGATAATTGACCTGTCAAAAGTAGTCTCTAAAATAATCTATAGGGTATATTAAACCTAACTAAAAAGAACTGCTAGCAAAGGAGTATGCTTACTTGTGCCTGTGTTCAGTAGCAATCTTCAGCTTCTCCCATAAAGTATTCTTTTCCTCCACAATCAGATCAAACCATGCCCAGAAGTACTTCCTCATGAGGCAGGCTGCATGGAGGGTACTCGCTCTCTCCTCCAGAGTGGAGAGATAATTGTTGTACTAGGGAAGGAGGACAGAGAAAGAGGTGAGAATGGATTCTTTCTCCTAACCCTCAGCCCAATAAGCAGAAAGAAAGCAGTGCTGAGACTGTGGCAGTGAAGGGTAATGGAGACAGGAGTGGAGGAAAATCAGCAGGGAGCAGGGTCAGAAAGTGCAAAGGTAGAGGAGCAGTACATAACAGTGTCCTGGGTGGAGGAGAATGATGGAGTGGAGAGCTGAAAGAAGGTCTCTGAAGAAGGGAATGATGGTGCTGAATGGGGACAGCATTAACCCCACAAAGGTTGGTCTACAGGTGTGTACAGTAGCACTGTGGTCAGGGGAAAGGCGGCAGCAGCTAGCTCTCTTGGTATTGTTTCGCCACTGTGGCACAGGCAAACCTTTAGCCAGTTCCTGAAGCCCCGCCTCAGCAGCGTATGGGAATAGAAGTCCTCAGCCCGAGACACCTTCTCCGTGAGGCTGCCCTGGGTGTCCTGGAGCCAAGTCATCAGGCATTTCCTCTGCAGGCCCAAGCAGTGGTGCCTTTGTGCCACCTCAGGAAAGACAGCACAGGTGGCAGCTAGTTACTTGGACTAGTGACTACATAAACATAAAGCTACGGAAAACTAGGTACACCAGAAAATCACCTCAGCTTTCTGGGGCCCCCAAAATGCAGATATCTGACAGCTGGAACAACTTACAGGATAGGTTCTCACAAAGAGCGGTCAGCCTAAGGAACAAGACTAGTCTATCAGGCTACTGTTGCATCACTTCTAGAGAATATCCTTTTGAATTAGATGCTCAGTTTAAGCTACGCGAATGGAGCAGAGGCATGACCTGTAACAGTTTAGTCTAACCCTGTCTGTAATGCTGACCAGCAGGGTGGACTTACAGAGCAGCTGCTATCCCTCTACTTCTTCCCAGCTGAAGGCTTGTGTGCATCTGGTTGAGTACTGTAAGTAGCTGCAGTTCCAGTCATTTAAGTGGAAGCTTGCCAACCTAGCCCTGGGCTCTGGCTAAATCTTCAGGATACAGTTGAGGGTTTATTAGTCCACCCCGATCAGGCATGCCAATTAAGTCATGTATGTAAATGTGTCATTAGCAATATTTATGTGTCAAGAAGCTATCACTTGCTGTTCTGCACTGAAGATATGGCCAGGCTAGAACAGATCACTGGATTATCACCTGTGGTGTCCTACCTCTAGCAGTGGCCAACACTGCACCAGCAGCAACTCCAAGGAGAGGGAAAGCCCTAGTGATGGGCTGGGGTTAACTACTGTAACTACAGTGGCTTGGCAGTGTTTTACTGATTAGCTTTGCTGTGGAGCAAGAGAACTGACAGGCTCGTGTCATATAACTTCAATTTATTTTTTTGGCTGTATCATACTAAACTAACTCCCACTATGTTATTGGCATCAAATCATGTGGCAGTTAGTACTGCAGACAAGTGGAGGCTACAAAAGGTGACTTCTCATTAGATTGAAATTTGTTCCTTTCTCTGTCCTTTTGGTTCCTGTTTAATCAGCTATAAATGAGGATGCCACCCTTGTGGGTTTTTGATGGCCTTTCGTGATTATTGTCAGATGGGCTGATTTAAAGAACTAATATAGGGCAGGGTGTGCAGGGAGAATTTTTGCTTTTTCCATCTCAACCTGGCTTAAGAGCCTATTAAGGTTTCTGCTAAGTGCTGCATCCATTCTTTTTCCCTTCCTCCCATGGCATCAGTCCTTTCCTTTCTCCTCAGCGCTTACCACCAGGTTTTCCTTGGCTTGCTCCCTCAGCCTTTTCCATGGCACCATTCCCAGCCTTCTGAGCAGGACCTTCTCATAGTGATCTCTGGCCTTTTTCTGGAGCTGCTGCTCTTTCTCCAGCCTCCTCTGCTTCTCCAGCTCTTTCTACAATAAAAACAGCAGTAGTTTTAATTCACTCTGGGTGAAGAGGATGTTAAGCAGTGACAATAGATTGTCATATTGGAGCTGGAGGTCCTGACCTGACAGGAAAGAGGGATCTGCATCATCTTTAGCAGTGCAGACCAGACATGACCCCACATACTAGAACCTGTGGTAGAAAGCAAACTGTCTTGAAAATTCTCATGGAAGATGATGGTATTTCCGGACATTTCCTTGGGCCACGGTATCAGTACATGGCCTTCCCTCAGCACTGCAGTTGGTGTTACTGTAGCAGACACATAACCCATGGCTACCAGCAGCACTGATGTAGCAGGAACCTCCTTTTGATGGGCCTTTATCAATGTGGGGAGGGGTGCTTTGGTGAGCTTGAGGAGGGCAGCTTTCTATGTTTATAAAACTAGATTGAAAACATGTCCAAAAATGATTCTGAGTTTATGCACGGACCCTATCACTTAATCTAACCTAAATAGTAGGGGAGGGATGTGGGTATTATATAACTGCACAATATTACTTTTGACTAAGACTCGGGGATGAAGGTCAAACATCCTAAAACACTCAGTCCAAGTGGAACACTAGTTGTAGGTCAAATTCCTGTGAGATTTCAAATGTGCTATTTGGGTTATTAGGACAGCTCATTTCCAAGTAACAATAATGAAGTGGGGCTATTCCTAGGCTAGCTCCAAGGAGAGGATGCTTCTATTCTTCAGGTGGAAAGTTGCCCTTGATATACCTGTCGGGCTTGTTTACGTCTAAGTCGTGTGTTTGTGACTGGTATCGCTGTGTATATGCTGAAGGGGGATACAAGTGGAAGGAGCAGCCTGAAAGTAGGCTGAACATCCTGCCACTGTGGGGGCTTATGTGGCTGTACCTCAGCCCTGCCAGCTGGGACCTCTAGTCCTGCTGATGAGACAGAGACAGTATATACTTCATAGTGTGTTCGGTCCACAGCCCTTCCTGTAACGTGGCCAAAAAGGGGGAAGGTGGTGAGTCTAGACAGCAAGTGCTGTGGAACTCTGCTCTACTAATGAAGACCTTCGGTTTATGTTACTCTGGCTGCTGAGTGCTAGTGGGCAATGGCTCTTCTTCCCTATCCCTGCTAAAGGGGGGTAAGGGAGAACAGGTGAGGTGCTTTGTCACCAGCTTCTGCTGCCTTCTCTCCTCCCGTCGTTTTTCCTTTTCCTCGGCCTCCTTCTTCTGTTGTTCTTCCTCTTCAGCCTTCAGCTGGGCCTTGAAATGGAGAAAATGGAGGAAGGTAAAATTTAATTTGGCATGTGACCTTTTCAGAGAACACAGACCTCTAAGCTTTCCCAGTATTCCTCTACTGACCAGCACCTGAAACTTCAGAAGGAAGCAGACTATCACACACTAGACATGATCTGTGCTGGACAATGAACTGTGGAAGGGAAAAGAAGGAGGGACTATTCTTTCTACTGTCTATCTATCTATATATTTCTTTGCCCTAAGCTATAGTATTTGCCCACTCTTCCCCTAAAAAAATTAAACCATACACCAAGTTATTTATTGATAACCTGATTACTGAAGTGAGTTGTGAATCCCTGGGCTTTGCTCTGAAGTTTTACTTCTACATGCAAAGCAGTGTCATAGGTACCCAAACATTTCTTTCCCCAAACACTGAAGATCAAAGAACTTGATTTACTTCAGTCCTGGTCATAGTTGGCAAAATATCCTTCTCTGAACGTTTATCTACTCCCCTTGCAAACCCCACTCCACTTTGATTTGACAAAGCTTTTGCTCTTGATGTGTGCATCAAAGGCCTAAAACCCACACCAACCATAATGCATGATTACTACGACTGTGCTTCCTGATCTTTACAATCCCAGCAACTCTAGCTGAGGAAACCTAATTTGATACTTGTCTGTCCGCTCTATGGTTAAAGTGTTCTCTAAGGCTTGTTTCAGCCTCCTGTGTATGTGAATGCATCTCTCTTGCTTGGAGAAGGAAAAAACGCTGATTGTTTTAGGATCCCAGTTCTGAGCTTTGTAATCCTAATGCAACTTATTATCAATGCTTTTAGTAACAGCTTATTGCCCTGAAGCTAAGAAGGCTCCTCTTGTTGGATGTATATCACAGAATTTGTGTATTAATTATGCAGACATTGTCCATATCTTCTCTCTTCAGCAGAGATTTGCTAGAAAGATGCAGGGTATTTACTAGGTGAGACTGCACGTCCTCAAGCTGCATGTGACCAGATGGGAAAGGCAGGGGAGGGGAAACCCACCACTGCCAGGTCCAATCAGGTGGATCTCTGCACACACTTCCCCTTCCCATCCTCGGCAAGGACAAGTTACCATCATGGGGTAGGTGTGAAAGAAGTGTTGCGGGGGTGGGAAGGGAGGCTGCTTCTAGAATTGCAACTGCATCAACATGAGGTGTCTGCCTGTGATATGGCAGGGCTAGCGCCATCACTGCATGTAAATGCAGCAATAACTACTTCTTTTGATGTGTGCCAGACATCTGCTTTCTCACAAGCTATAAAACTGTTTTGGATAAAGGGCTTTTTCTTGGTCCCTGACTCTGGGGTTAAAAGAGCATTTCTTGTAACTGGAATGGTGTGAAAGAGACTTCATTTCATTTTCCACTTCCCTTACCAATTTTTCCTCTTCTCTTCGTTGTTTGGCTGCTTCTAGTTTCCTCCTCTGTTCTGCACGCTGAGTTGCTCTGTCCTCCATAGCTACAGAAACAGAGGACATAAGGCTTAGTGGAAATGAGCTACAGGATAATGGCAGAAGTTTGGTGAACAAGGATGACCGCTTCACTCTACTGCAGGCCCCCATTGACCTGGCAATGCCAGCACAAAGGGACTTGCTTTCTGCTGCCTCTTATGGCTGGCAGCGTCATGAATAAGGAACCCATAAACATTTGAGATGACTTGGGACTACCCCAGTTAGATTCACTCCACTCCCCTTGGTTGACAGTCACAGCCATGAGGCTCAGTTATGAAAGGAGCTGTGGTCAGAAGTTTTATCCCTGTCATCCCTGATTGAGTGCTGAGGCTCAGGGCACCTGATTTAGCAGCAATTGCTATGAGGTCTCCAGTAAGCTCCAATTGCTTATTTAAAGAGTGATTTCACAATGGAAAGCATCCCTGCCACATTGACCCACAGGTACTTGGTCCCACTAGTGAGCAACTACTGCTTAATGCTTCTTTAGGGAGATAAATTGCAATGCAGTGATCTTACTAGCTATAAGCAAAGATGCTGATGTGCTATCAGTGCTGATGTGCTATCAGTGCTGATATGACCACACAGAACATGCAGTGGAGGTGAGAACTCATGCTTGCTTCTTCTGAAGTCACAAATGAAGCACAGGTTGGAGCAATTGGGGGGGCATTTAAGTGTTCTGACCACAACAGGTTTCCTCAGATTCTTTTCTCCTCTCAGGTGTCCCAGGATTCTCTGCCAAGGGGAAATCATCCAGTAATAACTTGTTAACTGATTTTTTGGGGGGATCTTCAAACAAATGCACTTGAGTGCTCTGAAAATACACTTACTGCCTCTAACATGTACAGAGTTCAGGCAAATCAGTGAGTGATAGCTTGGACTAGGTAGTATTGGAGCTGAACACAGTCAATGAAAGACAACTAACTATTAATGCCCAGCTATTATGGCCAAAAAGCTCTAGTGATCCTAAAACTGTTAAAACATCACAATGATCATATTGCAAACAACTTTTCATGCAGACTGTGACCACCCCCTAGTTGATATGGAAGAACATGCCCTAGGGATATAACAGAACCTGATCTTAATTTACTTAATTTACTGCATGAAAAGGCTGTGCTGCATGTTTAGCGTGTATATGCTGTTCCAGCGTGGCCAGAGAAGGGGAGAGATCTCACAGAAGGCAGGGATCCAGAGCTCCTTCCCCAGCCTAGCTACTGTTGTCTCACAAACCCTTGGGTAGGCACTTAATTCCCTTTGAAATCTCAATACCTCTGTCAAAGTTAGATGAAAATGACTGGTCAGTTTAAGTCTTACTTGGATGCACAATGAAGGGAATAAGACTAACAGCAAAAATGCCTGTAGAACTTCTCTCTCTTGAGTCTTGTCACACCAGAAACAATCACAAGTGTCAGGAGTAACTACTGCCATAGTGTACTAAGCATGGACTGGAGGGGCTTGCAGTGGCCCAGGTTTTACAGATGCCTGATGGGCATGAAAACAGCTCACCCTCTCATGGCACTGGTCAGGCTGGGAAAGAGAGTGCTGAGTTTTACTTGCATACTGTCATCAACCAGCAAGGCTGAGGCAAAGAAAGAGAGAAGTTGCCAGACAAGCTGTTGAGAAAAGTGGTCTGGAATGGCCTTTGCTATCTAGAACAATACCTTTCAGTATAGGATGAGCTGAGGTCAGCTGGCTGGAGGGCCTTCTGCCTTGCATCACTGCTCTTGTGTTTTCTGGCCCATGAGAAACAGGAGGACTTTAAAAAGAAAAAGTAAAGAAATTCATCAATGAATGTGAAATGACATCTCACACCTACCACCTATGGTTGAGAAACACTTTGTAGTTTCTATTCTCTATTCTGCTGCAATTTTATTCTGAGCTCCTGATACACCTTTCTTCTGCTTGAAATGGGATTAATGATGCATCCTTGCAAAGGAGCTGAGTACCCAGGGCTGCTGCATGTTCTGCAGTACCGAGGATGACACACACTTTTTTCCTAACTAAATAAATCCCTGCTGCTACTATGTGTGACCCTCTAGTATTGCTGTTTTTAAATGGGTACTGTATGGCTCACATTGTGTCGAACCATTGCAAAAAGGGAGAAGGATGGAAAACTGTGGCCAGCCTGATACTAGTCTTGAGGCTAAGTCACAAGTGAAAAGAAGACCACATAGCACTAGCATGACTGAAGCGTGCCTGGCAAATTCTGGCTCAACTTGAGTAGGAATGAGACATGCTGACTAATTGAGCCTGCTTTTTCGAGAGCATATACCTCAAATGGGTTGTATTCTTGCATCTGTATTGTTTTTCCCTCTTCGTTTTTTCCTCCCTGGTTTGTGAACCAGAGTTGTTAAGTGGCTGGGTTACAGCCATGGCTTGTGCTGCCTCTTCTTTAGCTCTGCTCAGCCTCTGACTTTCTTGCAGTTCAAGGATCACCTCTTGCTGTTTCTGAAGCTGCTGCCTCTGCTCCTCAATCAGATGTTGCTGGAAGGCATGACAGTACTCAAAATGGCTACCATAAGCAGGAGCTGTCTTTGTACCAGGTGCCTGAAACTGCTGGGGGAGAGTGGCTATTTGATTCCTGTACACAGCCTGGTCCTGGGCACTTGGGACTGCGTGTTTTAGGGTAATCTCTGAGGCAAATTTGGGTTTCCTGTAGGAATGAGATGTGTCAGCAGCATCCCAACAAGAGTGGTGTCTAGTCTGGTCAGGTT
The DNA here is from genome assembly GCF_028858705.1 of Grus americana. Lineage (NCBI taxonomy): Eukaryota > Metazoa > Chordata > Aves > Gruiformes > Gruidae > Grus > Grus americana. Next base: position 92,831,044 of record NC_072852.1, on the reverse strand, counting down.
CTTTCTTTCTGAGGCAAGTTTCAATTGGCTAGGGAAGAAAAAAAAAAAAAAAGAAATTAGGAAAATTTGGCATTGATTCAAACCAAGCACTCTTCTGTCCTACCTACATAGGAAGTATTTCTTTAATGCAAATCTAGTGAGATGCCTGAGAAGTAGGGTAATCTCAGCTATGCAATCTTTATCCAGTTCCTAGCCAGGGCAGAGGAGCCCTGTTATGTACAAAATGGGGGGCTGTGGGAAAGAATTGTTAAGGAGCTGTGTGCCCTTTCACTGGGAGAAAAAAGTCCTGATCAGGTAAGAGCTCTGGCAGGAATATAACCTGACTATTTTGTTAGGGAGCACAGCTCAGGACAGCTCATTTCTTAGGGGTTAGCTCATCTCTCAGGGATTAGCGTACTCCCTTTTGGACTGTGTTGTCCCTGCTCAGCACTCAGATGGAGAGTAAAGGGAAAACCAGTTGTTGGAAGTGATCTACACAGCTGATCTACTGGACAGCCCCTTTTCAGATGGAAGAGAAGTCTACATGGTGCTGCTTCCTCATGCCTCTTCTCCAGCTTTGATAAATATTACTGTGAAACAGGTGCACAGTGGGGAATGAGGCTGAGCCTTCTCTGACACATGGTCTTTCTCTGAAGAGGCATCAGATGTAACGTCTGCTTTCTGATTCCTACGTCAAACCCCAGATTCCATCCCATCCTTTCAACATAAATTTTACCAGTGCATCAGAAGAAAAATACAGGCCTACTGAGATGATATATGCACTGTAGGAAATCAACTTTTGCTGACACTTAAGCAAACAAAAAGCTTGACCTATAATATGTGTGTGTGAGCTCTCATACTGGGATCGGGATACTGCTGTGATACAGGCTTTATAAACAGAAAGGAAGGGCAGGTTCTGACCTGACAAATGACAATTTAAGGAAGCAACCTCTGATTCTCCTCTCCTATTTCCTTGCGATGCTTATTATCCTGAAACAGCCAGTGACAACTTTTTTCCCCCACGCTTAAAAGCCAGAGAGCTGCCCTGGCATGACAAAATCTCTTGTCATGCAGTCAAGCGTTATTCTTTTTAAGTCTAAGCAGGCATCAAAGATGTAAGTAATCTCTCAGCAAAAGTGATCTGGGGGTGGGACGCTCATTGCGACTCACCGTACATGAAGGGTTGTTCTCTGACAGCGTTAGAGACTATTTTTAAAACTCATCCATTGTCCTTCACATTTGCCTCTGATTTTTAAAGACTTCTCTCCTGAACAATTGCAGGCAGGTATTTGGGGGTCACTCTGGGAAAGAAGCCTTCCTCTGGGACAATATATTCTTTATTTCAGATTGCTCAAAAGAAGTACTTTGTAAGAGTACCAAGATACCAATAGACAAAACTACATAGGAAGGATTTACCTTGTCTTGCTGCAAATCTTGATGATGGTTTACTTCTGCTGTCCCAAGCTTGTTAACCTCCAGTGGCCTGTCCAGACCATCCTTCCCCAGTGACATTCTCTCCAGCAGCTGTGCCATCTTTCTCTTCGTCTCCTCCCTCTTAATCTGCAGCTCCCGCTTTTCTGTCTCCGCTTGGCTCCAGCGCTGCCATGCCAGAAAGCAGCAGCGCAAAAGCCGTCGCTGGTTATGCTCCACAGACAGTTGTGTTTTCCTGAATGAGAAAGCATTTGTGTTGTTACAGGAGTTAGGCTTCGGCCCAAGCCTGCCTGAAACAACTGCATCAAGTACAGCAGTCCAGGCCATGGCATGAGCCCCGTAACTTCCCAAGTCTTTTTGTCGCTTAACTCTGAAGACCCTCCAAAGCTGTATAGAGTTTCTCCAAGGAGGAGTGGCAGGGCAGAAAAGATGCCCATTAGTTTGAAATAAGTTTCCCTAGTTGATGTTTTGCAATTTCCTGTGTCATCCTTGGGCTGTAGGATAAGTGCAAAAGAGGTATCCTGCTCCCTTGCCAGCTGCATGGGGGGAAGTGGCAGTGCCTCACCACACAGCCTCCCAGACACCTGCAAAAACAAAATTTTCTCTGGCTGATAGGGAATACATCCAACAGCCTCCTTAATGAAAGGCACTGGGCAAAATGCTCTCTGCTATACTACTACTGAAATAGGAAATAACTATATTAATCAGGAATAAATATGGTACCTCATATTCTCTGGGGTCCAGAGCAAGCCAGGGTGAGATTTCCAGGAAAGACACATATAGAGAGTGTGAGACACAGGCTTGCTGGAAAGTGCTAAAGCTCTTGTTTATCTCCGTCCCTCAACGCCTCTGGCAGACTGCAGGCAATGTAGCAATTTTCTCAAAAAGCTACTGTTTACCTCCTGCTGGCTAACTGGCAAGCCCCTTTTACAGTCCCTGATCACTGCACTGCTCAGTACTGTGGCAGCAGGAGGAATTCTACAGTGTAGGGTCGCTACCTGTTTTGATCTTGGAGATGAACTTCCAATTGTTGTGCCTCCTGCTCTACTTTCTGGGCCCAAGTATAGTTTCTCCAGGCTCGCAGGGCCTTCAGTTGGCATTTCCAGTCAGCAAGGACTCTGGCTTTTCCCATTTTAATTCTGTGCTCCAGAATGACTTTCAGCCAAGCAGAGAAATGTCGTTGCATGCACTGCATAGGAGAGTTTCAGAAAACCAATGAGCAAGATAGAGCCCGTCACACAAATGCTGATCCTCTCCACCCTTCCCCTTATCTGACTTTCCTTTTTGAGATTCTTTTTAGAATCCCCACTTTCAGCAATTACCTTGAGGGTAATAAACATAACGCAGAGCATGTGCAGGTCTTCTACAAAAAGCAGAAAGGTACTATAAAGATAACAGTGTAGGGCTCTATGCTTTTGAGTGAAACGCACTTAGTTCACCAAGTGAAACACGCTTATTCACCAAGGAAGAAAATGGGTGAGGAACACAGAATTTCTAGAGACAGGGAAGACATTTCAAAATCTAGAAAATGTCTAAGATGCTATAAGGTATGAACACTTCTGTGGAGAAGAGTTCACAAACATCTCTGTGGACCACTTGTTTTTTTTTTTTTTTAAATTAGACAAAACCCAATACACTTCCTAGTGTGAATTTATGACACAACCTAAGATCACCCTTGTTCCAGTAGGAAGCCAAACCTTTCCCCTATTGTGTAGACTTACTGCATCTGGGAGTGATTTACACTGTACAGAACAGCAATTTGCTATCTAATCTACCCCATAATTCTAGCCCTGTCACTGCAGACACTGTTCATTTTGATCCTCCAAGTGGGTCAACTCACAGGACTCAGCTGTTCCCCTTTTGTCATAATGCCTTGTTTTAATTGCATTCCTCTCACTCACTGAAATCTCCAAATGCAGACTTACAAAAAGGACAAAATGTCAATGCATTAGCTATTTCTTTCTGCTGTAGGAAAATAATCAAAGTGTCACTATTGCTTAGCTCAGCTAAGCCGTGGCTTCTCACATTATGCCAGCCCTAAATTGTTCTGTGGTTTCATTCAGGCTTATCTTCAAAGCTTAGATTGTGCTGGAGAGAAGTTGTGTACTGCTAAATAGTAGCCAAGCTCAAATCCAGCAGACAGGCAGAAGAAGTGAGCCACGGGGAGAAAACACCATAAAAGCTAAGGGATTCTTCTATTAAAAAATTCTAGATGTAGATAAGTAGACATTAATGATGATGACTGCTCTATTAATTAAAAACATTACATGATGGATGGCATTCAGACCTGCACTCAGGGAAATTTATTCCCTTTGCTGAGACTGCCCATATAAAATTATTCAGTACCAAAGGATCACTCTTTAATTGCAAGTATTTGTTACAAGCAGGTGTTTAACCCAGAGCTGGCTGTGGTATCAGAATAATGAGAGTAAAAGAAATAGATGCCTACTAGGAATTATTAAAATCTGCATGCTTGTCTCAGAAGAGCTGTTGCAACATCACAGAATATTCACTGCACCCAGTGGGAGTGGATACCTGAAGGAATCCATTAACTGTGGATGTGCTGGCACACTTTAACTCTTGGAGACCCAGCTCAAAATTCATCCCAGGCCTCAGCACTTCTCTTTTCTCTCCCTGCTCTTGCACCAGGGTCTGCAAGGCAATCTTTAAAATACCTTTCTATACATACAACAAGGGCTTCTCAGGCCCTTTTGTGCCACTTCCCCTCTTTTACTTCCTTCCTCAAGGTAACACAAATCTTGCTCCACTGCCTCCTCTGTACATCTGCCTATTTCTCAATTGCAGAAGCCTTTATGTTCACAGCCGTCCTGAGAGCCACATCTTTTCCACAATTCTAAGTGAAACTTCCGAGTACACTTGAGGTGCAGACACACTGGCGATGGAGGCTCAGGATTTCTTGCTCCCAGTCTTACAAGACACTTTTTGCCCTGCTCTTCTACTTTCCTGGTATTGGCAGGAGGGCTTGGAGGAAGTAAAAAATTCTGATAACCACAACTTTTTACTTCAGTTTTGCAAATAGTAGCTGAGGCCAGGTAGCTCGGAGTCTCAGATAAAGAAGGGGGTGATGCTCACTCTCTGCTTATTGGTGTGAATCCTGCACAGCAGCTCTTGAGCCTTTCTCTGTTTCTCCTCTCCTTGCTCTTCTTTCTTCAGGACTGGGGGTGGTGACGCAGTAATAGGTACCTCCTGCAATGACAGCTTCTGACTTTTTTCTTGTCTCTTCCCCTCCCTGGAAAGTGAACAAACATACAGATCCAATACAATGAGGAAAGTACTCTAGCACAGATTTCACCTTCTTTTTGGCCAATCCTAAGAGAATCACCTCTACAGCTTAGAAAGTTCTGATTATTTAACTCAGCCTTCTTAGAAAACAGCCTCTGTCATGGTTTGGGGTCCCAGAGATTAAACAGTCTGGAGCATTTCCAAAATATAGCAGGCAGAAGAAAACAGTAAGATTTCAGTAAAGCACTTGCATGAGAAGATTTAGGATTTCAGGGCTGCCTAAGTAAATAACTGGCATCCCTACAAGTCACATCTCTGACAATCCAAGCTCAGCAGAAGCAAAAATAATGTCTCTGCAAAATTCTCAGCCAAGAATGCTTTATTCTCTCATAGCAGAGGAAGTATTGTAAGTGCTGTACTTTCAACACAGACTATTGGGTTTTTGTGTGTGTGTGTGTGTGTGGTATACTGGCTTTCATGCTGCATTAGACACTAACGAGGCTGTATGTGGCCACAGAGTTGATGGAGAAAACGCACGGTGGTGCAAACACACTCCTGCTTTGTGATTCAGTGTACATACTGGTACACTGAGGGGAGGCTAACAGTATCTTCAGCCCATCTTCCCACTAAATAAACTCTGTCATTAATGTTGCTAACAAAGGAATAAAAGGTTTTGGGAGAGTTCAGAGACAGAGAAAAAGCAGATGTTTCATTTGGGACCGCCACTCCTCTTACATTTAGCAAAAGGAGCTGATAAGAGAAATATTCTTCATATGGTTCTTTCCATGCACCCCTCTGCCTCTTACGTTCTCCGTGCTTCTGCCATGATGTGCCTCTTCTCAGCCATTTCCTTTCGCAGCTTCACCATTTCCCTCTGGATCTCCTCTTCCTCCTTCTGGGCCTTCAGAGCCTTCCTCCTGTCCTCCTCCTGTGCTTTGAGCTTGGCCTCAGACAGAACTGATTTCTTCAGGGCCTCTTCTTGTCTCTGAAGCTCTAATGCTTTCTGACGCCTCATTCGGTTTTCTTTCACCTGTGAAGGAGGAAATGAGCAAAAGTCAAAACAGAAACCAAAGGCCGAAGAATTTGAGGTTGTTTGTACGCTGACAGAGTGGGTGACAATCCACCTTTCACATGAAGCAAGCAAACCGATCTGTAGCTGGCACTGACTGGACTGGTTCTGCTCTCAGACCAGCAAAAAACTCCATTCCGGACAGTGAAGTTAAACCAGTATTACTCGATGGGAGCAAACTCAGAACTGACTGCCATGGCGGCTTTTCCTGTCAGTCTTCAGAAAGGAGGAAAACCTGAACATAAGTAGTGAAAGTTGACTGTGCAAGCTACTGTGAATAGCTAACGTGCACGTGGAAACACAGTAACGTTTCAGCTAAACCTCGGGTATTTGCCTGCAAGTCAGAGATTACTGCGGGTTGGGAGAGAATACTGGGGAAGTATCACTGAGCATTTACTCTAATCCTATAATTATCTTATTCCTTTTAACTGTCCTGCCTTGCCTGCTCACCTGTTTGTGTCTGAGCTCCATGATTATTCGTGGATCTGCAAGTTTTTGTTTTTCCTTGATGTCTTCAAGTCTGAGGTCTTCCACTATCCCACAGTTCACAACTTCACTCTGCAAAAGATGCTGCAGGTATTCTTGGACAGAAGAACTTTCCAATTCATGTTCCAGATAGCTGCACAAGTCTGAAATGAGGAATTCAGATTATCTCAGGCTAGTCTGAAATGAATAAACCCCTCTGTCTCAGATCACAAAGCCTAACGTAATTAAAGGGATCGCTTTCCCAGACTGTGAATGCATTTCTGATGAAAGCGGACACACTGACTGCACTCCATTTATCCCCAAAGAGTCTTAATCAGTCTCCCATTGAACACGCTAGAGCAGTAACAACATTTCATCCATTTTTTACTGCCTTGCCTCTGAGCATTTCAAATGGCTGTATAAATTTGACAGGCCTCACAAATACCCATACACAAAAGAAATAAAATTTCTCTTTCACAAAGGGAGACATCGAATGTTTATGAGGTGCATTTGTGCAGCCCTACAGCAAGCTGCCGTAAGAGTTGGGGGAGAAAAATCATCACCTCTAATCTTGTTTCTACTGAGCCCACTGTCCTGGCCTCAAAGCAACTTTTACCTCTCTGTCTGACAAGCCAGGAGACCTCGCTCCCTTCCCCAGCATATCCTCAGAGAGGAAGCCAGGAACTGCTTTGTTGTGCTCTCACCATCAAACCGCTCATACTTCAGAGGGGCTGCAGAAGGCTTTTCCAGGAGGACAGAGTCAACCTCCTCTTCTCCATCTCTCATCAGCTCCAGTTGTAGTTCGGACTTCATCCAGTTACTGAGCAGCTCTTGGGCTATCATGAGGAAAGAGACTGATGACTTCACTTGCTTTAAAAATATATGGGTAAGTGTAAACTAGCAAGACTCTGTCTCTGGGATAGTTATATCACATGCTAGGAAGGCAGTCTAAAATGACTGAAAGCTGATCTGCAACAGAAAATGGAATAAGGCTGATAGTTCTATTCTCATCCTCTTGATCTATAAAAGAACAGGAAGAGAAAGTGGCAAACTTTTTCCATGTCACATATGTCACAAATGAATTCTTCTCCACCTCATTTTTCCTATAGGATTCTCTGGACATTTAGATCACTTGTGTGATTATTATAGCATTTATCAAGGAGATGGAATTCACATGAGGTAATTCATAACTCAGATAGCTTTCGTATGTTTTACCACTGCGCTTGCACACACCTAGGTATTTTCCACATGTACAGCCAAGATTGTCACATGTTAAATACAAAAAGAACCACTGTTTGGATAAATGTTAGCTTCACGTGTACAGCTTAAGTTTTGCAAGTACCATAGCTCCTGGAACAACCAGTGAGTCTAGATTACGAATCTGACAGGTGGCAAGCTTCACCAGGGACTACCTGTACTCAGAATTAAGACTGCAACTACAGGAATGCACCCATCATGGATCTGGTACTCCTCAGTGAGCTCAAATGCCTCATGACCAACTGGATACAAAGTCCTTCTGTGGACTTTTATTTGCATCTCCACTCTTCTGTGGAAAAAGGCAAAAATTCCTTTTTCAGAGTTTCTACTCAAAAGCAAAGATGGCTGAAGTGGCTGTTGCCAAGCTGGCTGCACAGGTGGCCAAGCTGTTAGCAGGGCTGTAAACTGCAAGGCATCGGGGCAGCCCCATGAGAAGCTGAGCCGTCCTGAGCCATCCATGAGGTGAGGATGGGCACAGAGCAGGGATCTCAGCAGTGCAAGTCATCCCCTGTAAAGGCGCACAGCCGCTAGGCAGGAGGAAGCAGCTGCTCCAGATCCCTAGTTCTAACACAAAATGAAGATGCTCCCATTGAGTCCTGGTATTTCTAAGGCAATAAAGCCTTTTTAAAACTTCCTTAAAAAGGGGTGGGTTTTTGAAGAAAACATAAATCTAATGTTTATTGTCCTTCAAATCACTTTTGTTCTCTTTTATAATCTCTCAGGCCAGCTCAGGAACAAGGAAATATATCTCAGAACAGAAAGAAGACAGAAAAACAGCTTATCACTTGGGGAAGGGTTACTTTTTTGACTGGGAATGTGAGGTCCTCATAACTAGAGTAAAAAAAGTCCTTGCACTTCTCTTATTGATACCTTTCTTTGCAAAGTGGCCTATGTGTAGTTAATACCATTAAGTATTCTAATAATGGATTCCAGATAAAAGGCTTTCTGCTGAGCTAGGAACAATCCTGAGGGATTGGTAGCTATAAAAAGAAAACACAGGCAGAGAAGGGCAAACAAAAATAATAAAGAAACACAAGGAAAGCAAGCAACTTTCCCACCTATTGCAAAGACAGCTCCTTTTGAGCCACTATGCTTATATAATGCATTCAGACAGTGCACTGTAAGCAGATAGGTGTATTCTGTGCTATTAGGTGAACCCTTGATGATTGCAGGTGAAAAAGCTGACTCCCTGCATTGAAGTGGATGATCTTGAGACAAGTCTTCATTCCATTCTTTAAGGCTCACTTTTGAGTCTTAAAAAAAATGGTTAACTTGAGTTTTAAAATCCTGTTTCCTATCAGCTTTTTACACTGCAGATGTACATCTAGCACTCATGGGAGACAATTTCCCTCTTTTTATTTTTAATGTACTGCAGTTTTATTTTCAAATTTCAGTAAGCACTTGTGGCTGCAGGCATTACAGAGGGAATATTTAGTTAACTAACTAGTGAGGAAAATTTTGCATGGGAATCAAGGAAAACCACACAATTATTTGTACACGTGAAACTTACACAGAGCAATTCCATTTTCACATCTGGCCTGCTATCAAAAATATATCAAGTAATTTCATCTGGTTTCCTAGAGTCCACTAACTTGTACTTGACCATACAGTGCATCTTCAAGGGCAGTATTCATCCCTGACCTAAAATCTCCAGGAGACAGAGAGTTTATCTTTCCCTTAGGTATGCTACTTAAGATCTACCTTGAACTCCAGCAATTGATTCTTCTTATGCCTTTCTCCATTAGATAAAAGGCATCTTACTATGAACTGTTTCTTCTGCTCTCAAACTTTGTAAGCGCCTGTTCAGATCAGAACCATAATACTGGATGAAGAAGAGTTAATTTTCAGCAGCTTGTGGCAAGCAGTATTTCAGCTCACCTTCCTCACAGGCCTCATCATGATCTTGCAGCTGTTCCACGGTTTCCACACTCATCACAGGACCACAAGGCCCCTGTGAATACCTTGACTTTTGAAGGGAAAAAGCTTCAGAGACAGCATACTCAGAGGTTTGCTCCACTCTCTTTAAATTAAAGAAAGGAAAACGTTTCTAAGGATTGCTGGATATAAATTTTTAAACTTCCTATATCCAGGTTTCTCCTCCAGAGAGAGCAAACATCAGTGGGAATGTAACACAAGACAGTATGGGTGTTATAAGAAAGAGATTGCTTTTGAAACACGTTTCTCTGACTGTTCTTGATTGACTGGAGAAATTAGACTTAGAAACGATTAAGTAATAAGCATTCATTTGGCAATTAGTGCCAATCACAGTGATTGGAGAACACGTTGGGAGAATGCAACATGGGGGCTGAATGGAGACTTGCTAAGTCAGTCCCCAGCAACCACCAACTATGAAAGTTGGTATCAGCACTTTGTCATAACTAGGCTGGCCACTGTGTAAATAGTTGGAGTGATTTTTCCATCCCATATTCATCTGAGGTGTAAATGGTCCTGCAGCATCACATGTAACACCTGTACCCCAGACAGCCTGCATTTCTGCAGAAAATTGTCCCTTTATGCTAGGACAACCAGAGCAACTTGCTGCCAGAGGCCTAGGGGGCTGCAGCAGGCGGCAGATGCTCACTTCTATCTGCCATAAGCAGCAGGCAGAGCATAGGGCTGCCCAAGGAAATAAAACAAAGGGAAGTGCACCCTAGAAATCATTTTCCTTTATCTCAGGTGGCTGTAGATGCAGGAGATGGTGCTTTGGGGTAAATCTCTTGTGTTACTTGCCCATACATACAACTTGCAGTACTGCCCAACAGCAAGTTGTGTGTGTGACCTGTCAGTTTTACGCATAGCAACAAGGTACCTTACTCTTGAGTGAGTTACTGTTCAAGTTACTTCACCTTAATCCAGTGTTCCAAGTTATCAGAGTCAAACCTTGGCTGGAAATAAGATAAAAAAATAATAGCATTGCAACCACCTGTAGAGCAATTCACTTGAGCGCAGCACAGACTTCCCATCCACTGGCGAATCAAGCGGCTGTTGCTGCAGCCCTCCCCCAGACCTAGGAAACCTCTTTTCTGAGCCTGACCCCGCTCTTAAAACCGGACGGGACCCCACGGGCCCGTCCCGCGTGCGCACAGCCCACGCAGCACCCTCGGTTAGAAGCAGCCGACCTCCTCCCCCCACCGCCGTTTAAGCCGTTGGGGGCGTGGCGGCAGCGCGCGGCCCCTCACCCGAGAGGGAGCGCCCTGATTGGACAGCGCCCTGATTGGCGCCCCCTAGCGTTCTCCACGCCGCCTACCCGCCGTCCCGTCAGGCCCCGTTACCTCCGGTCTGGCCCCGGCGGTGAGGCGCCGCCAGCGGTACAGCTGGGGCCTGTGCCCCGGGAAGGCCATGGCCACGCCAGGCACCCCCGCGAGCCGCCCGCCCCTCTCAGCATGTCGCACGGCGCATCGCGCCGGGAGCGGCCTCGCCATGGCAACGCCGCCTCCCCTCGGTGGGGGCGGAAGGGAGGTGTCTCCCCCCCCCCCCGGCGCACGCTGATGATGCGGCGTGAGGTGATTGGGGCGGGTAGGGGAAGCAGGGAGGCCCGTGCTCCTTCTTGCCCACTCAGGCCATGCCGGTAACGTCGCTCTGGGGCCGGCGATGAAGGTGAAGTTGTGCGGAGTGGGTGGCGGGCGGCTGGGGACGCTGGTGGGCCTAGGTAGGAGTGGGGCGGCTGCCCTGGCGCTGCCCGGCTGCCTGCTTTACACGCGGACCGGCTCGGCCCCCCACCTCACCTGCGACACCCTGCAGGCGGTCAGCGGCGTCCCCGCCGTGGCCCAGCTCACCCTGCCCACCGTGTGAGTACTGCGGCTGGGGGGGGGGGTGTGTGGGTGTGTGTGTGGGGGTGTGTGTGTGTGTGTGTCTGCGGGGCGCAGCGAGCCCCCGCAACGCTGCTGGGGGCAGGCGGGCTTCTCGCTTCATAGGACCATAGGATGTCCTGAGTTGGAAGGGACCCATCAGGATCATCGAGTCCAACTCCTGGCTCCACACAGGACCCGCCAAATCAGAGCATATGACTGAGAGCATTATGCAGACGCTTCTTGAACTCAGTCAGGCTTGGTGCTGTGACCATTTCCCTGGGGAACCTCTTCCAGTGAAGATCCTTTTCCTGATATCCAACCTAAACCTCCCCCGTTGCAGCTTCGTTCCGTTCCCACGGGTTATATCAGTGGTCACTGGAGGGAGGAGATCGGCGCCTGCTTCTTCGCTCCCCCTCGTGAGGAAGCTGTAAGCTGCGATGAGGTCTCCCCTCAGTCTCCTCTTCTCTAGGCTGAACAAACGAAGGGACTTCAGCCTCTCCTCATATGTCTTCCCCTCTAGACCCTTCACCATCTTTGTTGCCGTCCTTTGGACACTCTCCAATAGTTTTATGTCCTTTTTGTACTGTGGCGCCCAAAACTGCACACAGTACACGAGGTGAGGCCGCACCAGCGCAGTGTAGAGTGAGACAACCACTTCCCTAGACCAGCTAGCAATGCTGTGCTTGAAGCACCCCAGCGTACAGTTGGCTTCCCCGGGTGCAAGTCAAAATGTCGAAGTCAGTTGTCTCTTTGTTGTTTCCCTGTCGAAGGGAGGTGCAGTGACTTAGTAGGAAGCAGGTAAAGGTAAGGGGCTTAGCTGCATAATTTTTGAGCATGTTTTGGCCAAACCCCTCTTAGCAACTTCATAGTCATCTTCCTAGCAGAATAACCAGCTTTAGAAGCAGCCACTCTCAAAACTAGTTTGGTAAATAGCAGCTGAAAGGAAATACTAACATCATGAGGCTTGTTAGAAGCTCTCCCCTCCCTAGCTTGTGTAGTTGTTGAGTGATGCACGTTAGTAATGCTACCCGGAAAGTTACAGTGTGACTTCGTGCTCTCCAGCAAGTCAGTGGTCACTGCGGGTAAAAGGTCTGTCTTTTGCCACAGAATTATGAGTGTCCTGGTTTGTAAGCTGAGATTATTGAGCTCTGTGTCTCTGGTGTTTAGTTCCATCAGTCCCTGCTTTGCTGCCCAATAGCTGGATGGCAACTGTCAGTGCCTAAACCAATCCAAGTTCAGGCAACGCATAAGTATGGGAACAGAAGCCTTAGTTATGAAACCGTTGATCTTTCTTGACAGTTGTTTGCTTAGTTAATGTGTTTCTGTATCTGGATGCAGGGCAGAACTTCATGAGGTCCTGGAAGAATATAAAGAAGGAGCTGCAAAATTTATAGGTAAAGTGTGCATGTTTGCTTGTATGTCTGGAGAGATAATGTGGGTGGATCCCACTGGTGCATTTTTAGGCAGTACAGTAGGTAGAAAGGTGTAGACATAGGCTTTCCACACTTTGGCATTTTTCTTACTCAGAGTGTCACTAAGGAAGACTTCAAGTAGTATGCTGCTATTAGTATGGGCAGAAACAGGCTACAAAAATATGTAGTTTTGCTTTATTTCTCTTTTCTGCACCCAGCCTTCTCCTTGGGGGCTTCATTGCTGACTGGAATGGGCTTAACCCAAAGGTTGAGACTAGAACAGGGAGAGATTTTACTGTAGCCCCTGGTCACCGTTGCAAATGAACCTTGCCAGATGCAATTTCTGAATTCTTTTGACAAGGAGAATTAGAAATTCTTATGATGATGGCCTTCCCCATACAGCTGTTCAAATACATTTCCTGAGAGTACCTGTCTGCTCAAGCTGGCTTTATTGATTCTCATAAAACAGTTGGTTTTATCTAAAAATTTCCAACAGAAAGCCTTTATCCAGTATGAAGAATAAACAGGCAAAGCACCTCACATCAAATCAGTCTCAGCTGGTGGATACTTCTGCCTCTGAGCTATTCCTGTTCTGAGAAGATGTTAGGGGAGGGGCCCATGTTGGATTTGTGGGAGCTTTGAGGAAGTAAAGCAGCAGGTGGAGAAGCTCATTTTTGCCCTGTTCTTTGTACCCTGTCAGTTTAGCAGTCCAACTGTACTTGCTCCCTGTATTCTCCTTAAATTTTTCTATGTTAAAGAGTCGGTTTTAGGCATAAACTCAATTTTACTTACGGATAGTCAAATGCAAAGCAGTCAACATTGCGATAGCCCTCACCTTTTACACCAAGCCTTTGTGATCTTCGTCAGTCCCTGTACTCCGTTCTTGGAGCAGTTCCTGAATGAAATCTTTATCTTCACACCTTGGTGATAATAATGAGTAAAGCAGCAGTTCCTGCATTTGTGACTCTCCTGGTTTTTCCTCTGGCTGTTGTAACAGATCAGTAAAGACCTCGTGCATTATGCAGCCAAGATCATTGTTTTCAGGCTAATGTGGTGAAGGAACCTGAATGCACAGTGAATGCAGTTAGCATCTTGTGTGAATACCTGTATCATAGCCTGTATTTATATCTGGGGAGGTAGTTCAGAGAACTGAAGCATGATCAGCCAAGTCAACAAGCTTCTCTGGGATGCTTTGTTTATCTGCATATCTCAGGCTACACTGGCTATAGGGTAAATCCTGTCAAAGCGATGGCATGTCTTTAACTTCCGTAATTTACAGACAGTTCTTTGCGTATGGAATCTAAGGGACTTTGCAAGAAAAAAAACTTCTGAGCTGCTAATGCTTGTATCAAAACTGAGGTGTTTTTATGAATGTTTTGTATGTGCCAGTTGCACATACATTATGAATGTATAAAATAATGTAAATTATTATTATTTTTAAAAATGTATGAGCATTTTTGCCCTATATACAGGGACCAAGGTGTTGTGTGGTGTGTTTTTTTAAAAAAAAACACATTGGAATTTTGAAGATGCATTTCATTACATAAGCAAAGTTACAACTTGGATTTCCAAAGGAAATTTGCACCCAACATTCAATAACCTTTGACTGCTTTGGGACAAATTATTCCTTCAAGATAAATTGAGAATCTCTTTATCTGGAACTTTTTGGAGGCTTCACCAACTTCAGTGACTATCTGTGAAGAGAAAACTGTGTGTCATTGAGACATACTGTCTAGCTTTCTGATGTTTGAAACCTCCAATCTGACAGGAATGATAAATTTCTCATTTGTGTAGCTGATCTGTTCTCTTGCTAAATGTCGTCCTTCCATAAAAGTTCTAGGCCTGAGGTTGTTGCTTGGTTTAGATTGTGTCAAATGTTTCCAGTGTATCAGCTGAGTGGCCAAGTGAGTGAGCTCTTGGGTCTGGCAAATTTTAGTAGTGGAAGTATTAATCAAGAAGAAACATAAATAAATCTCAAAGGAGCTATGTAGGCTCCAGAACCAAAGGGTATTATTTGATGGTTTGTCCAGATGCTGCACTTTTCTCCCTGCAGCTGGTAAAGCCGTGGGAAAAGTGCTCTTGCTTTGGTGCTGAGAGGTCAAATGAACACTATTTTCTTTGTCAGGAGGGATGTACTTCTGTGTGGGAGAATACCCTGTTCCCTTTTGCAAACTTACAAGCCACATCTTTGCATTAGCTTTGTTTTGGTTCTTGAAACTCTACTCCGTGTCTGTTGCTCTGTTCCCAGGTATGCCTGATGCGGTACTGTACTGCTCCCTTCATGACCCAGTCGCTCCCTGTCCATCTGGCTACAATACTAACAAGGTACAGTAACTGTAAAGACTTGAAAGGGTCCACTTAAAGTTCCCAGAAGAAAGCTGCCAGTCCTCCCCTCATCTGTGTGGGTGTTTTTTTATGCTTCATAGAAAAATAAATCTTTGCACAAAGAGGAACATCGTTTACGTGTGCTCATACCTCCAGCTAAATAAAGCTGGACATCTTCTTACTTGGCAGTGCATTCCCTGAACAGTTCCTGAACAGTTAAGTGGCAATTCAGATAGAAAAGACAGCTCTGGACTCCCATGCTGTTGTCCTGGAGGGGCCACTCTTGGCATCTCCTCAGATATGGTCAGTCCCAAGGCCTGTTTAGGTACGATCACATTTGGTGAAAGGTCACTGAATGACAGGGGATAACCATTGCCATCCAGCTATCAGTATGTATTCTTTGCTGCTGGGAACCAGGCTGAGTCCTGTCTCTCTGCAGGGAAGGAGTTACCTGAAGCTTGTCTCACCGTTGTGTAGCTATGAGGTGATAACAGCAATCTAAGCCCGGCTGTTGCAGGTTTGATTTGGCTTTTTTTTTTTTTTTTTAAGCTGGTGAAGACTTTTGTCACCTTATTGCTAGGCCGCGTGCAGCTAGATCTGTGCTGACAAATACTTATGAAAGCTTTTTGAAAACAATGGGACAGAAAGCTCTGGATTCTGTGCCGGAAAGCCTGGCACAGGCTGGATTTAAATAATCATGGGGTAATGCTCAGTTCTCTAAGCAGCATAGCTATTATATTTATTAAAGCAGCTTTTTTCTTCTGGAGAGCAGAATGAAGATAACTAGACTTGATTACACTCTGCGCCCTTTGGCTCAAACAGTTCTGACTTTCCTCCACCTGCCTTCACCAGCTGTTCCTTGATGCTGTCACATAAGAGGCAGCAGGTACTAACTGGCCAACATGCTGCTGCAGAACAACATATAGCTGCTGTGTTCCAGTTATTCTGCAGGTACTAATTTGGGATCTCCTTCCTTTGGAGTTGGTTGTTT
The DNA here is from genome assembly GCF_028858705.1 of Grus americana. Lineage (NCBI taxonomy): Eukaryota > Metazoa > Chordata > Aves > Gruiformes > Gruidae > Grus > Grus americana. The sequence goes on along the minus strand of NC_072852.1, from coordinate 92,815,081 downwards.
TGGGTTTTTTTTAATGGGAAATTTACAAAAATGTTACTTTGGAGACTTCTGGCTGTTTCTTTTTTACTCAAATTTAATGAAATTGGCTGATGAGGCCAAAAGTAATTAGGAGAGATGGATGGACGGACAACAGGCATGAGGTGTATTTGTGTAATTCTTTTGGTTTTTGTGGAGGCCAGACAAAAAGAAAATGTTCTGCTCATATTATTTGCATCAGTTGATCAAATTTAATTTGTGAATTAGTATGCATGAGAACTGCACTGCTTAATCTGTCTGTCTAGCATAGGCTAGGAGAATGTGTTTAAACCCTCAAGCCCCAAAAAGTCCCCATAACACTTTAAGGTATAAGCTATTTCTAATAGCTGAAAACTGATCCTTGTTTAAAAAGCACTAATGGAGTTGCAGATGAAAAGAACTAACTTCTAAAGGGCTCGAGCTCAATACTTAACCTACTTGAATACCCCTTTAAAATTTTGGAGCAGCAGTGTCACAAGTCTAACAACAATACAACAAAAGCAACTGCCAAGCTGCACTCACAGGTTAATTACAGATTCTGCAGAACAGGATGAAATGTGGTAGTGCACATAGCTGCAGTGGCTGCAGTAACATTTTGTGAAGCTGAATGTTTAGTGAATTGAATGGTGACATCTGCTAGCCCAGAGGTGTTCAGGTAGCATAACCTCTCTGTGCAGGTGCTTTTGTCTTGCTTTAAAATCTTTTGAGGGTAGCATGGAGTAATGATGGAAGATGGGGGCCCATGCGCACACACAGAATGGAAAGCATGTGAAGAGACTGAGAAGACTGTGTGTGAAATCCTGATGAGTACCTGCCATTTCTTATGTTGGCTTGGTTTGAAAGCTGTGTGTTTCTTTTGCGCTTGGTATTTCAATACCTTCTTAAGTGGCTGGATTTGGGACCTAAAATAACATTGGTTTCTAAGATTAAATTGCCTAACAACCTTTTATATTCTTCCCAGTGTGTCTGTGTGATTTTTATATATATGTATATTCACATGGGTGGTATGAATTCACTGTTCAGAAGAGGAAATAGTTTCTTGGGTTTTGCACTGTGTACAGAAAACTAGTGAGCTGTATTTCCCATTGCAGCCTTTGCTGCTTTTCATGAGATGACAGTGTAAGTTTGATGGGAATTAAATGTTTTCTTTTTAATTTTTTTTTCTAATTCTGCTGCTAATCTGCGTGATGATAGGCCAGCTGCTCTATCTCGGAGACTTCCAAACATGTGGAGAAGTCGCTGTGCTTCACCAAAGTGTATCCCAGAAATCCCAATTCAGTCATTTATCTCCTTTCACTCATTGTGCCAAGTACAGTTGATTCTCTGAGCCATGCTCGTGGAGAACTTATACTGGAATTATACTTCACAGATCTGGTGTTTCACCAGACCAATTCCTTTTCTCCTTTGACCCTTAAGATCCAGTAAACTTTGCAACTAACGCTCATCCCTTTTCTTCCTTGACAGACAGTGTCCCTGTGGGGAAACTCAGGGCGCATGGAAATGACAGCTTCCAAGTTCATGGACATACAGCGGGCCATCCAGCCAGACTGGTTCCAGTGCATCTCTGATGGAGACACCATTTCTGGGGAAGTTGGTAGAAAAAGGGCCAAGAAGTCTGTGGATAGGTCACTTTCCTTCCTGGATGTATGCCTTCAGCTGCTAGAGAAATCACCGGTAAGGTCCCAGAAATATTGGGGCAATAGCACTGCAGCTGCTTTTTGGTCTGTGCTGTGTCCTGGGCCAGTCCCAGGATGTGATTTAGTAGGAAATCATGTCACACATATAGAACCATAGAATGGTTTGGGTTGGATGGGACCTTAAAGCCTGTCTAGTTCCAACCCCCCTGCTGCAGGCAGGGACACCCTCCACTAGACCACGTTGCCCAAAGCCTCATCCAACCTGGTCTTAAACACTTCCAGGGATGGGGCATCCACAACCTCTCTGGGCAACCTGTTCCAGTGCCTCACCACCCTCACAGTAAAGAATTTCTTTCTAACATCTAATCTAAATTGATCCTCCTTCAGCTTAAACCCATTCCCCCTTGTCCTGTCACTACACTCCCTCATAAACAGTCCCTCTCCAGCTTTCCTGTAGGCCCCTTCAGGTACTGGAAGGCTGCAGTTAGATCTCCCCAGAGCCTTCTCTTCTCCAGGCTGAACAACGCCAACTCTCTCAGCCTGTCCTCATAGGAGAGGTGCTCCAGCCCTCTGATCAGCTTCATGGCCTCCTCTGGACTCTCTCCAACAGCTCCATGTCTCTCCTGTACTGGGGCCCCCAGAGCTGGACGCAGTACTCTAGGTGGGGTCTCACCAGAGCGGAGTAGAGGGGCAGGATCACCTCCCTCGACCTGCTGGTCACACCTCTCTCGATGCAGCCCAGGACACGGTTGGCTTTCTGGGCTGCAAGCGCACACTGCCGGCTCATGTTGAGCTTCTCATCAATCAATACCCCAAGTCCTTCTCCTCGGGGCTGCTTTCAATCCATTCCTCGCCCAGCCTATAGTCGTGCTTGGGATTGCGCCGACCCCTGTGCAGGACCTCGCACTTGGCCTTGTTGAACTGCATGCAGTTCGCACGGGCCCGCCTGTCAAGGTCCCTCTGGATGGCATCCCTTCCCTCCAGCATGTCGACCACACAGCTTGGTGTCGTCGGCAAACTTGCTGAGGGCGCACTCGATCCCACTGTCCATGTCACCAACAAAGATGTTGAACAGTGCCGGTCCCAGTACCGACCCCTGAGGAACACCACTCGTCAATGTTCTCCACTTGGACATTGAGCCCTTGACCACAACTCTTTGAGTGTGACCATCCAGCCAATTCCTTATCCACCGAATGGTCCATCCATCGAATCCATGTGTCTCCAATTTAGAGACCAGGATGTCGTGCGGGACAGTGTCAAATGCCTTGCGCAAGTCCAGGTAGATGATGTCAGTTGCCCTTCCCTTGTCCACCAACTCTGTAACCCCATCATAGAAGGCCACCAAGTTTGTCAGGCATGATTTGCCCTTAGTGAAGCCATGTTGGCTGTCACCAATCACCTTCTTATTTTCCATGTGCCTGAGCATAGTCTCCGGGAGGGTCTGCTCCATAATCTTGCCAGGCACGGAGGTGAGACATGTATCAGAGAATGTCCAGGTCACAGTCCTGGATGAGGTATAACCAGTAACGCAGTGGGTTTTCCTTCTGCTACTCTCTTTTAATCACTTGCCTCCTGCTCCAGGGTACCGATCTCTACTAGTTGAGAAGAACCATGTTTTTAAATTTTTTTCTGCTTTCGGACTGTAGTGCATTTCTTTCACTTACCTTGATGCTGTATACATGGGCAAATTAGGATCTTCTCATTCAGATTGAGACAACCCATCTCTTTGCTGTGAAGTCCCCTCAGTTCCAGGTGAGGGAGGACTTGCTAGAATTTGCCAGTGCTATTCTTTATTTCTTCCAGCAAGTTTGAAATTTCCCTCCCTTTTGGTGAAAGGAGATGTATTATCTGAGTCTGTACTACAAAGGAGAACGAGTGGCAGGAGCTGATACTGATATCCTCTGAAAGGCAATTCATTGTGAGATCTGGTGTCTGACAGCCAGGATAATGGCACCTGCTTTGTATTCTGCACTGACACATGTAGTGCTGAGGAGCCATCTATAAAAAGCCGTGTACAAAGATGATCTGTGGTTATTGCCTTCTACAGGGAGGTGGGAAGAATGGCACCAACATTCTCAGTGAGTTAGTGTCAGGGTAAGGAGCAGAACCATGTCTCTTCTGATCCCATTTCTACCTTACATTTGGACTTCACAGTGTTGTCTGGGGTTTCATCTTATGTGGGATGTAACACTGTGGCTCTGGCAAGTTCCTGGGAATGTGGGGCTTAAGTAGCAGGCATCTGGAGTCTAGTCTGTGAGATGTCTTGTGTGTCTTTGGCAGAGCTTGCTCTAACTCTTGTAGCTTTTTCCTGGCCCAGGAACTACAAGGAAGTGTAATGTTTGGGGCAATCGAAGGTGGAGATATCTTGGAAGAGAGGCTCAGATCAGCCAGGGAGACTGCCAAGCGACCTGTGGGTGGCTTTCTGCTAGATGGCTTCCAGGGATGTGCCATGGCCAAGGAGACCAAGTTGAAATTGATAGCTTCTGTCACAGCAGAGCTGCCAGAGGATAAACCAAGGTAAGTTGTGTGGGCAACATCCCAAGAAGTCCATCTGTCTTATTATGAGGAGTGTCTACGGGCTGCTATGCAATATCAGCGTAGGAAATAATAGCTGTATTGCACAGCTACATATGTGTGCCAAGCTGCATAGATTCTACCATTGTCAGGCTGCAGTCTTCAACCTTTGTTTTCATTTTTAGCTGCAACTCGCACCAAGCTGTGCTCACACTGTGGCTTTGAGTATTCCCCACATTTGGAGAATAATCAAGATTTTAATTCAAGTTGTCTTTACATTTTTTAGGAAGAATTACAGGTAGGATATATTTGGGCTGCTTGCATTTGGCCTCTGGGGCCGTGGTTTACTTGAGGTTCAGCTCGAACAAGAACGTTATTATCAACCTATTTTACAGGGACCTCTTCTCAGACAAATTGTCATGTTTCCAGTTCTCTGCAGTCTGAACTGGAGGAGACCAGGGAGGGGTGCTGACAGAACCAGCCAGTGCTTACATGATCTTATGGCAGCCAGCTCTGACCTCGTACCTGAGGCACTGAGCCTGTGAACTACCAGAGCTGGGACAGCCTGGCCCAAAACTATTGATTCTCTGCTTGGATTGGCATAGTGTGGGGATCATCGTGTTTTCAGAGTTGTTGGCTATGCCCATCTGATCCATGCCAGAGACTGGGTAGGAGTGGCAGCATTCTTACTCTTGTAAATGACTAACAGTAACTAAAGACTTCCAGAAAATGTATGCTAATATCTGTTAGTGGTTCAGAACTGGAGGGGTTCCTTAACATTGGGTTGAGCTTGCTGGCTTTTGCATGGGTCGCTCTTACAGGAGCAGCTGCAACAGAAGTAGTATGGGTGCTTTTTTCATTGTTTCCTGATGAGAGTGACTCAGGTCCCATTACGGGTCTTTCTGTAGCTGTGCTGCCCTCTGCTAGCTGAGCATTGCTCTAACCTAACGGTGTTCAAAAAGAAATTAAATGAGAAAGCATGTGTCTGGTGTTGCAGCTTGTTCATGCTTAGTGGTGCCCGGGGTTTGAATTTTCCTGACAATTAGAAGGCTTGCTGTGTTGTTGCCATCCTGTCTGGTTGAGATACTTAAAAAGATCCCCTGGGAGCATTAGAGTCCAATCTGCTCAGCTAACCTTAGTGGCTACCAGCGCATCTGCCTCATCTATCAAATAGTTTGCTTGTTTGGTTAAGACAAGTGTTTCTGACCTCTTTGTAGGAAGAAAGCTGGTTAGCCCAAGGGGGCCTTGTAAGTACCTCAAGTGAATTTCAGACAGTCCTGCTTTCCTGAATCACCCTTGCCATTCTGGCTGGAGAAGTTGTTTTGCAGCTGTGTTCTGCCCCAATATGAAATTCTCTAGAAGACAAACGCTTTCTGTGCTTCACCCAAGAAGCGACTGCTTTTTGTGTGATGGTGAAATGATCTTACAAATGTACTCTTTCAGAGTCCTTTCATGTACCTAAAGATGCTGAAATCTCTTGGTAAAATTTATTTGTCCTTTTCAATAGCACCAGAACCCTTGCAGGAACAAATGTTTGCCCTTACCTGTGCTACGATAAGTTTTAGCAAGGGTTTTGATCGTATATGCAGAGCTACTTGTTTAACTCTTGAGTATCATTTTCTCCCTGCCATGAGAGCCTGAAACATAAGACACTCATGCTGTAAATTTCTCCCGTCCTCATTCTGTGCTCATCAGTTTAATTGCAGTACTTAGAAAAGTGACTAAAAATGGCACCTTGTGACTTCATTTATCAGCCCCTGTGTATTTTCCTAATTATCTGTTTAGATCATTGCCCTACATTAGCTTCTACTGCTGTCAGCCCAGCCATGCACCTGCAGGAGAGCAGGCACTGCTCTATTCTCTTCTGCTTCACCCACCCTCAGGGAAGCTGCCAGCTAAATTTGGCTAACAGCAGGATCTCTATTACCATTGATGGCAATCCAGCTGGGCTCTCCCTGGCTCTTAATGCCATGTCCCAGGAGATGTTACAGCCCAGGTTTTTGGGTAAATTATTTGAGCAGGTAGAGTGGAGAGAGAAGGGCAGATTAAAGCAAGGAACTTTTCTCAAATTTCCAATGCCATTTCTCATTAGTGCATTCTCCTCCAGGCAGTTCTCCAAATGCTATATGATGTGTCTGTCACCTGAAGGACTTGTACCTTTGACCAGCCCTCTACTGCTGTCTCTGCTGCTCTTGATCAAGTCCTTTTAGACTGTCTCCTAAACAGTTACCAAGCAAAGGGGTCCATGTGTCTGGAAACTGGTAGTTCCGTGGAGCACAAACATGACTAAGGAAAATATCTGTTCTATGGCATAGATGTTGTTGAATTTTGAATCTAAGTGTGTTTATGTATGTGTGAAAAAAATTAAATCACTTCAAACATAATGAACAGAATGAGGTTTTTCCTCAGTAAATGAGGGATTATTGCTGCCTTCCAAACAGCAGATAAAGAAAAGCCTGTCCTGTACCAGATAGGTTGGAGGCGGGGAAATGGAAGCACAGAGGATTCTGAGTGATGACTGTTGTACCCACTTGCCTTCTGGTTAGCAGTTGCAGGGATAAACCACATGTGCTGCATATGTCTTTTCCTTGAGGTACCTGCTTGCTTCTACTCAGAATATTCTAGATTGGTCATCTTGTGTGTCTCTTACAGAATCATCCATGGTGTAGGCAAACCAGATGAGGTGCTTGAATGCATTGAAAGGGGAGTGGACATTTTTGAGAGCTTTTTTCCTTTCCAAGTGACAGAGCGAGGCTGTGCCTTGGTTTTCAGTTATGACTGCCATCCAGATCCTGAAGCAGCAGGTAGGCTACTTGATGGTCACTATAATTTTTATTTTATCAGCCAGTATTGTGGCAAGCATAATTAATGCTTTGGAGGAATCTATATTTGAGGGGTTTGTTCCCGAAATAGGTGCAGTAACCACTGGAAGAACTGGGATTCCACTGTCAAGTGTTGCTTTTGAAGGTGCGGTATTTTGGTGTGAAACCTGTTGAGGCAAACTTGAGGCCTCAACCTAGGATCTGAATGTCTGATTAGCCAAAATATGCTCAGGTATTTCATAAGCACTTACTGAATAGAGGGGTTTTTGTTCCACACCATTGGCAAATTTTCTGTTACCAATAGCAGTGAAGGCTGGACCTGTTAAGTGGAGATCTAAGATACTTGATCTCTAGAATTAACTGCATATGTGTCTGAATAATATATTTCTTAAGTTCCTTCCTTCTAGCTCACAAAAGTTAAGGTTCCCATTTCTTTGGGCAGTTTTTCTCTCTGTCCTTGCATTCATCAGTTCATATCAAAACAAAAAGGAGATGTTCATAACTCATTACCTCATTATGCTGTGAGATGGTAGCATATGTATCATCCATTAAAGCATCTATCAAATGTGTTTCAAGCAGCCGTTTTGTTTTGGCTTATTAAATGTTTTTAATACAGAAAAACATTTTTCCTCCTGGGTAGAACCTAGCGACTTTTCATGCCTGGATAATTCAAAACCAGCTGAATAGAACAGAACATCTTGTTTCTTTGTGCTTGCTGCAATTTTTTTAACCCTTCTCTTTGTTGTTCTTTACCTTGTCTAACCTTATTCTTAAATCATAAGATTCTGGGTAAGGACAATCTCTTTGTGCTGTGTCTGTTTAACACTAAGTAGGCATGGATTATGCAAACAGTAATACTGATGATTCCAGATACATCTCCTGCTTAAGAACAAACTTAAAAATGCAAACCTACAAAATTTGGGGTGATTTTTTATTTTTAAGATAGACTGCTGAAAAGGCAGATGTAGAATCTAAATCTTCTGCATTAGTGCTATGGGCTTCTTTTGATTCCAAATGTTTTAAAAAAAAGGCATCTAAATCTCTGAGCCTGATGACAGCATGGAAAGTATCGAATGCCGATGAGTTGCCTGTCTACTCTAACAAAATCTCAATAAAGTCAATTTGTTCAGGTGCTTGCGTTCTGTTCAGCATGCAGTTCAGACTGGAAATATTTTTGACATTTCATTAAGAATTCAACTCAGTAGAGCAGCAAAAAGTTACACTGTTTCAGCTCTAACTCTTCATTAGGTTTAGTAGATTAGATGATTAAAACAGCAAGAGACAAGTGAAAACTAAAGTTGTATTTGTGTTAACTAACCTATGATAATTAAAGAAAAATAGTTGCTTACTATAGGAGAGAGGTGGAAACTTGTGGCAGGAGTTTTTATCTGGCAAGGGAGTAACAGAAATACCTCCTGTAAGGTTGCTACCCTTCCTCTGCCCTTGCTGTCTGTTCATAAAAGGCTGTTGTCTTTTTAAAACAGTTTTAAAACAAAATGGGGCCCAGGACCTGGACAAGAATGGTGCTGAAAAAGACCAGGATGAAATCGCCAAAGCTGACCCAGAAATTACACCATTTGAGATATTTCTGAAGGACAAAAGGTACGTGAGTTTGTGAGGAGGGTACCTGCAGCTGTATCACTAAATGTGATACTTTTGTCCTCTGTATTTGATTGGATGTGGTCAGTAGCTGGATGGGAGACTTCATAAAACATGAAGGTGTTGAAGACAGTACTTCTGGACATTGAATGGAGAGCATTGGATGTGTGTTGTAGCTTGTTATCAGGCAACAGTGTATGGCTGAAAGCGCTGTCTTTTGCCTGACCTAAAGCCAGGGATTTTCTGATCATTTATCCAGCAGACATACTGTGGTCATAACTGTTCCAGCTGAAAGACAGTAGGTTCACAAAAGTTGTCTGGGTATCATTTTGGTCTTCCACATTTAACTTGGGTCATCTTGACATGCTAAATTTTATTTAAACTATTGAGAGCCTCCACTTTCTGACACAGTATGGGCAGCTGCAGAGCAATTCTGCATTTTCTGGATACTTCAAAAAAAAAAGAAAAAAACCAACCAACCAAAAAAACCCAAAACCCCCCTAAAAAACCCCCAAACTTTGGCCGTTGTTACCACTTGTCCTTCCTTCTCTTTTCCACAGCTACCGCTAAGCTGTCTGAGTAGACAACTGTGTTGCTTTGCTCAATTCTCTCCACTGTGTGAGAATGGTGCATCTCACAGTAGAGGAGGATACTGTTTTGTGAAAAGTGGAATCAGTAAATCCTTGTTTGTGATAGCTTCCTTCGTAGACTGGTGATAGCTAGTGAGGCCTGTCTTGCGCTGCAGCTTTTCTGGCAGGGAAGGCACAGATAAGGCTTCTCTCTGCTGTTAGCTGCAATGTAGTCAAAGTTATCGTCTGACTTAGATGTGTGGCCTTTTGCCTCTGTAGTGAGTTCTGGCATGATACTTGAAGTCCCTCATGCCAGTAGTGCTGGTCTTAGATGTCAACGCGTCTTACAGCAGCTGGGTTCAGGCCCTCAGAACTTCAAGGCTCAGGTCCGTGCAAAAGGCCATCTAGTAACTGGATACTCTTTATTGCTTGAATGGGTCTTCTTACCTTTGATGTAATCCAACATTGCTTCCTCCTTAGATACCAAGATGATTTTGGTCCTTTGCTGGAAGGATGCACCTGTTACTGTTGTCAGAGGCATACTCGCGCCTACGTCCATCACCTCCTTGTGACTAATGAGCTGTTGGCTGGTGTCCTGCTCATGATGCACAACTTCCAGCACTACTTCAGTTTCTTCAGTGCCATACGGGATGCCTTAAGAGACGATAAACTGGATCAGCTGAAAAACCTTGTCTTCAGGCAGGCACTTCAAGGCCCAGGAAATGCGAAGCCAGGCCAGTGAGGTCAGAGAGGATAGAGGAGGTTGCAGGCTACATCCTTATCTGGGAGGACTGTGTAAGGTGGACCGCCAGCAGGGTCACCTGGACCTGTTAGTAAAATGCCTTCCTTCTTCAAATGTCTCCTTCAATTTCCTCCAAGAAGATCTCACTTCCTGGCAGGGAAAGAAGATCGTATTCAAACATCCCTTTCGGTTAATTGGCTTGGTGCATTCCTGGGGTATGGAAGAGCCTCAACAGCTCACAAGACCAGCATGGGTAGCTTTGTTTTCAGTTACTGTTGGTTTTCTGTGTGGAAGGACAGAATTATTGAACTTGTGATTGAAAAAGAAGCAGGGCATGTACTTAAAATTAATCTAGCTGCCTGGAGGCTCAGCAGCTCTTTGGGACTCCCATTCCATACCCAATGGATATTACAGTTAATTAGTGGTGTGGTTGTCCCATCATGCAGCTCCTTGATGAGAGATCCTGCCTTAATCTAACACAGTGTTCCATGCAGCCATTGCCAGCATCTGTGTCCCTGAGAAGAACTGACTGGAAGTGCTGCGGTGTTCAGTGGCACAAGGGACTGGATGTCTACTTCTCTCTCAGGCCACCTGCAGTGCAGCATGTTCTCTGGGATGGGAGGAGGCCCTCCACCTCGGCCTGGCCTTGAAAACCCCGGTCTCTGTGACATTAGAGCCAGAAAGAAGAGAAAGTGTTTAATCCGTGTCCTGCTATAGAGGGGTTTTGATTTTTTTTTTTTTTTGACTCTGTACCCTTTCACCTGTGTGGACTAAGATTTCAGTTCCGCACTAGCATGTGGATGATAATGAATGTACCGTTCTTTCCAACTCTCCTACTGCTGGTCAAATATGCCACACAAATGTCAGTGTGAGATGGAGCTGTGAAAGAGATGTATCGCAGGAAAAGGCATTTAGAAAAGATTCTTGTGGCTCTGTGTTTTAAAATATGATTTAGTTATGTCATGTTCCTCTTATTCAGTATTTTTTTATGCCACTTACTTTGGAATCCTGGATTTACTCATTTTATGTTACAAAGCAACAATAAAAAAACCTATTATTAATTACTCTGGCTCCTCAATGTGTGACAGAGGTGGTGTACCAGAGAGCTTGAGTGCAGTGCTCAAGATGTCTCGTGGAAGTTTGACCTAGCAGCCTGATTGAGATCAGTGACTCATCTAGGAGTAGGTTCCTGTCTCGGAGCAGGGGTCCAAATAATTAATAGACCTAGAAGTGTTAAAGATGTCCGCCTGTCCTTCTCCCCATAAGATCTCTACTACCTAAATTAAGCTTAAGAAAATACTACAGTGAAAGTTGCTGGCGTTAAAGCAATTAAGGATTAATCTGCAGTTTGCTGCTCTTCCCCATTTCTTTAATATTTTAAGATTTTAATATCTCACATCAGAATGACTTTACCACAGAGTATAAGAAGTTTATAACTTCCCTGTCAGCATTGCCTGTGCATCTTGTTTAACCTGGCAGTCAGCTAGAACAACCACACAGCCGTTCACTCACTCCCCTCACACGCCCCCCCACCCCCCACCCCATGGGGGGAAAGGTAAAATTTGTGGGTTGAGATAAAGACAGTTTAATAGGACAAAAAAGGAAGAGAATTATAATAATGATAAAAGAATATACAAAACAAGTGATGCACAGCACAATTGCTCACTACCTGCAGACCACTGATGCCCAGCTAGTTCCCAAGCTGCAGTCTAAACCCCTGGCCAGCTTCCCCCCAGTTATATATGGAGCATGATGTCATATGGTATGGAATATCCCTTTGGGCAGTTTGGGGCAGCTGTCTTGGCTGTGTCCGCTCCCAGCTTCTTGTGTACCCCCAGCCTCCTCACTGGCAGGGTAATATGAGAAGCTGAAAAGTCCTTGATTGGGTGTAAACATTGTCCAGCAACAACGAAAACATCAGTATGTTATCAACATCTAATTCTCATCCTAAATCCAAAACACAGCGCTGTACCCACTGCTAGAAAGAAAATGAACTCTGCCCCAGCTTAAACCAGGACAGCATGTCTGTCTCCTTGGGCAGCTCCACAATGGTGCCAGAGTCCTTTCTACCATTCCAGCCTTATACACCGCGTTGCACTAACTACATTTCTGTGCCACAAGATCTTAAATAAATGGTGTGAAGACTGCTTTTCTGTTGTCTTTAAACAGAGATTACAGGGAATAATTCAGCCACGGAAACTGCATAAAATACAGGACTATCGTCCTCACTCCAGGAAGTACCTTATGATTGTTAATGTTGATGCAGCACTGGGAAGCTTGGAGTTGGTGTCCTGGATATAGAGTGTGAGGTAGAGGGTCTGCCTGTCTTAAAGGTCAGGGAATTCTAATGAAACAAAAATGTTTTATACTTCTTTCCAGAGGAATGCAGGATACGATGGTAGTGTTGTGACCTTGCAGTGCTGCTTTCTGCAGTGTCTGTTTGTACAAGTGCTGTGAGTGTCAGTGCAAAACCTTATGGGAGGGGACAGTGACTAGTTTAAAACTTCTCATTTGCTGACACTTTCATATCCACATACAATCACCAAAATGCCTGACTCAGCCTGGCACTCAGGCACCGAGACGCTCGTGTCCAAGAGGTCTCTCAGGGATGCTCTGTGGAGACATGGAGGATAAGGGATCCTAGCAACGGTGTCCTCCTTGTGTTGCCTGCATTCTTCTTAGGTTGGTAGCGTTACCGCTGGTTTTGGAAGTGCCATTTTGTACCCTTTGGGAGCCAGCTGTGATCAGTCTCCCCATCCTGCCCCGCCTCTGTGAATCATTAGGATTTATTCATTTCTTTTTGTCTCCCAACCTGGGTGTCCTGAGAAGCTGCACGTTGCTGTGCTGGGATCTTAGTGACCTGCTAAGCTAAGTACCTATAATGTGCCGTTCTCAATAACCCTTCTGTTCTTCCTTCTGGCTTTCCAGTCTTTCCATGCTGCTGTGTTCCTGTTGGTTCTCCAGTCATACCGATCAGGTTTTCCTGTTACGGTTCTCTGCTTAGCTTGTGTGTGTGTGCGCACATGTGTACCAGAGCTGCACATAGTGAACAATGTCCTACGGCTCAAAATTTGAACAGCTACATCTAGTCATTATCTAACAAACACAGTAACAAGCTGCACTAACCCTGAAGCAACCCTAATGTGTTGTATTTACACAAGTCTTCAATCTGTCAGTCTTCCTAGTTCACATTGTAAAAATTAAGCAATATTTTTCATGCTTGCTTAGAAAGTTTTTTCTTTTATTTCCAAGCAGAGATCTAATTTCTTTCAAAAACAGAACTCTTGCCCTGATATGGGGAAGAAAAGTACATGAAGAAAACTAAACTTTTCATGGAGAAGTGAAAACTGAAATGAATAAGGAGTGGAAAAATTTCTGTGCTAAATTAGCTTTACTTAGCACCGAGGACTGCAAAAACACCCTTGACTGCCATCCATCCCCAAATGGCAGAACGCAAAAGTGCAGAGCAGAATACAAAAGAGATGGTGTGGTACAAAACATTAGACCCTTGAATGTCTTTCCCTTAGCAACTTTTAGTGTAACCTTCCCCTTGATGAAGAAACATCTTTCATGCTCTTCTGTTTCTAATGAGAATAACTGGCAGGGTCACATGTTAAATGCTAAGTCCTGTGCCTTTCTGGCCGCTTCATCAGTATTCTGCTCAGTAACCTCCTCCTTTCAGAGCTATTTTAATATTGCAGACTCTTTAGCAGTTTCAAAGGTATGCTTTAAAATGTGTTAAGAGGAAAAAAAAAATCAAATTGGTTTATCACAAAAATGTTTTCTCTTTTCCTTCAGGTATGTAATTTCTTCCCCCACACATTCACCCACCCCATCCATCCTCTGAATTACAAGGACACGGTGTCCAGGAGAGGTTGCATCAAGCCTGGTCTGGCAGTTTCTAGGGCTGCTCTTCTGTGCCTCTACAGAACTGCAGGAGCTGCTGGAAGTGTTCCAGCAGGGTGTTCAATTTATTTCTACATCTCTTAGGTCCAGAGGCCTTTCAGATCATGGGGGTTTTATGCATAGAAAAATCGGTTCCAGGTATGTTTCAGAGGTGCTTTTAAGCATTGGGTAGCTATTTTTTTTATTCCTGAACCCTGTTGATTTTTGATTCATAACCTGAGTTGGCAGGAAAAGGGCCCCAATAAAATGTGTAAACCTTCCTCTCAGTAATTTCAGAGAGGTTTCCTCTGTGATACGGAAGGCATGCGCAGAACAGATGATAGTGCAGGCCGGTTTAATGGCCTTATTTGTAGTACTCTGGGCTGATCTACATAATTCACTAGGGACCTCATCTCTTTTCTGGTAATGCAGCACTCACTTCTTCAGACTATTAAAGATGTTCAAGCTCATGTTGCCATCCTTCCTTAAGCACATTCTGTAGGCATGATAGGACTTTTCAAACAAAAAGAGAATGAAGTTAAATCCCTTTGAGAAGTTGGGTCTAGATTGACAAAGCTGGTGCTGGCACAAAAGTGGTTAACATCTTCCTGCAGCAAAATGTTCTTGTTTCCCTGTTGATGTTGCCAGTGTGAATGGCGTCTGTCAGAGCGCACAGCCTCCTCCCCGGTAGCATATTGGCCGGGAAAGGCAATACCTTCCCTGCCTCACGGTGAGGTGATGATGAACTGCCTGGTTACTTCTACATCTGTCGTCTGTAGGATTTAATTAGGCTGGTCAGGTGAAGGTGCAACACAGTGGGATGCTCTGTCACGCTTCTGACGTATCTTCTCCAGCTCCTGGCCTTGCTCACTCCCCATCATTTCAAAAACTTCAGAGAAAGCCTGCTCTGTTTGGCAGCTCTTTGCGTGTCTGAACATCTCACAGAGCTCTTTGGGAAGCAGGTTTGGATGAGAAGGGGTTATCTGGTTAACCAGGGTTGTTTCAAACTTCAGCCCAAAAATTTAAGAAGCTATGTAGTTGGGACAGGGCCGTATATGAAGAAATGATAACTAGAGGCATCTGGATCTGCCAGACAGCTCAGAATTAGCCAGCTTCCTGTCTTCCCTATCCCCCTGGTACTGTGTAAAGCATTTTCTGGTCAAGGAGATGGCCAGTGCGCTGGGAAAGGCCTGTGGCTCTACAGGTCAAGGTATATCTCACCTGTCCGTACTTGCAGAGCAGGCTGATTTGCAGTTGGTGGTCAAGCAAAGATCTAAAACCTACGGCCGTTAGATGTAATGGCCCAGCGCAGATTTTCACAAAAGACAGGAGTGGTTTCAAGGTCCTTGGTCCTGGACCCATCCCAGTGCCGTGTATGTAATACCTTCCGCTCTTGAGCTGACTACCTTTCTGAGGTATTGGACATGTATTACAAAGCATGATGTGAAGGTGGCTTTGTCGCAATGCTTTGTGCTCATTGCTCCCTCCTTCCACAGGAGAACGGCTGGTTTGCCTTTTGATGAGGTAATCAGGGGAGGTATTGAAGTGATGTAGCCAACATCTTGCAGAAAATCAGCAGAGGCTACAAATCTGTCCTGAACTTTTTATACTGCCCTCCTCAGACCAGAACGGAACCGTCTACAACGTAATGTTAAATTTAATGCTACTGCATGCTGAAAAACAGCTGAGGAAACCAACCCTTAGGAAAGCCAGATGCTTTCCTCAGACGAAGCTGAGTGAACTGGGATGGGAGAGAACACAGAGACTGGCAGGCAGCCGAAGCCTTCAAAGAGATGCAGCATCTTCAAGGAAGGGAGCAGGAGATGGAGCATCTGGGAGGAAGGAGCATAGGCAAACAGGATGATTAGGATTTGGCAAGGCCAGTAAAGAAAGGAGTGGGAGCTGTGCAGTATGTCCACGTGTAGCATTGCCAACACCGAGCTGCAGAAGACACTGGCATGTGGCTTTTTACATCCCTTGTTTCGCGCATGTCTTGAGGAGGAAGAAGCATTCTGTTGTCGTTGAGGAAGTTTAGCAATGGCTGCTACGCTCCTGCTCACAAAGGCAAAAGGCTACAGAGCAATGCTGGTGGCCTTCAGACCTGAGGCTGAGGAGGGACTGAGTGCTGGACTCACCCCTGATACCTGGCTCCCCTGCTCCCCGCAGCCAGTGCCATCGCAGATATTCAAGGGAGTCCTACAGCGTTAACGATCGGCCCATCTCCCTCTGCGCGTCCCTCACAGATGGACAGAAACGCTGCTGCCTCTCAGCTGAGGCACAGCAAGGTGAGCAGTCCGCCTGCATCGCAGCCCTGCCGCCATGGCATAGGGTGGCAGAAAGAAATGTAAGGTCCCGTAGTAAGTGTGCTTCTGCCCAGGGAAAAGTAGCCTTTTTTTTGTGCTGTTCCGTTCGCCGTGCTCACAGCTGCGGGGTAAAACTTATTAAAACTGACAAGAGTCCCCAGGGCAGGGAACCAGGAAGGTCTTTCCCACATGGCCAAACATACAGCAGCCTGGTGCTTGTCTCGCTGAGATGCTCAAATCGTTATACTGAAATTAATTTTTAATTATGTTCGTTTTCTTCTTTGGCTCTAGGGGTTTTCTTTTTCTTTGACTCACATTTCCAGAGGCATTCAGGGACAAGATGAGACCAGTGTCTGGCAGGAGGAGTTTCACTCATGTGTGGCCAGAATCACGAAGGAGGCTCAGGAGAATTCCTCACCTGGGCCTGGGAGAAAGAGCATCCCTGTTGGAGAAAGGTGTGGTTGGCATCAGAGCTGATGGGCTCCCATTCTGGCGCTTGAGGCGGTATGATTCCAAGGAAGGGTGGCATGAGTGGTGCCAGGAAAGCAGAACAAGAGAGGTCACCGCTCTGTCTTGAGTTGAGATTGACAGTTTGGAGAGTAACAGAGCACAGCTGGATCAGTGGCATTTGAGATTGAAAGGCAGGATTGGTCTGGGATAAATCTTCTACCTCCTGTTCAGTGTCATTCAGCAAGCTATATGTAGTGGCTGATGCTGACTTTGAAGAAGTACTGTTTTGAATCCCTCGCACCTTGAATTACCTGCAGCCTTGTGAGCCTGCCTTTGCTCCTAAGGCAGCAGGTCAGGTGGTGAGACACCACCAGGAGATGACAACTATGTTAGTGCATTATTACCATCAGATAAGGAAAAGTTCACTACAATGGTTCACTCAAAGGCTAATTCAGATTTGGGATACTCGCATTGGTCTGAGAAAGAACCGATGTGCCCCTTCTCTTTGGGAGATGAGACACCTCACAGCCAGGAGCATTTGCAGGCGGAAGGCTGCCAGAGCCTGTCATAACTTTGTGAGCAAACCATCACACATTTGGCTGAAACTAATCACATTGGTACCAGCGTCCTCTGGGTGTACGCAATTCCTATTTGTAGTGTTCTGAGCATCACCATATCAGCAGCCTGCAGCCTGTTGATCCTTCCTCGAAATGCTGGCATTGATTAGACGTTCTTCAAAAACCATCACGTCAGTAATAGTGACTGAGACAGGGCTTTGCTTTGCAATAAGCTTTAGCCAAGCTCCGTCTTGTGTAAGGCTGCCCCTTCCAGAGGAGCTGCTAGCCTGAGCAGGTTGTGCTGACCCCAGCTGTGGACAGAGGAGCAGCCTGGGGAAGCAGGTCCCCAGGTCACTCCAATCCCCCTCAGAGAGGCTGCAATATAGCAGAGTCCAGGTATTGCTGGAAAAGTGGATTCGTTACCCGGTGTGCAATAAGCCAATTCTCACACGCACAGGAGAGACACTGCTTTTTATTCATTCCTGGGTGCTCGGTGGATTTCTACAAATCAAGCACCCCCAATGCCAGTTTCTTCGTTATATTTATACACAAATGTTGCAAGGTAGTACACTCCCAGTTACAATGATTGGCTAGTAATTTACATATAGTTATAATATCTGCTGTGTCATTATCTTCAATCACTGTGCCTGCATAGAAGAAGGGTCTTCACCTGGGCAAGGGTCTTCTTGACCTGTGGGTGTGTGTTTTAGTATTGTGATGAGGACCGTTCAGTCAAGCACGCCTGGACTTTGTTCTTCTCTGCCAAACTGGCTGTGTGTATGGAAACATCTTGATTAGATGTTCGTTCAAGGTCTTAGTGTCCCAGGACAATTAGTTTACAGATGTGCCTTCAAACAATTCCCTTTGATCCTCTCCTTAGCAACCACTTAGCAACTATCTACAATATTCTTGACTATGGAGCCATAAAACTTGATTAACTACAGAGCCATGGTTAACTTTAAATTCAATGATTGATATCACAGGTGTACTCCCCGCCAAAGGGGAGCTGCTCGTGCTTAGCCCCACAGCGGGGTCCAGCTGAGCACAGCAGAGTAGCTGACCTGCCCACCCCCTAAGGAGTCTAGGGAGGATTCCCTGGGGAAGCGAGGTTTTCTGCAAGACTTTGCTTTGTCCTTGTTGTAGTCTGGCAAATGTGGAGTTTTAATGTCTGGCTGCAGCTGGGATTGTTAAGACAACGTGTCCAACAGCTCCTGCAAGGTGCGCTGGAGCATGTTAGCTGAGCAGTGTCGCTGGCAGAGCAGTGGGCTGTCCCGGTAGGTGAAACCCACTTTCTCCATCATTTCCTTGCCTTCCCAGCAGGCAGCTTTCCCTCATGGAAGATTGTTTTACCTTCAGCCCCATGGACCTTTGTGCTCTCCTGCTTAAAGTCTCCTGAGTGACCTGTTGCCTGTCGTGCCTGCTGCCGCCTCCGATGGGGGAGAGTGGTTGATGGTTTCTTCCCTGTTCACATTTTACAATGTAAAACTCAACATAAGAACCGCTGATTTTAGCTCTGGATGGCTTCAGTTTGGTGCCTGGTGCCATTCAAGGCTTTAGTAACTTGGGTAATCCGTGTTTTTGCTGCTAGACCTGAAGTTTAAATTGTGGCCCTTGAAAACGCAGCCAAGAGCGATGGGGCACACGTGGGGCTCTGATCTGCGATGGACATCTCCTGTTGCACCTGCACCCAAGTAAGCCACAGAAGTAGTTACAATAACCACCATATAGCAGCCTAAGTAGAAATGTTGGTGGTCCATGAAGGGGTGGCCGTGAGCTATGGAGATGCTCTCTGCTTGCTTCTACCTGTCATGCTTGTAGGAGTGAGTGACTGAGAGCTGCTCGGGGCGGGTTGTTTTGCCTTGCCTTGTTTTCAGACGATCCGTACCTGCCTTAAATACCCTCTACCACCATGGCTATTGCACAGCAGCCTGAGGAGAGGCTGCAGATTGAGAGGCACCGTGGAGAGTAGGTTGCTGCCTGGCCAGCTGCTCTTTCCAACCCAGAGTCAGGCTTTTACCGCTTATTCTGAAAAAACTCTTATTCTGAACTACAGATTCATAATCCATTTTATTTATGTGTTTTATGCTCTAAAAAAAAAAGTGCCTCAGAGCCGCAGCCATCATCAGGGTCCCCCGTGTCCCTCCAGGGAGGACACTGGGAGGTGCACACACACACCAGGGTGGGTCATGCTGTTTAGGAGCCCCCCCCCCACCCCCGCAAAGAGCGGCATCACATGCGGAGGCAGCAAACTTGATGCATGCAACATGCAGCACACCTACCACCGACATACCCCTGGGGACCCCCAGGTACGTGTGCAGGAGATTAGGGTCTCTGTGGCTTTGTCCGAGCTGGCGTGTGGTGGTATGAGCGAGCTGCATGTGCCTGCTAACCTGAGCGACCAAAACTCACTGCGAGCCTGCTGAGCGAGCCGTGGGGGTACGCCAGCCCAGCGGCTCATTCGTCTGGTCTCCTGCAGCTCAGTCAGAGCCTACGGCCCTGGGAGCTGGGACACGCGTCTGCCTGGGGAAACGGTAGAGGCAGGGGATAATCGGTGTTTTTCAGTCCATTTCTCAGGCGTGCTGTAATTGCGTCTAGACAGGCAGTACTTGGATGCCTGCCTTGTACCTTGCGGGGGGGCTGCGGTTCCCACTGGGTTTTGCCAGCTCTCCTTCATCTCCAAAGGGTCTTAACTCTGCTCAGCTACAGCAGAGATGCTTCCTGGCTATTCTGTCTGCTGGCTCATTTACAAATGGCATCCAGCATAGGGGACCTTAGGTATCCCGTGCCTGCTGCCCCATGGAGACGAGTGAAGGTGAGCGCAGACTGCGGGACCCCTTGCTGCGCATGCATATCTGCCCAGCCGCGCTGCCAGAACAGGTCTCCTGACACCAGGAATTATTTACAGCCTGCGGCGGTCTCTGAGCTCCCTCTTTCTCTCTGAGGTAGAGGAGCTTTCTGCATTCTCCAAGGGCTCTTCTAATGTGAATATCAGCATGTAAATGAAACCCCGTGCAACGCCTGTGGTTCTTCAACAGAGCGCAGAGTCATGGCTCACCTCTCTTCCAGCCAGCCCTGGAGCCAGGGGGGAAAAACCGGCAAAGATGAAAACATTGTAGAAAATTAAGGTTAGGAGGAGGCATTTCAGTTAAAAAATGAGGGAGTGTGGATTATTCTACTGCAAATAATGAGCGTGGGGGGTTGTGAAAGACTGGTCCTGGGGGGCTCCTCAGCTGTGCCTCTGGCTTGCTGGAGGGAGAGGGGTCATCAGCTGGGTGCACCTTTGATTGTTTCTGTTTCTTGGCCTTTCCTGTGAGGCCACCCATGTTCATATTGCCACAGTAAAACTAGTCATGGAGCTCAAGCAGTACTTGAGGGAGGGAGAGTTGAGTTTGGAGTTGAGTTTTTGTAATTGTGGGTGCATTTTGTGGTGTTTTTTTCTTTTTTTTTTTTTTTTGTCCATAGCAGGTTGTAGTTCAAGAGGGTGCTGTCAGTTCTGTGATCTGATAGTTCAAATCTTAATTATTAAATAAAGGACCACATTTTTAGATATAGAACTTTCCCCACCCCCCAGAGCTGTTTGGGTACCAAAATACTGCTTGGTGGTCTGCCACACCTCCTGTTCCTCACCTCTACCCTGAATCGCCTTGGGGATCGCTGCTTGAAGAACAGGTTCAAATTCAAGTAAGGTCAGCCTGAACATGGCACCTGAGAGATGCTAGACCAGGGCTTGAAATGGACCTAGTTCCCCTTTAAAAGGTCTTTTTCCTTGTTTCCACCTTTCTGGCAACTGCGTATATAAAGCAACCGAAACTGGTCTCTGGTGATCTGTGTTACGAAGCATCTTAATGAAAATTACTTGAGCAGCAATCTGTCCACAGGTCGATTCACTCGGTCGATACCCCCAATATCCTGTGTGCCGAGTACCTCGCGTGCTGTCCAGCACCTTTGAGCAGATGGAGCAACACTACTGCACGCCTGCCTGGTGTAGGTGGGAAACTAATTGACCATATTTTCAGAATTCATCTGCTGGAAGTGCTTACAGCAGCCGTTGATTTCTCTCCCAGTTGCAAGTAAAATACAAGTAATAATAAAGGCCTTTTGTGGGTGTCCAGGCGGATGATCATTTTGTACTGGGCAAGTGTTAGGAGGGCGACAGGTGAGAAAAGGCTTACGGAGGGGCTACGTTTACCACAAAGGGACCGCAACTTCCAATTACATCTGTGTTTTATTGGATTAATGCAGTTACAACGCAGTATGGAGGGCACATCCCCAGGCAAACAACACATGCTGTCCACGAGCATCTCCTCCCCAAACCCAGACAAACAAAAGTAGAAGCTAGAGCTCTGCTACGTGCTCCAGAGGCGAAGGACAACGGGTTTGGCTTTATATCAGGAAAGAGAGGAAGCCCTTCCCGGACGGAGGAGCTGCGGCAGGGACACAGTCAGAGGCAGCACACAGAGTTACGCCCGAGGCTGTCGAGCAAGCGCAGCTAACAGCACAGCTAAGCCTGGGCGTGGGAGCGAGAGCTGGAGCCTCTGAGCCGCTACAGCGAGGGGCAAAATGAGAGAAACGTGTTGAGGCTGTCCCAGGTCAGGTTTGCCTATACAAGGAGAAGAGCATTAGAATGCCCTGACGCGAGACCAGCTTACATGGTTCGGCAGGGCTCGTCTGGTGTTTTCATCCAGGAACTGCTGGAGATGGCTTTGTAAAATACTGCTGGGGAAGGAGACCGTGGCAGGGCTGTATTTGGCCTGGAAAGCTGGGATGCGCGGATGCCCCGTGTGCTGACGGGTGTATCGTTGAGGGGAGCCAGGGACCGATCCATCCTGGCTCTGATCCTGAGGCACGTGTCCTTTCTCACTGGGAGGGATGTTACTGAAACAGCTCCCCCCCGCAGGCGTGGGCTGTAACAGGAGTTATGGCAGCAGTCAGACGGGACAAACCCTTAATCTAGCAGCGCTCCTGACGAGGAGAGGAGCACAAATGGAGATTGGTTCCAAAGAGACCACGAGCAAGTTTTGAGACAGGGTGCATGCAACCTGCCCCAACTGAAAAAAACTCGGTTTGGATCTATTGCAGGCATGACTGGAGCTATCCCAGGCCTTGTGCATTATTTAGCGGCCACAGTGTGGTGTGACCACACTGGGTGTGTGGTAGTTAAGCAGTGGCCAGTCTCTCTCTGGTCCTTTGGTTAGGAAGAGAGGGGACACTGTGATAGTGTTGCACTACTCATGCGATCTGACCTACCAGAGGGATGGCAGCCACCTCTCTGCCTTGCAATCAGCAATAAAGTACCAGCTGATAGCAAAAGGGAAGGTTTCTTTTGCAACTGGGGTAATTTTCTCAAGCACTGAGACTGACCCAGTTTTACAGGCAAACCTTTTGATGGAGACAGCAGGGATATTGTCATTTCTCCATCGGTGCTCCGTTTCTAAGTTTCCTTGCCAAATTTTTGCTCTTGGCTCCTGACTGAAGGGATCAGGACCCTCATCAAAGAGGTCACGTTCTGCCCTCTTATTAGGACTAGTGCACGTGAGCTGGGTGCCTTCTGCAGGCTGAGGCTCCATCAGTGGGAGGGCACACGTGTTCCCGGCACGTAGGCGGGGGAGATGGGAGATGCTGTCCGCTTGGGTCCCGTGTGCTCTGCGAGCCCGGCAGCAACCAGGAGCGTCACGCTGCGGTGGCTCATCTTCCACTGCACCCCCCGGTCTGCATCCCAGTGCCGCTGTGCCCAGCGCTGAGGGACTCACCGGTTTGCCTCTGTGTCTTCTTCCCCTCCCTCCCCAGAGGTGGGAAGCACCTATACTCGCTTAAGCAAGAGCCTTGAGGCTGGGTGTGGGAAATGAGCCGTGCAGGTGGGGCGCGTTCCTGCTCTTCCCTCTGGTGCAGAGGGAGCCTGGCTGTTGGCAACGACCACATCACGTTGACCACCACCGCTCACCGCTGAGGGGAACGCATCGCTCCTCACAGCATGAAAAGCAGAGGGAGGGCAGGGCCCCGCGCCATGTCCCTAGCCCAGCAGTCTGCTGCAAACCGCAGCCCGTGCAGTCCGGCGCTGGCCCCGCGGTCAGCAGCAGAGGATCTTGAGGAAGGCTTTGCGGAAGTCGGTGTTGAAGGTTGTGTAGATGATGGGGTTGAGGGCGCTGTTCACGTAGCCAAGCCAGGTGCTGGCGCTGTAAAGCCCTGGGGGCACGTGGCAGGACGGGCAGTGGGCATTGAGGATGTGAATCAAGAAGAAGGGCAGCCAGCAGACTATGAAAGCCCCTGGGTTTAGAGAGACAGAGAAAACAATCCATGACTTTAGAAAAGCCACTACTTGGAAAGGAGCCTGCACCTGTGCCCTCTCCCTCCATCCGCTCACTATTTCCATGCACGTGCCTGCATTTGGTAAACGCTGGAGGTGACATTTATTCCTGATACAGAGGGACCTGGCAAGAGCTCAGGCTCCTTGGGACCTGTGAATGGATGGATGGGGCTTCAGGTGACAGGCAAAAGCAAGTGGCCACAACTTAGAGGGAAAGACTGCTGGGTTAGCTGCTTTAATCAGTTACGACGAGGGCTGCATTATTTCCCTGCTACTGCTGAGTTAATGGGGGGACGCAGTGTGGCTGGTGACCATGGCAGGTGACTGGGGCATCAGTGTCTTGGCTTCTCTATCCAGCTCTATGAGCTGGTTCCTCTGCTGCTCCTTGCCTCAGTTTCCCCTTCTGTAATTGGACCTAAGAGCTGCTGCATGTATGGAAACTTAGGATTGTTCCAGCTTTACAATAATAATAATAAAATAAAGGAAAAGGGAAAGCAAAGGTGTTGGCTGTTGCTCTCCCTAGCAGGGCTTGTTGGCCACTCATTTAAAACAAGAGTAACAAAACACAGCAGATAAAACACTGACATACTTGGTTGTCAGCATGTGAGAGCATTACCCTAGATCCCTAAATGGCCCACCATTGTCTCTCCTGAGTTTGTAGAGCAGTGACAGCTGAAGTCTGGGCCTGGCTTGCATTTTTTTTAATCTCAATACTGTATTACGAGATTCCTTGCTCTTGCAAGTCCCAAAGCATCACCCCTTGCACCCCACTAGACAGAGAGGCTCTCACTCACCCAGGACAATAGCTAGCATCTGTGTAGCCTTCCTCTCCCGAAGCTGGATCAGCCGGGGTTGCTGGTGTGCTAGCTTCAAAGAGCTGATGGTTTTGCCATTGCTGAGCCTCCGTACCACCAGTCCTGGCTTCGTACTCTTTCTCCTCTCTTCCAGCCTGCTGTGTTGTGTAGTCCCTGGTGTCTTGGTGAGGGATGCCTCGTGGCAGAAGCTGCGGTACCGCTGCAGGCTGAAGACAGTCAGCAACTTCCTTTTGGTAGACATCTCCTGGCCTGAGCATTTGAGTGGGAGACAGGGGGAAAAGGTGCCTTGGCATCTGTTTGGCAAAGCTTTTCTCTCCATGTGTTCCTGCAAAAGAGGATGCTACAGAGGAACTGGGAACCATCCAAATGGTTCATTGGGTCAAAGGATGATGAAGAAAGTTGTAGGAGTCATCCTTAGCCTCACTTGTTTATTAGGTTTGCACCATATCCTCTGGACCGACCTTGGCTTATCAGAGGGGTGAACCAGCACTGGACAACTCTCTGCCTCCACCCCACCAAGGAGAAGCATGAGAACAAAAAGAGCTGAAACACCTGCTCTGCTAACCTTTCACTTGTATTTTTGTGTTGGCCCTGCTCCCCTCAACATCCCCACCCTTTTTTTAATGTAGCTTCACTGTGAGAAAAATGGGTAAAACAAGTGGATATGCGTGACCAGGCAATCCCTTTCAAACCATTGTGCTGGTTCCCATGGTTGCAGATATTTCATCTAGAAAGGTCAGTGGAACAAATGCTCCATGCACCATTAGCATTTTGACCTCTTAAGTCTGTCAGATGAAGAGGTTTGTGGTGTTGTTTTTTTTTTTTTTAAATAATCTAGGTTAAAGCCTATGAAGCCCAGAGAATGAAGCTTCATAGAGAAAAAATCAATAAATTAAGACATTAAAATCAATAAATGAAGAAATTAGCCAGAGTTCTGCACGGCTGAGAAAGCCCTGCTCTGTAGAAATATTGAAGTAGGCTGTGCTCTTTTCTAGCTGCCTGGTTCTAGAGAGCAGAGATACAAAAGGACACCCTCTTTCTAGAGGGCTGAAAAGGATTTAATTGGAGCTTCTGCATCTCAAATATCATGGTGTATGAGTGAGGGATGGGATGAAAACATGCCATGTCCCTTCTTTATGCTCTCCGTTCTGTGCTTTGACCCTTTGAGGAGAAGAGATGATGCATGCCCTGTCCTTTTTGACAGCTCCTACTGCATTCATGTGGATCTTACTTTGTGTGCACAACACGGTTTGGTGCTGGCGCTGTGGCTGCCCTGCCGGGTGAGGGTTCGCTTCTTTTGTCTTTGTCTTAGCACGAGGTAAATCCGGACATAGAGCAGCAGGGTCACCATGAAGGGGAGGTAGAAGGACACCAAAGAGGAGTAGATGATGAAAATAGGGTTGGATATGGAACAGACACTGGGATCTCCTGGGGAGGAGAAGAGAGAGAGAGAGAGAGGAGCGGCTGAGCTGCTTCGGTTTAGTACAAGGAGGCTCTGGTGTGTTGGCAAAGCAAGTCGAAAGGTGGCCAGGGGACAAAGGCAGTCTAAGGAGTGCAAGTATCTCCCACCTCTGTTTTTTGAAAATTATACTGTGGCCTACCAACTCACCTGACTGATGCTTAAAATGGACGCTGCCTAGGGCCATCTAACATGACCCAACATGCATCTGCCTGCTTTTCTGGCCAACAGCTCTGCCCTCCACTCTCACATCTATTCCCATCCTTTCTCAGAGGATCCTTTCTCCTTTCATCCTTTCTCCTACTCTTCTGACAGCCTCTGAGCTGTCTAGATGCAGAGGTGTGCCTTCATCCCCATCCGTCTGGACCAGGCAGTGGGGGAGAGCAGCACTTCCCTCCCCCCGTCCCCTTCTTGCCTCAAGCACTGCACAGAGGATGGATGGAGAGCAAAGGACCTCTGCCTGTGGCTCTCGGGACAGAAGGATCTCCTGCCCTTCTGCCTCCAGGGAAGGGAGGGGAAGGAGAAAGACCAACCTGCTTCCAAGGAGGAGGCTAAATTGCTCGATCTCCTCCAGGGATTAGGTGAGGAAGCAGACATCTCGTTGGATGGGAAGGGGGTTTCTCACAAGCAGTGCCAATATGCAGGCCTTGCTGTTTAGAAATGTCTTGTTTCAGATTTAAAACTGTGTGTCTGGACCTGTTGATATCGGCAAGCTGCAGTAAGTCTGGTGAGTGTGCTGGAAGTGCTGCTTGTCTGGAGATTTGCTCTGTGTGCACAGAGTGATTGTTTGGGGCCATTTCTAGACCTGGACACTTTGATGGGCATTGATTTGGCAGTAAAGCAGGCAGGTCTGTCCTCCAAGCAATAGTCAGTGTTTGCCTGAGCAAGTGGCAAATTTATAGATGGGAGCACATCTGCTCTGCAGCACTGGAGATTTTTCTCACCCTTCATAGTGTGCTTTCCAGTTCCCTAAAATTTTTTGTAGCTTGGAAAGTCTGCAGGACCCACGTTAAATGACCTGGCCATACACAGGGCAGCTCCATTTCCAACCCCTCCCTGCGTGCTATTGTTTGGGACGTCACCTACCTGTAGTATTGAAGCCAAAGAGGAGAGGACATGACACTGCGAACGCCAGCATCCAGACTATCACGATCATGAGAGACACCCTCCTGCAGGAGCTCTGCCCAGTGCTGTACTGGTACTGAACTGGTTTCACCACTGCGGTGTATCTGTGGACCAAACCAGCTCCAGAAAGAGGAGAGGTAAGAATGGAAGGAGGAAAAGGACCAGGTTTTAAATGGAGAAACGAAAGCCATGTAGGGAACATGTTGGTGAACATGGTGAAGAAATGGAAGAGGAAAGGAGAGAAGATCAGATGACGTGGTCAGCAATTTGTAGAAATGGTAAGCAGGGTGTTGTGGGGAGGAACAGAGGAAATCAGAGTTAGTTGGCAGCACTGCAGAGAAACACTCTGCAGAACTGCTGGCATTGTGAAGCTACAAGGTTTGAGATACCAGATGGATCTAGAAGCCCCTGTAAACCCCCATCCCTCAAGCCCCTGAGGTTATATGTGCACTGCTGGGCAAGAGCAGTCTCTGGAGCAACCACAGCCTGCTACGGTCTGTGCCTCAGCTGCCCACTCTGGTGTCGGCCTCGCTGACAGCCAGAGAATTGCCCATGGGTGGGCGTCCAGGGCCTTCGGCTGCCGGGGTGCCCCAGGGGATGCAGCTCGGCAAGGCTAGGATTTGGAAGGCACAGGAGTCTTGTCCTTAGGATAGCCTTGGGGCTGCTCCTTGCAGACAGAGCCAAAATGAGACGAGGATAAAGATTCCCATGGAGGAACACCGGACTGACCCAGCGTTGAGAGCTGCTTCATATGATTACCCTTGAACCACATATTACAAAGATACAGCATGCAGTGGGTTTTTTTCCTTCCCCTACTCTTGGTCCTAACAGCACCACGTATGCCGAGGTCTTGGCCCTCAGCCCTCAGCGTTGCTTAGAATATGCTCGGTTTTAAGACGCAGAAAAATGGGGCAAGGCTGAAGATTACACAGCAATAATCTTCACCCCTCCCTATGTATATGGCAGGATTTTGTTTATTAAAACTTCATGAGTGAGGTCTTCAGAAGGAGAAACTTTCTTTGAGACTAAATGGGAATTAGCTGACCAATTCTGGTTCCTGCCTTCAAAAAGCATGAGCATGTGGTTGACCAGCCACTGGTGATGTTTCATTATTTGTGCCTATCTGCCCTTAAGTGCAGACATCTTTTAGCACATGGTGGGCAGAGCCATATTAATAGCAGTAGTGGCAGGGACAGACTTGCGGGGAGGTTTGTGCTCCTGAAGACACCGATGCTGCCCAACGAAACCTCACTTCCTTGTCCTGCCATGCTGGGGTACGGGGCCGACCCCCATCTCCAGACTATCCCCCTGGATGCTGTTGGCTCTCACCTGTCAATGCTGATAGCGCAGAGGTTTAAAATGCTGGCTGTGCACATCATCACATCCATGGTGACGAAGATATCACAACAGATGCGGCTGAAAGTCCAGACTCCTCCGGTCACCTGCACCAGCAACCACAAAACTGTCAGCTTTGTTCTGCACTTAGTCCTGGTAAGTATAAGGAGGTGCTTCTCCTCCAAGAATCTCAACAGCTAGGTGAGTTCATGTCCGCTGTGATGTGCAGAGGGAAACTGAGGCACCTGTGTTGTGTGCAGGATAACACGGCGGTAGGTCATGGGGAAGGAGCCACACCTTGATTTCAATCCTTTGGTTACTCTTACAGAGGGAGGCAAGGTGAAGAGATAGCAGCTATCCCTTCCCTTAAGGCCTAGCATGATAAATTGATTTAAATTTGATATCACTGTATATATCCTTTGATTAAGGATTATCTGAGAAAATCTAAGGGCTGAAAGTGTTTCTGAGCTTAGCTGCTGGAGTTCTCTTGCAGGCAGTGGGCTGGAAAAGTGCTGCAAATTTATGCATTTATGTATGAAACAGAGACTCGGGACCCAAGGCTTCTCTAAGCCCTTATTTGGATTCTTATCTCAGTTACAGATTTTGATTATTAGATCTGAGTGAGATCTCACAAGCTATTCAGATAAAGGGTTTTGGTTTGCTACCATGTCGAGCTTTTGTTCTGGTTGTTTTGAATTTTTAATCTGAAGTGTGTAATCGTGAAAGCTTAGCTGTAGCCAACCTTTGTGATGGAGAAATGCATTTCTTGGCCCAGCCATCAAGTTCTTGACATGACCTTTTCGGCTGACAACAATGCGCTCCAAGCACCGCGTGGCACCGCTCTCCTCGGGGCTGGGATGATGGCCTGACTCCGAGCGAGGTGGTCTGTCTCAGCACCTGCTCCTCGCAGGAGATGAACGAGGAGGCAGCCTGCCTTCCAACAGATAAGCCCGTTGGATGAGTACACCAAACAAATCTAATGCTGCGCGGGTTGGAGAAGGGGGGGGGGTAGGAGAGAAAGAGGGAGGAAAGTCCTTGCTTGGAGAGAGCGTGGATTTTAGCCTTCAACCCCATAGATCCTGCTGGTTCAGCTAGATCCTGGGAAGGTGTCAGGAACTAACACTAGTTCTTGGACTCTCTCCTTACATTTAGACCACGTCTGGAGTACTGCATCTGGTTTTGGGGCCCCAGTACGGGAAAAACATTGATAAACAGGAGCGAGTTCAGTGGAAGGGCACCCAGACAGTCCCTGGGGGCTGGAGCAGTTGTCCTGTGAGGAGCAGCTGAGGGAACAGGGCTTGTTCAGCCTGGAGAAGAGGTGGCTTTGGCCGGGGGCTAACAGCAGTCCCCTAGTGCCTAGGGGGAGGTTATTAAGAAAGTTGGAGCCAGGTTACTAAGAAGATGGAGCCAGGTTTCTCACAGCAGTGCGCGGTGGGAGGACAAGAGGCAACAGGCGTGAGTTGAAAGAAGAAGGATGCAAACTGGTTATGAAGGTAAATTTTCTGAGGACAGTCAGGCAGTGGAGCCGGTTGCTTGGTGAGTCTGTGCAGGCTCCATCCTTGAGGGTTTTCAAGACCCACTCAAAAATACCCATCCCAGATCAGGCTGGAGAGGGTGCCACAAGTAAGCTGGGCTTCCAAGGCAGTGGGTCAACCCTGCACCAAGTGTCGATGCCTAGGAAGGATGCGGCTCCTGCAGAGAGAAGCACTTGTATAAATACAGAATTCACTCTGTGCGAGTTGTTTTCAGAGTTAAGAAATAATCCTGAGAAACTGAAATGGTTTTGATTGTGCCAGCATTCCGGCACACGGGGACAGAAGCTCGCTGAGGTGAGCTGTGTCTGTAGGGTGTTCTCTGCTGCACCCAGCTGCTACGTGCCAGAAGTCAGGTACTGAACGAGGCAGTCTTCCTTTAGACCCCTTGGCTCTGAATGAATGCAGGGGAGAGAAATGGGAATTGGCTTGCAAAATGCACTAGGATGTGTTTTCATCCTCAGTTCTCTGACACTTGTGGGGCTCCTTTCTTTTCTTCTAAAAAAAGCAAGCGAAATAAAAAAAAAACCAAAACCAACAACCCAAACCCTTAGAGCTTTTCTGAACAATTAGGAGGGCTACAGGACGTGCAAACTGAAGGCTGTCCCTCTGAAATTAGGGACCTTAGTAGGTCGGTTCAGTCTTCAAAGAAACCCCACACCATTTTTGCTTTAGTTGCAGATTTTGAGATCTGCTTGAGCACCTCAAAATATATTAAAAAATTATAAATACTGGAAGCCTTTGCAGTGAGACCCAGCAAGGGGTGTTTCTGTAGTCTGAGGCAAAATGCAATGCAGTGTCTGTGTGATCTGTGGAGTCTGAAGAATATTTCACCGGGAGCTGGTGCCAGGTGTTCGCATGAAAGCCAGCTGCTGCTAGCCCAGCAGATGTGCAAGCACTTAACTGAGGGAGTTTCTGAGATCCTGAACACATTTAAACACTAAGCCCAAGAATGTGAAGCATTAGAACTGAAGAAGATGGTGGTGGGAATGGCTCTGAAATGAACCTTCTCAGGATGATGCATTCGGATCACACCACCTGCATACTAAGCTGTAGCTTGCATTAAGAGGATGCTTGCCAGATCAAAACATTTGGGCTTAAACCCCATCTTCGCTTCCACCAGCCACAACTTCTAAAATGGGGAGTAGCTCTGCTGAAGTCAGTGAAGTAGTTAATATGTACTCGTGGGGTATGCGAGCCCAGAATTTATTCCAGAATTTAACAATGAAGAGGAGCCTTTTTATTATAGGCCTCGTTCATAATTTTTTAATTCTATTTCTGCTCTTCCTTTTCTTGCTCTGTTCTGCTCATCTTTGCTACAGCAGCTAGAACTTGCTAGTGTGCATTTCTGGTTTTCCTGTGCTGGCAGGGTACCTGTTCTTTATCCCTCTGGTGCCTTTTGTCCAGGAATCTCAAAGCACATCACAGGTATTAATTGAATGAATCCTCACAACTGCCTGGGTGAGGTGGATGATCAAATATTATTCTCTTACAGCTGATGAGAGCAAACCACAGAGAGATGAGCTGATACAATCTCTCATTACCACTCAGCGCGTGTGCGGCAGAAGTGGGAATAGAGTCCAGGATGAAATCCTGGGTCTGTTAAAGACAAAGCTCCCTATACGCTATTCAGGTCAGATTCTCACCTCATCTTTCTTGATGACCAGTCTGCTTTATCCACAAAATTGTGGTATTATTATTTTTAACTTTCCAGCCCAATAGGAAGTCCTCCAGTTAAAAAAAAAAAAAAAAAATCATTGCGCTTTCATAAACTTATGCAAATCCATCACTCTCCTGGATCCTTAAAAACAAACAAAAGAATCTCTGTAAATCAGATATGTATGATGATGCCATATTGAGAAGTACATGGATGGGAAAGTATGAACACGAAGTTGCATCAGGTGATGACAGGCATGTAAGTAGCGGTGCGTCTAAGCACGCTCACTTAAGCCTTTTGTGTTTAAGAGAGTGTTCTTCTTGGGGGTGCTGTTAGCTCCCTGCAGCGGTGAAACGGCTGCTTATGTTTTCGCGCGGCGGGAGTAACTAAGAGCACGCACGTGGTCAGGCCTGCTGACAAGCGGTAAACTGCTGAGCTGCAGTAACGCAGTTGTCTGTCCCGCCTTTCACAGTAGCCTGGTGAGCTCCTTGAGCTCCAAGAGCAGTTCCAGGTCTCGCTGCTCCAATGCGAGAGCCACAGACAGGAGACAGCGTCACTCTCACACACTCTGAACAGAGCTGCAGGCTCGACCTCAGTGGCAATCATCTTCTGAAGCTTTTTTCCCTTTGGAGGTAGAAGTGGATGTTGTGACAAGACTGGGAAAGATGCTCCAGGCCATGCTGCTACATATCCTCCTCCATTTATACGATGACTATAAGGCATGATGGTATTTAAAGCCACCAGGCTCCAGTGGGCAGGACACCCTAATGCCACTGTCTTAGAAATCTTGGTGAGCTTCAGTAGTCACACCAGCCACAGCATCAGAGGTCACTAATGAACTGGGGTAGCAGTACTGGTGTAATAGACCTACCCGTTGATCCCAGAAGATTGCTAGACACAGCGCTGAACAGCATTTTTGTGCCAGAAACATCATTAGGTGGAGATGAGGATTTTGAGGTTATAAAATGTTCGTATTGTTGCTCTGTCACAGCCTTCCCAAAAGACTTCTCAGAAAGAGACAGTTCTAGTCTGCGTGACTGATAAAATGAAAAATTTCAGGGAGAAAGTCCAGGCCACAGATGGCTCTAAAAATTGAATGTAAAGTACAAAGTTCACAAGTGACATTTAAATCTGAAGTATTCATCCACCTTTAGCTCCTCCATAAATAACGGCCAGGTCTCAGATGTCTGGCAAACATTCAGTAGATCAAGAGGTATTGTACACATTTTTGGGGACTGAATGATTTCTTGGCAATTTCCAGGCCCATAGTGTACTGAAGCATGATGCCATTTCCGCTTCATTGGTGGCATCGCTGATCCATAAACAGCAGCAAATATCTAAACGACTTTGGGGCTTTTTGGACTGATCTTAAATCTTGGTCTCGCTGGAGTCCTACAGCCTAGTTCTCTAGGAGATACTGCGCAATGCTGGGAGTGGTAGATTGGGTTTGGGACGTGCGGGGGTTCTTCTCCCTGTTGTTTGGGTGACTCTTGGATCAGCTACTTCGATTATCCAAGCTCCACAGATGGAAATGAACCTTGACTGGGTCTACAAACACAACTAGGGAATGGACCTACTGTTGTGCTCACAAATCGTGACCGCAGTACTGCACGGGGGCAGAAGCTGCTTCACAGATGTGCCTCAGTCCCACCCCGTCCACAGTGAGAGCAAGTGCTAAGTCTTTTCTAATGCAAAGCATATTGTGATTTCATTAAAGACTGGAATACGCTTGACGTGATTGACTATTCCACTCTGAAATAAAATTTGACTTTTAATAATATTTTTCAGTTGCAATCAAATTGCAGAATCTAATTCTATCTTGCTGGGATGGCCTTACACCCCCCCCCCCCCCTTATTTCTTGCTTTTTAATCATTCGATGTAACACAACTGAGCTGCACGCATCCTGCAGGCCAGCTCCAGGACCGCTCATACAGATTAGTCTAAATGTTGTTACTGACTTCATTAGGAAGATGATCACACATGCAGTATCATGCTGCTCTCTTTGTTCTTTCACTCCACCACGATAATATACATAAATAATTAACCATCAACGCCCTTATTAATAATGCTTATACGCAGAGCAAACCCTTAATTTCTCTTAATTGTAGCCTTGCTGAGACTGCAGTGGGCACAGTTTGGGAGAGGGGTTTGGATTAAAACAAGGGAAAAGCCTAGGCTGGGTGCCAAAGCTGAGAGCTCTGTTGCCTATTCAACGTACTCCGGTGGCAGAGGAGGGCCGCAGGCCGCTGCCGGTCCCCCGTGACTTGATCAAATCTCCTTGTGCCCGCACAGCAGGTCTGACATTTGCTGGTGTTGTCCTGCCTCGTCCTACTTTCTGTTCACGCACTGCGCAGTCCATATGCACGAGTCAAAATCCCTCTCTGCTTCTGCTTCGTTTTGCGGGAAAAGAGGTCAGCCAAAGGTGGGCAGCTGCCAACAGAATATTCACCCTACCCTTCAGCCTGATCCCGGCTCGCCCCTTGCAGAAGGAGCATGAGGCTTCAGTGAGATCATGGCTCAGAGGCTTATTCTGTCTCTGTTAGCATGAGAGCCGGGTACTAGGGCTCAGCTGAAAGCTTACGGCTGATAGATGTTCACGCTAATTTTTTTAGACCTACCGATTTTTGTGAATTAGTGTAAAGATGATGAAGAGAACAGATAAAAATGTCAGCTGTAACATACCTTCATGTATTTAGTAAAAGTATTTGCCCCAGGAGTGGCTTCAGTGATTCAGGATTTTGCCGCGGTGGGGGGCGGGATTTGGTTTCCGTCTTTTCTGCCCTGTATCTGACGGTGTTGTCCATACTGTGCACGGTCATGCCAGTACATTTTTACACTGGCCAATGTGCAAAGATCAGGGAAATGGAGAATAAGACCCCGAGGGCTTGATGAATCCTTTGAAGATACTGTGAATATGCTCACATGACTTAAAGAGATTTTGGAGCATGCTCTTCAGCTTCATCTCTTTGTCAGCCTGCTTGGGGAACGTTGCTTGGAGCTGACCTAACATCATGGATGTTAAGGCTCTTAAACTCCGCAGGAGATGCGGATTTGACTGCCCTCACTTGTTTTCTGGCCAGCAGGAGTAGGGACTGATCCGTGCTCTACAGTGAGTTCCTATAAGGTATTTCCACCCTATTGCCTCCCTCGCCATTCCTGAATCATCATGGTGCTTACTGGCAACCCTTCTGGCTGATGGAGTTGGCTTCAAGGATGCTCAGATGAAAGTGGTATTAGCACATCAGAACCCACAATCTCTACCACTAGCTGAGCCCAGCCGACGCTCCAGCTCAAAGAGTCTGTGCTCTGCCAGGAAGAACAAGGCTCAGGGTATCTGCTGACGGCTGGGACTGTGGTGCGTTTGTCCGGCATGTCTCCAGCCTACGAAGACCACCTGTGTGACATTGTGGGCTGCCACCTCACAAGTGCCCCAGAGCTAGCTGGAGGGTTAAAATGTGAATGGCCTTCATCTGTACCAGAGCTGGCCTATCCTGAGAGCGTGCACTAATGCTGGTAAACTCATACCATGGTTAAATTCTGCTAATCTTTCCCAAGGCATACTCACCTCCAGGTACACCACCCATGGCATCACCAAAGTAGCCACCAGCAAGTCCGCCACCGCCAGGCTCACCACAAGGTAGTTTGTTGTGGTTTGCAAGGTGCGTTCCCTCAGCACGGCTAAGCAGACCAGCACGTTCCCAAAGATGATAGCCAAAATCAAGATGCAGTAGCAGAGGGCATAGTAGGCATGTGAGTGTGGCAGGTCAGGCTCTGTAGTGTTGCCTGCTCCACAGGGAATGGGGTCGGTGGTGTTAGGATGACTGCTGGTCCTTGTGAAGAGGGCCATGGGGACGCCACTGCAAACAAAAAGAAAGAGATGACTGAAAATCAGAGTTTTACAGTTACTATGGAGAACAGTACATTTTTGTGGATGGGGTATGATTTTCATACTTCATGAATGCTACTTCAAGCCAATTATAGAGGTCTTTTTTCTGCTTATATGTAGGAAGAGCTTTGCTTAATGTCTTTCTTGGCCTGTTTTGTTTTTCACTGAATCTAGGTCAAGAGAAGAATGGAAGATTTCACCTCCTGTGGGCATCTGAAAGGTGCATCTTACCAATCAACACAGCTGTGAGGAAAGCGGCAATGCTTTGAAGATGCACCAACGCCACACCGCAGTACAAGTCAGCCGGGCAAGAGCGCAGTCTGAAAGACAGCAATTTGTAGTGCTGAGGAAGACCAAACGCAGTTATCCAAACTAGGGTTTGGCCAGAAGCTTGGACCTGGTATCTTCTGGGAAGTACCCTTCCCCTTCCATCATCAAAAAAATGTCTTCAATAACTTCACGCACTCGAGTGCTCGGCAGCCTGGCAGAGAGACCACGCCTGCAATGCTCAAGTACCCTCTGGAACGCTGGCTGCCTGGCAGCAAGCACCACCTCCTGAATTACTCTTTTCCTGTAACGTGTTTCTGTCCCAGGCCTTGTGTTCGAATAACGCTCCGCGTCAGCCCTGCCTGCCTTGCCAAAGCTTGACTGGCAGGGCTGCCCCCATTTCATCCATACTGTGCTCTGTGCTTTCCATGCTTGGCCAGAAGATGTGCTTCCTGTGCTGAAGAGCAAATCAACTTGTCATTTGGGATGAAATAATGGAAGGATGCTTGCAGGGTACTCTGCATTTCTTTTTCTTACAATGGATTCGTGATTGTGCTCAGGAACCTACCCTTCCTTGATTTAGAAGAGGATGATTTTTTCCAGGAATATGAAGCCTGCTGTCCCAAGGTTGTTCTGTGACATTTAATCACTTGTATCCCATTCTCTTCTTTCTTTGCTAGTGCTCCCATCACTGAACTGATCATCAGCGTGACAGGTACGAAAGGCAAGGACAAAACGTTGCAATGCCAATGGTGTAAATATTATTCCTTGTTCCACCTCACCCCTTGAACAGCAGCATCTGTGATGCACACACTTCTGGACGAGCAGCTGTGCAATAGGTATAGATTGATCCAGCCCCCTGGCATACATGTATCCTTAAAACTGGTGTCACTTGCTCCTGATGGTTTGTAGTTGGGAGAGGACAAGGGCTGAACGAGATGGAAACTGAACTTCCCTCTGTACCATCAACACAGATCCCTCAGGATGGGGGTGAAACAATTTCTTACGGCCTGTGTTTTGTTGGAAAGTGCCTGTGCTTGTCTCCCTCTCTATCTTTCTGCTGCCTGCCCTTGACTAAGAAGTTAAGCCTTCCACTGGATCTGAAGGATTTCCTGTAGTGTGAGCGCTACTGCTGAGTCCAGGACTCTTCATAAAACAGTTCAGCTGCAGCCACCCAAAGACAGGACTCATTTTGCAGTGTCGCTTGCACTGACACAGCTCCCGCTTTGGGAAACCTGTATTGTCTGGGGCCATGAAAGGCTGGTTCTGTAGCACTGGGAAAAAACCCCTACATTAAGCAGCTGCCTAGCTGATAAGCAAAGCCACGACAGGGAATGAACAAAACAGCATGCACAATATAACCAAAGGGCTTAAGACACTGCATTACACAGTTTGTCTGCGGGTTTCCCACCCTGTCTCCTGTCCCTTACATCCTAAAGCACTATTTTTGACTCTCACCCAGAGGCCAGTCTTCTCTACCAGGATCCCTCCCAGCTTCGACCCCCAGCCCTGCCAGACCCCCCAGCGCTGGATTGCCCTACACCCTCTTGGCCCCGCTCGCTCTGCCCGCAGCTGGGGTGCTGCCAAACCGGGCGAGTACCAGGGTACTGGGGTACTGATGTGCCTGGGTACCGGCATACCGCATACGGGGGTGGTGGGACACAAGGGTACCGGACCACCGGGGCACCAGGGTACAGGGATACCCACCACCCGGGCACCTGGGCAGCGAGCTGCGGCAGGGACAAGGGTCGCTGCCGTGGGGACGAGCGGACGGGAGGGAAAGGGAGGGAGGGAGGGAGGGATGCTCCTCCCGGAGGTCTCAGCCTCGGACGGGTCCGCGTGCAGGTCCCAGTCCGGATGGCAGGTCCGGACGCGGGTTCAGGCGTGGGGTGCTGGGTGCAGGGGAGGGGTCCGGGGTCCGAGCGCAGGGTCCGGGCGTGGCGGCGGCTTTGGGTCGGGCTGCTCCGCGCCCGCCGCTCCCGGACCCGAGGGGCAGCGGCAGCTCCGCGGCTCCCGGCCGTGCCCACGGCCCGGGGCTGCCGGGTGCCCCGGCGATGCCGCGGGGGGCGAGGGAGGCTAGGGAAAGCTAAGGGGGGGCGGGAGAGGGGGCTGCGGGGAAGGGGTCCGCCGGCACCAGGCGGGAGGGGAGCGGGGAGGGCAGCAATCAGGACTTACCCCGGCCCGCCGGGCCGTGGCACCGCCACCACCGCCGCCGCCGAGCAGGGCTCGGTCCCGATCCCGGTCGCGGTCCCGCCGCCTCCCGGCCCGACCCGCTCCCTCCTGCCGCCCTCTCGGCGCGGAGCCGCGGGGCGGGGCCGGGCTGGCCACCTCCTCCCGCCCGCCCCCCGCTCCTGCCCCGCCGGCGGCAGCGGGCCGGGACCCCGCGGTGCCCGGGGAGGGGGCAGGCGGGGCAGGGGCTGCGCTCCCCGTCCCGTCCTCAAGTGCCCGAGAGGTTGCCCGTCTCCCAAAGGGACCTGGCGGAGAGGTCTTGGCTAATTTTGGAGCCAGGGGCCGCAGGGAGGGTGTGCTTCGCTGAGCGACTGACCTGCTTCTTTCTGCTGGGAGGGGAAGTAGAGAGCTGGGAACCCCAAATCCGGGCCCTGCGCTTGGCCCCGAAGCAGGGGGAGACGCCTCGGCCGGAGCTGCCTGTGCTGCAGTGGAAGGCAAAGAGGCAATCCCCTTCGGGAGACGCTGCGAGTGTGCGGCTTGGGATAGAAAGTTCGCACTTTAAAATTGTTTAAAAAAATGATCAAAGTAGAGATGATTTTTAAAAGGGAGAGGATTTTAAAAATCTTTAAATAAACTACCTTAAACCTGAGATGAAAGAGTGCTGGGCAAGCAGGGCAGGAGAGTGATGTTGAGGAAGCGTCATTCCCCAGGGACCACTGCCTGCAGGTGCAGCACGCAACATCTACCACGGCCAGAGCATGACTACAACCACTGTCTGAGATGTGGCTTCCCTTGCGGTATGAGGGGTGTGAGAGTACCGGCTTTAGGCTGGCTGAGGATGGTGGAAGCGCCCACACAGGACTTGATGGGGACTAATCAGCACCAACGCCTTTAACCAAGGCCGTGACTACCCCAAGGCAGGTCGGTGGATGGTACTGGATGAGTGTGATGAGTCACTGCCTAATCTCTACAGGTGACACATTTGCAGGTGTCCTTGGTGGAGGATATAGCTGCCAGACTAGAGACCAAATGACCCATGAAGGGCTCTACAGACCCCTTGTCCCCTTGGGAGCTCCAAAACGGTGAGACATGGACTACATTTACCATGCTTATATTACATGTGTACAGTTGAACTTCTGCTGCTGTCCGTCCCATACTGCTCACCTTCAGGGAAATGCTTTTGCTAACTCTGCCTGGAGCAGTCAAGGAAGGGGGGAAGCCCTCTCACCCATCCGCAGCAGAGGCTGTTTAGCTGTGAGCTTGGAAAGAGTCCAACACACCCACACTCGTGTGATTAAAACCGGAGGGAAAAGCACACACCATGATGCCTGTTTTGTCTAACGAGGGCTGTGGGAGTTCCGGGCTGGGCGTGAATGGCCGGTGAGCATGGCTGCTTGCAGTGGGGCTAGAGAGCTGCAAAGAGCTGGAGGCATTTTAGCTTCATTTTGGCATTTTTAAAATGCAGTTTGTTTGTAGGTGATTTCCAAAGGATTGTGGCCAGCAAACTGCTCACATCAGCTCTAGGATGCTGGGACCACAAGGCACTACTGCAATACGCTTTACTGATGTCATCTGTTCAGTGTTACAGCTAACCACAGATCAATAGACATCACCTTGCACCTGCCCCCACCCCCACCCCACCCCCCCCCCCCCCCCAAGATAGGGGGGATTCAACAAGGGGAATCCAGTGCTTTACCCACAAAAGCACTGTTGTTCTGATTCATATCTTTATCTTCCAGTGTTGAAACCTTCCCTATTGCCTTGGCTTGTGTGTCAGTGGAGCCCCTGGTGCTGCCTCTCCCAGGAGCCTCCTCACCCCTTAATCCATGTTGCCCCTCACTCCAGAGACCCCCATTGCAAATGCCTCAGCCCTTTACCCTCCCCGGGTCCTGAGAGGTCTGTGGCAACCTGTCCTCCTCAGCCTGCTCAGATTAATGAGACAGATGGACAGTAGGAGCTTGTGGAACTTGTTTCTTGCT